>NC_079158.1:41540229-42740229 GCF_947563725.1 Argiope bruennichi | reverse complement strand
TACTACTGATGACTTACAACTCTATGCATTATTTGGTTAAATGCTACATACCATATTTTGGCTCATGTATTTAAGTTATACCAAATAAAGAATGTAGTGTATCTGTAGAACATCTTTCAAGAATTGAGAACTTGGTGATAGCTCAATGATAGTTTATAGTAGATATTTTATAGAAATCTTTAATTTAATAAACCTTTATAATTATGACGTTCTATAAAATTTCTATTGCAATCAACTTTTTATTATTATTATTATGGAATATAGCATAAGAAATGAAATACTTTTTTAACTTAATTTTCACACAAATCTTAATTTTTAAGGGAATTTTTTTTTCGATAGCAATTTAATTTTTCTATTAGTTTATTGTATCTAATTATTAAAAAAATTAGCATTGCAGCTTTATTAAAAACAAAGCATTTTACAAAAGCATATAATATATTTCAGAATTTCATAAACTTAATTTGCATCATTTGACTTTTTGAAGTGGAATAAACTTATGTAATAAAATATATTGTAAAATATATATGTTATTAAATTAATATTAAAAGAATACAATGAAAATAGTTATTTCCATTTTTTAATAGTATTTATACAAAAGCATGTTCTTTTCTATGAGCAGAAATATATTTCTATAATTTTATAATATTATTTAATAAAAAAAATAAACACATAATAAGTTTGGATGGACAAAGTTGTAGCTAGTCTGAAAAGTCAAGGAAACAAAGTAAACATCAATGAAAGTATTTTGATTAAAACTTGTTTTAAATATTTATAAAGCAGCTGATTTTTGTGAAATGGTCAAGAAAATGATATATTTGTTTTCATTCAGTTTGCTTGAAATCATTAAGGAAACCAAGGTATGAATGGCTGCTAAGCATAGAACTTGTAATGTACTCTCAGTTAACATAGGAACCATTGAGCATGCTCAGCTATAGATATAGCATAAATATTTATTCACATAGCATATAGGGTTACAGTGTTAAAGAATAGAATAAGAATATTTACAGATTGGTATCCTTTTGACTTCACTTAGCTGAATGCTTGCTAAACATTTCTTTTGGTAAGTGGTTAGCAGTTAAAAAAATAGCAATTACAATCTGCTAGTTATTTACTGAATTATATATGTAACACTCATAATTTATAAAAATAACAATGTAAAACATTTATACATGAATATTTCACTGAGTTAATCCAACATTGACATTGCATAATATGAGATGCCTTGGATTTTCAGCATGCAACTAAATTGAAATACTAATATGAAATTTTTATATGTCTTTTGAAATGCTATATTTTGCTATAATTTAGAGTGTAAAATTTTAATGAATGGAATTAACACTATCAAGAGAAATGAATAAAGACACTTATTAAATGAACAAACTACATACAAAATGCTAAGCAAATTTTGTAAACTTTATAAAGAATAAAACAATAGATAATATAAAAAAATATTTCAATTGAAAAATATTGCTACCATAATTACAATTTGAGAATCAAAAATAAATAAAATATGGAAAGATATAAGAAGGAATTATTTACCTAAGTAGTTTGAACACTATTATATCTTCTCACAAATCATAATCTGTTACTTCTTATAATTAAAAAAAAGGTTTAGGATTCAAACTGCCAATACTGCAACTGTTTTGGAACAATCAATTTTTGAACACTAGGCACATTCTAAAATAGACCCCATAAAACTATGTATGAAATATTATAATATTTTACATATTTTTTTCTTTTTGAAAAAAGAATTTCCCATTGCATAATTATTTTTAAAAGCTTTATAACTAAAATTGTCTAATACAAAACATATGAAACTCCCTGACAGTGTCTTCAATGTGTATGTATTTATGATATAAGAAAATGATAGTTTTGCAAATGGGATTTTTATTCCATAAAAATTAGCCAGCTATAAGTATCTTTAAATTGGAACTGCAGAAAATGCAAAATAACAGTCCAAAATGTTTGAGTTTAAACTCTGATTGAACATCTACCCTTAACTAATTATACTATAGAAAATACTTCTACAGAAAGTTTATATCAAGAAGCTTATTCTATTTTATTTTTTAAAAAATATTTTGAATGCTTCAATTTATCAACACATTTTGTAACTAGCAATGAATTAAAAATCCAACTTTCAGTAAAACCAAAATTTATTTTACAAAATTGAAATGTTCGCAGATCATAAATTAAAATTAGCAGTAGCAGTTTTATTTATTTTTTCAGTTCATGGTAACTTATTAAGAGAAATTAAAACAAATAGAAATATTGAGCTTAGAAATTATATATATATATATATAAATAGACATAAGCTGTTCTGGGAGTGAGAAAAGAAATATAATCATTAGCAGAATATTTTTCTCTAACAACAAAGATATTGTATTCATTCAATCATTTAAAGTTTTAAAAAACACTTTTTTTTTTTTTTTTGCAGAAACAGTGCACATTAGATGTTAATGAAAAATATGCCTTCATATTATTCAGAAGTTTTTCTGTAAAGGAATATAAGTTAAGACATTACTATTAATTCTTTTTTCAAAATCAGTATATCACCTGCTTTGAAAATGTATCAATGGAAACATTCGTCAGGAAAAAAAAGGTATTTTTAAATAATTTCCAGATTCATTAATATTAGGAAATTCAGAACCCCTTAAAAACAGCAACAGAAGTACTAAAAAAAAAAAGTAGAAAACAAGTAAAAGCCACCTGAAGAAAATAGTCTGAAATTTTTTGTTTGTACTGAATGATTAACACTATGTCATTTTTCTCCAGCATTCGCTGTAATGAAGTAATATACAAAGGAACGCTTATAAAAGATTACAAGGAATTTATATTAATTAATCATTTTATAAATATGAGTAAATGGAATGTGTATTAAATATGTTTTAAGCTACTATGTTGACACATCGTTTGGAAAAAAAAAAAAAAATACCATTCATTTCAATCAATTCACCGGGAAAACTGTTGTGATGCAACTCAACGTATAAATGACAACACTTAGCCCAGGTTCCCCTCTCGTTGAAACGCTCCTACCCTTGAAAAGTATGGTTTGCGATGGATTCGTCCATCCCATAGGGATAAATAGTGCGATTGAGACGCTAGTCCGCGTCATAGAAAAAGTGTCGCCCCTGCTTATGGGAAATGCAATCTTAATTGAGCTGTCATTTGTCGATGAAAGAGGAATTTCTCTGTCTCCCTATTCGTCTTCCCTGGCTTACTTAAATTAGATAAATATGAGTGATTATTGGGTAAATACGGCAGCATCTAATGAAAATGTCACTGAGGAAGGAGCCAACACCTGGAGTGATAAAATGTCGGAAATGCATGATACGCCTGGAATTGATACAAAAATTGAAAACTTTGAGAATATACGTACTCAAAGACGACATTATCCTTTTGTAGCAGATAATATTTCAGAAGAAGTGAAAGATGTTATTGCTAAAGAAATTGCAAATGAAGCTATTGGATCAAAAGCTGCAGCAGGAATCGAAACGAAAATTGAAAATTATGAAAATATACGAACTCAACGACAACACTATGCTTTTATAGCAGACAATGTTACTGAAGAACGGAAAGATACTAATACTGAAGATGCGGCGGCTGAGGGTGAAACTGAGACCAATGGAGAAGAAATGAATGAATCGGAAGCTGCAGCTGGAATTGAAACGTATGTGGAAAATGACGAAGATATACGTACTCAACGGCAGCACTTTCCTTTTACAGCAGATAATGTTTCTGAAGAAGTTAAAGATACTAATGGTGAAATGGCATCTGAGGGTGAAATCGAGGTGGATGTTGAAGAAACTATTGAATCGGAAGCTACAGCTGGAGTTGCAACAAAAATTGAAAACTTTGAGAATATTCGTACACAACGACGCCATTTTCCTGGTTCAACATCAAGTAATATTTTCGGTTAAAATCGTTGAAAAAATCTTTTGCAGAATCTCTGGTTTCAGCTATAAAGCAAGGCAAATGCAATTCATTTTAAAATGGAATTGTTTATCATTTGCTATTGTCGTACTAATTTTTAATTATAAACTGCTTTTTAAAGTATTTTAATGAATTGCTGAAACGAAATTTTTTTTTATCTCTATGGCTAACAAATTACTAGGTTTGAAAAAACTTTTTTTTACTTTTATATTCTAAATTTAGATTGGTGGAATTATTTTCTCTTTTACACTAGGCAGTAGAGATTTCAGTAGAGTAGATGTAGAGATTTCATGTTAAATATTTTATGTGTAATAGTGTGTGAAGTAATTTAAATCTCCTAAATTACAATAATCAAATATAAGATTTCCTATAAAATGAAAAAAAAATGTTGTTACAAATTAAAATATTACATAATATTGCTTTTCATAATGCATTTTAAAAAATACATTTTTTATATGTTTCCTTTTTAACAATCTTGATAGATTTAAATCATTGCCACATTGAAAAAGAACCAATCATGCAAGTAATTTTAAAAATATGTTTATGGTTTTTCTAAATAAGAAAGTATTATATTTGAAATTTTAAGCTGTTATGTTTTTAGTTTGCTTTATCCCGCCTTTTGACTATCCATATATTTTCATCAATAACTGGATAATAATTGAAGTGTTCACACTTCAATTTATATATCAATTTATATTCAATAACAATATCTTTTTATTGGATCTTATATATATATAATTTTATGAATTATAATCAATTTGCTCATTTTGTATATATAATCTTTCTTGCTAATAAAAATTTAGTGTCATAATAATCTTGGAAAGTTGATTCAATATATCAGTTAAGATACTAGTGATTATAAAATATAAAACATGTGTAGGCATGTACATGAAACATCAAATTAAGCAAATCTTGCAAGAAAACATTTTTTTGTAATTTTAAATAAATTTGATGCAATTTATTTATTATTGAAAAGTTGAATGAAAAGAAGAATTATTTTTGTATTTATAATCATTTCTTTATCTATATGCAATCATGGAACATTGTTTTGATCTGTTTTGCATTTTTGTAAGGTATTTAAAAGTAAACGACTCTACAATTTATATAATTTTCATTTGTATAACTAATTGTTAACCTAATTTTTCCTTTCCAGCTTCCAAAGTCTTTGGTTAATGCATATTTTATGGATAAGAATAATTATAATTTAAATGAATTAACAATAATATATATATGCAGTATTATGCCTCGTACTCTTTCTAAGTGTTCAGAGGAGTATTAGTACAGAGTAAAAGAAAATCATAAAATTACACTGAATAAAAGAGGTAAATGTTTCTCAAATGCATATTATTATTGAGTATTTTGTTTTTATTCCTGGCATTTATCTCAAATAAATAACCAGTATAAATTAATTGGTGATGCCATTATGTTAATGCTATGATTTGGAAAAAGGCAATTAAAATATAATGCATTATTTTATAATTGTGGTTGAGTATAAAGACATTTTATACTAATTCTCACCCCAACTTGAATATAATTATATCAAGCTAGTTAACATGACATAACTAATATGCAGTATAAAATTTCATTAATGTAACCCTAAATATTGTAATACATAAAAGAAATAATGTAAAAAAAAGATTTGAGGGAATAAATTAAAAGTTATGTGAATTGTGAGGAAATGTTGAAGCTGGGAATCTAAATACAAGATAATGTGATATTTTTGTATCATATTTCAGTTTTATAATTTTATGAAGCAAAAGTAAGGATAATATTCTAAATAGAAATTTATAATTATTTAAAACAAATGCACCTTTATATAAAGCAAATTTTATTATCTCACAATATCTTTAAAGAATTCCAGAGTTAAATGTTAGAAATTCTTTTTGTTGAGATTCTCAAATATAAATTTACATTTCTATCATTCATATTCTAGAAGTTAACAAAAACAAACATAACTGAAATTGCACATCCAGTTTCATACGAGACAGTATATATATGTGTGCTCTTTTCATTTCTTTATATTTGTTATACCAACATAATATTTTAATAATCACAAATAATTAATAGAAATTAAATATATATATTTCATTATAATAAACTTTTTCATACAGTTGGATTATTCTATTTTGTTAGACTAAAAATTTAAAGATCAAACTGATCATTTTATGTTTTAAAAACTATAGTAAAAAAATGTTAGATTTACAGTATAAAAATATAGTTATTTAAAATAAAAGCAGTATGCAAGATAAAAACATGACATTCATTTAAATATATTTATCGACTGAATTTCTCTATATATCTATAAAATGATATATTTTTATAATTTTTGACTATTTTTATTTACAGGTTTAGAATGGAATATTATTGTAATGCCAACAAAGTTTAACAAAAATCATGAACCACCAACATTTAAATTTTTGAGCATAATTTATTAAAAAAAAGAAAGGTGGAAGCAGGCAGTTGTCTGATTGATAAATGACAAAATACTTATTTTAGTAAGTTTTAGGGATGTAGAAAAAGTTTCATAAAATTAAAAATTTGCATTGATAAAAGGAAATTTTGATTAACAGTACATTAAAAATCAATGTTTAAAATGGAATTTCACTGAAATGCATTTTTATTATTAAAGAATACTATACAAACCTGTTTTAATATAATGATGGATATATCACAGTTTTTGTCATAGTCACAGTTTTGCCTTAGTCTTATTTTTTTCCAACAATAGCAACTTCAAAGCTGCTTGAAAAAAAAATGTTACATCTGACTCATGCAATCAATTTAAAGTTCCTATCTTCATAAAATATTTACTATTAATTTTCAAACAATTATAGATATAATGTTTGACTAATATCTGTCAAATGTTACAATGTTGAAGTTTAAATCTATGTGTAGGTATAGCATGTATATTTATATTTACAAAAACAATAAAATTATTGTTTCTAAGCTTTTGCAAAAGCAACATCATTTACAATGCCTGTTGAAACAATTTCTCATTTTGTCATTCATTGTAAGGCACATGCATTGAATGAAAGTGTGTAATTTCAAAATAGATATTAATACTAAAAATATCATAGCCCATTTTTCATTAAATCCAAATTATTTTAAGATAGCAAGATATTTTAATTCTGAATATATATATATATGATCAATTTTTCTCTTGTTTTCTATTCTATATTGAAATCGAAACTAATTTAAAGCTCGTTTATATTATCAGGATTTCAGATTGATCTGCTTTGTTTTATTTTTTGATAAACCCTTTTAAAATAATAGTAAATTGTTCAAAAGGATTTTTTAGTAATTTTTTTTTCCTATTTTGTGTTATATTTTAAAACTTGATTTTCACTCGTCATTCCACAATTGCATCCATATGAGATTACTGGATCATTTAAAAAAATGCATGTTATTGATCATTGCATATTAACTACCTATATATGAACATGATATTATTTAAATAATTAAAAAAAACATTAATTTTAAGCAGTGCATTTTATGCTTTGAATTGTATACTATGAAATATAGATAACTGCTAAAAATTATTTATCAAAAATATTTGCACTTGATTATTTACCTAAGCAGAAAATAAGTTTAAGTAGGAACTGTTCAATCTTATAAAGTGTTTGTCAAATTAAAGAAAAAAAAAATCTAATTATAAAGAAATAATTTTCAAATTTTGTTAAAATTTTTTTTTAGTTAATAAACACAAATCTTACTAAATTTTTAATTACTCTGCAAAAAACAAACAAAGAAACAATTTTAATCTGATATTTCATCATCAATTTTTGTCATCATATTTAATAAATTATTTACATCTGTATCAAAACTTATGAAGCATTTATAATGCATATTCTTTTTAATTAAGAGTGATTATGAAAGGAATTGAGAACAGTTTCATCGGGATTACATCATCATTATATAATTTGATTTAGCCTGAAATTGTGAATATCGGGAATGTTTATTGAAGATAAATTTTATTACTTTTCATTGCCATACTTTGTAAAAGACATAATTTTTGCTGCCAAGATAATGTAATTTATCTTCTTGTTAGACGTCTGTTAATTCATTATCAATTATATTCAATTTTAGGAGGAATAAAGAGTTTTATGTCAATTCATTACCATTTAGATTCAATTTTATGAGAGCTACAGGCAGTTTTAAGCATTTAAAGATTAAAGATTTAAAAAATAGAACTACAGCATCAAATAATTTTAATGATAATATACATGTGCAGTTCTCAGAAATAGTATTTAATCATTATAATATATTGTGTATGTTATTCTTTTAAATAATTTTTTTGCATCCACTGTAAGTGTTAACAGTAATTAAATACTTACCAAGATTATGATAATTTTAAAACTATGTGTTACTTTTAGTAGAAATTTTTTTGGATGCATAATTAAAACAATGGACTGATTGTTTAAGGTTTTATTTAAAAATTATTAGAGAACAAGTATATCATCAGTAACTTACAGATATCTTTTGCATTTCTTACCTGACCTTTCTTTCTTACCTTTTATTGCTAAAAATAATTTTTTTCTAAAATTCTTTTGCATTTACATTAATGTTTAATTGTAAATTCTTATATATTGAAAAAAATTTAGTATTTATTAGATCAATAAATGTACATAGAAAACATGGCAAATCACAAATCGAGATAAATTACAAGAATACTGAATTTATATAACAAGAAAGGAATAGTTGAAATTCTATGGAAGAACTGATAAAACCATATCTAGAGTTATAAGAAAATATTTACAAATACCACCTTTTCTCCCATTACTTTTTAATCAGGGGGTAATAAAAATCACTCCCATATTACTCAAATAAGATTTTCTGCGATACATAATCCAAACTTATTGTACATATAATAGGAAATTTTTATAAAGGCAGAGAATGCAATTCGTTATTGATCCAGAGTTCAAAATATATATTATTGTGTAATAAAGAATTATATATTTACACTTGATTATAAAACACTTGACATTTTCTATTTTGTAATTTTTGTTTGTCTACATGAAGAATATAATGCTAAATTTATAGAATTTAAAAAAATGATGCACGAAAAAAAGAGTTGTAACTTTGAAATTGCAATTTTAAATTTTTAGTTATTTACTAAACTACTAAATATTTTAGTTACACTTGAGAAATTGAAAAGAAAAAAAAGTCAGATGGTCTAGAAAAGCATTTTAACTCCTTAATCGTCATGCTCATAGGTAACATGGGCACATGAATTAACACTTTTAAAATTTATAAACTGAAATAAATTTTTCAGATATGCTATAATTTGATACAAAGGGTACACATAATTAACAAATACAGTAAATATGTTTTGGATTCTTTATTGAATCAAATGGAATTAATATATTCTTGAAATGGAAAATTTATAATTAAATTACGAGGCAAGAAAATTTGTGAAGAATTTAATATAAAATTCTAATTTAATAATACATAATATTACTTTTATTCAGTTATGAAATTATTTTGCATTCAATATGGAGTTCATTTTTAATAAAAGGGTTAAAGGGTTAAAATTTAATTTAATTAAATCATTATTTCTGATGCAATTCATTCTTTTGTCATTTTTATTTTTTTGTCATAACATTTCTTCCGAAACATAGATTTGAGTGAACTTTAATTTGTTTTTTTGTGAAGAAGGTATCTTGATAATCATATACAATATCTTATCTCAGAAGTCATACTTTTTTATTGATTTACATCTTACTTTATTAATAAGGAAAAATAGGATACATTTAAAATTATCCTATAATTTATTTAATTAATAAATTATAGGATATATTTATATAAATATTTCATAGGATATATTTAAAGCAGAAGCATTGGCATTTAATTGTCATTTGATAGTTATAGAATGATAGTAAAATACATTTATTTTATACTGTGCTAGAATATAATTCTTTGAACAGTGATTAAAATATTTCAAATTAAATCATTATCATGGATTTTTGTGTATCGTATGTGTATTGTGATGATGAATTGATTCCTTAAATGCTAATAACATAAGCAACTTTAACAGTTGCTAATTAATTAATGAAAAATTAAAATTTTTGCAATTCAGATAGCTTTTGCTGCATTTAAGTATTTTTTTAAAGGCAACCTACATTGACTTATCATTACAAAAAAAGAAAAAAGAAAAAAAAAAAAAAGTAATTTTTTCATTTGAAAAATTTGTAACATGTTACATTCATTCTTTTGTAATGCCAAATTTAGCTCTTCAGTTTAAATGAAGGGAATGCGCTTCTATCAGACAGATATGTAAAAACAACAACAGAAAAAAAAAAACAATCGTGATTAAATTCAATTTTTGATTAGTGCTATGCTATATAATATATCCGTCACAATACATATATATGAAAAATACACAAAGCTCTGAATGGGCTCGTCTTTTCCCAAAGAATATTCAAGGACACTTTTTTTTTATAAGAATTGCACTATAATTCATATTATTTACAAATTTGTACAAATGTTTTATTGAAGCAATTTTTGCTTCATTCAATAGTACTTTTGATTATCACTGCGAATATGTAAAAGATTTATTATCAAAAGAATTTCTAAAATCACCAATGAACTAGAACATATATACATTTCTGAGTTACACTTGAAAATGCTCAAATAATATGTTTGCAGTTAGTTGATGGCATAATGCTTATTTCAGTGCAATATTAAATATATATGGATCAAGAAGTTTATAAAAATAATTTGTGGCTCATATTTTAAATATGCAAAAGTATAATATATTTTGTACATATTTAAAATTATGTGATATACCCGGTATTGTTCATGATTAAAATGTCTCCATGTCTAATATTTTTATTGCAAAAACTATTTTTGTATAAAATATAAAATGCAAGATTTTTCTTTTGCTTACAACTTAAAAAACAACAACCTAACCATGTCCTAATTTTCTCCTTAAGTTTTTAATTTTATTTTATGAGTAGTTCAAAGTTCGTTTACAAAGATTAAAATATCAGGAAGATTTTAATGAACGGTTTGGGACAACTGATTAAATAATTAATTTTTTCATTAACAAAATGATTATCACCTTTAAAAAAATGTTGCCAAAATATTAAAAAAAAATAAAATAGAAGATTTTTATATTAAAAATGGTATAGTTTCTAGGTTTTAATCGTTTTCTAAAAATAAAATATTTATAAATTTCCTTCTTTCTCAAAATCGTCTATATTTATTCAATTTATAAAAATATTGAAAATGCAAAAAGGGAAAAAAACTCGTATGGAAATTAAATTGTTATAACTGAAAAAATAAAAATTCTCTATTTTAAAATAAATAAATTTACACTGTGCTCCGCGGTTAATGTTCCATGAACCGACACGTAGCTTCCATTGTCTCGATTTAGCCATATGTTCTCCTGAACTACTGCCGTTGTTGAATTTGACAGTTGGAGATGATCTGCACAATAGCGATCACTTCCCCTTAATAATCTCCCATGCTGATAACGATGGGGCGACTTTTTGTCCTCCGCGTTTTCAATTCCAACGGGCAAACTGGACTACATTCTCCCATCATGCTTTTATCAATGAAACCATGATCAATAATGTAGACATTTCGGAAGCCGTACAGAATGTCGTTGACACGATAATGAATGCCGCTAATATTACTATTCCGAAAACTTCCCCACGGCTAAGAAAATTTCGTAGACCGTGGTGGAACGAAGCCTGCCGCGACAGCTACAAGAACCAAAAGAGACTTTGGAGCAAATTTAGACGCTACCCAACGTCAGAGAACTTAGTCGCTTTTAAAAGAGCCAAAGCCCTTGCTCGCCGTATTCGCCGTCGTAGTCAGAGGGAATCTTGGATTAGCTTTGTATCATCTATCACATCCTATATTTCCAGTAAACGTTTGTGGAAAAAAGTAAAAGCAGCTAATGGAATTTATAGAGATTATTCCTTCCCTATTTTAAATACAGGGAATGTGTCCTACTCCGCTCCATTAGATGTTGCCAATATTTTAGGCAAAGCCTTTGCAGAAGTTTCCGCAACCGATTCTTACAGTTTTGATTTTTTATCAGTTAAGAATCGCGCGGAACGGGTACATTTAGGCTTTAATACCCAGGAAACATTTCCATACAACTGCGAATTCAAGATGTCGGAACTGGAATCGGCTTTGTCTCAAGCCCATGATACAAGTCCTGGACCAGATGGGATCACATATAGCATGCTCCGCCATTTGAATGCAAATTCTCTTTCCAGTTTATTACTCTTATATAACAGAATCTGGACTGAGCACAAGTATCCTTCACAATGGCAGGAAGCTTTTGTGATTCCCATCTTAAAATCTGGCAAAGACCCATCAAACCCTCTGAACTACCGGCCAATTGCGCTGACTAGTTGTCTTTGCAAAACCTTTGAGCGAATGGTTAATGCTCGTCTCGTATACGAATTGGAGAAACAAGGATGTATTCCCCCTTTGCAGAGTGGTTTCCGTAGAGGTCGGTCTACTTCTGACAACCTCATTTTACTGGAAACCCAGATCCGCAATGCTTTTGTTAAGAGGAACCAACTTGTCTCCATATTCTTCGATATTGAGAAGGCATACGACCGCACATGGCGCTACGGCATACTTTTAACACTTTATAATTTTGGTTTTAGGGGAAACCTACCCATATTTTTACAAAACTTTTTATCACATCGCACTTTTAGAGTTTCGTATAGGTAACTTTTATTCAAATCATTTTATTCAAGCTGAGGGAGTTCCGCAGGGGAGTGTCCTCAGTGTCACACTCTTCATTATTCATCTTAGTCAAATTTTAACCCATTTACCTTCATCTGTGCATGCTAGTCTTTATGTGGACGATCTGCAGGTCTCGTGTCAAGGCAGCAATATGAATCTAATTGAAAGGCAGTTACAAGCCGCTGTAAATAAATTGGTCACTTGGTGTAAGGAAAACGGGCATACTATCTCTCCGGAGAAGAGCCGGTGTGTACATTTTTGCCGAAAACGAAATCTTCATCTTGATCCGTGTATTCATATTCAGAATATTCCAATTCCTGTGGTAAACGAAATACGAATTTTAGGAGTGATATTCGATCGGAAACTTACCTTCCTACCGCATATCTTATATTTGCGGAAGAAGTGTGAAAAATCCTTAAATATTTTAAAGGTTCTGGCAAAAACATCTTGGGGTGCCGATCGAACCTCCCTACTCCGTATCTACCAGGCAGTAATCCTTTCCCGTATTGATTACGGTTGCATGGTTTATGGCTCTACACGCCCTACAGTTTTGAGGCAACTGGATACTATCCACCACTCTGCTCTAAGAATCTGCTCCGGAGCTTTCCGTACATCACCAGTAGAGAGTCTATATGTTACTTGCCACGAACTACCTCTTCACTTACGACGACAGAAGTTATCTATTTTATATTATTATCGGACAAAGTCTATCCCTAATCACCCCATTTGTAATATGAATCTTCCTTTTGGCCTTCGTAGACTATACGATGCCCGTCCCTCTCATATCCTACCATTCAATGAGAGAGTAAAATTACTCTTGCAGGACTCGGACCTTTCAAACGTCACCATCAAAACAGCTGAGTCATTTTGCCTTCCGCCTTGGGATATCCCGCATTTTCACTTTCTGAATCCCTTTGCAGGTTTTGACAAATCGTCAACAGCTCCTGTGGTTTTCCAACAACTCTTTCTTTACCATCGCTGTCGGTATTCTTCATTCACTCCAATTTTTACGGATGGCTCGAAATCGGATGGACATGTCGGTTGTGGCATCGCACTTCCATCTGATACACTGAGCTATCGCCTACACGACCACTGTTCTGTATTCACGGCTGAGTTAGTGGCAATTTTCTGTGCTCTTCAGTAGATCTCGCCTTCTTCTCAGCGTGATTTTATTATCTATACTGACAGTAGGAGTGCTTTGGAGGCACTCTCACATTGTCATAAAGGGATGCACCCAACTGCTATTCGGATTATGTCTACGTTGCAAATTTTACAAAATAGAGGATTCAATGTCATATTTTGCTGGGTTCCTGGTCATGTGGGTATTTCCGAAAATGAGAAGGCAGATTCTGCTGCTAAACAGGCTACATCCTTTCTGACATATAGCCTTCCATATTATGATGCGAGAAAGTCCGTCAATAATTATTTCCACTTAACTTGGCAGAAGGCATGGGACATGCAAACTAACAATAAGTTACATTTTGTCAAACCTACAATTGATTTCTGGCCTATAATCCCTATACGAGAGGTTGATGTCAAGTTGACTCGCCTTCGTATAGGGCATACTCGATTCACGCATCGTCATCTCCTTTTCGGTGAGAGAGCACCTATTTGTCCAGCATGTAACATTGATTTTAGTGTGAAACACATTTTAATTGAATGTCCAGTGTTTGATTCTCATCGTCAATATTTTTTTCATTCACCTTCTTTGGATTTGCAAGACATGGTGGGTGAGAAATACCACCCAAATATTTTAAACTTTTTAAAGGCTATTGGCTTTTATGCGTGCATTTAATACGTGTTCATTGTTTATATATATATATATATATATATATATTTAAATTGTAACATCTGATTTCTGTTACAGAATCATTGCCCATTTCCTACTTAAAATTTAATATACTCATTGCTACAAAAATTTTCTTGTTTGCTTAATTAATTATCCTTTTTTTTTACATTTTATAACTGATTCATTTTAAGATTGCCAAATGTAAAACCATATGCTTGGCGCAGTATGGCCAAGATTGGCTCTTGCGCCAAAAAAAAAAAAACCAACCAACCAACCAACCAACCGCGGTTAATGTGGAAAAACGGCAAAATTTCGGTTAACTTCTAATTAGTTGAATTTTAATTAACTTCTGTAATTTAAAACGTAAATCATTTTTTTCTGATGTATTAACCACTTAATTATTTTATTTACTATCTTATAAGATGACACCTTCTATTTTGAAAATATTTTCTTATTTTGATTCAAATGAAAATCCATTGAATACTTGACTTATCTATGCATTCGAAGTAATTTTAATATTGAATTATAATCGTTATGAATGGTTTATTTTTTGCTTACAACTATCAAAAATTCGATAAATCGATGCACAAATGATATAAGGGCAAAAAAAGTTAAGCGATTAATAAGTATACACAGTTTGAATGAATTCTTCCCATTTGTTCTGGAGACGTGCAATATAGATTCCTAGAAACATATAATATAGATAGAGTGTGTGGATCTACTGGCATTATACAGGCCAGTAACTGGAAGTCTACAATTTGAGCTACAGCTATTACACTTTGGACATATATACGTTGGGAGGTGGGAATGTGCACCTATAAAAAAAAATTAATTAAAAATTAAGGGACAATTTTGTATTTAATCATCATAACTTTGAAAAATATTACTGTACAAAAGTGATTTTTACGCTATTTTAAAATTCAAAAGAGTGTCTTTTTAATGATACTTATTTGATAGTTGTGCATTTTTTTTTCTGAGTTTCCAACATTATTGTT
The DNA here is from genome assembly GCF_947563725.1 of Argiope bruennichi. NCBI lineage: Eukaryota > Metazoa > Arthropoda > Arachnida > Araneae > Araneidae > Argiope > Argiope bruennichi. The sequence goes on along the minus strand of NC_079158.1, from coordinate 42,724,809 downwards.
CCGAATTTCATGCTGTTTTCATTGTTTCATCAAATCAATCATGTGATTTACTACCATTATTGAAAACTACAAAAAAGTTAAATTACTTATCTGTCGTTTATCAAACGAATAAAAAAGTGGTTACAATATGGTGAAAGTGAGAAAATAGATAAAACATTTACATTTCTAATAGAGCTATGATGCCATAGGACTATTCGCCAAAAGGTTATTTAGACATCTTTTGAAAATACTTTCATTAAAATCATATTGATAATTACGAAAGAATGCTGAAGTATCCAAAGAATTCATATCACCATTCAAATATTCGCTAAACCTAATCGGTGCCCTTTTACATAAATTAAATTAACACTCATGCTATGGTAATATTTGGGGAAAATGGTTTATGGTAAACACTTGAAATGAAGTTTTATAGTCATAAAATAATATGAAAAATAAACGCTTTATTGAATCAGTGTCGTCTGTGTGTTGATGGCTGTCCTGTTATCACATTGAAAGTCGAAAATTGAAAGAGAATCAACACTAATCGATAGTAATTATCTAAAAGAAATATTGGAGTAAGCATAATTTATGATTTTTAAAATGAAAAAAGATAATTTATTTGATTTATAATAAAATTGATCGAACCTGCACAACGTTGCCCGTGTAGCGGTTTGCGATGAGCGAGGATAGAACCTGGGACCTTGTGGTTCGCAGCCGAGTAACAAGACCACAAGACAAAAGCAATTGCCCTTGTTTCATAGCTGTTATCTGACTTATAAGCTTTTCACCATACCCGTATCATGATAAATGTTAGCGAAATAAAAATTAAAATAATCTAATATAAAGCTATGAAAACGAAGTAAAATCAGTGGGAGTGAAATTTACAAAGTTTCCTGGTCTACTCTCTAATAAATATATTTTCTACTTGCTCATAAAATTGATGACCCTGGACAAAGCCGTGAATGCCATTCCTATTAGTACAAAATGCGGAACAAAATTATTAAGATATCTTCCCGACATTGGCCGGCATTCAAAACATTGAGCAACAAAGTGGAAATATTGTAATTTAATAAAATCCTCATTAAATCTAATAATCTAATCCTGTGCTAATCCTCATAAAATTGATGATCTTGGGCAATGGCATGAATGTTTAGTTTTATTTTCACTCGGAGAGAATTGTGTATTAACTGCACGCCAGTGATGAATAATAGTAGCGAAGGATCTGTGCGAGTTGAGGTTCGAACTCGCAACGTTAGGGTTCATAGCCGAGTAACAAAGCCACTAGACAAAAGTGCACACTCTTCTCCGGAAGTTGTTATCTGGCTTATGATGTTACCACCACAATAGTCCCCCACCAGTGAGTCGGTAGAGTTTATCGCGCCAGTTATGGCGAGCGACGAACGTGATTATCGCGCCAAGCGTTATGGCGAGCGACGAACGTTGTTATCGCGCCAAGTGTTATGGCGGGCGACGTTGAGCGTGTGTGAGTGGTTGCTGCCGGTAGATGGAGCCACGACAGCTGAATGAAGGATGCGATTGTTCAGAACAAGGGTCACCAATGTGCGGATTGAGGTTCGAACTCGCAACGTTAGGGTTCATAGCCGAGTAACAAAGCCACTAGACAAAAGTGCACACTCTTCTCCGGAAGTTGTTATCTGGCTTATGATGTTACCACCACAGATCCATCTTTTTTGGCGTGAAGCTAGCATGTTTATTGAATCTAACGTGCAATCTACACGATTTTATATAGAAACACAACTGGTGTCACAAAGCAAATTCCTTTACTTAAAATGTTACACTTTTGAATTATTGCAGTTACATACTTGCAAAAACAAAACAAAACAAAAAACAGACCGATTGATAGTCATTCTCTTATCAAATTATGGATATGCATTATAGATGCAAAATTTGCTTATCAAATTTTATGCATCTAATTCTATACATTTTGTAGTTAATGTGTTCACTTGTCCTCGGACAGCCTGATAGATAGATCTCTGACTGGATTTTTTTAAAAAAAATTGATAGAAATTTATCTTTGGTCTTTCGTGCCTAAATTTCGCCCGTCTACGTTCTTCGCGAAGCGTTTTTTATTTAGCGCGTTCACAGACAAATATAATTCCAATATACTGACCTACTGTCATGAGAAAAACTCTGCACATGGTTTCCGTAAGTAGATGAGTCGAAGAAAGGAGGGAAGTGGGTATTAAAACTGACCACAACATTTGGCTAACTAAACGCGCTTCATTAGGCGAGAAATTATTTTCGCCTGTGATAATGCAAATGTATTTATATGACAGTTGAATACAATTTTGTTATTAAATTTTAGATAAAATTAAAAATTCTTTGCTATTTAAGCTTGAAAATAATGTCTTGCAGAAGAATGCCTTCAACGACATTTCTTCTAATGCTTTTGTATTGAATTTTTTTAAAGACCTGAGGCTGCCGTCAATTAAATAAAAACCACTGGAAAATAACAAAATAATTTAATATTTTTTTGATTCATTAAGAGAGGAAAGCTTTCGTTTTAAGGCTGGGATTTTTTGTTTTGTTTCGTTTTACACTAGAATTTCTACGTTTCGAATTAGATGAAAATGATAATTTCAAATGTTAATCTTAGGGCCAGGAAAAAAAAATAATTAGAAAGTATTACTGATTAATTAATGATAAATCTGTTGCTGTTTAATATAAATAAAAACACGAAATTGAGCGAAAAATTAAAATATGAATAAATCGATAAATAGGGAAAATTAAAGATATTTATTCGTTTCATATTCTTTTAAGAACTAACGAAATATTTATCCCAATCTTTCGAATAACACATACTCTCCAGCAGTCATCCATACACATATGCAGTCATCCATACACATATGCAGTCATCCATACACATATGCAGTCATCCATAAAACTTCTTACAGGTATATTCGTGTAAGGAATATCCACAAGAATAATCACAAAATATGAGCTTCAGGCATCGACCAAAGTATAAAGAAGCAAAATTAGGTTAATAACCGGTTCTATTGGCGCCAAATGAAATATAGTCGTTTCCTTCATCCCTAAAATGCAACAGAATATCTCGTTTTCATGCCGATTGACCACTATTTTTAGTGTTACTAGGGTTTTTCTCGTGGCGGTAGGTCAGTATATTTCTGACTCTGGTAGGTCTGAAACGTTTAGTTTTGTCAAAATCTCGAGTTCGAATTTTTGACGAATTTTTACAATAATTTCTCATTATTTCATATACGAGAAAGCGAAAATATTACTTTTTTTTTCGTCGAATTTAACTGAACATTTTCATTTAATATATTTTTAGAACTTTCTGTATACCAAAAGATTTTCTAAAAACAAATTTTCAGTATAAATTAAAATTGCAGAACCTAAAGGAACTTTTCATACAAGTTTCTTACAACTTTTATTGAAGTCAAGTATGAGTAGGACATTAAAGGGGGTTAATAAGCGTGTTTTGAATATATTTTTTTATAAAGAGTATATTCACGAACTTTGTTCTCAAATATTTACAATTCTTCTACAGTGAATTAACCAGAATAAAAAATAAAAAAAAATGCATCAATTTTAGTAAATTTCAAAAACTTTTGTAGCACATGTAATATATAATTCCAAAAACATAGAATCCAAATGAAATTATCAATAAACAAACAAAAACGATAAATGTGCTAGTTTTAATTATTACGCACCATTTTCTTACACTTATTTTGTGTATTTCTTTGTGATAAGAGACCTGTTTCTGTAATGTATTAATTATGAAATTAAGTTGTTTCGCTATATTTGCGCGATGTATATTCATGAATGTTCTCCAAAAGTGATATGTCTCTTCGTCATTTATTTTCAATTCAATAACATCACATTTTATAATTTAGAACAAAAAACAAACAAATATATAACTGTAAAGATGCAGGAAAATCTAATACAAAATTTCAGCGATTATTTTGGTGCTTCATTTCCCATATGAAGTTTATGAGTGGAATTTCTGTTCAGACTGCAATATTTTAAAAATTACTATTTCTGTAACAAAAATGAGTGTAATCAATAAATTGATTTTCTTTATAAAAAATAAATATTTAAATAATTAATTGTATTTATTTATAGAATTAAAATTTTACTTAAGGAATGAAATCATTGGAATAAAATTAAAACTTAACAATAAACCCAGAGCGAGACAACGCAATGAAGTCATAATGATGGCCTATGTTAGGATTTGAGGGATTATTGGATATCATTAAAATTTTTTCTAACACATTAGCACGTTGTTACGGAAATAAAATCTGTTTGGTGAATGTAGAATGGAAAGCCCAAGAGGTTCAATAACGAATTCCGCATGAAAAACAGGTAGAAAAAACACAAACGAAGGGTAATCTAAGGAACATTTGAAAATGAGCAACACGCAAACAGTAAATCGTTATTAGATAGCCCCAATAGCACAAAGGGCTCCGAGATTATTTACTAGAGATTAGCACACCATAGATAGAATCCTCAAACCTGTTGGATTCTAGTCTGTCTCTTGGATTATTATAGTCTGTGACAAGGCAAATAATTTTCTAGAAGGATATCGTATATTGTTCCTTATACAAATATCACAAAAAATCCAGTAGTTTCAAAAACCTTTGTTTTTATTCCCAAATTTGCCACCAAATCTCCAAATAAAAGCCAAATTTGTGTCCAACCTCAGTGGTTATTAACTTGGCAGTTATTCAAAATCTATTAAAATATGCTTAAAACTGCCTTCTTTATTATGAAACCAATTACACAGGGAAGCAATATTATAGATTCGTAACAGTATTCATTACAATCAAATTTGGTTTTATGTAACTTTAACTTGTTTTAGTTAATAAACCGATATAATAAAAATGTTTGCATATGAATGAAATACATCTTTAAGGAAATTAATTGCACTTTATGAAATAACATATCAGTTACAGGAATCGACCACTTTTCCACCACTGAGCTATGATGCATCGACAACTGATGTGGTTGCGATGTGTAGATAACAGATTGTGTTGACCACTATTTAGATATACTAACAGACCAACTTCTCAGACGTGAGAGTCTCTTTGAAGAGGTCCAACTGCTTCCTTTTTTCCAGGACAAGGTATGGTCAGAAAAGTCCTGTGTCGGTAGTCACCATTTCCTGCTTGCTGCCTTCTTAATCGCTGAGGTTGGTCTCCAGCCATAAAGTGTCTGGTTGAATCCGACTTCCTTACACCATAACCAATATTTGATGCCCCGGAAGATTGAAACTCGGGCACCTCTTCGATTTTATCTAACTTCATCTATAAACTCAATTCCATTCAAATAACATATCACGACTACTTCGACAATTACCATCCCACTATTCATAATTTCCACCAAACTAAATATTGCTTAAATTCTATAGAGTGTAGTCTTAAAAGTCTCCGAACCAATTATTACATTCACTTCTAGAGCCTGACTTAGCCTAAGTAGGGCTCGGGGAAAAACTTCTTGCTCCTCCCCCTCTGCTTCAATACTTTAGTAAAAAAAGTTCATTAAAGAAGGAAACGTAACAAACTGTTTATTCAATTTGGGACACTCCTCTGAAGTGTGTGTGTGTGGGGGGGGGGGCAACTTCCCCGCATGACCCTGCCTTAGTCAGGTTCTGTCACTTCGACAACCGAGTGGTACCCTTCTTAATTATTTACTAACAGCATTTTGTCGTTCTTTGTTGTCCTACCTCTAATTTCAACCTTCTTTTTTTACAAGCAACATTATTAAGCTTTTTGCGCTTTGTTAGATGGAAGTATACTCCTTCCTAACCTCTCTACCTTCAGATTAACTTAGATTACACATCTCAGTATTTTACTTGTGCTCTGACACCACCGACAGGCACTAAAATTCACTGCAAACCAAATGACAGCCTGCCAACTCTCCGATGCAGATCAAAATGCAACACTCGAAATCATTCAATCCGACCAACAGCTGATCTCCATTCCTAAGTAGCCACAGACCTATTACTTCTTCTTGTGTGCAACCGACCACCCCGTCACTTCTGAATTAGGCAGTATCGTCAGGATTTGTTGAGCCCGACTGCTGTCTTTATCATAAACCGTTCATAACACGGGTTGATTCACCGAACTGACAACGTCTTCGAGGCGGTTGGCCCCCAGCAACAAATCTCGGACCTTCTTCCTCGTCTTTCACCACAGACCTATTACTAATAGTAATTCACCGTTGTTTCAAGTCCTACAATGCCAGGATGTCCATTTCCCGAATTTCAAATAACTCTATTAGGGTTCCTGCGCTCTGTTGTATCAAAGGTTATTTAGCTCTGTTCCAAATTTTCTGGGATAATCCAAGAGTTATCCCCCTTTTTTTTCTTATAACCAATATTACCGAAGCATTTCTTTTAAAAATCAGTTTATCCAATTGCAGATCGTGATTTTATTTCTGGTAGTCATCATCCATTCATCAACGCAATTATGAGGCTGCTAGAAAAGCCCAGACAGATTACGAACACTAGAAGACTACTTTCCACGCTTGCGGAATGGCAAATAATTTCTCCCAACAAATTACGGGCAGTCATTTTAATCGAATGAGTGATTCCTACCCACCCACCGAACAAAGAAGAAAAAAGATCCTGGATCACCCGGGAATGGGATACCTATACTTACCTAAAGAAGATCAGCTCCTGAAGGACCAGATCATCATATAAACAATTTCTAGGGTTTTTCTAATTTTAAGGGGCTCTGGTTCACTTTTTCATTTACTATAGGTACAGATAGAGAACAGGAATTTTTTTTCGACATTTCTTTTTTTCAAAATCGTTGAATTAGAGCTAAAAAGACATGCAGAAACTTAAAATATAACTTTCTAATATTTTGTTTCTTATTAAACTATTTTTTCAAAATGAATTAAAATTCTTTATTGCCAAGGTGTCCTTTAATATAAGGTACGATATCACAAAAACTATACCTGAAATATTTCTGTACACGAATTAAGAAATGCATCATAATTAATAGCATGTCATTCAGAATGAATGAGTAATTTTTAAAGCTAAAAACCACATGCCTTTATAACCCAGAAATACATTGCAGTAGATTTTTTTTAAATGAACGATAACAGTTTTTTTTTTTACGAAATTTCCGAAATTAGCTTTATACGCAAGATGATCGGAAAATAGATAAAGCATTTCCTTTGAAAACATTGTCATTGGTTTACCGGTCATTACGCGTAGCAGGAAGAACTTCCGATTGGCTAATTCTCCCAGCAATATCATGACAAAATTTTACCAGACTTTTTCTAAACTTTTAATAGTAAGAACATCCATCACATTATGACCATCAAATTTTTTTCTTTGTATTTATTCTTATTTAATTTTTCAAGCAAATTTAATTTCATATCAACGGAAACATGGCATCACTGTACAACATTGGACAGTAACAATAAATTTCATGTGTGCTGGAGGGTCGTGGAATCAAAAGATGACCCTGAAATTGAATTTAAAGTGGAAGTAAAGGCCCATGGATATGTCGCACTTGGATTGTCTCCAAATGGTGGTATGACATCGAGTGATATTGTGACTGGATGGATTAAGGATGGAAAAGTTTATTTTCAGGTATGTATTCTTTATATAAAATGTATGCATTCTTAATATAGAATATGTTTTATCGATTGGACATTAAGAAGTTCGATATAATTAGTTTTGCTTGTACAATAATGAGTTGAAATTCTAAAAATTACTCAAATATCGGTTTGAAATACCTTCAGTATCTAAATTTCATTATCTATGCAGAAAAAAAAGTGAATGTATGTTAGTATATCTTTTATAAAATTCTATGGTTTTTTTCCTATCTTGATAAAATATGTTATACGTGGCCTTCAAGACAAAATGGCGGAAAGTAAACATTTATTTAAAAATTACTTTCCAAAATTTAAGTTCATTAAAATATAAAGTAAGCATATTTTTTAGTGCCATTTAATAATATCTTTCGGAAATATTATCACCTAAAAATGAATTTTAACAAACTTAAAATTCAAAAAAATTACTTTTTTAAGAATTCTAATTTTCTTTTCGTAAAATTTCAATTTTTAGTGGATTATGACAAGAGCAAGTATATGTATATATTACCACAATTTCTAAAAATGTACGTGGACTAAAAATCTTCACCAAGTCACACATCAGAAATATATAAATATATATCGTAAAACTATATCTAATAGAAATATTTTTTTTCTTCTCTGAAGCTCCTTTTTTTTTTTGGCCCATAAAACATTTTACGGAAAGAAGTGTGCTATTTATCTCTAGAAAAATTCAATGCGTAAAAGATGAAAATAGATCGCTATAGATTCAGCTCCTAAAAAGTGGGTCACAAACTTGAAATGTTTGGGAACTCCTGAATTGAACCATTCAGGTTCAGTTTTTCAGGTCAGTGTTTTTGTTATTACTAAACTCGAAATAAACTTTTCCCCCTTTTCGACTCTAACTCCGAATTTGAATTTTATTTCATCGGATATACAATTTTTAATTTTCATACACAGTAATTTATAATGGATTTATTCGATGAAATGTATATTTTTCAGCCATATCAAACAGTAAGGTAAAAGCTTAAACAAATGCATTTCGTATTAAAATATGAAATACGAAAACCCATCTTCCTGGGAAACAAGCCTGTCGTCAAAGTCCACCAAAACTATAATACATTTAAATACATTTTTCTTTAAAAGCATGGATTCTCACTTTCTTGTATCTAAGGAATAAGATGAAAAAAAAAAGGGTTATCGTCAGTAAATTTGATTGGATTATGGAATTATTTGTCACTTTTTTTCCTTTTTGAAATTATGTCTATCTGTGAACAAACTAGTTAAGTCAACCATCTAACTCTCCGACCCGCCCTAAGGCACACGGATTTAAACCATAAAACTGAATGACCGGACCGCCGCAACAGCAATTGGCGGGAACTGTGGTTGAGTCCTAAGGGCCGCCACCGGCCACGGTACAACCCTCCCCGAAGGAAGTACGTCCCGTCATCGATGGGAGGAGCCAGATCCCCCACCTATTAGTGTACCCTCCAGGGTGGCGAGATCCAACCACCATGCCGGAAGCATCTCATCCTCATTTCGAGGTGCCCCCCCCCGAGGGTCAAACAAACTAGTTAAAAAGGCACGAAATAAGAATGAAATTTTGTATGTAGTCCATAACATGGCTTTCTGTGTGTCTTTGAAAACTGTAACTCAAACGATGCAATTACATGAATAGATGACATTTGACATGCGTTTATTTTTTAATTATTTTTTTATTACCAGAATTGTAAATGCAGGCCAACTTTTGCTTGAAATCCATCATGAGTTGATTCTTTTTGTTGGGATGTTGATTTGCGTTTATATAATTTAAAAAGACAGTAATCGGATGCAAGCATTTTAACTCGTGATTTTTACTTTAAAATTGTTAGTTATCAACGATGTAAAATTTCGCTTTCCTGGAAGAAGCTACTGTTCCAAAACGCATATACTCTATCCAATTCATTGTACGATTTAGTTTAGTTATATACTAACGTCCCTTTTAAAGCAACACTACGGCTATTTTGGGACAGACCTCATAATTTTGAACCGTGGTCAGATGATGACAATGACGACACCTGAGCTGGCACCCCCCTCTCCACATCACACCACACCACATCAGCGGGAGGACGTTTAGTCATGACGGATTTAACGTGCAACAGACCCCCTTACACAACGGTTCTTCTGTGGAATCGAGTCACGAATTTGAAACCCTCCGGTTCCGAAATCGACCTTACCACCAGGCCACCACGACCCGTTCATTGTACGGAGAAGATAAGTGCGATATTGTGCACAAGAAAGTTAAATGAAAAACGCTCACGCAGTTTTTTAACGGACAGAATAATTTTCGCACTCTTAATTTGTGTAAAAATAGTTATTTTGCTGAAAACCAAGTCTTTTGTTGTAAAAATTTAAATTGCAGAAAACGTTTTTGACTTTAACAAAGATTCACTTTAAGCTATGTATGGAATAGAAAATCCTATACAGTATTTAAAACCGAAAGAAATAAAATTAATAGATATCGTGTTGATGAAATCATCATCATTATTAAAAGACATTGCAAGACTTATGATCAATGAATTTGTTTGTATATATAAATTAGTAAAATTAAAGAATGGTATATTTTCCCCAGCCCCAGTCATTGTACTTTTCGCATATGAAGGCTGATGGCCCTATACATATTTAAGGTTCCTTTGTTCCCCAACACGCCACATTTTCGAGAGAAATCCTAAAAAGATGTTCCACACCTTCAATAACTGTGCGGATTTCGCCACTTTATTTCATATGAAAGCTTATGATTTCTAACATATGTCGTGAACAGTTGCCTGACTCTTAATCTTTGATAAACATTTCAAAATAAAACCATTACACAATCCCCAACTTCAGCAATTGGCCCAGTTCCTCCAATTTTATTTACTAATTTATCCCCTTTTGAAGTTTAACTAACCATTTAGGATGTCCTATATTTAATGTATAATTTAAAATAGTATTTTCATTTTGTTTGAGAAGATACAGTTAATAAATGTTAGTTAAAATCCCTAACCTGTCGAGGATAACTTGCGAGATTCGGTCCCTAGTGTCTCGTATATAATACGTATATAGTTGCTAGACGTATGTATACGCCAGGGGCAGTTAACACACTGACTTAGGGAGCCGTATATATACGCCCGCGGCAGGCAAGGGGTTAATTATTACTACTGCCAAGGGTTTAATCATTAATGCTAATAACATGTTGGACGTACGGTTGATAACTGGTGAAAACAGCCTTATCACAAAAATCTAACTAAATGTAGATACATTAAAATAGACATTAAAAATACAGAATTGTAAAGCCTTCAAGCAATCGGCGCTTTGGATTGCCTGCCAAAAAGAAATGTCCGAAAAAATGAAGCTGATCTTTATTTATAGTTAATTTAACTCAATATTTTAATATCCAGCTTTAAAAATGTAGTAATAGTAAGAATAGCATAAAACGACAACAACAAGAGAATGTGTCTTTACAGTAGTCTCCCCTAACCAAATGCGTTAATATATTCAGATATTCTTATGAAATAGAAATACAGAGCTATAAAAAAAGTCCCTTATACGTCTTTACTTTCTCGTTTACGAAATATAGTGAAAGTATAGCAATCACCAAGGAATTCGATATTTTGTTGTATCTCCACGCATTAGACCCCCCCCCCCCTGAATTCGAAATACATTTTTGGATAGATTTGGATTACAATAGTATAAACACCAATCCAATTTTGAGCCAAATCCGTCTGTCTGTATTTTCAGAAAAATGTAAGCACTATAATTCAAAAAAACGCAATGACAAATATGTCAAATTCGGTATGACATTTTGTAACTACAAGAGCAGTTTTGTGCTAATAACATTGGGAAAAACGCGTTAAAACACAAATTCGATTTTCGGATCATATTAAACACATGCCAGGAATTAATCGCCAAACAACTCGCCAAGGATGACTCGACAGACTTATTAAAAATGTTAAATTTACGCCAAAGATTATTATTTGGTAACTATTGTAAGCCAATTCCATACAAGGCATGTTCCGGGATAATACCTTTATTAGAAAATGTAAGAAAAAGTGTTGGGGATGGTTTATACTGTCCGAAATGGTTTATACAGTCGATGGTTTATACTGTCAGAATGATATATACTGTCGAATGATTTATACTGTCCGAATGGTTTATACTGTTCGAATGGTTTATACTGTCGATAAACAATAACTTGCATATATAATTAAATGGTCATAATCCAACCACTGATTGTTTTTTCATCGATAGGATTGTTGAGATTATTAAATAAAATTGCACAACATAGTAATCAATTTCATATTCAGATTCAATGCTGATCGGAATTCGTCTCAGCATACGATAATTAGGAATATATTTATCTCAGTTTGAAATTTATTTATAAATTATTTGATTAAATAAAAATGCTAACTTGATCGCTCGTTTAAGCTCTTTGGTAACCCTTGTGACGTTATAAAAATGTTTGATTATTAGGAAAATTGAATATATTTCAGACATATCGAATTTCAGTTTGAAAAAAATATGAAAATAATTTAAATATATTATTTTAGGTTTGAATTGAAGTTTAATTATGAACTAAAGCAAATGCGTTATTTTAGTTTATATTGTATTAATGACACTTTTATTTTTTAAAAATTTAAAACAGGACAGATATGCGGAAGGCTATTTTTTGCCGAAAATCGACGAAATCCAGAATTGGGACCTGGTTTCCGGAAGTGAAAACGACACACATTCTGTGCTCCTCTTCCGCCGGAAGTTGGAAACTTGCGATAAAGAGGACAGAAAAATTGACGTGAGTTTTTTTCTTTAGTTATTTTTTTTTATATTTCTTGAAACAAAGTTAAGATAACTCTGAAAAACATTTCTTAAGAATTTAATGCCTCAATAATTTAACAATGTATCTATATTCTGATACAGAAATCCTTTTTATTTAATACTGATTGTGTTGTCATAATTACGCAGATTTTTATTGGATTGATTGAATATAAAAAGTTAACTACAAAACTATTAATTAAAGCTATTTGTATACATAGAAATATTAATGTTTGTTTTTTTAACTATTAATACTTTCTCGTATACATAGTGTAGAGAAATTGTTTAAAAATTCGAACTCGAAATTTTGACGAATCTCCACATTTTAAACCATTTTACTCTGAAAAATACATTTTTGGAAATGTCCGTTATAAATCATATGCCCGTCTGTCTGCCATGATGAAGAACTCAAAAACATCTTAAGCTAGACGGTTGAAATTTAGTATATGGTCTCTACATCGAATTTGCAGATTTCTATCAAATTTGGAGTAAAATCTGTTCGGTGGAAGTCTGTCTGCCCAGTTGTTCGAATATAATTTAATACAATAATTACAAAACGAAGAGAGCTAGATAGATAAAATTCGGTACACAGATTTAAAATCTATAGTGTAGACAATTTTGAACCAAATCCAACTATAGGTTGACTGTCTGTAGGTTTGTACTTTCTGAACTTCCTGCGTATTTTTTTTATTCTCGAAATTTACATTTTTATGATATTTTAAAATGGAGAAACTGGATTAAAAAATAAATGAACTTTTTTTTTCTCGAGTTTGTTTGTAAGTTGTAATATTATTGTATATGGTCCGATATGGAAAAACATATTCAAGAACAAGAAGTTAAATATTTATCGGTACTAATGATAAAAGAGATTATATTTATCTGTGTCTGCTTGTAGTTTATAAGTCATATTATTTTATCTTCGAGATTTAGTAAGAAAAGAGAATATATTGTGTGCGTTGGCGTTTTGTGAGTCAGACGTGAAATTTAGCACAATGCACTTTGGAGCTATTCCTTTCATATTTTAGTTAATTAAAAATTAATCAAGATTTCAAACTATTTTTTCGCGATGACTTTCAAAAATATTTCTGCAAAAGAATGAATTTTTTTTTATTATTTTAAAAATTAAAAATAATATTTTTTATTATAAAAATATATTTGTTGTGTAATTTTTTTTTTTTTGAATTTTGAAGCAATTTGAAAACATCCTTTTAGCATAATTTTCAACAACAGATTACATTGTAACCCCGAAATTTAAACCGTCTTTAATATTTCAAATAATTAATCTTGTGTTTTTTCCCCATTATTTAAATCTAATTACCAACGTTTATAAGAAGAATCAAGGTGAAGTTACGTTACTGTAAAAGACAACGTTCAATTAAACAGATACATTCAAATACTCAAGTCTTTAAAGGCACTATGCCATGAGACTCCATCTCTTTAGGAAAGTTCGTGTATATAATAAACAGAATACATTGAAGGTTATTGAAAGAATAAGGTTTTAAAACTTATAGCGATTTAATGCTGTAAAAGGTTTTTTTGAAGAAGACATGAATATCAAAGTTATACATTAGAGACAATGGAAATTAAACACCATGAGTATTCCCTGTGGACCAGCTGGTTGCCATAGGCGGTTAATTAACAATATGGATATATTGTTATATATTCATATATAAAATATGAATATATGAAAACAAAATATTAATATATGTAACAATATGAATATATTGTGACACGGATTCATAATACAATTTAAGTTTGAAGAATTCTTTTTTTATTTCTTTATTTTTTTTTTCCTTTCTTTGACTTTCTTATTTCATAATTTTTTTCTTTCTTTCTAGGATAGCACAACCAGGCTGATCTATGCATATTCAGATATAGATCCTCCATCGGAATATGCTCTAGATTACCATTTTACGAATCGAGGGTCAAAGAGCGTTTATCTCTTGCAGCGAAAATTATCTAAACATGTAAAAATCGACAAGTCATCTTTGGCTCATTGGGATGTTTTATCTCCAAATGTGAGTTGCTTTTTAACGATAAAGAATTTTTCTTAATTTTTTTTTTTCAGAAATATGTAAATATATAGAATTTGTTATAATTTATTTTGAATCTTGATTTGAATGAGGGCTACATATTCTTGTTCATTGCATTCATAATTCATTATTAACAAATGGAATTTAAAGATTATATTTTTAACAAAGTGAACATCAATTACGGATTTTTAATTGGGATTATTTATTTGCAGACGATAATACATATTTGTGTTGATAAAAATATTATGATTCAAATTACTTCTTGAAAAACTTTAATAAATAAAACATTTTAAATAAAATATTTTTATATACCTTTCGGAATTTTTATATTTATGATAAATAAAATTTATAAAAAGCGTCTTCAAATGAATAACCTATCATTATTTTATTTCTGACATTAAAATAATTTAGGAAACCAAATAATCAATCCTTCATCCCAACCACTGACCGTCAAATTTTTATTTCATATGAAAGCTCGTGACAACAAGATATATCAATAAATCTTCCACCTCCTTCCATTTCGAGATAAATATAAAAAAAATATTTCATTATATATTCTTTCAGAAAAAAAATCCAGTCAAGGCCAAGCAATTGTATCGATTTTGCCATATGAAAGCTAAAGACCGCTTACACTTTTTCACCTCTACTTTCTAAGGATATCCCAAAACAAAATCTTGACATTGTTCACAACTTCAATAACAGGACTGATTCATTTCACAAATTTGCGTATTTAGCTAACCAGCCAGAATGTTTTATATTTATTTTTCAATATTTTAAAACAGTACCTTCATTAACCGTGATTACAAGTAATTCATGAAAATTGATTCTTATTATCAAATTAATGCTTTGAATATAGTAAGAAAGCACCTGGTTGCTGAATGCGGCTAGTGTCTTATAATATACTTTGTGTTTGCTTTATGAATGCTTCATGTTTATTCTTCTAATATTTTTACCCTTTAAAGAGCCATTTTTTTCTAGTCATATTATGTTGAAATATTTTTAGGCTTAAAGTTAGAATAAGAAAAGGGATTCATTTAGCTTATTAGATAAATTTAATTTGATTAATTAATTTGGTTAATTAATAATTAAGTAACAAATCAAGACACATTTTTTGGTGTGAGATAAAGAACTGAAGCATCTAAGTTTCTGTCTTTCTCAAAAAAATTTGTCAGAACTTAAACCAACTTACATAAATTCATACAAAGATTGATAAATTTGGTGGGAAGCATACTTCCCACAGCCTTAGAAAGGGTTAAAACACTACTTTCTTTTGCCTCGATTACATGCAACTCATGAAAGTTGGTTTTTATAATCAAATTAATACTACGAATGTGGCTAGCAAGCACCTGGTCGATGAAGGCGGCTAGCATCATAAAATATTATATTTTTACATTATTGTAACTAACGGGGGGGGAGGCTACAACACTTTATGGTAAACGACGATCCTGTGCCGAGTTGACTTAGCATCTGAATCACTTGAAATTTTAATTTTCAATGCTAATTGGCCTAATTTCCATGTTTTTAAATAGCGATGTTGTTGGAAATGTTGGAAAAAAAATAAATTTATAATATTAGTGTAAGAATGCTAGTGCAATTCATAATGAGTACACGAAAACATTATAGTTATTACGATTTTTCTTTTATTTCAGTTTACACTGGATTCATCTTCTCAAACCATGTACTGGTGTAAAATTCACAAAGCTCCAGAATTACCGGAGAAACATCACATCGTTTTGGTAAGATTCTTTTGGTCTCATAACGTATGAATAGTGGCTGCAATCGGAGGAGAGAATTACGTTAAAGTATTTTTAAAAATTAATTCTTAGATATTAATTAACAAGACACTCTACTTTTGGGAGTCTTGAAAAATGAAACAATTTTCATGTGCTTTAAGATTTTTTTTCTAGACAGGTACAGACAAAATATATGGGCAAGATTTGTAGACACAAAGATCAAAGCACTAAAATACAAACTGACAAATTGACAGACAGCCCATTTCTTTCTTTCCTGTTGTATACACACTCATGGTTTCTGATTTGTACTGTCATTCAATTGCTGTGGTTTGATTTTTAACAGATGGTGCAGTTGGCAGTCATCGATGGCGCAGTCATATTTTGCTACTGCCATAAATCTACTCAAGCAAATATAAATTCCAGGAAATGAAAGAAAAAATGAATTGAAATTGTTCGAAAGTAATTAAAATTAGGACATTTTTTTCATTTTTAAGAAATTCTTAATATCCAGATTTCTGAAATGGTGAATTAGTTTCCGAAATCTTGACTAAATTTCTGAGAATTATTTTTAAGAAAAGTATATAGTTTAAAGACTATTTTTCGTTTTAAAAATACGAGACTATCGCTTAGTCGATTTTATCCCACAAGGGGGGGGGGGGATATTCAATAAATAAGATTAGCTCATTTTCTGAGCATTGACCTTCGTTCCTTTAGATGTATTCTCTCCTGTTCATTGTTTTGGAGGCTGTCATTTTAAATCTTAGTATTTTAATTTGAACTCGTCATTTATTATTTATATGGCTAGTTCAATTATGAGGTTATTGAAGTTGCTACAGACATCTAATTACGGTGATATATTTTTTTTTATTATATTGTTAAATAAAATTTATTCGTTTTTGTATTTTATTTCACTATTATTTTTGCTGAAATCAACCCTTTCTGGCGCATGCGCAAAAGCGAAAAGGGTTTCCGTATATGATAATAGACAGTAATTATATGATATTATTTTGATAGGATGTAGAACATTTTTGAACACTGGTAATCTAAAAATTGCTCAAAGTGGAAAATGTTATTTATTCTCATTAAAAAAAAAAAAAAAAAAAAAAGAGAATTTGGACTAGAAATTTAACCTAAAATCGCTATTTTTACTTCATTTAGTGATAAGTTATTGAATCGCATATCAATTTACGAAAACTCTTTATATTCCATCTATCAATTTTTTAACTCTGCTACTGCTGTCAGATACGTTATATTTATGTGTCAAAGCGCATTAGATCTGATTATGTGGCAGTTACAGGATAGAAAAAGTGTTCTAATCTAGAACCTTCCGATCCCATAACCGAAACCTTACCACCAAGCTCATTGACTCCTCTTTTCCTACATTAGACTTAACATCTGTTAGACATAGTTTACATGAGGTCAACTACTGCGCACAGTAATTGTCTCCTTCTTTTGTTCTGCTATTGTCCGTATGTAAGAAGTTGAGACAGCATTGTTGGGGCAATGACAAGGACTATTTGCCATTGGCCCATCATGATCAAATGACCTTTATGAGTTAGGTATGGCCTATTCTAATGTGCTGCAATAGTAAAGTAATACTAGATTACCTCGTGTAAGCGCTTCTTTTATATGATTACTTATCTAAGCTCAAAATATTTTCCAATCCCATTGAAAAATCAATTTATAACAAAGATAAATATAAATGGCCTTTATTTTAAAAGTCCCCGTCCCTCCCATAAAAAAATAAGGACAAAGTCTTTTTAAGATATTGAGAAACCGAAAATTTATGTATTTCATAAAATGACGGGAAAAAAAAATCAATTTTTAATAAATTTATAAGAATTACTTTATCGACTTAATGATGAAATTACTTGAAATCTCGCTCTTGCATATTGCATATATTGAAATTAGAGATTTTGTATTAGTTCACTCAGATTTTTATTACATAATAATTTTCAGAATTTTTTAAAAATCGGAATTGCAATAACCCCAATCAATTTTCTTGAGAAAATCTCATTTGCTAAACGTTTTATTTCAAAAATGTTTTCAATATAGCCATTTTCTTAAAAAAAAAAAGTATTAACAGTCAAATCAAATGTTAAAAATGAAAAACCACTTTGTATTCTTACGGACACGTTTCTTATTTCGAATTCAGTAGTAGTGAAATTCATTTTATTTCTATTTAAAGCGCTAAATTCAAACCATTTTCGATAATTAAAATCTGAAGATATGAATGGAAGATTAATATTAAACATTCCCAGAAATAGCTATAATAAAGCCATTATAGCAATTTCTTTAATTACAAAATTTTTAACAAATAATTTAAAGCAATTGAATTTCTAAAGGATAAAACTTAGTGTCGGTTTTTTTTCCTAAGCATGACAAGATCATGCCGAAAGACCACCCCAAAATCAGCTAAAAGTTTGCTATCTTAAATGCCTTATAAGAAATGGTAACAAATGCCTTTTAAGGTAGGATTAAAAATTATCACTATTACCTCATTTGCGAACCGATAAAATTTATCTTTGGCAATCAGACATTATTCTTAAGTCGAATCCATTCATTCTTTCATTTATATTGCAAATCGAATGAATCTAGAAAGAAATTTTTTTAACCCTTTCGGCCGTGGGAAGTATGCTTCCCACCAAATGTATCAATATTTGTATGAAATTATGTAGGTTGACATAAGTTCTGACAATTTTTTTTACAAAGACAGAAACTTAGATGCTTCAGTTCTTTAACTGACTCAAAATGATATGTCTTGATTTGTTACTTAATTATTAATCAACGAAATTAATTAATTAACTAATCAAATTAAATTTATCTAATAAGTTAAATGAATCCCTTTCCTTAATCTAATTTAAAGCCTAAAAATATTTTAACATAATATGACCAGAAAAAAAATGGCCTTTTAAAGAGTTAAATTATTTTATTAACTCCTTGAAGTAGAGTGCTAAAAATGTGAGGACCTTTACCAAATAGAAACGGATAGAAAACGGATTTGGGCACAGAAGTTCTGTATTTCCAAAATAAATAAAACAGAAACAAATGAAAACGAAACTTCTTTCCTGAATGTTCTTTTAAACAGGTGGAGCCTTTGATTCAAAGAGGTAACGAGGTGTTCGTTCACCACTTGTTGTTGTACGAATGCGTGGGAGCTAATCGCAAGGAGTACGAACCCCACACAGACCAATATGGACATCAGTGTCATCGCGCTAACATGCCTGATGCCATGAAAAAGTGCGAAGGAGTCTCCTTGGCATGGGGAATTGGAGGAGAGGTAAGAACTGTTTCAAGGAAAAAACAAAACACAACCGATAGTCACTCTAACAAAAACAATATGATTTCAATTTTTCTGTATAAATGGGGTAGTCGATGTTGAATAGGAGAATGTTTTTGATTATTCAAAAGAATAAAAGGAAATACTGCTGTAAAATGCCATGTACAACGAATTAAATTTAGAATTCTTAATATAAAATATGTTTAGAGAAACGAGAATTTTTATGTGTTTAGTAAACTAACGATATAGGCTTATCTCGATAAAACCAATGAGAGTGTTTGCCTCAGAACTTTCTCATGTCTTTGTTAATTTAGCACATTATTTTCGGTTTTCCATCTATTTTCTTCTTTATTCCATGAACCTTGAGCTCCGGTGATTAGAGTGTAGCCAGAAGATTGCAAACCATAAGAGCTCATGCCAATCTATAAAAGGTCATGACCTCTCCCTCGACTTCCATGTGTACTTTCGGAGAATGGCGAATTTTGTGTTGTAATATAATGAAGAAAACTGAGTACAGTAGACTCCCGATTATCCGCGGGCGGGTTATCCGCGCCTGCCGCACTAAGTTTTTTTCTTTTTTTTTTTTTGCTTCCAAGCAAAGAGAAAATGCTTTCAAAGCAAGAAGCAAACACAAATGACTGATTTCTTCAAAAGGGTGCAATTTTACAGTTATGGTTTTGTAATTACATAATACATTACAGTATTAAAGCAGTACATATGTATTAATTTTTCTGTGTATCCTTGACGCCTCTCTTAAGTACAAAGCACTTTTCTGTTTTCATTAACAAAATGCATTTTAGGTTAGTTTTGAGTGATATACTAAAATATTAAGCGTTAGTCAAACATTTCCTGCTGTTTATTTTACGTTTTATTGTACATAAAACGATTTTTCAAAGTTGGAATGATTGTTTTCTCTTTTGCTATACCCGTTTTTAGCTTTTTTCGGATTATCCGCGATTTTTGTTATCCGCGGCGGCCGCGCCACCCAATTCCGCGGATAATCGGGTGTGTACTGTATGAATTTAAATGCTTTTTTCTATCAATTACATATAAAATTCGACACAGATTTACAATGTGGGCTGTAAGATAGCATACCAGTTTTTATTTAATTAAAATTAAATCGTTATGTTTTAATGCATCTTGTTTCAATTACACATCAATTCACCGATCAATAGAGGAATTTATCATTGATAGATTTGTATCAAAATTAATTAAGATATACAATTCTGATGATAAACCAAATTTCATTTATATAGTTCTTAGGTATTGTGTTCACATGCATTCAGAGAGGGAGACAACGAACTTTGCTGTTGAGATTTTTCTTCTATATTTTTAAAGAATTCTACGGATTAAGTGTTAAGAATTATGTATACAATTTGAACTAGAAAATTTGTTAAGTTTTTGATTTATCATGTTCTCGGACAGACAGACTTGCTATAACTACTAGGTTATTACTGTTACTAGATGATTTTCTAAACTCAAAAGATTTGAAATGCTGAGATCCTACGTAATTTCGATGGCGATTTTTTTTATGACTATAACACTTTTTCCCCGTACATATTTAGTATGCTAGAAAGTAAGAAATAAAACAGCAGTATAATGACATTTTGGAAACAGCAACAACAAAATATTTAATATTTCTATTTTCTAGTATACGAAGATGCATTGAAAAATATTATAATCGTCAGAAAATTCGAACTTTAGGTTTTGATGTATCACTCATTTTATACGTTCCATGTGTCACTATATGTGAGCATGACTGACTATTTGTGAGTTAGAGCGATGAAATAAAGTATGTTGTCTTAAAGAGTTGTAGATTTTTATTAAAATTTCCACAAAATCGTCGATGGGAAGTCTGCTTGATCTAATAATAATAAAAAGATAAACGATGCTATATTATTAGTATTAAGTAGATCTTATTTTATATAAAGATTTATTATCAGAATTGTTGATGCGAATTTAATTTTGGATGAAATTTCCCCACAAAGAAAATGTTTGTCTTTGTGGGGGAGGGTCATTTGTTGGTATGCATAATCGCGTTTATGTGAATATGATAACGCAAAATGTCCAATGAGTAATAAGATTTGGTAAGTATAAATAAAATTATAATAAAATAAAATTTGATAAGTGGTATTGAAGCTAAAGTTGTAGATCTATGACGATCTCTGCATATAATCGGTGGAAAAGGGATCCAAAAGGCATACTTCATTTCTTCATTATGTTACTTCATAAGTATGGATGGCGCCCTTATTTCTGGATACCTATATCCAGAAATAAGGGCGCCATCCATACTTATGCGTTGTCGTAATTCGACAATTTGCCAATTCCTTACTTGCACCATACCGCTACACTCATAGGATGCAGATCAGGTAAGAAAGAAAACGGAAAAAGAGAATACTAAACTCACAAGAATATTGAGGGGAGAATATTCTTGTTTAATTAGTTTAAATTCGATATCGTTTAACCCTTTCACCATTGACTCGGCCCAACCGGCCGTGAAAATTCTATCCTGGCAGATCATTTTCTGTTTCAAACGAGGGGTGCAGGATGTAAAACGAGATATCACCAAGGTATTATCTTCGCTTTACATCTTGCACCCCTCGTTGAAGTAGAAACCGATCTGCCAGAATAAAATTTTCACGGCTGGTTGGGCCGAGTCAGTAGTGAAAGAGTTAAAAAGGATTGTCAGATATCGAGACTGATAATAGTGTATTTTTTTATATTTAAAAAAAACGTAAAACGATTTTATCGTCCTAATTATGAATTCCAATAATGGACTATTAATGGCATACTTAATGGATGAAAAGGATAATGTTTTCTGTTGTAATTGAGGTTTATGGCGTTAGCTTTGAAAACTGTTTTCCGAAGAAATTGTCTAAGAATTCTTTTGAGTAGAAATTCGTTATAATAAACCTCTTTCATTCGATCTACTTTTATGTATTCACATTTTTAAGCCTTTCTCTTACACTTTAACAAAGAAAATTGATAAATTACATCGTATTATTCATTCAATAAACATATATTTCATGAATCATGTTACAAAATAAGGCAATAAATGCAAATAAGGCACCATATAAAGACATCAATGCATATAAACATGATATGAGTTTTTCTTAAGGTTGATTTAAGAGAGAACTCATACCAGAATAATTTTCTTGGTATTACATCAGCTTATAGTTGGCATATTAAATTAGTGCTTTGTTAATGTTTTACTCAATAAAGCATTTATTTCAGGATCTAATATTACCGGAAGACGTTGGCCTCCCGCTGGAAGCAAGCCCTGCCAAATATTATATGCTAGAAATACATTACGATAACCCTAATAAGATTGCAGGTAAGGAAAATTTTATCTGAAAAATTTGACGGATAATCTTAAAATGCATAAAAACTGGGGCTATGTATACATGTGCCACAACTCTTTCTAAATAACTGAACTGAATTCCATCTAATTTTGCATGCTTATTATTTAAATCAAAAGAAAGAGTACAATCAATTTCTTTAAGTGCAAAGTTAATTAAATATTCAGTTAATTAGTAATTAAGCGAAATTTTGCTATTTTTCCGCAGTAATTTAGGAGTAATTATCCGAACAAGTTATAAAATATCAATATATAAATCAGCTTAAAATTCAAAAATTTTACCTTTTCTTTGGTTTCAAATTTAATTACCAGGTAAGGGTTTTTTTAAAAAATTTTTTATTAATTTTTCAGAATTTATTAATTGAGTAGATACAGACGATCCTGAATCATGCTAAATTTATATATATTTCGTTATTAAGCAACGGTGAGACATTTAATTGGTTTACTTTTTTTAAAAATATTTCTATTCTGTTTTTTAAAATATTTTTTTGGATACATTTTTATTAGCTTTAGAATTCTAAAATTTATTTATTAAAATAAGATAGTAGAAAAAAACGCTGAGAAAAATGAAAAAATTGCATGTTATACGTTTTATTTAAGCTTTGATATTAAAAACTAGCCGCCTTTGGCTACCAGCCGGTTCGCACATCTTAATGCTCATTAAAATTTTAATAATTAAATATTTTATGTAACTCCTATT
Organism: Argiope bruennichi; assembly: GCF_947563725.1. Lineage (NCBI taxonomy): Eukaryota > Metazoa > Arthropoda > Arachnida > Araneae > Araneidae > Argiope > Argiope bruennichi. The sequence continues at coordinate 42,701,351 of NC_079158.1, read as the reverse complement.
TTAATAGATGCTTCATCAAAATATTTTAAAGCTTCAAATTTTGATAATCATATAATTCACTCATAATATTATAAAGGCCTTCAGCTATAACGTAATATGAATCTCTCTAATTTTCTGTTAGCTTCCATAGAATTTATGCTTTAAATTAAAGTGGAAATGATTAAACTGCAATTAATATAAAAACATTTTTTACTGAAACAAAACATTTTTTTAAAAATATGAACACTGAAAACAAAGTCGCCGAGCATTTAAACCTTATGGGCACTAAAAAATATCTTTCTTAATTTATGTAATATCTGAAGAATTTTTTAACATAATTTTCTCAGATTCATCATGAACAGATCGATTCATTAACAATGTTTAATTTTAAATGCATCAAACACTAAGAAAATAAAACGAATCGTAGAAAATATTCGGTTGAAAAGGTTTAAAAAACTACTTGAAAAACGATGTACTTATAACTATAAGCATATACAAAAAATATATAGCTAACATAAATACAATTTACTTACAAAAGCATGCAACTAACCTAAAAACATTTTATTTAGAATGTGTAGCTGAAATAAAACAGCAAATCGGTTGTCGACAATCAGAATACAATGCGCATGCGTGAATTTTCAACGCCAGTTATGGCATCGTAAATGTGTGAATTTTCTAAGCTACGCAGAATAGTAACGCTACGCAGAATAGAAATTTTTAATTTCCTTTATTCTGTTTTATTTTAATTCAAAAGTACTTCAGAATGAATCCTAAAAATTTATTAATTAATAATGTTTAATTTTAAATGCATCCAACATTACGAAAATAAACAGAATCGTTTGAAATAATCGGTCGAAAACATGTTTAGCCTATCCTCGTTAGCGTGGCGGAAAAAATGCAGCATTACTCATTTGGCGGTGGGGAAAATGAAAAGAGTTTTGGCGGGAAGTTAGTTTTTAATTAATAATTAAAGTTCTAATTAAAAATTTGAAAAAAGGGATCCCAGGTGCACATTTCAGACCTCCAAAGTATACATGTACCAAATTTGGTAACTGTAGGTCAAATGGTTTTGCCTGTAGAGCGCCAACACACACACACATTATTAGCTTTATAGATATAGATAAGTCATTTAAAAATTATTTGTTTACATCCAGCTGCGTTGGGTATCTGATGAATTCTAATATTATGCACATTCTTAATTTCTCACATATGACGCAATTCAGTTTCTGCGGATAATATGGAAATATATGCATGGTTTTAATGAATAATTAATTATCTCAAAATTAAAATAAACTGTAAGTTTTCTTATTTTTTTTTTAAAAAAATGGAAAATCATTCTGGGCATTGATATATATTTCTACTAATAAAAAATAAATATCTACACTTTTAAAGTTGCTGTAATTCCCACGGACGTGAAGCTCAAATACATGAGGAGTAGTTTCTATTTGATTATAGGAGATGACTATTTTTGTCTTTTCCCGCAAAAAACAATTTTCAAATCCTATTAGCTATCAAACTCGATTTATTTGTACTTAATAAAATTTTTATTTGGTTTTGAAAATTGCAAAAATTTACGCATTTTGTTTAAGAGAATTCATGAAGATTCATTGAAGCATTTTTCATTAAATCCTAAGATAGCTCATTCTTTATGTTTATAAATGCAAGAAGCTTTCAGTAAAGCAGCAATTCAATCGCATTTACTAGGTAATTCTGACGACTTGATGAAAACCGAGAAATAAAATTTAATTTATGAAATTTTAAAATTTTTATTGACTTTCATCAAAAGTAAAATTTATCTCGTTTGATAGGCTTTGAGCTTTAATATGAATAAAAATGAAATAGATTTTATCGAGTTTAATGAAATCGAATTTACTTTTGAATAAAAATGAGATAACCGTGTTGATTAAAGTGTATGACTTTTTAAAGATAAAATTCTTTTCTGGAAAGAATCTAGGAAAAGAAAATTCTATGAAATCCTCAATAGCACTAGAAAACAAATAAGAAATGCCGCACGATAACAATACTCAAAGAAAAAAAATAAACAAAGTCTATCATATCCTTTCTAGCTTCGGAGAATTTACCGATTGAAACGGATGCTCCTTTTTATTAAAAGCTTTTCAAAGGTTCTTACGATTCAAATATTCATTAAGTTTCTTAAAGCATAATTGTCTTGCAGAGTGAAATCGGATTTAAAATTTTGAGTCCAAATGCAATTTTTTATTTCACTTGGATATATTAAGAAATCAACGGAAGTGGTCTCAACAAAACTTTCTCGCATAATCTCTAATAAATTGTCAAGCCAGAGAATGTCTTACTGGCATAAGCGTATAATACTTACGAAATATTAACTTTTAGCTTGAATTTAACATTTTTACTGAATATAGAAAATCATCCTTGGCGAGTTATTTGGCGAGTAATCCCTGGCATCCATTAATAGTATTGAAAAATCGAATTTGTCTTTTAGACACGTTTTTCTCAGCCGATTGAGATAAAAATTTGACGTAAAACTACACTTGTAGTCACAAAAACCTTCACTAAATTTGATATATTTAAGTCATTGCGTTTTGGAATTGCCGCGTTTACATGTCTCTGAAAGCACATACTGACAGACAGACAAGCAGTAGGTGTCTCCAATATTGATGTTAAATCTATGCACTGAATGTTATCGATTTAGCTATCTTCATTTTGTATTTGTGTTCAGACTTCTTCTGAAAATATTTTACTCAAAATTCGAAACAAATCTGAAAATTTTGAAGACCGTATACCAAATTTCATTCGTCTAGCTCAAACTGTTTTCGAATTATCTTTGTCACAGACAGACGGACATTTTACAAAAATGTGTTTTTGAAACTCGGGAGGGTTTAAAACGTGGTGATTCGTCAAAATCTCGAGTTCGAATTTTTTTTGGAATATTACTATACTTTCTCTATACTACATAAACGAGAAAGAAAAAAAATCCCAATTTTTTATACTTCATTTTTAAACAATGAATAAGCGTTTTGTTAAAAAAAACGTCTTAAAAATTATTATCAATAAAAAATATTTTATTTGTAGAATTTAGTTATTATTGGAGAGTAATGCGTTATTATTATTTTTTTTTATAAAATAGAATAATACGTTCTATCCTTCCTCCAAATAAACAAATTTGTAATAAAGTAATTTATTATTAATAATACATGCTTTTTTTAGAAAAAGTTATCTAAAGATATTTTAAAAATGAGGCGAAAATGAGCCTTATTAGGTCGAAGGCCTCTTATGCAATAATGTCTCATGTTTTTCAGCATTGCCTAATTTTACTGGAAGGTCGTTGCACTGTTGAGGCTGTTATCTCTCCACTCCCACCTTCTTTTTACAAAAACTATTTCACAACTTCTTGCTGTGACACAGCATGTAGCAGTTCGGCAGTTATTTCTGTTTAGGTTTGTTTTTATGCTCGCATATTACTGAAACACTTCTTCCTCGTATAGCAATGGGACACCATGAAGCTTTTTGAATTGACTCGCACTTTTGCTAGACGATTCATATAATTATATATTTTAGTTTAATTTTTAATTTAAAGAAAAAAAAACACTATTTACAAACAAGCATTAAACATACAGATTTGCAGCCCAGATACATAAAAGTATTCGGCATGTGACGTCATTATATCGCCTCCTCACTTGTTTTGCGAAACATCGGTCGTTGAAGAGTCATTTTTTCAAGTTTTGCTTTACTCGCCATGTGAATCACTTGTTATGAGAGGAGGTAATTAAGCTAGGTATTTTAGCAATTTTGATTTTATGTTTTATTTTGGGGTAAGAAGACGTAATATTCTACGCATGAAGTTTCTGAAAATATCCTTTAAATTGTTGTTTACCTACACATTTTGAATTTATATAAAAAGTTTTTGTGATGGTTGATGCAGTTTATTGTTATTATTATTGGTAATAATGAAAGATTTTGGAAAAGTGTAGTACAGTTGTAATTAAATAATTAACAAAAAGAATGAAAATTTATTTTGTAATTAATAGCAATTTTCCTTAAATGTTGAATGGATATGTAGTTCATAAACGAATTAGTTTCTTTTAATAATTGAAATTTTAGAATTAATAAGTGGAGATTAAGATTAATGTATATTTGCGTAAAAGAATATTATAGAGGAAAATAGGGGAACAAAAAAAAATGTTGACGATCAAATGAACGTCAAGTTTCTGTGCTTTGTATTTCAAGACACAACGCAAAAAAATGACATTTAATAATCCAACCAATAAATTAAGGATATCAGTTTGTACGAATTAAACTGGAAAAGTACAAGAGGAATTCTTTAAAAATAGAAAGCGTGTTTAATATAATCCAATTTAGAAAAAAAATATGGTAAATATGTACCACAGTAACTAGTAAATAAATAAAATGCTGTCTATAATAAAGTGAGGATATTTGGCGTATAGAAATACTGACATTGTATGATTTTCATGAAGGCTAGCTTCTTATATATTTGGCATGTGTTGCAAGACAACATTTAAGCATGCTGAGCACAAATCATTCAGTTATTCTTGTCTCACATTTTAATTTAATTTCAATCTCACATTTATTCGAAGTTCTGGAATAGACCTAATGATGAATGAGTGTTGCAACTGTGTCAACTCCTATTGCTTAAAGAGCAGAAAAGAGGAGAAAATGCTACCACTTGAAACGGAAGATATCCTCTATCTCATGACATTTTTTCCTTAGTAATAGCAAGGTGTTGTCATCCATGAAGACAAAACAAGTGCTCACTGCATAAAGGAACAGATGAATTATAAAATTGCAGAATGATGTTAAGATACATCTGATTCTATGATGAACATTGAGATTGATGGCACATAAAATTGCAGAATGATGTTAAGATACATCTGATGCTATGATGAACATTGAGATTGATGGCACATAAAATCGCAGAATGATGTTAAGATATATCTGATGCTATGATGAACATTGAGATTGATGGCACATAAAATTGCAGAATAATGTTAAGATATATCTGATGCTATGATGAACATTGAGATTCAAGGCACATTATGAAAATTGGGTGGCATACCATGCATTCTCAGAACCCAAGATATTATCTAAACCAGTAGTCCAGTGTTTCTGAAACGGTGATATTCAACGACATTTTATTGGTGGTAACGGGTCTTTCAGGTTCTATAAATATATTATACGAAAATATGATAAGCTCCATTTTAACTGATTCGCTAGAAAATAACACACATTCTAATATACTGATGTTCAATTGATATGTTCTCTTCACCATATTAATCGATTCAACAATCAACTGCTGTGATTGGACGCATCTTTCAGGCTCGTGGTCTCATTGGCCATACTCTGATAGTCATCTGTGCCTGGTGTACCTTGAAACTATGATACCAACAGCAACTGCAGAGCCAAATCTTCTGTTTTACTTTGCTGTTACTTCCTAATACTTGCCGTCTTGCGGCGGTGTAATCTGGGTGAAACATTCGTTGAAAAGTAATCTTACGTTTCCGTCCTGTTGGAACTCGCAATCGGATTGGTACCCACACATTGCGATTTCTTGTTGTTAGGGTATTTTCATATTCGCTCTCGTCCTTCTAACCAAGTGGCTTTTTTTACTACATAAAAAAATATTCATGTAGGTCCCCGAGACTTAATGGCAATACATCCCTAGTCTCATAGCTGATTCTGAAAAATGCTACATTATAAAAGCGATCCCCTTTATAAGCTTTGGTAATTTTTAAGTTCCTTATTAGATAGTTTCTTTGTAAATTAAAATTATTTCCAATTATAATTTGAAATACAATTATATTTTTCCAGAAAAGAAGTACCATCAATAGAGATTTTTCTGTAATGTGTTTTTTTCCCTTGAGAACCCGGAATATCCTGAACTTATGAATATGTGAATATAATAATGCATCAGATAAATTGACATTTGAATGTTTATGATTACTGATCATATCTATTAACTTCAATTCCACTTACAAATCATTATAAATAGGGATTATAACTATGATCCAAAAGATACTACAACAATTGCATTATTTTTATTCTAGTATCTATCCATCCATGGATATAATTACTGATCATATCTATTAACTTCAATTCCACTTACAAATCATTATTAATAGGGATTATAACTATGATCCAAAAGACACTACAACAATTGCATTATCTTTATTCTAGTATCTATCCATCCATAGATATGATTACTGATAATATCTATTAACTTCAATTCCACTTACAAATCATTACAAATAGGGATTATAACAATGATCCAAAAGATACTACAACAATTGCATTATGTTTATTCCAGTATCCATCCAACCTTTAACACCCTTTTCACATTTTTTTGGGTCTTTTCGGATTATTTCATTTTCGTTATTCATTTTAGCACGTTCGAAAATGCACATTATTGAAATTTGAGGCCCTTAAGACCTTAAAGTATTTCAAAAGAAAATTGAGTGAGGGCACTTGAATTTTAATACTAGGCTCCTATCTAAGGTTTTCAATTTTATTAAAAGAAATATATTAATTATCTTTATCCATTCTAGGTATCGTTGATAATTCTGGATTCCGTATCTATTACAGTCCTAAAATTAGAAAATATGACGCTGGGACTTTAATGATTGGTGCAACTACTAGCTCAAGAGTTCTAGTACCTCCTAAACGCAAAGAGTATGTTGTAGCCGGTCACAGCAACCCTAAGTGCCTGGATCCGGTATGGTTCTCTATCACCATATTTGTATTTAGATTTAAACCATTTTTGTATTAGATTGGGATTTAATATAAATTATATGAAATAAGTTTTTATATGAATTATATTAAATTGCAATTATGTTTCTTGCATCATGTTCCCTTTCACCTGGGAAAGAAAGGCTAGAATGAGGACGCAGTTACCTTGAATTAATATAATTTAATTTATAAACGATTTTCATTTAAAAGGACACAAATTCAGATGCATGCTTTTGTATTTCAAAACTAAATTGTGACACAGCACAAACTACAGCTAATATCACTAGTCATTGAGGTGACTAGACTTCACTTCTAATAGCTCGGTAAATTCTGGAAATTCCCAATTGAGTATTTCATAACTCAATTGTGATACAGCACGAACTATAGCTAATATCACTAGTCATCGAGGTGACTAGATTTCACTTCTAATAGCTTGGTAAATTCTGAAAATTCCCAATTGAGTATTTCATAATTCAATTGTGATACAGCACAAACTATAGCTAATATCACTAGTCATTGAGGTGACTAGTCTTCACCAAGTCTAATAGCTTGGTAAATTCTGAAAATTCCAGAGCTATTGTCCGCTTTTTACTGTCTGACCAAATGAAGGGAAGACTGTCTGGAAGTTCTCCGGATCTCGAGAATCTTTCTGGAAACTCATAGATATTGTTTATATGATAACTTGTCTAGCAGGACACATTTTACAATTTAGAAATAAAAACTAATTTTCGAATCAAATGCTTTAAATTACTCTTCAGTGTAATTTTATATATAGCTAATTACAGACAAATTGCATTTTTGGAATTTTAGTGACTTATAATTAAAACTCATTGGATTAAAAAAAATTATTTATTTTCTTTGAATATGCGTTTTTGTATTTATGTTTGAAAGAATATTCATACCAAAACTGAATATAACATAAAGCTATCTTCTGTAAAAAATTTATGATTATTGTTAAAATTTTTCATTAAATTAGTTATTAATATACATTTTATTGCTTTTAAATATACATTTTGTTTCAGTCTCTTCCAAAAGGTGGAATAAAGTTGCTCGGAGCTTTTCTTCACGCTCATCTATTAGGTAATATTATTAAAATGTTTTACTTCTTAGATTTTTTTTATTTGTATTAATAAAAAAGATTCTATTTTTAATAGATCTTAGAAATTGATTTAAAGTAGGAAAGATTCTAAGTTTCTTTTGAAGCAGTGGGGGGGGGAGGCTATGCATGACACAAATGTAAAAAAAAAAAAAACTTTAATGAGTTGCATAGTTGGTTGAAAATCATGAGACAAAACAATGTTTGAGGTTTAATGAGCATTGTTTTACACACGGTTTTAAGTTCCAGTTACAGTCAAATGTGAAATTTAAATAATACAAGTGAAGAAGTACAAGTAAATAAATACAGTCAAATGTGAAGAAATATTTGAGTTGAAATAAATACAAGTGACAGATTAAATAATAATTTATTATTTGTAACTGGGTTTTTTTAAATCAAATTTTAAATAGAAGTGAATATGCTGGAAAGATTTTCTTAGTTGGACAATACATTATTTTCCCACTGGAATTGAAAACAAAATGGGAGCATTTCTTTTTAACTATATATTTTTTAAAAGAAATAATTTTAAATCCTTTTTTTTAGTCTGTCTAGTTTTTTTTTATTTCTCTTTTTTAATTCTTGCAAAGAATGATTATCAGCTTTCGTTACCATTTCAGTACAGAACTGAGTTAACGAATTTAACTTAAAAATAATTTGAAAAAGGATAAGAAAAATCTTCAGAATTCAGATAAAGAATGTTTATTATCAAAGATAACTTAAGCTGATACATGTAAAAAATTTCAGGTAAAGTAATAATTTTTAAGCGCATTAGAAAAAAATCAAGAATAATAATAAAAATAAAAAAATAATAAGGGAAAAATAAATAATAAATAAACAATAAAAAAGAAAAAAATGCAAAATGGTAAAAAAAATTATAGAATAATTATATAATTATATAGAATAATTATATAGAATATAGAATATTATAGAATAATATAGAACATGAAAAAAGTAAATAAAAAGTAAAAAAAATAATAAAGGATTTATAAAATATTTATTCCTTGTGACAAAACAGAGTTCTTGCAAAGAATATCAAATATCATTCTAAGCTACTAAGTCAAAATCGAGACAAAGAGTTAATCATTTCTCTTATATTTTTTGCGTTAAATATAAAAACATTCATAATCTAAGACAGATAATGGTATATAATTAAAAATCCAATATAAGCCCGTGACTTGATTTGTTTTTTTTAAACGAGTCTTAAAAATTTATAGTACAAAGAGACCCATGGAATTATATTTTACTAAAATACATATAATATCGATTGAAACTGTTGGAATCAATCTTGAGTTAATTATATAAATAAAATCTATATTATTTAAGATAAATATGTGTATTATCAATGACAATTGAAGTTGACAGCATGTAAAAAACAACAATATATACAGCAAAATTAAGATTACAGCAATTTATGATTATTTTTATGTGTTTCTATAATAAGCAAGGAGAGTCACGAAATCTCACAACTTCCGTTCCATAAAGAATGTACATTAGTTTCGATAGAAACCATTTTTTTTCAAAAATATCACTTATTTTTAAGTACATTTAGATCCCATTCGTAGCTAATTATTTGTTCGAAACTAACACACCAGAGAAGGTTTATCAGCTTTTTCTGTTTGAGATATTACCAACAATAGGAATTGAAATTGAGCTTATGAATAAAAATATATAAAAATCATAATATAAAAATCCTAGCGATGTTCGCTAGGATTTTTATATTTCTTTTATTATTAATAATTCCAGAATATTTTTATTAAATTGTCATTCTTAACGGAAATTCATTTATTTTTTTTACAGGTCGTCACCTGAAAGCTAGACACTTCAGAAATTCAAAAGAGCTAAAACCATTGGCCAATGATGGCAACTATGATTTTAACTATCAGGTATTTTTTTGAAAGTATTCCAATGCAATTAGCTAGTCATAACAATACTAAATATTGCATTTGAATGGACCTGAAAAGTATTTTAAATAGCTACCAATTTATATAAACTTTTTCTCCGATTTAACTGATTTTTACTTTCTTGTATATTAAGTATATAAAGCATATAAAACCTGATACTGATGCATAGTTTTGATGTAATTGAGTTATTGATTTCACTTACATAACGATAGCCTGACACATAGAAAAAGTATGGGGATGCATCAAAATCCTTGATCGAAATTTCAAGTAACTATTTTTTTAATAATTGAAGTTCTTTCTCTTGGCATTCTTCATATAACAGAAAGAGAAAAAAAAAGAATTCCTTGAAAATTAAATAAAATTATAGGAAACAAATAAAGGCAAGTTAATAAAATAAATAAACTAAAGATCAAAAATTCTCATGAGTATTAATTAAATTAACTAAAACAAAAACTCGTCAAATAATAAAAACTATTTCCACTCAATTTGAAAGTCGAAACAATTAACGATATTAAATAATAAAAATAATACAATTTTGCTATTCGAAATTTAATAATAAAAGCCCCAGCAACTTCATGATTGATTTGTCCGCCTACTCACCGCCTACTTTTACCCTCCTACTTATTTACTTTTTCCCTTAATTGAACAATATCGACCCACTTCTGGTATTGCAACAGCAGTCAACAACTTCCAAGCTAGTTTCTATTGCATTATAGAGCGCGCGTGGAGCTCCAAAATCTGACCTACTGAGTGCACGTGTTTCAATTGTTTGTCAAAAAAATTGCAATGTTCGTACACTTCCTTACAAGGATGTCACTCAAAATGAGTGGTTGAAAAGGATTGTATTTATGAGTTACAAATATCAGAGTCCTCAATAAAAAAAAAAAAAAAAAAATGTTTTCAACGGATAATGAGTCATAACTTCTGTTTACATCCATAGTGTTTTTAAATAATTTTACAGACATTTTCCTGCTCAGAATTCATCTTAAAATGGCATGAAAGTGTTTTCTTTCAGACATTTATTTTAACCATTTGTTCATTTATGTGCATATACTCATAAAATTCCACAAGATTTAAACGAAAAAAAAAAAGCTTTTTGGAATGCTTTGATACTGTGAAAGGAAATAATATACTGTAAAGGATATATAGTAATATACTGTAAAGTATATGTAGTATATAAATAATATACTGTATAATAATGATATACTGTAAAGGATATATAGAAATAACTAGCCGCCTTTGGCGACCAGCCGGTTCGCCAGTATTACCGCTCGCTTCAATTTTCAATTAAATATTTTAACTAACTGGTCTCTTAATAGATTCTCAAACAAAACATTTTTAATCTTCAAATTTTGATAGTCATACCAAACTTATACTGTTGTTTAGATCGTTTCGTTCAATTTACTATATATATTTTGCTAATTTGTTTTCATTTCCGGTAAAACTTCAACATTAATTTAAAGTGGAAATGATGAAATTGCAATTAATATAAAGATATTTTTTAATAAAACCAAGTGTTTTATTTTATTTATCATCTTCATTATTATTGAATATGAGTATTGCAAACAGAATCGCTCGGTATTTAAGTCTTATGTGAACTACAAAATATTTTTGATAATTTATGTAATATCTCAAACAATAATTCAACAAAAATTTCTCAGATTCAGCATAAAATTCAGTTTTTAGTTTTGCTTTCAAAAGGACTGAAATGAAATCAATACAAATATTTTGTTCCGGCCTATAAATATATTTCAAAAAATTATGAAGTCTAAATTCAATGCAGTAAGGTATCAGATTCTCAGAAATATTCTGGAAACACCAAATTTTAAATAAATGAATGAATGTTTCTATTTTCCACGATCAACTAAGACTTATTTATGAAGTTCTGAATGTTAAAAATTTAGAAAAACTCAACATTTTCATAATCTTAGGCCAATTAATCTTGAGAAACCTGCGCGCTGATTGGCGTATTTTCTTTGAAACGATCGATGGAAAATCTAAAAATATCCTTTTTTTATTGAATAGTGATATTCAAATTTTCATAAATCAGTCAGTTTAAGTGCTTGATTTAGTTGATTGGAAATTAACTCTTTTTATTTAAAATATTAGTGTTTCAAGAACATTTTGTTATTCGTGATTTCTACAGCAGAAGCTTTACGTAAAATCAAAAATTCGTTATTTATTAGAGCATTTATTGAATCAAATTACATAAAATATAATCATTTTCCATTTAGACCATTTTAGCAGCCAGCGATGGGCTTCGTGCACGGTGTTGAGGTGGAATGCGGTACCAAAGACCATTTTAGCAGATCTGTGTCTTACTAAAGGTTTACAAATTAGCTTTGTGGCCCTGATTTGAATGGATATCCTGTTCATATTAAACAAAATTTGCTTTAAAATAAAACTGATTTATTGGATTAATAATATAGAGAGTGTAAAAGATCATAAAATAACTTTTATTGAATTTATTTTTTAGAAATAATAATATTTCATATTTGTTTCATTTCCTACAGACACGTGCCGAAAATTATATTTTTGCAGATTTCATTTCAAAAAAGATTTAATTTATTTTTAATTGGAGCTTTAATCAATGTTATGGCAACACTTTGAAAAAAGCTAATTTTTTCCCATGAATGCAAAACGTGCTCGTGTAGCTTAAATTTTATTTTTATTTTGTACGAAAAAAATTGTTGAAAAATATAGTTAAAATATTTATTTCAAAATTCATTAAAAATAGAAATTTAATTTTAAGGTTAAAACATTGGTATCATTTAAAAGATAATTTTTTGATCTTTAACTTCATGTAAAAATATTTTTTGTGCGGTAATAGTTTCGGAAGTTATAGCAGAAACACGCCAAAATTTCGCTTAATTTTTAAATAAATAAAATTATAATTAAAAATTCGAAAAAATAATCCCCAGGTGCACATTCCCAGCCTCCAAGGTACACACGTGCCAAATTTGGTAGCTGTAGGTTGAATGGTCTGGCCTGTAGAGCGCCCACACACACACACACACACACACACTGAGCTTTATTATAAGTATAGATATACTGTGAAGGATATTAGCTTTGATACTGTAAAGGAAAAGTCATTGATTTACAATTAATGCACTGGATTCAAAGACTTTGCTGAAACAAGTAGTTGCTGCATTTCATTTAAGATATATATTTCGAGACAATATATCCTTGTTTAACAAGCAAAGTTCGCATTTCAATTTTTCAAAATTCTTCGAAAAAAATTGAATTGCCTTACAACCGAGAATTAATTAACAAATGAGTTGCAAATTTAAAGTTTTTTTCTACATCTAGTATTAAAGTGAGAGCATGTTTGATATGCACCGATGTGAAAAAGAATATCCATCATAACTAACATTGATTGTAAAAAAAATCCGCTTTTTTGCTCCTGTAAATATGAAAAAAGTGACAATATTTAACAATAAATAATTAACAATAATTTAAATAATTAAGTGACAATATTGCTGCTAGTTAAGTGATAATATTTCAGTTTTTTTTATTTTAACTATCACATCACAAATGCTCAAGGTGAATTTCTTTTGCTTCATGTCATACCTTAAATCGCTATGCAAACTTTGCCAAACAGTCCGTAGAATTGCTCTATCGATGCTATAATCGTTCAATGATGATCTTCGGACAATGAGGAACATACGCTTGATCTAAAAAATAATACATGTAGCTATTTTGATATCTTGGTAGCCAAAGTAGCAGTTCTCTCTCATTTGCATGAACAACTCATTGATCTGGTTGAGCTTTGTTTATGAAAAGTTTACATGTTCAGACGATTATTGCTGATATGGAAGACCTCATCGCATCTATTATTGCCAGCATTGAGAGAGACGTTTTTCTGAAAATTTGATGATGTTGTGTGACAAAAGGAGCTTTTATCGAAAATTTATAAAACTTGCTTGCATTGAAAATTAATTATAAGATTTCAAATATTTCAAACAACTACTATCCTTGAAGCAATTAAGCTTTGAAATCAGAGTATACTTTTTTACTCATCTTTCTAATATAAAGATCTTATATAAGATCAGTTTTATTTTAATGTTTTGTATGACAATTTCTTAATTGAAGATTTCGAATAATGTTTATGTTCCAACTTATCAAGAAAGATTTGGGCAATGTAGTAAATATTCTGATTTTATAGCAAACAATGCATTCACAACATTTTCTACAAACATATTTCAATCGGCTAATTTTATTTTTTCCAGTTGTTCTTACTTAACACTTTTTACATTTCAGAAAACGAATGCTATATTTTAGTGATTGGCAATAAATTGGTAAAAAAAAAAAAGAAAAAAAAATCAAAATAAATCGAGAACCCGAATAAAATTATTGGCAGTGGCTAAATTTCTCTGCAGCAGTTGTCTAGCCATAATATGTTATGGACCTAGCCAGATAGTATTTAGCTTGTACTTATGCATTATTCGTCAATTTTCCGTTACCTAAGTATTATGCTAAAATTAGTTATCTAATATAGCATTTAAATCTGAATACAGCGATTTCAATTATATTTATTCAGATTGAATAAATATAATTGAAATTATTATTATAGAAACTTATTATAAAGTCTGAATTTTAATTTCTTTCAGGAGTATAGATACTATCAAGAAGAAGTTACATTTTTACCGGTAAGAAATTCCTAAGAAGCTTTCATTTTTTTTTTTTACTTTTTAAATAAAATTTAGTACGCTAATGAAAGATAATATACGAAGGAGAAGCACAGTATTTCATCAATGTTTTGATGCTATTTCTCTTGAAAACAGAAGTACTTCAATTCAAAGAGAATTTTATACCTAGGGTATTTTTTTCCAATCTAATCTCGCATTGAAAACACAAGAAATAAAGATAACTTAACTACTTATTTGATTTTACACAGAACAGATTTAAAGATATCCAAAATGAATCATGCATTCATTTAAGGCTCGTCAATCTGCTATGAAACGCTGCATGAATTTATTTTTTGATAGCAAAAATTAAAAGCGTCATAAATAAGAATTTGAAAATTTCGATTAGGTCAAAAATAGTTTAACATGATATAAATTATTTTTTTAACCAAACAATGTATCGCATTTTATATCTCGAATACTTTTTCGAATAATTAAAGTTTTCCCAAAGCTATATCAGCAAATAATCAATAAGTAATTTATTTTGAAGGAAATTTATATAGTTTTTCTTGACTTATAAAATTTGAAAAACTTTAAAACTTTCATCAAAGAACGGTTATAGATAAACAGAAATCATGAACAAGATGTGGCCACTTACGGTTCTATATTTGGTCACTAGAGACAGAAGTTCATTGGCTACTTTATAAACCATATTATTGTTAAAGAATCTTAAAAGTAATATTTTTTTGTGTACTTATTGAATTTTATAAAAAAAAACTATTTGGAATATCCCTAAATTTCACCATTCGAATCGTTATTTATTTCAAAGCTCCTTAATTGATATGTTAGAGAAATCTTTTATTGTATTCAAAAGCTATTGAAATAAATAAATTATAAAACAAATTAATAGACAATTATTTTGAAAAAAAGAAGAAAAAGATTTTCCTTGAAAAATGATATTTTTACTGTTTTATTTTTTAGGGTGATCAAGTCACAGTAGAATGTACTTACGACTCTTCTAATCGTGTTTCAACGACATTTGTGAGTATGCCTTTACAGACAATTTGTATTGGATGAAATAATCTACTAAAAAAACTATCCTTAGTTTAGTTTTGTATTTTACACGAAAGAGATTGATAATAATTATTTTTCGTATAATCTTGTGACCTATCTCGTACACATTTCGTCATTTTAGTATTATTACATCATTTAATTTATTAACAATGAATTGAGAAAGATATTTAAATTTTAATTAATTATTTGCAATATTATCTTTTTGTGCTGACATTTTTAAAAATTTATTTTTCGATAGAAAGTTAGCGCTTATTTTTGGGTAAAATTTGGCGAAAGATGAAAAACTGGGATAATTGTTTATGTCTAATGGCATCTATACGAATCTGTTCTTTATATTAAATTTCACTTTTTTGGCAGTTATTCTGAAATGTTCGACAGGATAATATTTCAAATGACCGTGCTGACTTCTCAAGGTAGATTAAAAAATACACGAATTCCTTGCATCTTACTTTGAAAGTAAAAGGTCATTAGCATTTTGAGAATATAGCGAGTCTTTTTAAGCTGAGAAATTAATATTTTTACATAAACATGTAGGCAGATTCAAAAGTCTGGAGACATTTTTAAAAAGTCTATAATTTACACGCAAATGGTGACAGAAAGAATGTTTGCATGAAAGGATAAAAATGAAATCATTTTTTAAAATTATGAATCGATTGGTAATATAATTTGTGATTTAAATCTCAAGATGATTCTGCAATTATCAGAACAATACCTTATTACACAGGATGAGACAATGATCGAAGCAATAATTTAATGAGTTCCAATTCCGTCTTCCATTCTTTAAATGAGTTATCAAATAAAGAAATGTAATTTTCTTAGCAATAAATATTTCTTTTACTCACACTGTCAACCCACAGAAGGGTGCTTAATATTTCGGAAAATATGTTTGTCTGGAGACTGAATTAATTTTTGAATGAATAACGACATCTTGAATATTAGCACGCCATAATTTCACTTCTTATTTTATCAATTAATAGATCTGTGCATTTCATAACTAATGGTATAAATTTAAACAACGTTGTGGATAAATTCTGGTATCTTAAAGGAAAAATGTTCGGTTCCATTTCCAACTTTTCTTTCATAAATGGCAGATTTTTATCTTTATTTGTAAATTGACAATTTAAAAAAAAAACTGGATTTTTGAATCACTCTGTATATACTTACTAAAGATTATAATTACTCTGCTCGGTAACAAATAAAAGGAAAACATCTAGAACAAACATCTAAGGCAATAACTTCTAGAGACATAAGATTTAAAGATTCCAGTAAAATAAAGATGTCTAAATTTTACAGTTATCAATGGCCTGATTTGGTTATACACAGAAATTCGTAAATGTGACACTGAATAAATTATTTTAATAAAAAAAAATTCGGGTTCTTAACATTATTAATTAAAAACTATTTATATTATAAATAATGTTGGTAGATTTTATGCATTTGTTTAAGTATTGATTAAATGTTAATGACTCGCATATTATCTGATTAAGATTTCTTATAAGGTTATATCTAAATAGACAAGAAATTTCTTGTAAATCATATGAGCTTAGTTTAGTTATATTAACGTCCCGTTTTAAAGCAACACTAAGGCTATTTTAAAACAGACCTCGTAATTTTGAACCGCGGTCAGATGATGAGGACACACCTGAGCTTGTAACCCCTCTCCAAACTTTCACACCACACCGGCGGAAGGATGTTTGGCCCCACCACATTTAGCGTGCACCAGGCACGCTTACATGGCGGTTCTTTGGTGTAATCAGGTCTCGAATCGGAAACCCTCCGGTTCCGAAGCCGAGGCCTTCTTACCATGTCACCGCGGCTCCGAAAATCATATGAAAAAAATATTCTCCGTAGTAATTTTTTCGCATGAGTTTTTTTGATATGATTTAAATGTGTGTTTTTAAGGATAATTTGATATTTTTGAAAGGGTGGTGAGAGTACCCGAGAAGAGATGTGTCTGGTTTTCTTGCTGTACTACCCGAGAATTGAGAGATTCGCCTCAGTGAGTGTTCCGAAATACGACACTATAAACAAAGCTCTCGGTACAAAGTAAGTTAATGTGACGGAATTTCATTTCTTAACTAATGACTTTATTTTTCTACTTAATATTTTTAGTTTGCATATAATAACAAAATTGAAATTTCATTGGAACTTTTTTTTAAAAATCTCTTAATAATTCACAAAAATTTCAGAACTCTTTAAAAATGCTAGTTTGGTATTAGTACATAAACGCCTCAAACTTTAAAAAAAAGAAACCTTTGATATTTATTCGTATTTTTTGTTGGATAAACTGATGACATTAGAGATTTTTCCACCATCCAGAATCACAAAATATCACTTTAGTATTAATAATATAAGCACATTTACAGCATTAATTATAATAATTAACACTGTAGCACATTTATAGTATTAATAGTAATAAAATAATTTTTTTCAAATACAAGCCTTTGTAATTTGAGAGATAGTGCTAGTTCCATCTCTAGAAAAATTTCCGCTTTGTTTCTGTTAACACAATAGTAGTGTTAATACAGCAATGCTTGGTTACTACATTTAAATACTATATTATATATAATTTGATGCTGTCAATATTTGGCGCCAACTGATGACATCTTTTTAGCTCGGTAACGACACCTGCAGTGGCAATGAAAAAAATTGGCAATGCAGCGGCAATGCTGTCCATATGCAGTGGCAATGGAAATTTTGTCTTAAAACAAGCAGAAATATGTGAACTAAATATAATTTCGGAGATCTTACTATTAAATGTAATATGAGTTAAATACAGTTTATATCCAATGAACATACTGGATAATTGTTGGATTGACTAACTGATCGAAATAAAGTACTACTTTGAAACTTCAGAACTCTCAGTTGTGGTTCGTAGTCAGATGAAGAGGATGACATTTGGGCTGATATCATCTCTCCCAATTTCTACGCTAGACAAGGTGGGAATTTTTATCTCAAACGACAGAATGTATATGACTAATAATTTTCCATATTTTTGAGTCTCGAATAAATGATCGAACTCTAAATTCTGCCACCAAGCCATGGTGGCTAGCAATAAAAAGTAGAAATAACATCATTAAGAGTAAAAATAATTACCATTAAAGAAATTTCATCACCAAGATTAAGAGCATACAAATTTTAGGTTTTCTCAATTTGCAACTATCATGGAAGAAAGGAGAATAAATTTATTACAAACGAATTTTAATAATACACTTTGAGTGAACTAAAAAGTATTATTGAAATTTTTTTTTCTTTCCTTCTTTTTTTAAATTTATAATTCATTATTATAAATATTATGGAATCTAGAAATCAATTTTTTACAAATTTATTAAAAGGTATTGCCATCAATTAGGAATAAACATTTAACAAGATTAAACGATTAATAGATTGTTAATTCCGAAAATTTTAAAGTAGTGTATTGTCATCGAGAATTCATAAGGGTTCAAAATTTCAAAGTTGAATTCAACAAGAAGTGATTGTAAAATCGATTACAATATTCTGTGTTTACAAGCATGAAACAAACCAAGTTAAATAATAATAAACGAATCAGTATCATTAGATAATATATGAGGTTTATACAAGTATTATAAAGCTTCATGAACGAAAATGGATAAACCCGCAATTTGTCTAAACTCAACTTTTATATTTTACTATGCTTCTGCATAACATAGAAAGCCAAAACTTCTCGCACATTCTCGCTTTGAAAGAAAACATATTTACACGTTTAACTTAATTTAGAGAAAATTAGGATTCTCCCTGTTTCTCAACACATCTTTTAATTTAAAGTTTTCTAGCCGCCTTGGGTGATCAGCTGTTTACTTTCATCATATTAATAGTATTAATTTAATCATATGAAGCAATTTTGATAAACTACTACTTATCACAACAAAAGAAGGTGTTATTTTAGGTCATACTTTCGTCTTATGCATAGAGCATACTGGCTTATCAGTTATTCTGAAAAAATTGCGATTAAAATCGGCAAAATTTGTCCAGAAGTTGAAGACAGAGGCCCTATCAAGGTTTTATTTTGAAATATCACACGAAAAGGGAAAATTTTGAGATCAGATGACCATTGGAGGCGTATCTAGGAATCGGGAGCTTTCATTCGAAATAAAGTTGCGAAATCGGTACAGTAGTTGTGGCTGAATAAATTATGTCTTCCCCTCAGAGTATTTACAGTGAAGTAGAACTATTAAGATTTCTCATAAAAATGGAAAGTGGTAGAGCGCAGGCTGTTACGTGGTCAGAGCGGACAGTGGCTACAGCGGACACGTAAGAGGAGCTGTGTGGGCAGAGCGGACATTTTTGCACCTATTGTGTTGTTTCCCTAATCAGTCATATGTCATCTATTGTGTAGTTTCGAGCTTTGCACCTGCTGTAGAGATAAGCCGACATTTTTGAGAGAGAAGGCCTTTCTCCAAATATGCCCATTAAAATATGGAATGACAGCGTCACAGGACAAATAATTCTGTTGAAGGGTGGAATTCCAAATTAAATGCAATCACTAGCAGAAACCAGCCTAATGTCCACTTTTTAGTTAAAATACTAAAAGAAGAGACACAAAAAGTGTCTTTTAATTTGAAATCCAGAGAGTTAGGCGACCCTGGAATAAAAAGGAAAAAAGCATATGTAAAATTGGATGAAAGAATTGGAAACATCCTAAAAGAATTCGAAACATCAAACAATTTAGAAAAATGTCTAAAATCTTTAAGTTTTGTAACTAGGTTGGACTAAATTCTATGGTAAATGATATTTATGCTTTTATAATAAAGGTTAGTTAATATTTATTTACTTGTGTTTATTTTTCTTTTATTTACTTGTATCTGTTTTATATATTTTACTTCTAGTTTTATTTTTACTTAAATTAATGAAACTAATTAATTTTATGGCAATTGCACTTCTTGTAATATTTATATGACTCTAAAATACAGTTTTCCATAAAATCCCTGAAATTCGTTCATACCCTTCATTATACTGTTACTTACTATTAATTTTTAAATATTTCCCTGAAAGTTTTTATTTTTATTACATTTCGCTATGTTTAAAATGCATTCGCACTATAATATAATATAAATAATTAAATTTGATTGGCAAAAATGTATTTATTCTTGTAATTTGATAATCGAGTGCAAAAACAGAAAACTTCGGTTAAAAAAAAAAACCGTTATCCCACGTGAAAGAGATTTGCCACTTAAAATACTGTTTTAAATTATATTTGTGATTTTTAAAAGTATTTATTTACTTATTTATTTGCACCCTTTATCTGTTCTAAGATGGGGGAAAAAGTGTCCGCTCTAATCACGATGAGTTTCGGAGTGTCCGCTCTGACCACGAAATCTTATGTGTCCGCTATAGCCACACCATCGAGCGCAGGCAACCATTGATGACATATGAGGGGATTAAGTGCTTTCATGTAAAAAAAGTGTCGGAATCGGACTAGTTGGGGATTGGGTCATTGGTTCTTTGGTTTGTGGCAATATAGAGCAGAAAACGATGAATTTTGAAAAGAAAATATATTTGATTTACGCTAAAATATATATTATATATAATACATAATATTATTATTAAATATTTGTTATTATTAGATATATGATTTGATCTACGCCATTCTCAATCAAATTGTAAATTTATCAGCCAAACATATTAAAAAAAACAACCTTGATATAAATTGATAAAAAAAGTTCCCATTATTGCTTTTAAGTTAAAATAATTTATTCATACAGTTTCAAAACATTAAGATATCCTGTTTCTTTTTTAAATCTGTAGTTTCACAAAAGATGATCTGAAACAAGGAATATTTCGAGATCAGTTATCAAAGTATAATTGGAATAGAGTGAACACTCATAAGGTGGAAAGGGCCTTGAGGTATGGGTTACATGACACGCACTGTTACCTTGGCAACGGAGAGAAGAATTCGGTAAGTGTAATTACAGTTTCTGTTTTACACATGAACATTTTTGACAAGATAGCAACGTGCAGACAAGTCTCCACGTGTCTCCAAATCTCAAAAATATTATTGTCTTGAATTTCTAACTAATTACTCACAGAGGTTATTGTTTTGAAGGTTAACGTTTGAAGATGGAATAATAATTTCTTAATGAGCCGCGTGTATGGTATGTGTTGCTATAAAATCAAAGCTATTATCATAGGATAATTACTAAATAAGGATACAGGACAACTATTAAATTATTAATGATTCAGGACAATTACTAAATTGACGAAGGTCCAGGACAATTACAAAACTGATATGAATAATTCTTAACATTAATTTTTATGAACATTAATGTAATTATATTTTTTTGTATTTTATATTTTTTTTACACTTGAAAAGAGGCTTCGAAAGACCCTCAGCCCAGAACCAGAATAATAAAAGAAGTTTAGAAAGCAAAAGATATATGATTTTGTATAATATTTTATATTATATAAATATCATGATGTTTTATATTAAGTTATATAATATTTTATACGAATTAATGTAAAATATTATATAAAGTCATATATCAAGC
Organism: Argiope bruennichi; assembly: GCF_947563725.1. NCBI lineage: Eukaryota > Metazoa > Arthropoda > Arachnida > Araneae > Araneidae > Argiope > Argiope bruennichi. The sequence goes on along the minus strand of NC_079158.1, from coordinate 42,679,447 downwards.
ATGAAGTTTGGGCAAAAAATTTCCAATGAATAAGTTTAGTTGCATTAATACTCTATTATAAAGCTGTATGAGAACTATTTTGAGACTGCATGGTAGTCAGAAACCATGCTCAGATGACGAGCACACTTTCACCGTAATCCAAATTTCTTTTCACATCAGAAATAGAGTTCTCATCTTTCCTGTAGTTGGATTTTTTGATTCTCTGATTATGAATCCAAGATTCTGACCACAGGCTTCTAAATACCCAGACTCGCAAATTATTAGATAAGGAAAAAACTGATATTTCTTCATTTGGTTGATTAATAAACTTCCTGTTTCAAAGCTTCAATATGGTTATCTTACGATGAATCTTTTAGGCATGAGAAATGGTTTGATGACGAGGATAAAACCAGAATATTATCTTACACCTGAATCCACACCTAATCGAGGAGTTTGACCCTCTAAGGACATACTAGACGGATATTCTGAAAAATCTATCACATTCTCACGATATTACGAAATTGAAATTGGGACCATACTTCTAAGCTACAGAATTAAGGATTTTTGCAGATAGAATGCAACAAGGAATTGTGTAAAATGATCAAGCGAGGTTGGTGGCTTTGGATTTGTAGAAAATCATGGCAAGTCAAAAACTAACAAGGAAATTAGAATAGAGGACCTATAGTACAGAAAAATAGTTTCATCAAAGCATTATAATAACATCTTCTTAGCGTTTAAATGTGATTTTGAATTATTTTTGAAATAATGAAATGGACTATTTTTTTTGTCTTTGGTTGGTTATTAATGAATTAGATTTACAAGACATTTTAAACTTACACAATATATTGTGACAGACTTTACTTTTTAACTATGATCAGACGAAGAAAATATTTTGCTTGATACAGATCTTTATGCACCCTAGCACATCAATTTTACTATCTTCCTAGGATCTTACTCGATATTCCGAAGGGAATAGAATATCTAACGATGTCGCTGAACATTTAATGTTAATAGGGGACTTTCACAATTTTTGATCTGCGGAGATAAATTCATTATGCATGATCCATATATCATACATAATTTTTGATCTACGGAGATAAATTCATTATGCATGATCCATATATCATACATAATTTTTGATCACAATTTTTGATCTACGGAGATAAATTTACTATGCATGATCCATATATCATACATAATTTTTGATCACAATTTTTGATCTACAGAGATAAATTCATTATGCATGATCCATATATCATACATGACGATTATTCTGTGGAATCGGGTCTAGAACCCAAATTATCCAATCATGAAGTCAAGTTTTTATCATCTGATAAGCTGCAAACCCTTTTTCCCTTGCGATATTAGGGAATTATCTAGTTGTGAAAGTAATTTTTTTCTGCCAGTCTTCATTGTTGTTTTTAAGCAGATTATGGAGACCCAGTTTTCTTCTACTGTACAAGCCACCAAGCTAATTTTTCATACTAATTGAGCAAATCAAAGCTTGTATGCATTGACGAACACTCTTTCGAAAATATGATGCAAATATACCATTTTAATAATCAACCTGTTAGGGAATATGATTACTGAATACCATCTAATATCATGAAAATGTCACATGAACATTGTAAAGCATCTTATTCTGATTGGGGAATTAAACGCTCAATTTGTGCGCTATTTAAGCGCAAATAGTTTTGAATATTCCTCTATTTCAATCCTCAAAGAAATAAGATTTTAAAAATAGACGGAATTTTTCATCCGGGCAAAATTTTTGTCAATTTTAAGAAAATACACAAATATATTTAAACAGCTGGTTTGGAATAAAACATTAAAAAAATTATTTGGGAATTAAGAGAGTTAAAATCATGCTTAAAATTTGCTTTTTATCTATTATGTATTTTTCTGAAAACTATAATTTCTAATGATTTTTTTTTCATAAATGTGAATTCTGATTGAACGTCTTAAGAAACTGAGTTTCTTTTAAATGTTTTGTATATATTTTAAAAATGTTTTTAAATGTATTTTAATGAATTTCAGATTAAAGCACCGATTTCCTATCCAAAAATTGAAGATCCTTATGAAGAAATTTCAAATTGCGAGTCCAAAGAAACCCAAATGGAGAAAAATGATGGACAAATACTGAAATATGATTTTCTCTGTATCTTAATCTCTTTGTTACTTTTTGTGTAATAAAGTTTATGGAATAGGCCACAACAAATCTTTTCTTGCGCATTAATTATTGTTATTTGAATGTCCTGTTGTCTTAAGAAATGTATGATATTTATTTTGTTCAATAAAATTGCTTTTAAGCTGTTTGAAATTATTTTTATTCACAATTTCGGATAAAGTTCCACTTTTGCACATTTTTTAAAGAAATATTATATATATATTGCTTTTGCAAGTTGAAATAATCCTTTTTCCAAAATTTTGTTTTCAAATCGATGTAAAATGTCCTTATTTTTTATTCGATAAATTAATGTATTTAATCTTTGATCCAATATTCTAGAGATATTTTTGCATTATATCATCATCCTAATGCTATCATTTTGATATTTATAAAGAAAATGGAATTCTTTTTATAGCAGAAATATACAACTATTGATAATTAGAAATTGTGCTGCCATCTAGTGTTTAGAATTTGAACTTAAAACTCTATTGTTAACTTGCATTTTCTTTGAATAAAGAAATCGTATAACAGTAAATCTGTAACTGATCAAAAACTTTGTATCATATTTATATATATATCTCACATTTTATATGATAGATATTGCTGTAAAGTTACATAAAGTTTATATATTTCTGTACCTTAAACATTAATTACTTCATATTAAAGACGTAGATTTTAGCTTAGAAACGCCTTTATTATTCTATGTCAATTATTTGACGGCTCTAGTAAAATTTTCAATGGGTGAAAATTCAAATTATTATTATTTTGAAGAATAATTTATTGAATTTAATAAACAATGATATGAAATTGATACAAAAATAATTGCATCAATTACAATTTCTTTAATGAGAAAAATAAAGACAATTCAAGCAAGAATAATCTAATAAAAAAATAAACAAATAAAATATTTAAGCAATATAGTTATTTTAACTACGTTACAGCAAAATTTTGCTGTTTTATTTGTGATTTCATAAGTCTCAAATTCTCCAATTGCCTTCTAAAGAATATTTAATTCATGGAAATATGTTTTCTAATGTGTGGTGTAGCAGCACGAGTAAATATTTGGAATTAAAGACAAATTTTGTTTTTGGTATCCAATCCCTCACAACAAAGTGATAATTTCAATTTCCAACGAAGTTTAAACTGTATAGGAATATATGGAAAAATAATAAATTATCGATATTAAAAAAGTTTTTTTATTTCACCAAGTATATAATGACACAGAAAAACTTAGAATGACATTAATTGGGAACTTAATGATTAAAATAACTTTTCCCCAGTCTTTGTTAATTAGAGTTAGTTACCTAAACAAAAAATTATTCTTTACTTTTATCAAGGTATTTATTATTAAAAAAACTCGAATTTTAATCCTAATAAGAGTTTTAGAGTAATTTGAATAAAATAAATCATATAAATAAATAAAAAATCTCATTTTTATAGCAAAACTATACCAGTTTAGTCTTGCTTCTAAAATTTTCAATTTATTCAAGTAAGTTGAATCTGTGTTTAATCATATATCTAACATTAATAATCATAATTATTTCGGAGTTATTCCCACCCTGCTTAGGAATTCGGGGTAAACTGAACGACTCTCTTCCCGACAGGTTCAGTCTTCATGGCTATCTATACTACTGAACAGCCCATCATATTATATATAACGTTATGGACATCGACCTACTAGCAAACCTACTAGAAAAGGTAGTACTTAATAGCAAGGGTAGAATTAAACACCATACAGGTATATTTTCATTCTCAAACTTGGGTTGCTTCTCAGTGGGGGTTTAAAAATTCAAATCAATAAAAGTAATGCCATTATACTTAATTATGAGAATAATTTTAGTCAACCACTACTACTGTCGTCAATTTAATACAAATTTTATTTAAGATAAGCGACTACGCTGAAAAGTCGATTTTTAACGAGAATATCAAATATTTTTTTTACTCAATGATCTTGGTTTTTGAATATTTTTCTTTATAAAATCGTTTGAATTTGATTTCTACATTGATTAATTGATTGGACAGTTACATTCATTTTTATATTTTCTAAATTATTTAAGGTTATTTTTACATCTATAAATGTTATTTACTCAAAATCTGAATTTTTGTAAAATCTTTTCAAAAAAAAATCCCAAATTAAAATCTTATAATTTTTAAAAAAAAAATTATATAAAAATTTTCAACATTTATGCAGTTTCCGATTTATAGAAAAAGTAATGTGTTCATTAAAAAAAAAAATTCAATTGTTAAATACTTCATAACGCGGGGAAAAAAACAATTGAAATTCAATCACCATTTGATCCCCAGTATTCAATGGAAGTATTGTTACGAATCTGTGATGCGGCTTCCCAGCATAGTTGGTTCCATAGGAAGTCACAGAGCTTGGCGACAAACTTAGTGACCATTTGGCGACTTGGCGACGAATTTGGCGACTTTGGTGCCAAAATAGATTATGCCCGAAACATCGAGAATTTTCCCGATCCGTCCATTAGGAGCCGAGATACGCCTCGAACGTTCCTGATTGGTTGAGAGGCTTCTAGCCCGCCTCCTGAGACCTATAAAAGGAAGCAGCCGCAGCTGCCAGAGTCGTCGTGAACCAGATTGGAGAGTCGTAGTCGGAAGCGACAGAGTCCAGAGTAGTCTGAAGCGACGGTGAAGAACTGTTTTTCAGGGATAAGCAGAGCAGCGACGGAGTGAAGCTAGTACAGAACTAAGCTGTGCGCTACTGTCTGCAGTAGAGTCTTGTTGTATGTTGCACGTCTCGGCTGAAGATAATCGTCTTCTGTGCTGTATATAGTTGTCTTTGTGCTGTCCTGTGTGTCTTCGTGTAAATAAACGTCGTTGTTTCATTTTCTACTGCCGCCACACCATATAGTGTTCTCCACACCATATAACTCCCACTATCCAAACGAACCCCGGAAAATTTCGTAACAGTATATTTTCTTTCCAGTTTGAGAGATATATAGTATATAGATATATAGTATAGTCTAAAATTCTGAGTCATTTTATTAACTTCTAAACTAAATGATTTTTGCTATCTTTTAAATGACACTATTAGCACAAGATACTATACAATATCCCCATGATGTTGTTCAACATTCTAACTATCGGCTAATATCACAAAGATATTGTAAGAATATTGTTGGGTATTTTGTGTCAATAGGGGAAACACTACATTTCCTACAATTTTAAAATAGTTCGTCTTGTAACTGATATATTTTTTGTTTCATAGTGTTTTCTCAATTTATTTTATGCAGATGTACGAAAGCAAATACTTTATAGCATTTTTTAAAAAAAAATCAACCCTAACATAAAGAGCGTTTAGAACTATAGCCATCGTTCTTTATAAATATAAACCTTTTATATTCTATGAAAAAGCGTTCGTGAATTCGAAATTTTCTGTAAAGATGACGAAAAAAATGGATACTTTATTGCTGCCATTTTTCAGAGAACAGGTACTTGATGATAACACTGAAAATCACGAAAAAGACAAAGAGCAGATGGGTTCTCTTCTCTGAAAGCAAATTTACATAGTCTGGTTTTTTTTTAGTGTACTGTGAAAATATTTCATGCAAAAATGCAATGTAGCATTTCAAGCCTGTCAAGAAAATTCTTGAAAAGTTGTCACTAAAAAGAGAATCTGAAAAATGGAACATGAATTTTTTACCGAACTATCTTACTTCGGAATAATGTATTGTTTTTTGAAGTGCAAAGTTTTGAGAGTTTCTTAAAAGATTTCACACTGCTAGTTTATTTCAAGATCTAACAAATGCACCCAAGTACAAAAAGCAGAGTCATCATGCGGTAGAAACTATAATACAGATGCGCTTGCAAGAAATGCGCCTATATCCGCTCTCTCAAGCCTTCTATCTTTGTTGACAGGTAGCAATTGACGAAAAGGTTCATCCTTTATTTTTATTACTTTCTCATATATGAAGAGTACGAAAAGGAAGTACTGAAATCGTCAAAAAATTCGACCTTGTGATTTTGAAGAGTCCACGTTTCAGACTTTCCCGTGTCTTAGTTAGTTATATTAACGTCCCGGTTTAAAGCAACACTAGGGCTTTTTTGGACTGGCCTTGTAATTTTGAACGACGATTAGATGAAGAGAACAAAACCCGAGTTGGCAACCACCGCTCTAAACTCCCGCACCACACCAGTGGGAGGACATTTGTCCCTGATGGATTTAACGTGTACCAAATCCCGGCTACCCGACGGCTTTTCGGTGGGTCTCGAACCAGGAACCCTTTGTTTCTGAAGACGAGACCTTACCACCAGGCAACCGAGGGCTCTCTCCGAGTTCACAAAATACATTTCTATCCGTAAGTGAATAAGATAACTCAAAGAGCTATGAGTTAAAAGGATGGAATCTGGCGTAAATGGGCCATCCACCTCAAAGGGGACGGAAATGGTTAGGGGGTGATTAAAGATTTCATTTCGCTATAACTTCTTTAATATTGAAGACAAAAAATAAATCCAATTAGCCAAATTAGCGCTTCATTAAGTCAAACAACTTTTGTATTTAAAGTTTTTCGATAACTGCAATATCTTAGAAGTTAGGGGCTAAAAAGTGATTTACGAAGTACGAAAGAAATCACACAAGAATATCGGTGAATATATGAAAGATATACGAATTTTAAATATATTTCAGGATTTTGAAAATGGAACAATAAGCTATTAAAAACCCAATCATAAACTAAATCAGAAAATCTATATCTTGACCAAATTCGTTCGATTTTATTAATTTCCATTAACACATGTGACTACGTTCGGCATGAATGTTTTGAAAAACCGTTAGAAAATAGTTATATTTTTGAATATTTGCATTAAAAAGACTGAAAAAACATCTATAAAACCACAATATACCAATTAAGTAGCAAACGTTTTTAAAAATTTAAAAAAAAAAAAACATTTTTTTTTTTTTGCTAAAAAGAGATATGAAGTAAAAATCTTCTAGTTTAGAAGTTTATTAAATGATTTGCTTAAAAATTTGCAGTTAGCTTAAGAAATGTATTATCTATTCCTGAACTAAACATTAAACTGGATTTCCTATATATTCTTTAAATATTGAGGTTCGACTGAAAAATACACAAAATTTTCAATTTTTTTCACATTATGGAACACTAAAACAACTATAAAACATTTCTATACTTGAATAGATTATTTATTCTCTAGTTTAGGAACTGTAGAACATATTGAGAAATTATTATATCAAATTTGAACAAAACATATGCAGTGAATCTTAATGTTGTTTTTCGTAAGAAAAATCTATCAAAGATCAGAATTTGAGACGATAGCATCTAAAGATGTAAAATAGCATTAAAACGTATTCAAATGCAAATATAAAAATCAGCGCAACTTCATAAAAAATAGATATAGAAATAAAATTTTAACATTTTTATAAAATAAATTGTTCAAACATTAAGAATATCAAATAAAAAAATTCATAATTTCGCAAAAAATCGGTTTTTTTAACGTAGTCACCGATTTTAAAATAAAGAATTGTATTAATCTTAGCCATTGATATCTTCTTTTTATATCAGCTATTTTAATAATGCAATTTTTCGTATGTCTTAAGGGAATATTCATATGATAAATACATCAGAATCTTACGAATGAATGGTTTTTAATAATGTGATTGAAATGTCAAAGACGAAACACGATATTACACGGAAGACCTATCTATTTAACGATTACAAATCCGGAAATTCCTCCTACATTCAAATAACATCCCCTTCCACGACGACATTAAGTAAATATCCTGGAAAGATTCGAGCTAAGCATCGCATCATTGAATAAACAGCATTTTGTAAGCTAAGTCAATTTTATTCCGTGCTCAATAATCAAGAAATGATGAAAATCCTCCTCTGCAGTACCTCCCTGGAGACATACTGCAGCAGTAAAAAAAATATAACTGTTTGCATGGTATTATTGGGTGGTACGTTCGAAAAAAAGAAAATAAGAAAAAGTAGACTATGAAGTAATGGAAATCTGAAATATATTGGAGCAGAGTTTATTGAATTTATTTTCATCGAAAATAAAGTAAAATTAAATTTAATGTTAAAATTTTCAATCTCTTGTGTCACGTTTTATGTTAATTCTTATGTTGAAAAAAGAAGGGAAGAAAAAGATGATTGATATAGTTACAGAAGATAAATGGACAAGAAAAAAACTTATCAGTTTTGAATGAAATGAAATTGTAAGTCCTTTAAATATATTTATGAATCGTATGGCAAATTTAATAATCCCATTTCTGAATTCCGTTTTTGCCTTGATTTGATATTGTAGGCACTGCAGAAATGATGCTTTTCTACAGTAATGTGCGATGAAAAGAACTTTCAAGCTTCGACTTTCAAAACTGTGCAAGTTTTCATAGAAACTGATAATCTTTAGCCTTCATTTTAAGCCTGTTAGAACAATATATTATTAAATTTTAAATTTAGGAAAAAAAAAAAGAATTTTTAGAAAGAAATCGACAAAACACTATTGGAAAATGCTTAATAAGTATTATAAACAATTATGACATTGTTTCAAATATTATATTTCTTGTTGTCTCCATGTCAAATAATGATAAAAATGAATGTGTGTGTGTGTGTTGATGCTCTACAACCAAGACCATTTGTCCTATATAGCAATCAAATTTGGCACAAATATACTCTAGAGTGTGAAAATGTTGCTAGGTTGGTAATTTTCTTATACATTGGTGTGAGTTTTTAAAAATTTTAATTAGAATTCCAATTAAAAATTAAATTTAAGTTTGGCATTTTTCCACGATAACTCCCGAAAATATTATTCGAAATAAAAACGCCTTTTACACTGTTTCAAAATTATGAAATTGCTTTTCTAATGATATCAGTCTAATAGTCGTACAAATTGTTCATAAATTTGGCAATTAAAAATTTTTTTGTCTAATTTCCAACAATAGATTAATTGTATTGTTGCTTCGAAATTCAAACCATTTTTATTGCTTTATCAAACTTTAAATTGAGTGATATTCTCCCTTTTTTGAAAGCCAAAGAAGTACATTTAATTTCTGGGTAGTTAACAAGACAAATAAAAAATAAGGTCAAAATTCCATAAAATTTAGAAGGTAAATGAATCCGGCATTTACATTTTTAAAAACGCTATGATGTCATAGAACTAGTCTCCATTAAAAAATATATGCATTAAGCATAACTTAGGTAAAACTATTAGAATAACACGATTTTAATTACGGAAATTTGGTTGATTCTGTCAGTTTAACAGAATCACGGAGATGAAGTTAAATTTGAATGATTTATCTGAAATTAAATATAACCAATATTCTAAGTGAACATAAATACTGAAAGTATAAATATTTAAAATGACAAATCATTAATGAAAGTGAATGTTTATCAGTTTAGACTTTCTCTGTCCGAAAAACATTTTTAAAATTATTTTTTTTTTCCATCGCTCTCTCTGTGAAAGTGATAAAAAAAGCATATTCAGCTGGAAAAATGAAATTTGATGCATTGTATGAACTCAAATCTGCTGATTTCTATAAAAGATTTGATGAAATGCATCCAATAGATAGAAATGGTACGTGCTATCCTCATCACAAATGTAAAACTGTGCCATGACAGAAATGTCCTAGCCCTTTTTTGGCATTTGGGGTTAACTGAACGGCCATTGTTATGAAAGCGCTCCATCGGAAATTATGATTGAAGCTGTTTTAATGATCATCGATGGTCATGTAACAACCTCTTTGGTAAGAGTTACACCTTTTGGAAGTGCATGTAACTCTACCTGACAAATGTAATGTATTTTCCCGGGAAACGAAATCCAATAACCATACCGAAAGCTTTGTGAAAGTGTGCCATCGGAAATTATTGCTTAATTAATCCTAATGGTCATCGATCACCACGTAATTATTTCTTTAGTAAGAGTTATCTCTTTTGGAAGTGGGTGTAACTCGACTTGGCAATTTTAATGCATCTTCTTGGGAAACGAAATCCAATTATCATACTGGTAGCATCTCATCCCCATCTCTTAGAAGCCCCCAGATGGAAGTAATGTAGAAGTGCATTATATCATTTGGACGCTCACAATAATTGCTCTCTCTATATTTAAAGAAAGTAGAAAGTAAAATATTTTAGATACAGATTCAATTATATTTTTGAAAATATTAGGAACAAACTGACAACATGAATATATTCGTAGTAAAAGATGGGATGAATGGTAGCTAATACATTTTATCGATCGATTCCAGACAAAGTGGGAATAAGTTGTCAACTAACCTTAACTTAAATTGTCACCAAACTTGAATTAATGATGTCATCTATTCGCCAAACACGTGATTTGCTTTAATGAAGATGAATTATTCTGTTCTCGGAGACGACAAAACACGAATCTGTTGAAATTAATTTCGGCAAAACTTGCAAATTGCTGGTTGGAATTTGCTTTGAAAGTCTTTGCTTTTAAAAATACAGCAGATACAATTCTTGAAACGATGCCAATTTAGTGGTACTGATTTTTTCCGAATAATTTTCACTTATAAACAGAATAATTGGAAACAATTGCATAGAATACAAATGGCTATAATTTCTTTGTAAAAAATGGCAGAAAAGAAATATTTTAACACTTCGTTTAAAAAGGTTGTTGTTCCTTGTGTTGATCAGCCTTCGAAAAAAATCTTAATTTTTTAAAATGCTAAAAAAATTAACAAAGATTAAATTAATGTTACATATTTTGAAGGAAAATTGAACACTAGATGGCACATTATCAGGATTATGATGTCATGACTGTAACTTTGGTAGCCGGGCAAGTACACAGTATTTTACCTTCACCTACGCACAAAAATGGACAAGACAAACGGTAAACACATCGAAACATCCTTTTTGCTTTTAAAAATAATCAGCTAAAAGTCTAAGTAATGTTACAGGAAATTTATGCGAAGTGTTTTTTTTTCTACCCTATATTACATCTAGAAGTTGTTTAAAATGTTTAAAAAGGGAAGACAATTGATTTCAAAGGAAAATGAAACCTTCGTCCCAATGATTGTTTTATGGAAGTGAACTATTAGCTATTATGATGACGAGAGAAATTGCTGGACCACTTTATGACATCTATTAGAAAGACTGAATATTTTGTTAGGTGTCACCCCCACGTTGTTTACAGAAAAATTGCAAATGGGTTCATAGACTCTTCATTATTATTTTCGAAAAATCAACGCCAAATGTTCTCCATCCTCTTTATAGCTCTGCTTTAGCACCATGCGATTTTTTACTTTTCACGAATTTGAAGACATAAGAGCTGCGTAAATGTTTTCGAACAAAAGCGACGGTGGTAAAAAGCTGTGGGGTTTCAGTGCTTGCTTGAAGATGCAGAAAAAGGAGGAATAAATATATTCCATAAAATGAAAATATTTAAATTTTTTTATTTATTTAATATTTACCAATTATCCTCCGAGTTTTGAAAAATTTGTAAGTTTCTATTCCATTGCATCTATATTGCATACTTTTTCTTTTACACAATTTCTCAACAAAGAATCTCCCAATTGCTCTTTGTATTTATGATGACAATTTCTGTTGTAAAAACGACTTATCTTTGTATGCCAGATAAACCCATAAATTGTAAAATGATCTATTGAAATATTCTACATATACTAATTAATAATAAAGAAGAATCTGTGCACTTTGAAATTGTTTAGGATGGACAATTTGACTTAGAGCTATAAATTCTGGCAACTATATATTTTAAAGAGTAAAAATGTGCATTTCGATACAATTTTTTTGAAAATTTATTTAAAAAAATAAGCGAGATTTTTACGTTTTTACAGAAAATTTTCTAAAAATATCATTGTACAAAAATAATTTTTATGTCGTTTTAAAATCGTAAAAAGTCCCCTTTTAAATGATGTAAATTTAATTGCCATATAATTGTTTTCAGAATTTAGAGAACTTAAACAATTTTTTTGGTATTATTTTCAATAATCATTTTCATTATTGCAATGAAATTTAAATCGTTTTCATTGTTCCATCAAATATTTTATCGCACGATCTTTGTCCCTTGTCGAAAGTTAAAAAAGAAATATTCGGCTTATGAATTGCAAATGTTGCATAAAAAATAAGAAAAGAAGATAAGTATTGTAAAAGTCTGTTAGAAAATGATTATTCTTATAGTTATATTTTTAGTGGCACTATGCTATTAAGAGACTTCATTTTATAGATATGACTTGTTTAGGAAGGTTGATATGTACTATATACAAAACGGGTGCAAAGCTATTAAAATAACACGGCTTTATATCTATCGCATTTTAATGCTTAAAAGCATGTTGTTGAAGAAAACGCAACAACTAAGAGATTTAATTCAAACTAAGCATCGCCAATTTTTCCGGAGAACCAACTGAAAAGTTTGTAAAAAAAATGGGGATAACTCCCCACTCCCATCCCTCACGAAAGTCAGTTCAAAAATGGGGATAAGACGTTTCCTGCATGGTAGTTGGTTCTCGCTACCTTGACTGTACAGAAATTATATTTACCTCTACCGATGAAAAGACATACCTCCTACGAGAAGGTTTGTACCGTGGCTGGTGATATTCCTTAGGATTCAAGCATAGCTCCTGCTTATGCTGTGGTTGCATTCCAATAATTCTATTTACCTGAATACATAAGGCGATTCTGAGTAATTACTTCCTGGTTAAACACAAAATAAGGCTAGAATATGAAGCGCACAGAGCTGTAAGTACGCTTTGTATAATAACAATGGATATGCACAGAATGTGTAATTTTCAGAAGCAAATTATACACCTAATAGAGAACTAGTTGTTCAGAATGGCCTTCTTCACCATTTTTATTTAACTAGAACACAAAAAGGAAACGTTGATTTTGATTAAAATTTCTATTATAAATGCATTAAATATATATAAAAAATCCCTAAATTTTTTTTTCTCTGAAAATGTTGCGAGAAGAGGGTGGAGGGAGATGCAGTCTCTAACTTGCTATAAAAAGATGCTTAAAAACTGTTTAAACTAACTTTTTCTGTTATTTTTGCTTCTAATTTTTCAACGAATGAAAAAAGTTTTAAATGCCACGCTTTTACATTCATTAAAAGTAGATCCGCATGTAATTTTTTCCTAGAATTTATCAAAATTAATTAACTAAAAAGTAGCCATTGAAAAGCGAACAGTGAAATCTTCTGTAGCAATAAAAGATAAATTCGCATTTTCAGGTAATTTTATATATTTGAATAAAAATTTTTTTTTTTACTTCTCCTTGGCGGATGGAATGCAATAAAATTATTCTATAATCCAATGAGACCTGGAGAATTTTAATTTTACTAATTAGTCCCTAAAATGCAATAATTAATATCTTCGAAGTTTTTAAAATTTGCAGATACTGATCCTTTTTTTTCAGTATCAACCTTCAGATTATAAAACATATTGCCACAGTTGTTCTAATTTAAAATTATATAATGAAAATCCCCAATTAAGAATGCGAACTTCAGTAACCAATAAAAATTTATTATTAAAAATATTATTGATTTGAAATCATTATTAATTGCATGCGATAAGAAATTCTTTATATATAGAGAGAAAAAGGAAGCCTATTTGCATTGAAAAATATAAAAATATGAAAAATTGCATTTTTATTCAGTAGTACGAAATATTCTAGAGGTAATCGTATTAGACGAGATCAACAATTTTTGCAAAAGAAGATGGTATCTACATTTATTGGCATTCAGTCACTCTAGACGATTACTTGTGATGGGCCCCGATGAAAATTTCGGTATCGTTTATCGAGTCGGGAAACTGAGAGTGGATGCAAGGAAAATACAGACCGACAGATGGTCCACCCCTTGAGGCATTTGATTCATAGCTACTCAAAGATGATAAATCTGTGTACCAAATTTTATGCATTTAGATCTTTTTGTTTTATAGTTATAGTGTTAATTAATTTTATGACATTCAAATATTTTCTCTGAATGGAATTCATTCAAAATATGACAGAAATCGACAAAGTTGGTGTAAACACTACATACCAAATTTCATTTGCCTAGCTCTCAGATTTTTTGCTAAACGCTTTCATATTTTAGTTTGTTTATATTGATGTTTTATTTGGAGCCAACACGAGGTCTATTTTGGGGAGGACCAAGTAATTTTGAGCACCGGTGAGAGGACGAGGACGTCATCTCAACTGACAACCCCACCCCAAACTTTCGCTCTTTAATAATGGGAAGATATTTGGCCAACTATTCAGATTTAACGTCCTCCTGTTTCAAATGCATGACAGATCTTTAGTGCAATTGGATCTTGAATTTGGAACCCTACATTCGCGAAGCTAAGACCTAACCAAAAGAGTACCGGCGCCTTTAACGTTGAAAGATGAAAGTATTTTTCTGACTTAGAAGTTCTGAAACGTCGAAGTTTGTCAAAATCTCAAATGCGATTTTTTTTACGGTTACAATATTTTCTTTCTGTACATTCCGTATACGAAAAAATAAAAACCTCTTAAACACAAAACTTAGAGAAAAAAATTTACTGCCAAAAGGTGTTCATTAAAAAGTCTCAAATCTTGGTTAAACCAGATATAAGGCTGATTTATAATCAGCCTCTTGAAATTTAAATGTTAAGAAAGAGTTCTTAATTAGAAAAATAAAAATCTATTATTGTGGTAAAGCATCTGCGTAGGTTACAACCGTGGCGAACATCGACAACCAAACATCTCTTGCCAACATTCATTTTCACAAGTTAACATAAGCTAAACGATTACAATTCTTTCATCGATACACTAAGTGAACCTTACACAGAGATGCGTGGGGTAATAATTTAATTTTTAAATTTTCAAAAATCCAATTTTTACTTGTTTTTTAAAATGTTCTTAAATTATTTTACAATCTGTAAAATACATCACAAATTTCTATATCCATTTTCCGCTAACGTTTTTTTTTTCTGAATTATATCCAAACTATTCTACTTCGCATCTAATATCATCAAAGCCCACCCAAAACTCGACGTACGCCTCACTATAACTTTAAATTCAATTTTACCCTATTTCTAAAGAAAAGAATTCTGAAAATTTTATCTCAATCTATTTCACATTTCCATCACTTTATATTCTATTCCCCCTCCTCCCCAACTTTTTTGAGCAGTACTTCAATAACACTATACATTCTGACATATATATTTTTTTACTGCTTCAGTCTCCTGAGAGTGACTGTAAAGACGGTTTTTGCCAGTTCCTGATTATTACATTCAGAATAAAATTTACTTAGCTCACAAAATGCTGTTTATTCAATGAGACGATGGTTGGTTCCAATCGTTCCGGAATATTTACTTAATGTAGATCGGAAAGAGATGGTATTTGACTGTAGGAGGAATTTCATGGGCTTATGATTGGTAAACAGAGAACACAGCTAGCGCTTCCGTGCAATATCTAGTTTCATCTTTGACATTTCAAGCGCATTATTAAAATTATTATATATTTTTTATAGGTTTTATGAAATGAAAATGCTGTCATGCATTGTGTGTTTCGATGTTAAAGTCAATGATGGAAAAATTTATTTAAATGTAATAATTTAATTCAACTGAGATTGATTGCGTAATGTTTTTTCATTGGTAACATGATTATTTTTTTGTGTAATATTATGAAATGACAAATTTTCATGGAACACTCTTGTTTTTGATTAGGTAAATTTTATTTTTTCCGAAAAATTAGTTCTGCTTATAATAATTTTTCTGCATCCAAAACTAATTAGTAAGAAGCAAATGACGGAAATTCTTCTCTCTTCTGAAAAAATTCTTTTACAAATAATTTTTTAATGAATTTATTTTTATTAAAAATGTTTGATTTCTAGAAACAATTTATTATGCCTGCTATCACTGTTTTTTGTCTGAAAAAAATGTTATAAGTTTTTAAATTATTACGTATATTATATCAAACATAAAAGTTACAATAGCTTATCTCAAACAAAGAGAAATGTTTCAATTTCTTATCTCCAACAAAGAGAAATGTTTCAATTTCTTATCTCAAAAAGACAAATGTTTCAATTTCTCATCTCAAACAAAAATAAATGTTTCAATTTCTTATCTCAAACAAAAATAAATGTTTCAATTTTTTTTATCTGAAACAACGATAAATGTTTCAATTTCTCATCTCAAACAAAAATAAATGTTTCAATTTCTCATCTCAAACAAAAATAAATGTTTCAATTTTTTTTATCTGAAACAAAGATAAATGTTTCAGTTTCTCATCTCAAACAAAAATAAATGTTTCAATTTCTCATCTCAAACAAAGATAAATGTTTCAATTTCTTATCTCAAAAGGACAAATGTTTCAATTTCTTATCTCAAACACAGATAAATATTTCAATTTCTTATCTCAAAAGGACAAATGTTTCAATTTCTTATCTCAAACACAGATAAATGTTTCAATTTATTATTTCAAACAAAGACAAATGTTTCAATTTATTATTTCAAATAAAGATAAATGTTTCCATTTATTATTTCAAACAAAGATAAATGTTTCCATTTATTATTTCAAACAAAGATAAATGTTTCAATTTATTATTTCAAATAAAAATAAATGTTTCCATTTATTATTTCAAACAAAGATAAATGTTTCCATTTATTATTTCACACAAAGATAAATGTTTCCATTTATTATTCCAAACAAAGATAAATGTTTCAATTTATTATTTCGAACAAAGATAAGTGTCTCAGTTTCTTAAAAGATAAGTGTTTCAATTTCTTATCAAAATTAAAGATAAGTGTTTGAATTTCTTATCTAAAACAAAGATAAATGTTTCAATTTTATTTATCTTTCTACCACAACGAAGTAAGGTGGATAATTAGCTAGCCAATTTTTAAAAATAAAATTAATTGTATTAACCAAGAATTTTTAAAGAATTTCCCTTCTATCAATTTTAATCCCCAAAATATTTTAAGACATTCTTATCAGGAAAAAAATAAAAAATGGAATTATAATAGGCTAAATAGACGAAATATTCCAGCCTTTTTAGAAAAAAGCTCAGCGTTTATGTTTGAATATATCAGACCCTAGTAGTGAAATAATTTGATCTCGGACAAGATAGTTTGACAAAATATTCATGCTTCATTCTTCAGTTCTTTTCCCTCTTTTAGTGACAGTTTGTCAGGAATTTTCTCGAGAGGCATGAGATGACATTCTGTAACGACATGCTCGCTTTTGGAGGGGGGGGAAATCAAACTATGTAAATTGGCTATAAAAGGGGTGAGACGCATTTCTCGTTACTTCATCTTAGTAACATCTTCCTGCGTCGAGTCATTTTTTTCTAACATGAACGCATTTCTATTAAATGTGTCACTTTATTGTCCAAGTTTCTGTCAACTTAAACATATTTTTATGCTTAGAAGTAAAACTATATTTACAGAACAGATATTTAAATGAGATTTACTTCAGTTTATTCTGTTTTAACATTTTTATATTTTCGTACACAAATTATTGTATAAAGTAATTTATACGTCAGAATATTCGAACTGGATACTTTGAGGAATCTCCATGTTTCAGAGTCTGAGAATCACATTTTTTTCAAACCTGTTTGTCAAATAATTCAAGTACAAGAATTTAAAAACGCTTTGAGAAAAACGGATGAAATTTGATATATGGAACTTGCACTACATCTATATATTTGCATCACATTTTCAAAAGAAATCCATCCAGAGTAAGTATGTCTCGTCTTTTGTCCAAGTACAAACGAATACATATCTCTACAATTAAATAATATATAACTCAGAATTAAAGTGAATCAGGCCCAATTACATGAGTGGAATCAGGTCTCGGCTTCGGGTGCGGAAGGTTCCAAATCTAGAGCTGAGCACTAGCGCATCGGTGCCTTTAACGTTTTCACAGACAGACATGTCTCTAAAATAAATGCATTTGTGGAGGAATCGGTACTGTTTACCACTATTTAAAGGAATGTATTGAAATCTCGGAGTTAAGAAAAAATCTGAAAATTATAAATAATGACTTAAGTACAGTACTGATGGTACCAAGTAATCTTAAAACTCTGAAGGACATGATGTCAAAAATTGTCAGTTTTTTTTACCAACTATTTGAGAGTTTGTAGATAAGGAAGAAGGACAATAATTGACCACTTTGTGGCCAATTACCTCGAGGAGAATGTCAGTTTGACAAATCGGTCAATGCAAGGATGGACAATACTCAAGATAGCAGTCGGCCACAACAAACCCTGTCGATACTGCTACGTTCAGTGGTGGCGGGGTGGTCGGCTGTACACAAGAAGAAGAAGACATGTCTCTAAAAATGTGTTTTTAAAGCTTAAGAAGTTCTGAAAGGCGAAACTTTATCAAATTCTCAAATTCGATTATTTATATTTCTTTTTACAATTACAACGTTTTCTTTCTGTATATTTCGTATACGAAAGAATAAAAAGCCTCTAACATAAAAAACGCAGAGATAAAAATTTTTACTGCCAAAAAGTGTTTATTAATAAAAGTCTCAAATCTTGGTTAAAACATGAGGTTTCAAGAAAGATTCCAAAATATCCAATTTTCACTTGTTCTTCAAAACACAAAATTATTTTACAATCTCTGTAGCATATATCACAAATTTCATTATCCATTTCTCGCTAACATTTATTTTTAACTATATACAAACTATTTTACTTCTCTTCCATTAACATGAAAGCTCGCACAAAACTCGGCGTACGAATCACAAGAATATAACAAATTCAATTTTACCTTATTTCTAACAAAAAGAATCAAGAAAATGCTATCTCAATCTATTTCAGATTTCCTTCACCTTATATTTCCCCCCCAAACATTTTTGAGCAGCATTTCAATAACGCTATACATACTGATATATATATATATATATATATATATTTTAAGGCTGCGGTCAACCTGAAAGTGATCATGAAGACGGTTTTTAACCAGTTTCTGATTATTGCATTATTATCATTTAATGCTCATTAATGCAATTGCTCATTTAACACAATTACTGAAAATTACCTTTTCTTTATTATATTTCTTTTGTGGCCATAAATATTTATATGGATGTACTTTCGACTATTTTTTTGATGTCAAAGTATTTTAGAGAACAGAAATGAACTCGTTGAAATGTTCTTGGAATTATTCGAAGAATAAAACTAGTAAACAGCGTAAATGCCTAAACAAATTTCATTTTAAAGTAAAACAGATTAATGCTATATAACGCTATAGATTTGAAATTTATCTTAGATAATTACTTTAGTAGTTAAGTATAAAATGAGAAAATTATCAGGTAATTATCTAAATAGTTAAAAAATGGCGCGTAAAAAAATAGGTTGTGTTTCGACTCTTCGGACCGAAAGATTTTTTTTTTTTTTTTTTTTTTTTTGCGATTTCGTTTACATTTTTGTTTTTGGTACTCGCAAAATTTACTGCTTTCAATCCTCATTTTAGCATTAAGACTTGTATAACAAGTGCTATTATATATAATAACTCATTCATAAATCAAGGACAGAAATCCTTTTGTATCTAATATTTTAATGTAGAAACTATCTTTGTATAAAATATTATAGTTTACGAATTCTTTTTAAGATGAAAATAAACAATGAATAAAAGAGAAGAAATAATGGTAGAGTAGTTCAAAGTCTTAACGTTGACCAAAAAAGGAGTACCTATAGATTTCCTTTTTTCAAAACATTAAAATTGAAAATATGGGTAAAATTTTTTTAAGAATTACAATTAGAAGAAAAATTGCTCTAAAATGAAATTGGCATCGTTGGAAAAAAATTTAATTTTAAATCAATATTTTTCAAAATGATTTCCTGGGAAGATTTTGCAGAAAAAAAAAAAGAAAAAAACATTGATACATTTCTTATAATCTGAAATCGCTACTGTTCTCAAGAATTTGTTTCTTTCTCTTTTAAGTGCTATACTTTCCTAGCCTCAATTTGAGGATTCACTTGGGCTTCCTTTTAGGCATTGTTAAATTATTACTTTGAAACAAATGAAAATCTGGGAAAAAAATACGTATTAAAATGAAATAGAAATTTAAAAAATAATGGTAGAGGAATTCAAAGATATCATTCATTTTATGTTTCTACATTAAAAAAATAGTAAAAAAAAATATTGCGCAAAAATAAAATTATTATAAAAACAGTAAAATTTTAAATTTTAAGGTGATTTAAAACTTTTCTAAAATTATTGTAGATGAAATTATGGTTAATTTTCAATTAATTGAATATTTAATTACTTTTTTAAATTTCGAAAAGATGATAGTATTTTTTCTACGGTTTAAAAAATAAATTTGCAAACTTTGGTTGGAACTGACTCATTTATTTAGGAGATATAAATATATACATGCTTAGGCACAATGGTTTTCATTTATATTAAGTAAAAAAAAATAAATGAATTGTATATTTAAAAACTACAAAAGATTGACACTTACAACAAATTTAAATTTATTTGTATTGATCTGCCGATCGTTACAAATCAATAAAACAATATTTTTACAACTAAATATTTTTAAACTAAAAATATTTAGTTGTAAAAATATTTTTAAAACTAAAAATATTGTGAAAATTAAAAAAATCAAGATAGAATCAAAAATATTGACAAATCAATATAAAGAAGAATCTTTGTTGTATTAATAAAAATACTTAAAAATACTGTGAAAATTAATTTTTAATATATTTTTTATGATAATAAGTTTTATTCTGTGTAACTTTGTATTAAATTAAAAATGATTTGTTACTGGTTAATTATCAATTAATAAATGAAAATTCATGGTTCATTTGTTTAGTGAGTTTTGAATACATTTTATGCCACCTAACTATTGATTAAAAAAACATATTTAAATGAACTGGAAAACCAGATATCATTTTTACTTTTGAACGAAATCATTACCATTTTGTAAACATTGTATTCAGAATCCACAGAGATTGAAACAGTAACAGAAAAAACGAACATTATTATAAATAAAACTTTTGACAATGAAGATTTTAAATTCATTAATTGAAAACGTAATACCTAATGCAGTGTTAACTACTTCTAAATAGCTGCATTAAATTGCCTCGTAGGAAAAAAACATTTGAGATTTTGAACGAAATCGTTACCATTTTATATACTTGAAAACATTGTATTCAGAATCCACTGAGATTAAAACAGTAACAGAAAATAAACTAACATCACTGTTAAAAGTTTTATTTGTAATAACAATTATAAATTCATTAATTGAAAACATAATACCGGCTGCAGTATCAACAACTTATGAAGAGCTGCATTAAATTGCCTCTTAGGAAAAAAAACACTTCTGAGATTAAAAAAAAGCATCTAAAAAACTTCATTTAACCAGTACAAATTTTTCATCACATGAACATAATTAATTCTCCAGGGAAAATTTTAAGAGACTTAAATCCTACATATTCCCAAAGCCAATATTAAAATGATACATATAAAAAAATGTCGCTGGAACATGAATAAATGCTGTAAAACTAAACAAAATTTAGTATGTTAGCTTTTACTAATTAAAATTAATAACTCACGAGCGCGAGAGGGAATAAAATAATTAACAGGGAATTTCTGAGTTAAGTTTGAAGGGAAAATAAAATCCTTTTAAATTAGGATAAAAACTTCATTTAATTTTCTAGCATTACATGCAACCGTAGCAGGCTATTTTTCTGATCTTATTTATTGTTTCTGTAAAGTTAACGACATTTAATGGTATTTTGGGATTCAAGTTACAAGAAATTAAAAAAGAGAATTTGTTCTTGAAATTAAAATAATTGTCTCTGTTCAGTATGAAATAAATTTCGCAATTATTTCACATGGGATTTACATTTTCTGCCGGTCTGTTCTTCTATTCTGCTAATATTATTTTATAACTGTTTAAAAAACCTCTGTAATAATGATAACAAATTAATAATAATAAAAATCATTTGGCGCAATTTGCAAATGTTTCTAAAATTAAAGTTTATTATTTTATTCAAGACCAACTGAATGAATCGAAGGATCAAAATCTCTTTACATAACACCGAATATTCTTTTTTTTTAATTTGATCTAGTAATTTTACCCCCCCCCCCCTTACAAAATCGAACAAAATTTGGTATTTGTTTTTTAGAAGCTAGAAGGATTTACTACGTTATAAAAATTTCTACTTCCCCTAAAAGGAGTTAAAGTAAAAGCGATTTCATATTTCCTCCCAATATTGGAGTAAACCAATACTTATATTATACCAATTTTTACAAGTATACAAGATTTTATATACTACAAGCATACAAATTTTAATACAATCTAAAATTTAAAAAACTTTTCAGTGGCAAATTGTATTTCTAAGCGACTTTTTTCTCTAATTTCAATCAATTTTTCAAAATTTTTGTGTAATGATGCTACTTGAATTAGAGTTGAGTGTTCTAAAACATCTCAAGGACTTGAATGTAAAATTCACAAAATGCATTATCTAAAATTTATGCATTTTGCAGTTTTTTTATGCATAGAATAAACTAACAAATGGGAAGCCGCTTTGCTAACGCTAATATATCAAAAAATTAACTTGCAAATGAAATGATTTTTTTGAAAATATCATTAAAAATAATAAAAACTAAACAGGTTATTTATCATCTATAAGTAAGGAATGAAAACTTAAGTATCACTTTAATTAATAATTTTAAAGGAACAAAATTCTGATGGAATGCCAATATTTCACGAAATTGGACTGATGTGTGGATATGCATTCTTCAGTTTAATTTCGAAAATAATTTATATACAGATTTGTAAATTTTGGTCAAAACAATGGGTCAGATTTCACTTTTCTATCATTTTGTTGTCTGCGGTAACATACAAATAGAAACCTACCTTTTGATGGATTTCTTATATAAAATTGAATATAGTCTACAATTCTATCGCAAAGTCTATATATTAAATTTCATTCATCTAGCTTTCTGCATATGATTTAACAGACATGATAATTTGAGTTAACAGATAAACATAATTAAAAATATTACAAAGATTTGTATATGCTTGAAACTTGGAGATTCATCATGTTCCCCATTCAAAAAAGCAATAAGAGGAAATAGTCCTTCAAAACTTTCTTGCTTATACCCGAATAAATACGTTATATTTCCCATCGCCCTAAGGACTGAACTTTGGGAAAGACCATGAAACCACGAGTGCTCAGAATTTCATTTTCAGATTTCAACACATGAATATTTTGTTCTTAACCCCTTCGCATACAAAGACAAGTAACACGTGCATCGAATTGCTGAAATTTTAGTTTTAAGTCCGCAATTAAATAAAAGTTTTAAAATGCAAAAATCACTTAGAAACGATTCAATATGTCAAAGGCCCATGATATTATTATGGAAATTAAAGTAATAATAAAAAATGTCTCAAGTAGAATGTATAATTTAATTAGGAATTTAAATAAATTTATATGTCAAGGACGTTAATATAGCAATGAAAATAGAGTATGCATTTTGGATGCTGTTTTTTTTCGACTGAGTAAATCCAAAATATTGAAACAGAACTACAGTTTTAATAAGATCATTATCAAACTTACTTTATCTAATAAGTTGCACTTCTATATTATACCGTTTACATGCATGAGAATGTATAGACCGACAAACGATTAACCATGAGACAGATATGGTTCAAAATTTGATAAGGATCTACGTTTTAAATACTAATCTATGTACCAGATTTTTATCTGTGAACGCGTTCACTTGTACTCGGATAGTTAGACATAACATAACGCCATCCTGTGCCCCGGTGCCTATAACGCTAAGTTACCTAACCAGTTGGATGAGCACAAGATGGAAGGAAGAGGGGAAAAAAGGAATAAAAGGGGAAAAATAAATAAAAGAAAATATAGAATAATAATAGTCCATCTGGGTTATGTATTTTAATTTCCTTCGCGAGAACTGCACTTTTGAATGAATAATTTAATTGATTTTGACAGGTGGCATTTTGGTCTCAGTTATAATGCAGTCTTGAAGAGGTTTGAATTAGAAGTATTTATGAATATGATTTATTATAGAGTGGACCTTGCCGCGTGAAAGGGTATTCGATGCAACTCTCCTGTACCATTCTTCCTCGAGACTTGTTTCTGGCTTTCTCATCAGTCAGACAGACCGACAGACGTCCTTTGAACGAATTTCATTTAAAATATATAGAAATCTGCAAATTTGATGTAAAGATCATATACCTTATTTCAACCATATAGCGTAAAGCGTTTCAGAGTTAGACGGTTAACACACAGACAGACAGATTCTTCAAAATATGGAGATCGAAGCTTTTGATGTTAATAAAAAAAATTCTCTTTTTATGTCTCGGATGAAAGAAAGTAAAAAGAGACTACTAATAGGATTTTGTTTTATAGAAAGTGTTTAATGTTGGTTGAAGGCCAATTCAAAGCAATAAATAAGTAGACATATTTCTTTAATTAAGGAACAAAAAAAGATTTGAAACCCATATTAAAAATGCTTAAAAACTGTTGAAAGTATTTTTTTTTCATTCTTTGCGTCTCATTTTCAAACAAAACAAAAACTTTAAATGTTCCTTTTTTTTTCTATTTGTTAAAAAAACAGGTTCTATTAAAGACGTTGTTTGCAAGATTTTATCAGCATTAATTAACTGAAAAGTAGTCATTAAAAAGGAGCACGAAGCTTTCAGATGTATAAAAAATTAATTGGCATTTTTAGGTAATTAGAAATAATTTTTTAAATTTCTTTTGTGTATAGTTACTTTTCAGGTAATGAAAGATATTTTTATTTGCTTTGTTTCAATAAAAAAGCATAATTTTTACCTCTTGCGTATACTCACTTCTAAAGAGGATTCAAATAATGAATTTTATTTATTTTGTTGTTTATTTAACGTTTCTTTGTTTATGGAAAATACAATAAATTTATTTTAACATTTTCAAATATTCATTTACTTAATTATTATTTGTCTATTAAATGGACCATTTATGTAAAAATGATCATCCTACTATAATAAAGTTAAATAGACAACTGCATTATATAATAAATGAGCTTATTATATAATATAATTATATTATATAATAAATGATCCTTAATTGAGAAATGTTCTGCTGATTTAATTTTTTTGATTTCAATAATTAAAAACAGATTGACTTTGGGTGTTTCAAATTCATAAGGAATGGAAAAAAAATCATGAGGATCTTCCCTCCGAATGCTTTCTCGTTATAACGGAAAAGCATTCGTGGATAATAATAAGAAAATGTACCTGGAAGAATAATATAAATGGATGATAATATTATTTAATAATCTTAGAAAGGGTATTTTATAAATAGTCCTTTTTAAGATCGTTTTTTTAAAAAAATTTATTCATTTAAATACATTTTAATGTGCGACCAGTCATCGAAGGGTTGAAATACTTGGTATATCGAAGATCAATGCGATTCATTTTGGATCTTTTCCATCTGATTTTTTAGGTTTAAAGCGTGATACAAATATGCATTTTGTTTTGAATTTAGAATGATTCATTCTTTACATTTTTAGATTATCATTTCACACATGAATAGACACAGATGGAGAGACACAGGCAATTCGTTTGTAAATTACACAAATCTACAATTTTTGAGTAAAGACAATATATCTTGTTTCATTCGTCTAACCTATTTTGTTTTGGAGTTATTGAGTTTAAAATAATGAAATTAAAATATAGATTAATAAGTAATTTCGGATTTAGAAATGCAAAAAAAAAATGCATGTTTAATGTAACAGTAGAATGACGCATTCATAAAAAATATTACATTTATGGAAAAATATACGTCTGCAATAAAAGTTATTTAATCCACATTAGTTTTTGAAATTAAGGATTTTTTTAGCTATAGGAATATATTGATATTAGATGCATATTAATTTGAATATATTTTACAAAGAGATTTTATCATTTTTAAACAAGCAAAAAAGAAAACAAATATTAGCCAAGAACAGAAGATACACAAATATAATAACGAATATCTTCTTCCTCAAGATTTAGGAATAATTATTAGAAACGATAATTAGGAAACTCACTCATTGATTTAGTTTTACCATGAGAAAAATATAACAAAAGTCATTTTCCTTATTTTGTTGCAAATTAATAGAAGTTTCGACTGATTCTTCTTCTGAGATCTTTATTCGACTATTAATAGCTTTGATACAAAGGAGTTTTTAAAAAAGCTGGAAAAAAATAGAATCATTCTTTTTGTTTCGATTGAAGATAATACTGATAAGAAAATCATTTTCAACATTATGAAATCATTAATGAGGAAACTGGAACGTATTTTTTTCTTTGTGAGCTAGAATACATAATTAATGAAAAGAGAGGTTCATAATAATATATCTATTGAGAATGAATTATTCCATTTTTGAATATTTTTGTTATAGAGATTTATTTCTTTACAAATCGCACTTAATTTGAATGGATTTTTTTTGCCACCTTAAATGAGTATAAAGGATTAATTTTCTGAAAAGAAATCAAAGAAGAGTTTTCTAAAGATATTTTTTGTAGTTTGAAACAGATAATTACTAAGATAAGTGAATATTTTTCAATACAAAATTGCTACTGAAATACTTATTTAAAAAAGTTTTAGAAAGAAATATCAAAAATTAAGTAAAGAAAGATTATAG
Source organism: Argiope bruennichi (assembly GCF_947563725.1). Lineage (NCBI taxonomy): Eukaryota > Metazoa > Arthropoda > Arachnida > Araneae > Araneidae > Argiope > Argiope bruennichi. The sequence continues at coordinate 42,652,730 of NC_079158.1, read as the reverse complement.
AAAAATTAAAACATCATGTACATACTTTTGAAGATTTTCAGGAAAGTATGAACCATCCATTCAATCCTTTTATGAAGATTTGAGCCCTATATGGAGAGCAAAAACACGTCTTCATATTTTATTGATAAAATCTAATAAGGAACATGGAATTGCTGCTCACTTTAGTCTGACTGAATTTATTTATTGAGCTATGGATTTGTATGCTAGTAACCATGACAAAAACAGAGTTGAATCTTAGTAGCAGCTTATATCGAGCGCAATACTGTACGTGTATACATGCAATTTTCAAGATATTTCACAGGTGCTGTATTTATTTTTCCGTAGCTTTTTCGACTTTTATATTGGTAACAATTCTGCTGGTTTGGAAAATTAGCAAATAGAGAAATCAGCATTTTTAAACATGCAAACAAATACAGATATTTCATTTTTTAAAAATGTTGCTTTGATTTAGTGGTTTATCACTTATTATCTAGGCCTAAAACTGGATTTCTTGTAGAATGTTAATGTTCTTATGTTAAAAGAGAATAAATAGTTGGATTTCCCAATTCAAAACTGAATTTTTTTTAAAAGTGTGAATAAAAAAATTTCTTTTATAAGTTTATTGACAGGTAAATTCTTTAATACCAGAATAAAATTTTGGACATATATTATTTCACGTTCAATTAAATTATATATCTTATAAAATATTTAATTTTTTTTATTCACAAAATATATCTTAAATTTGATTATCTGAAATCTCACTGATAAAATTCCTGAATGCAGCTTTTCCCTTTTCCATACCTAAGACTTCTATATTGAGATTTTAACGCATGTCCATGATTCAATTCAGAAAAGAACATTTTTGGTATTATGTCTGTCTGTCTGTACGTCTGTCTATTTATCTATAAGTTAGTCCGTTTATGAACACGACGCAAAAACGTTTTGATCAAAATGGCTGAAATTTGGTATATAACAAGCGAATTTGCAAATTTCTATCAACTTTTGAATGAAATTTGTTCAAAGGAAGTCTATCTAGCTGACTGTTCGACTAGAAGATAATTTCATTACTACTAAACTTTTTATTTGTGATAAACAAGTTATGATAATTATATGCCATACATAAGTGCAAGAATATTAAATTATTAAGATTATACGAGGATAAGCATGATCTCTTAATAACACATTAAGCAACAAGCCTAGTTTGAAGTCCTTTCCGTCTTGCTTTGTGGATATTCGATTTCTTTAATATGCTAACAACCAGAGATATATGTAAAATTCTGGTGAAACTGCATGCATTTTGGTGTATTTATATCGTGATTAATTGCCTCCAGATTAAATTTTGAAGAAAATATATTGTTACGGATTTCTTTCTATCACTATCAATCCGTCGGGTTCGTTTACTTGTGTGTATTTAGTGGTTGTGTATGGTATGAAGATAACACAACACAATGATCAGTCCTTTCAGTAGACGAACACACAACACCTTTATTGACACTACGACACACAGGACAGTCCAAAGACGACAACTATATACAGCCGAGAGAAGACAATTATCTTCAGCCGAGACGTGTACACAGCAGCACACAACAAGGCTCTACTGCAGACAGTAGTGCACAGCTTAGTTCAGCACTAGCTTGACTCCGTCGCTGCTCAGCTAATCTCTGGAAGATCCGTTGTTTACCGTCGATTCCGACTACTACCCCGGCAGCTGCAGACTGCCTCCTTTTATAGGTCTCAGGAGGCGGGGCTAGAAGTCTCTCAACCAATCAGGAACTTTCGAGGCGTATCTCGGTTCTTAATGGACGGATCGGGAAAATTCTCGATGTTTCGGGTATAATCTATTTTGGCACCAAAGTCGCCAAATGGTTGCCAAGTCCGTCGCCAAGCTCCGGGACCTCCAACGCGACGCCCGGACTCCGTCCAATACAGATGACTGTAAAACAGTCTTTCTTACGATGACACTAGTCGTACTGGGAAGCAAAATTACAGGTTTGTAACAATATTTTCTTAAAAGCGTATACCGTCAGTCAGCTATAAGTAACACATCCTGAACAAAAATTAGAATGCCAGTCAACAGTGATTGATAATAAAAATTTCTCCATGATGTGATCTGAACTAAAAGTACAAAGTCAGCCATCAGCGACGATATACGATATGAAAGTATACGGTCAGTCAATGCTGACTCGCGTGGTGAAAATGGAAATTTCAGTCAGCCATCGGTGACTGACTGACAGGGTTTTAAAATAGTAACATTATTGGATGATGAAGATGCCATTTGCCTTTTCTCTTTTCTATGAGTTTCTACATTACTCTTGGCGAGACTTTTGATCTTTGGCGATGGAATTAATGTGCATCATACTCATATACAAGACAGATCTCCTATGGGATCGATATCGAGATTCTCTAAATCAAGGAAGAGTCTACCAACAAGGTATATAAAAAGACTTTAGAGACTTTAGTTGTTAAAACAAAAATTTTAATCTATGGACAATATCTACATTTATTTAAAAACGGTATAGACATACGATAGAACGATAGAATAGGTTTATAAAACGAAATGTTTATCATATTTTGAACCTATAAACAAACGTATTAACCCATTTGCGCTGGAAAGACGAAGCAGGGACGTGGAAATGCTTTTACCATAAAATCACCAACGACATATTGTACGTTGACAGGCAATTACTACAGAATTGAAAATGATGCTCGCGACAGGTAGACTGAGATTGTTTACCGTAGCACAGTTTACAAGAGCATATTCTTATGTCGAAAATTAATTCATTTCGAAAATATTAATCTTTATACGATTTTTATCAGGTATCGGATATTGCATGTGGCCTTGCTGCGAGTTATAGTGGACTGTTTTGGCACATGCATCTATTAGTCCTTTACCAGCACAAGCAATTAACTATACACAAATGCATATTCATTTGGAATTGAGTTTTGGTCAAGAGAGGAAGAGGATTATATACAAGCAAACGAAGCTATTGTCCCGATTAGCAGTAGCCGAATTTGTATAAAAATTTATAGATCGCAGACGCTTGTATCCAGCATAAACCTGCATGTAATTCAGTAGTAATGTTTTGTTATATAAACTATAATGTTATTATAACGTTAGAGACTTATATAAATGCTTGAATTTCAATCATATTTTATTTGTGAAGCCACCAAAAAGCACTTCGCATTTTGTCACCATTTTAGCAGGATAAACTTCGCACTTTGTAAATGACAAAAAGCTATAATTGTAATTTTGGACATAATTACAATAATGTTTGAGTTATTTAATTTTTTTTTGAGTTTTCATATCAAATGTCTGAAATATGAAACAATTATACATATGAAACGATAACAAAAAAAAAGAAGTATTCAATTTAAGAAAATAAATTTTTATAACGAAGTCAATGAGGCTGATTACAGTTAATTTGTATTTCACGTCTGAATTTTTTAGATTTCAAAGTGCAACGATTTTTTTTATGATGATAAATAATTTTCATTATATTAAAAACTACACGTATTATAACTTTATTAACGAATAAAGCTTATTTCTTTGAAAATGCTCAAGTTTATCATTTCTTGTAGAGTTAATTTTTTTTCAATTCAATTTTAGAAAACTAATAGCTTTTATCCATAAACATTACAAAGTGAAGCCTGTTTTTTATTAAACAAAGAAAAGCTTTGAACTTAAATAAATAAATTGAAATTTAAAAAAATGGTAAAATAAGTCCTTAAAGAAAAATGGGTTTTAATAGAAATGAAACATCTTCTAATTCATTATTCCATATTTGGACATTTTTTTTTATTATACTCCAAATACAAGCGCTTTTTATGTTATGTTAAAAAGCGCTTGTAATCTATTTATGTTATGTTAAAAGCGTATTTTATGATACGTTTTTATAATTCAAAAAAAAAAAAAGATATCTTTCTAATATGTCTGATAATAATTAAAGCGAAAGTATTTAAATAAAGAGAAAAAAAAATTGAAATATAATTTTTTTTTGATTTATTATTCTTTAAATAAGGAAGGAACTGGGCGCTAAAAAGGAAACTAACGGAATGAAATTTAAATATCAAACATTTATTTGATGAAATAAGTTTCAAACGAAAGCATATAATAAAGGAAATGAATGAATTTATACAAATGAATGAACAATTTTTTCATCGAGTAATAAAACGGAAAAAAAAATATTTGAAAAATGAAATTTTGCCCCACATTTTATTAAACGCACTTTTTGTGAGCGAAAAAGAAACCAAATAAAACTTTCGTTTAGTTTTTAGATTATTCAATGTCTTGTATTAAAATCACATTGTGTTAAATAAAATCCCTTTGGGTATAAAGTCTTTAATTTTGCATGACTTAATAACAAAATATTTTAATAATAGAAGGTACCTAGATAAAAAAAATCTATGCAAGGGGTCTCATTAAAATCTCCCCACACACTTTCTAATAAAGTTGTGACATCTCCTTCCCTCCTCTTAAATTATGAATTTTGCGTAAGGCCACGAATGCTTTATATATGGTATTGGCAAACAATAGTTACGAAATATAGAACTTTACCATGGATATAACATTTTTCTAAATATATTTTGTGCGTTATTTGGCGATTAAATCCTGGCATGCGGTTGATACACAAGTACTCGAAAATCGAATATATAATTTGGATACCGTTTTCCCTATTGATTGTTACCAAAATTTGACACAAAACTTCAACTATAGTCTCAAAATCACATATCAAATTTCGTTTATCTAAGTCTTTACGTTTTTGAGTTATTGTCTTTACATGCAGGCGTAAGCACAGACAAACAGACGGTCAACCTTTGGTTTGGTCTAAAATTTTATACCGATCTATATCTCAGATGTTAAACTTGTGTATCAAATTTTATTTATCCAGATTTTTAAGTTTACATAAAAAGTTAAATTTACATTCTGTAGATGTTAAATTCACTTGTTTTCAAGCAGCTAGACTAAATTCATTCATTTGATAAAATCAAGGCATTTTTGGTCTAAAGTCCGCTTACCAAATTTCATCAGTCTAGCTTAAAGTTTAGTTATCGTGTTCTCAGTCAGACAGATATAATGTCAAAAATGTGTTTTTTGAACTCGAGGAAGTCTGAAACATGGAGATTTGTTAAATTCTAGAACTCGAATATTTCGAAGGTGATAATATCTTCCCTCTGTATATTCCCTTCGTATACGAAAAAGTAAAAATGATTAGATATTTCTTTTCATTCCTTCATTGAATTTATGTTTAAGGAAATGACTGAAATTAGTTTCTTTTATATGAATCCGCCTTTATGGTGTTTTTTCTGAATCGATATCGCAGGAATTCTTCTACATGGAAAAATGAAACTCTTCCATTATTCGATTTAGATTAATCGTCATCTATTCTTTTGAGTTAAATTTAGCGACATCCGTTTCATTAATCGCATTTTTTTTTGCGCAGTGGTTAAGGTGAAAAAGATTTATCCTTGTTTTTTTGATACTATGTTTTCGACATAAATTTATGTTTCTATAATTTTTCCTTTGTTGCCGCATAAATTTAGGACTTCCTTTATTCAGCCCATGCAAGAGTTTAACGCTTTTCACCAATATGCCCCCATACCTGAATGTATCTGAGTATTATCACCCTTTTTACACATTTAAACAATAACTAAGCTAATGAATGTTATAATTATATGCACAAATTACGGGAAATATATAAATATTCAAATGTATTTTACGTAATGTATTAAATGTATTTCAAAATCGATTATCATTTAAAAACAAAATGACAAAACATTCTCAAAATCAAAGATATCATCTAACTTTAAAATAGATGGTAGACAAAATAAAAGAATTAAGGGGTTAATATATCTGCTCCATCTGCCAATGCTCCATCAATGGCAAAAGGGAGATAACCAATGATCTAGATCGTGCTTTATTAAACGATGCATCAATCCTCGATCTTACGATGTTTCTTCCTGATTTCTCAATACAAGAAACGACATTTATTAGCTTCTAATCAATCAGCATTGTGAGAAATAAAATTGAAAATCAGATCTTTCCATTATTTTTATTCTTTTAAATGTATGAACTTTTAATATAGATTATATAAATTTCCTTCGTCGTATCTCATTAAAAATCAAAATGACAAAACATTCCAAAATAAAAGTTATCATCTAATTTAAAATAGATGGTAGACAAAATCAAACAATTAAGGGGTTAACGCATCTGACTTATCAGTAGCTTAGGAGAGACACCACTGGGCCTCATCGTCGCGTTCTGCTAGTCATATGGGCAATGATATTATCTTTTTTAAATTTATAAGTTGAAATTAAACCATTCAAAGTCGACATAATTCGACACAAACTTTGCAAATAATATGCAAAAACTCAGATATTTTATGGATTGTTTATCTGTATAGTTAGGTAACACATTTCCGAGCTGGGAAGTATAATCTAATTACATAAAAAAAACCCCAAACTGTTAAGGGGTTAAAAAGAAAATTGGATTCATCCTTATTACTCATAAATGAAAATAACATTTAAACCCATTAATAATCGTTGCCAAATTATTATACATAATTTAATAATATACTGCTACTGCTCGTTTCAGGATGGTGAGACTAGTAAGTTCCGAAGATTGTACTTCGACAAGGGGTGTTATGCAGATAGATGAGTGGTTATTACATCTCCTAATTCTACGATAATCTAAATTCGCCCTGTTGCTAAACGTAAAAAACTCATCCGTTCATCTTTCCTTTCACCCCCTTTTTTTTTTATTAAATAAAGGCCACCTGACGCATGCGTAAGATCACAGAGTTTTCAAATCCAAGAATAGGCAGTATACAATTATATTATAATCTAAAAATATTGAATTATAATATAGAAGCTTATTTATATTTTTACAAATAATAATTTTAAGATTTATTATACTTTAAATTTAGCTTTCTCTTGGAGTGTATTTTATTTTAACTGTAAGATTATAATTTTTGATGATGATGTCGTGTCCGCGTTACCACGGAAAGGGAGTGCAGTAGCTTCTGAGGGTAAAGACCCCTGAGCACCCGAGGGGAGAAATCCGACTTTAGCTCATATGAAGATGAAACTCACACATTCGCTTGCACAACCTCTTTTTACAGGGGGGCACATTCACACACCTCACAGATAGACACAGATGAAGATAACTATGCCCGAACCGGGATTCGAACCCGGGACGCCCAGATCACGGGGAAGATGCGTTACCCCTATGCAAGGACGCCGGCATTATAATTTTTAAAAGGAATAAAATAAATTCAATTGGAAAATATTTTTAACTAAGAAATTACAACATTTATTGATTATAGTTTTGGACATAATGCGAAGAATTATTTTTGTTTATTTGGAAACTAGAAATATACGTTTATATTGTGCGAACTCATTTAGCATTTCAAAATGCTTCACATTCATATGACTTTTGAAATTAATTCAAACTCATTTAATCTCGAAGTGCTGACTAGAGAATTTCCTTATCCTCAAATACTCAAAATATCCATCGCCGCTGCTGAAATTTAAACAATTCCCTTCCCTTATAGAAAATGACAATTTCGAATTGAATAACTTTGTCACTCTGTAAGGCATTAGCATCGGGATTCTAAGACTTTCCTTCTCCTCCCTTGATAACCATTAGACAACATTTCTCACAGTTGGAGAGCCAACAATGCATCATACCGAATGCAACTTCCAAGAATGCTCTGTGAGTAATCTTAAACGGCTTTTCGAACCAAATGTCTTGACGCAAGAGTGAAAAGCGACGCATTAGTTTGGATTCGGAGAATAACTTTCTCTGCCATCGAAAAAGGATTTTCCTCATTTCATCACGCTTGACATTTCATTCATCAGCGCATTGCTGAAGACCAAATCCATTTTCTGAAGATTGGGAAGATGATTTCTGTTGGCTGAACGATAACTTTTCTATATTAAGTTTCTTACTACTATTACTGCCTATAGAAATAGACGAAAAGTCAATTCCTAGATGAATTTATTTGGAGAGGCATGGATTAATTATATTATAGTCTATAGAAAAAGATGAGATGTCAACGTGATGACTTGCTTTTATAGATGCAATTATTTATGGAGTCATAGATTAATTATATTAATGTTTCGTGTTTCTTACTACTATTACTATTGTCTATAGAAATAGAAGAATAGTCATGACGTGATGACTTGAATTTATAGATACATTATTTGGAGAGGCATAGATTAGATTAATTATATTAATGTATTTAAGTTTCTTACTATTATTATTGTCTATAAAATTAGACGAAAAGTCATAACGTGATGACTTGAATTCATAGATGCATTTATTTGGAGTGGCATGGATTAATTATATTAATGTTGCTTTTATTTGGACAGGCATAGATTAGATTATATTAATGTTTTTAAGTTTCTTACTATTATTATTGTCTATAAAAATAGACGAAAAGTCATAACGCGGTGATTTGAATTTATAGATGCCTTTATTTGGAGAGGCATAGATTAGATTAATTATATTAATGTATTTAAGCTTCTTACTACAATTATTGTCTATAGAAATAGAAAAAAGTCATAATGTGATGACACGACTTTATAGATGCATTTATTTGGGGGGGGAGGGGTATAAATTATATTATTTTTTTCACGTTTCTTAATGTTATTATTATCTATAGAAAAAGAAAAAAAGTCATAGCAAAATGTTTTGAATTTGTAGATGCATTTATTTGGGGAAGCATAGATTAATTATATTAATGTTTTCCTGTTTCTTACTACTATTATTGCGTATAAAAATAGATGAAAAGTCATAATGTGATGACATGAATTCATAGAGGCATTTACGAGCATAGATGCATTGCTCGTACTTGGAGAGGGATCAATTATATTAATAAGCATACATTATATTAATGCTTTCACATTTCTTATTGCTATTATTATCTATAGAAAAAGAAAAAAATCATTAAGTGATGACTTGAATTTATAGATGCCTTTATTTGGGGAGGCATGAATTAATTATATAAATATTTTCATGTTTCTTACTACTATTATTGTCTATAAAAAAAGACGAAAAGTCATAGCGTTATGACTTGAATTTATAGATGCATTTATTTGGGGAGGTATAGGTTAATTATATTAATATTTTTCCGGTTTTTACTACTATTATAATCTCTGGAAATAGACGAAAAGTCATTACGTGAGTTTATAAATGCATTCATTCGGGAGGCATAGTTTAGTTAATTTATATACGTTCACATTGTTCACATACTCATCGGAACTTTTTCAAAGTTCATTAATGTGCATAAAGATAAAGCACAAAATTCATTATAACACTATACATTGCTTTTTATGAAATGATACATGCAAATAAATGCGATACATACAATTTATTGAAAAAATATATTCTAATTTAATTATATTTTTTAATAAAACTTTTTTAAATAAAATAATTCCCTTTTACTATATTTCTGCATTCAATATTCATCTTTTTAATTTCTCGTATGTGTTGTACAGAGAAAAGAGTAGTAATCGCCGAAAAAGTTAAAACTCGGGATTTTAACATATCTCCAAGTTTCAGACCTCTTTGAGACATAATGGAATTTTGACCTTATGTCTATCTGTGAACATAACTCCAAGACGGTTTTTGCTAGAAGGATGAAATATGATGTATTTATTTTACAACCTATTTTTTTAATCAAATATTGAACAAAATCCTTTAAGTCGGAATACAATTATTCGAGTAAACTCAATAATTACAAAATATAAGGAGCTAGATAGACAAAATTTGGCACACGGCTTTAGCATCTAAAAAGCAGATTCTTCTCAAATTTTGAACCAAATCTGTTAAAATGCCTACTTCAGGTTTTTACACATACAAACATTCATGGAAATGTCCCAATTCCTAAACGCAACGACTGAAAGCAATGAAATTCGATGTTTAATCTTGCGACTTTACTTAATATTTTAATTTTATGTCAGATTTTGGTTTCAATCAGATGGCAAACAGATGACGGAAATACATTTTCTAGGAATAGATTCACTAAAAATACTAGATCCGTGTCAAAGATCTGAATTTCATAACTATTAATCGTCAATGTCATGGAAGATCCACAATTTTAAGCGGTGGGAGGTATAAGTCATTGATTGGAGAGTATTCGAAAAAAAATTCGGGGTAACCATATTTTGCTTTGCTGTTTCGGCATTAGAGACACATTTTGCTTTACTATTTCGGCATTAGACACATTTTTGCTTGACTGTTTCGGCGTTAGAGACACATTTTCCTTTACTGTTTCGACATTAGAGACATATTTTGCTTTACTGCTTCGGCCTTAGAGACACATTTTGCTTTACTGTTTCAAACCTTTAGCACTCCGCGTGTATAATTTAGACTTAAAACACACGTTTTTAAAATCTAAACAATGCAAACTAATCTTCATTGGTTGCTAATAAAAATAATTTCAATGAATTTTAGGTAATTTAATCGGCGAATAAGACTCACAAAGCATTATAAGCTCCTAATTTTTTGTAAGATGTGAAATGATTAAAATTTATGGGAACTGCTTATCATAAATGCCCATGGCAAAACATTAAAAAAAAAAGATGAAGTGATATATTTGAGATTGTACGAGTCATATAATTTTGGGGAAACTAAGGATATTTTAAAGAAAATATTGAAATTTCTTAGGCAAATCCAAAAATATCAAAATATGATTAAATGAGGAAGAGGATTAGCATTGCCATTAGCTCACATTTGTGAAAGGATAAGTGGAGGAACTCAGAAATGAACAGAAACAAGTGCTAAAAATAATGAATCTAACGCTGTTATAGTAAATTTTTACTTGATTTTACGATGAATATTTAGTTCATCAACCTTTCAATCACAGATTTTTTCACTTGCTTTTTTTAAAAGCAAAATTCTGAAATATTGTCACGTAGATACTCTAGTACGGAACTCAATGACACACACAAGAAGTAAAGCTAAACCAATTTATTAACTGAACTCTGAACTCAGAAGACAGTGACTGACAAATCTTCCACTTTTATACTAGCAGGGAAAGTTCCAGAATACTCTTCTGGAGACAGTAAGAAAAGTCCAGAACACTTGTCTGGTAAACTAAAGAAATGTCCAGTATCTTCTGGAACATGAAATAAAGGAAAGCATAAAATAAAGGAATTAGATATTTACATATATTATGAATCGCATTGTCTCTAGCGGGATTCGAACCCACGGTCTCTTGATTATGAGACCAGTGCCATGGCCATTCGGCCATGGAGATTCGACTGTCTTTCTTCAATGCGGCAATATTTCTTCTTTATAAATGAAAAAAAAAAGAAAACATAAAATATACGTTTAAGTTAATATCTGTTTAAGAAATTTATTTAAAATTAATATTTTATACTATATTTATAATAAAAAAATTAGTAATAAATGAGATTAATCTTTTTGTACACAATGATATATTTTTGTAATGTAATTTAATATGAAGTATAATAGAGAGTGATTATAAGCAGTTGGGGATAAAATCGTAAAATGCATGCAAAAAAAGTGGTTAAATTTTAACCCTATTATAGGGAGTCATTTGAAAGGATAAGAATAACTGTTCGTTTCTATGTTAACTTGCTATTTAATCCCTTAACCCTTTAATGGTCTTTCTCGTGAATCTGGAAGGCAATTATCGTTTCTCAAAATTCATATTTATAAAATTTTGTCATACAGAGATACTATAATTCGATACAAAAATCATACATAATCCACAAACAACTAAAGTATTTTAGGATTTTTAAATGAATTAGTGTCAGCAGATTTCTGAAACAGATTTCATTTAATTAGATAAACAAACAAACAAAAACCAAAGCAGTTAAAAGGTTAATAAGAAAATGTGTACGTATTTAACATAAAAATGGGACATTAATTTCAATATTTAGAGACAATATTGAAAATTAAAAAAAAACAAAAAACAGAGTGACCGCTGCACCGCTATTCCTTCTACTTCTCACAATTGAAAAATCCTTAAATTTTATGAAAAAAAGGCCTTTTGAACAACGGGTCTTCAATGAAAGCAGGTTTCTTTCGCAAACCGGAAAGTATGTCATCAGGCTACTCTAACAACTGATTAGATGAGCTAGCGCTCTTTATTTCATTTGCCAGTATTCTCTACGCGAATTAAAATATATACTTGAGACTTTTAAGTTATATTTAAATCACATTCTATTTAAGAATTGCTTGGATTACATATATCAGAGGTTACATGGAATCTTAGTTAGATAAAAATGACAACATCTTCTGAAAACCAAAGATGTCACGTTATTAAAAGAAAATGAACACGTTAAATGGTTAAAATGTGTGAATTAAAACTAATTTTTCTCGTTTAGAACGAAATACATGTAACGATTAAAGCATTTTTGACCGACATATTTATTTGAACAAATCAACCAATGAATAACTTGTAATTGTATGTATTCGTATGTGATGATTACATGAACCAATCTGGACTATTCCATTTAACATTTATTAGTGATTTAGTTATATTTGCAAATAAAAATCTGTTTCAGAAAAAAAAAAGAAAAATAAGAAGTCTGATGAAATAATTAATTTCCGAAAGATAATAAAGATAACATCTTGTCAGCTTAGACGTTTAAACACTCAGCATAACTGAATCATGAGAAATGCAAATCCGGGTAATGGAATTATTTCATAGATTCATTCCAAAATACAGCATACCATTTGAATTTTTGAATCGAATGTACATGTTGTAAGGGAAGAAAGAGTGAAATGTCATGGGATATCGAAAAACGACATGCAATCAGATGCCCATGCTTAGTTTGTAAATTAGTATCAGCATCATTTATTTGCTCTCTTGATAATTGAACTATCATTAGTATAGACATCTAGAGTAAGTTCTAAGATGTGTCTTTTTACATACAGGTTATTAAACTAAGACCAGTGAACGTCTGATAACAGATGAATCATCCAGATGAAAGATACGACAATTACTCACATACGTATTTATTACTACATAGAGTAAATATTTATGTCTATATATAACGAACATAATTATCGTTTATATTCTGAAGCTGAAATGTGAAACACTTAAAAGCTGTATAAGAATCAAAGTTCTACGTAAAATTTTCAAGATGTAATCAAGAAAATATTTCCATTGCCTTTCCTGCAAAGAGCTATCTGCACATACTTTTAATTCAACATGACGTAATAAATACAAGTTAATGATTAATACTGTTTGATTAATTATTATCAACAATATTCAGGAAAAACATCAATCGGCTACACTGAATATGAACACAAAACTTTCAGATATAGAAGTCGAGACTTAGCTACAGGTTACCAATAGCTAGCTCCATTTGGAATCGAGTAATTTGTTTCAGAAGTATAATCTGTACCTATCACTTCTTACTAATTATTTTCGTCTGTATTTGCTATCTCAAGTTGCACACGAAACAAAGTGAATGAACTTATTTTTTTCATCTCTTTTAAGAATAACGTGCATTTTACTTATCGTTCTATATGTTTAAATGTTTTCACCATTTTCATTATTTAGAGTGTATATATTCACTATATATTTGTAATTTTATATTAAAACATAAATTTTGTCAGTTAATTTGAGAGGAAACTCAAAAATACTAAAAGATATGAAATTTATTTGAGCCGATGAGAAGAGAAGCAGTATTAATCTGTCATTTCGCAACTGTAATCAAATTTTAAATTTTGACACATTTAAAATTAAAATATACCATGGAACAATATAAGAGTAGTGTAGATTCTACTCTTGCACTCGATGTTTCGATTTGCATTTATTGGATCGGTTCTTAAAAAATGCCGGAATTAGGGCTTATTTTATTGTATTTTTAATGGGAGTTTATTTATATTTTAAACGAATTATCAGTTGAAAATAAAAGAAGATTTGAATACAATACAATGATGCTTATCTGTAAAACTAAGAGAAACATATCAGACAACATAACAAAAATTTAAAAAGAAGTTCTCAGTTTTATAGAATTTTATCATACAGGAACATCAGATTTCCATTTAAATTTCAAATATTTCAGCAACATAACAAACCGAATGAGAATTCAGTGGCATTTTTTTAAGCTACTAGAATGTGTTTGAACAGCATAGAAAACAAAATAAATATAAATAATAAACTAAACGATTTTTAATTAATCGGGCATGACATTTAGATCAATATAGTCTCACTTTTTATTAAAACAAGAATGAAAATGAATTAGAATAATATTTTTAAGGATATACTTCCAAAAAATCTTATTATTAATGATAATTAATTTCCTAGAAATTGAAATATTTTACTTACCTTTATGAAGAATCGGTAAAAAAGAAAGTGAATTTAATCAAGCTTTTCTATTATCACACAGGTCATTGATCAGCAGTGATGAGAATCAGAGATGGTCCGGCATCTTGACATAGATTTGTTTTCTTTTTTTGTGGAAAAATTAAGGATGAAATTGGGAATGTAAAATTTGTGAACAAATAAGGTTCAAACCACTGTTATAATCAACTAATTGAAACAGATTTCTTGCTTGAATTAGATGCATAAAAAGTCTCAGTGCCTAGACACTTCTACTCAGTTTGAGGTAATAAGTAGCAGAGGACAAACAGAAGTAATGTACCATTGGTGCATCAGTTGAGTAGAAAATTATTGCTTAAAAGCGCTTATTGTGAAAATTGAAGCGGTTCTTTAGATGCAATTCAAATTTTGGAATAAGCTATGGAGGTTTAAGTGGCAAAGTCCATTTAGTAGTAGAATAAGGAAAGGCGTATTTTCCATTACAGTGAGCATAGTTGATTTGTTCCTTGATTGTGGGATTTTCACAAGTTTTCAGTTGATTAAAAAATTTTCTTGAAAGTTTTTTGATGAAGTCATCGCGCTTTGAAGTTTTAAGATTTCTGTGTAAAATATCATTCCGGATAAACGAGGATGTATTGGTAATGATACGAAGTATTTTATTTTGTAAAACTTGAATTTTGTTCCGGTTGGATTTAGCAACGAGTCCCATAATTTGCGCATCATAGGGGGGAATGAAACTGATTCCAGTTGTTCATTAACTAGAAAATGCTATTTTGGAACAAGGCTATGCCAAGGCGCATATTTTTGGCGCCGCACTCTGACATACGTAATGAGAGGCGCACGCATGCATTCCTAGTTAAGAATTTGGCATAAAAAGTGCAACTTCAGCTAGGAGCATTAGAAGTGTTTTATAGGTCTCTTACGTGAGGTTGGATAGCATCCTCACTCAACATGGTTGTCCTTCCGGTTCTGATTTTTTGCGTTGCTCTGTTGAAGACGTGTGTAGGGTCGGAGCAAACTACAGTTGCTTCTGAATCTGGTAAGATGAAGTTCATTGTTAAATGTTCAATAGTCTAAAGTAAGTTACTATACAAAACGGCTCTTTAAGCATCGGAATATTGATGACGCTGGAAATTCCAGTGATTCATCTGCGTTAGAAGGAAGTATCGATATTTTGATCTTCGTGTGAAAATCAAGTTAATCTTGCCTTGCCTCTTTTCCTTACTAAAAATTCTTATTTCTTGATATGATAGTCTTTCAAAAATATTCCTTCAGTGGAAGTCGGAACTTCATTGCCGCTGATGCGTGTCATCAATACTCGCTTCAAATGCTGGTTATAACTGCGATATTGTGTCAAACTAAAACCACGTTGGTTTCATCTTATTAATTTGTCTGTATTGTTTATCTGGTTAACTCGAACACTCGTGTAACAAACTTTGTTCTTCAAAATTTCTGTTTCATTTAATGGATATTGCCTTAAGTTTGTTGTAGGACACGAAATCCCAATTTCTAAGGGCGCGGTGGACTTTATTAAATATTTTTTCTTGTGTATTAATATATATAGAATATATTATATACGCCACATTTCTTTACGTTTCAATAAATTAAAATGCATGCAATTTTTCTAAAATCTCCAATAAAATTTCTAACTTGGAATAAAATTTCATGAATTTGTAACTGAAATGTTCATTTTTTTTTAGAAATGTTCTTATACACACTAGCTGAATTTTCATAATCTCGGGTTTTTCAAAACTCTCTTCTAACAACCAGAAGAGAGAACCACCCTGAAATATAAATACCCTATTTTCTTTTAATAAAGACTGGTTAAACATCCATTCTATTTAATTTCTTCAAAATTTACGATACCTGTCGCATTCCAATGACATTTAAATCTACTTACAATATCATTTTCAGGAAAGTCTCTTCCCCCCCCCTTATTTCTCTAGGCCTTCGAAGCATTCATTTTATTAAACAATTTATCTTGTAACAATATTTTAGTTGAATATAAACGTATATTTTGGTGGCGGATAGATAATTTTCCCGTTTCTATCCATTTTTGCTTATTTTAAAAACTATCCCCCTTAATGGCCTATTCGCTGGATTCGCAGAATTTCTACACAAATTGCCCTTTTCCTTAACTGCTTCTGATTTTTCTTCTTAATTTTTACTATCGCAAATTTTTGCCTTTCCGCGTGATATTCTTAACGGTTCGAATATTGATAACTTCTGTCGTCAATAAGCTTCTATAGCTGCATAGTTAATCTTTGATTCCAAATAGTCTTAATTTTGTATACTTCATATTTTTGAAGCATTATTTTGTTCAATATTTAAGTTGCTTATTCCTTAACCAAGCTCAGCGGCTATAGTCGTATTGAAGTTTTTACTGGTAGTTTGCATATGAATATCGGATTACTTGAAGTTTTATTTAATTTTTTTTCTTTCAGCTACAGAAAATTACGCTTGTCCAGGACAGTGTATGAAAGAAGAGGGATGTTCTCTGGCTCTAAATGATACAGACTGTGGTAGCGGGCTTGTATGCTGCATAGATCAAGACGGCACAACGACTACCGAATATGCAGAATATTTTACAACTGAAGATTCTTTCGGATACAGTTCTCCGGCTCAGGAAGTGTATGAAGAGGCCGAAGCAGAAGCTGAAGTTCAGGAAGTTGACCAAGCGGGTTATTCTTATATGGTGGGTGGAGAAGAGAAGCCGGAATATACCTATATTGTCCCTGAAGAATCCGACGACTTAACTTCACGCAGATCTGGAGATGCGGCTGAAACTTGCCCTGGTGCATGCATACCTGTTGAGTCCAGTAATGAATGCGACTATGTTCTGATGAATGAAGATGTGTGCCCTCCAGAAGCGGCTTGCTGCCTAACCGACGAGGTTATACAAGCAACTACTGACCAATATAACTACTTTATAACGGATGAGGAGACGTCAACCGACGAAAGTGAAGAAAATGTCTTGGTCAAACGACATATCCCGTCTCCTTCTGGGGGTTCTTGCCCTGGTACTTGCGTTCATCCTTCAAATGCCCTCTTCTGCGAACAAATCTTGCCACAATTTTCTTGCCCACTGAATTCTAAATGTTGTATCAAACGTTCTACTGAGCAATCGTCAAAGATTGTTCAATGCACAGGTCAGTGTCTACCTTTGAATATGCAAGGATACTGTTTTCCTCCAAATGAATTAATCTTGGGATCTACAACATGCAAACGTGGTACAACTTGTTGTATGCAAAAGTCTTTAGGAGGTCGTATCCAACCTCCTTCTGTTGGAGCTATGCAATTTCCCAATGTCCAATATCAAATGCCACCTTCTGACCCTTCTCAAGTAGTCCTGGGACACTTGGCAGTTGATGACGAAGGCACAGTATTCCGAGTGGGTACAGATGGCCAAATATCTCCTCTTCCAAGAGTTTCTCGAATAGATCATCTTCGAGCCAAATATAACAAATTGATGGTATATCCTCGATCTGGGGGCCACATAGTGATTTATTCGGATTCAACTGGGGCCTTGTACCAGCAATTCTATCCAAACAATACCTACGATCCTGAAACTCCCTTTGGTAGACCCTCGGGTCAGAGACCCGGCAAAACTCCTCCTGTTCAAAGACCAAAATTTAAACCTATAATAAAGAAGCCAACGGAAGAAGAGTCAAGTCTACAAGACCTAGAAGATATTCCCATCTTTCAGCAAGAGCACGAAACAAAAAAGCCAATTGATACTGAAAAAGAAACGAGCCTGCAAGACTTCGATGCTTTTCCTGAACAGGAACCTGAAGATATAATTATTCCGGACGATGATGACGAAGCACCTGTCGTAGAATCTAGACCCTCTATTGCTGACAGTAAAACGGGAAGACCAACATGTCCAGGCTCCTGCCTTTCCTATTTTCTTAGATTCACCTGCTTTAGGGGGTATGCTATTTATGATGGATTTTCTTGCCCTGGAAGGTCGGTGTGCTGTGCTCGTGTGGCAGATATTGAAAGCCACGAAAAACGCCTGAGATCCCTGTCTCCTTACTACAAAGAATCGTCTGACTCTGGGAAAACTGTTCCTAAATGTGGCATCAAAGGTAGAAAAGATTCTCAGCGTTCTGTTAGCGGGCAAGAATCTTTACCAGGAGAATGGTGCTGGCAGGTAATTGCTTGAAATTGTAAACTTTTCTTGTATTGAGTTGTTAAATATTGAATAACTTCTTCATATGAATTTTCTTAAAGGTGGCCATCATAAACGTTCAGAATCAATACATGTGTGGTGGTGCTCTAATAGGCGACTCCTGGGTTCTAACTGCTGCTCATTGCATTACTAGGTAAGTTCTGATCTATATAAGCTACGTTGCTTGAATTGATCTTGGTGTAAGTGGAATGATTTTACTTGATTATTTCTTACTTGGAGGATATTTATTGTTTCACAAGACTAAATTGAACTTCCTATTAAAGGCAAAATAGTTTATCTCGAAGAGCAGAGTTTGGTTTTAAAGTCATACTAATAGAGTCCAGTGATTCTTAAGATTGTTTTCATCTTTTTCAGTTCTATGAAAGAGAATCAAGCAGTATTCGTCAGAGTTGGTGTAACTGATCTTAAGAGTCCCGAAGATAACAGCAAAGGACAGACTATCCGAGTCGTATCAACTTTCATCCATCACAACTTTAACAGCATCAATCTAGATAACAACATAGCCCTGCTTAAACTTCAGAAGCCTGTTGATCTTACCGATAACGTATGTGTTGTATGCTTGCCAACTAGCGGTCAAATGCCAGCAGTAAATGCCAAGTGTACAGTAACGGGATATGGCTTTGTCTCTAAAGGTATTAAAAAAATTTCATTTAGATATTCAAACCTTATAATGTGAACTGGATTTAATACTGAATTCTCCTTTCAGAGGGAGAGATGTCTCTAAAAACCGGAGAAGCGCCAGTACCAATTGTCGATGACACTGAATGCATGGCTAATGTGACTGAAGCTTTGGTTAATCCTTTCATTCTTCCTGCAAGTAGTTTCTGTGCTGGAGGTCAAGGGCAACAAGATGCCTGCCAGGTAATATTGTAGGGTTTTGGTTATTCTGGTTAAAATCTGAATATTGCAAATCATTATATTCAGGATGCAATTCGGTGTTTCCCCTGTCTGAACTAAAATTGCCCAAATTTCTTCAATTTATTGAATGCATTAAGTGGAACGTATATATTAAAGCACTCAAGCAATCTTCTGATAAGGGGGGGGGGCTGTTTAGAGGTAATGGATTTCATAGGCGAGAGTTGGTTACAGGAATCTTGTGTTTAACTGCAAGAAGCGGGACTTATTTTCTTAAGACGCTTATACTATCGAATGAACTATCTAGGAAATTAGTAAAAATGATAGCTTCGATAAATTGCTAAGTTTGCTTTTAGAATAAGTTGGTATATTTTAAAACGATCCATCTTCTGTTGTAGCTTGTCATTGGTGACTTGTATGGAATCGTTTGTAATGGAATGAATTATAAATACGCTTGCATTCTATTTGAATAAACATACTTCAAAAAAGATTGGCAATGTTCCAATTCCACCAATGAGCTATATCCGGCTTTTCTTCTATTGCAGATATAAAAATTCTATGAAGTTCTATCTTGGTAGCAAACCCGCTTCTGAGTGGGGCTATACAACTTCTGGAGTCGGATTCGGCATGTAATATTCGAAATAGAATGAAAATAACCCTGACTCTAGTGCCTACTGTTGCCTATTTCATCACTTGATTTGTTATAGGAAAATTTATATTAGGAAAATGCTAATCTAGCCTACCTTGAGGGATAAATATATGCAGATTCTTGATTATAAAAAGCAAGCTTTACGAAACGTTTAAGTGATTGGGAAAAATTCTACTGAAAATCCTCCAAATGAATGGTATGTTTAAGTATACGCTGCATCTATTTGCTTCGTGATACATCAGAATTCTGGCGTTGCTTTAATTCTCGGTGTATTGATATTCCTGACGGATGACAAGAATCTCTGGTTTTGCTTGTTTTTTTTAAAAAAAACAAGCAATACTTGCAAATTAGCAGCAATTACTTTCAACGTATGTCCCATATTCTAGGGTGATGCTGGAGGTCCTCTTGTCTGCGAGATCGGCGGTCACCATGAGCTTGTAGGACTTGTCTCCTGGACACTCGGATGTGGCAGAAGTGACGTGCCGAGTATCTACGTCAAGGTTCCTGCATTCATGGGATGGATTAATCAAGTCATCAGCTCCAGCTCGTTCTTGACGGCTATAAATTAAATTCACCTCCAATCATATGACCTGTAAATGCCATCATATTTATTAATAAATTACGTTTCTACACTCTTTCTTGCTATTCGATTATATTTTTGTTTCCAGTTGTAAAGCAATCCTGTAGGAGGTTTCACTGAAATTTATAGATTAGAAAGTGTCCGTTTTTGCGAAAATAATTCTTGTAAGTTCCCGAGTTTGCGAAAATAATTCTTGTAAAGCAATTTCGGGTATAAATGCCCATAGTTATAAACAATTAACCAGTTTAAACTATCTCGGAACTATAACTTTTAAATTACGATCACCTGATATCTTAAGAATTTAAACTGGGATGCATGCAATGTGTTTGTATATCATTTAACTTTGAAGTTGCTGAAAATCGTAGTACTGAAAGAAGCATTGGGAATTTCAAAACTGCTTCGGAGACAAAAATAGAAGATTGCAGTTTTCATATTTCCCCCACTGAAAATATAAAAATATATCTCGAGTAAAATCTCTCCTTAATTCTTAAGCGCATGACATCTGTACAATTAACTTTATTCTGCAACGATATTAAACATTTTAGAAATTTGGACTTCCCACGCTTTCTAAATTTAATCGTATTGTAAGTCGTCTCCTTGACATTGGATCAAAAATGAATCAATTTTGCATGGGAAAAGGGGCCCTTATATAGCTTTCAACGGCGATGGCTAAATCCGTTAATTACGTCCATGTGTTATTCATGTATAGTTTGGTTATGTGATATAATTTCTAGACTAGTGTCGTTGAAATTATTAAAGTTGAAAATGATGCAGTAGAGAATTGCAACTTATTAATTTATATTGCATGCAATATAAATTATTTCGGCTATCAATGTCGGTGGAAATGAAAGGTTAGCCATTAGAAGCGGTTTTGGTTTCGACAATCGACAGAAAGTTTGGTATCTTATGCAAGTCTCCCTTTATGCATCACCTCGCCATTTCGCATGGGTATTTAAAGCGAAGAAGATAAGAAAAAAGTAAATCCTGTATTTATCAAATTTGCATTTAATCGAAAAATGCTCTTTCCTGGTCCCTATTTGTATAGGGTAATTCTGGTTGAATAACTGCAATCGGTGAGCACGATGCCATACCTGCATGTGGAATTTGTGTTCCTTTCATGAAACAAGATTTTTTTTTACTAATTTTAAACTTCGAAGCCTTTATGTTGCCCAACTCTGAGGAAGAATTCGGATCTGTTGCGTGGAGAAGGTAGTAATATAAAATATTTTTACTTTAAATTCCACTAAATATGTAATTACTCTGTAATATGACGCATATCAAATTAAAGAAAGTTCTGAATTCAAAGGTTCGTTTAAACTAATCTTAATAGCAAAAACTATAGCATAAGACTTTGTAACATATCGCCGATATAGATATGTAACGAGTTATTTTCCTAATTGCTCTTCCTACCCACTAGAGCAGATACCGTTATATTTGTAAAATCGGTGATAGCATTTGTATGGTATGCGACTTGATATACTGGCAGAGATTTGCCGATGTCTGAGGTGAAGTGATATAAAAGATGCAAGCCAAAATGTGAACCTTAAAAAGTAAATGAAGATAATTACCTTTTGAAATTCGAAATCGCCTATAATTGTAGCCATTAGTTATTTCATTTAGAACATATAGGCCGCGGTAGCCTGGTGGTAAGGTTTCGGCTTGTGAGCCGTAGGGTTTCAGGTTCGAGACCAGATTCCACCGACGAACCGTCGTGTTAGGTGGTCTGTTGCACGTTAAATCCGTCATGCTAAATGTCCCCCCCCCTGGTGTGGTGTGGCGAGGGGGGTGCCAGCTCAGGTGTCGTCCTCGTCATCTGACCGCGGTTCAAAATTACGAGGTCCGTCCCAAAATAGCCATAGTGTTGCTTTACAACGGGACGTTAATATATAACTGAACTAAACTTCATTTAGACCAGTACTCGCTTCCTGTAATTCAATTCTTTATAATTCGTCTGTTTTGATATTTTTGATTACTTTTATTTTATCAATGATTCTTTAAACATTAAGATTGTGAGAAAACTGAGCGGGAAAACAAACACACACGCGTCTCTTCAGTTTAGCGCCTATGTCGCAATCTAAAAAAATCAAACCCGGGAATTTTTTAAAATTTTGCTTACCTTGTCAGCCGTATTGATTTTTGACTTTGTTAAATTGGTATTTTTGGCGATGTGAAGTAATGCACTAAAGTAGATTGTAATTCATATATAATATGACGTTTCGGATAAAATATTTAATACAATGGGTAGAATTCAACATGGATTTGAACATCTTTCTTTCCGTAATGTGTCCAGAATTTAATATAGATCTATAAATTTGATTTTAAGGTTACCCACCAATTTTTGTCTTTAATTTGTTGCGTTTTTTAGTAATCGCGTTCACGCAATCTCAATCAACCTTTTGGCAGTATGGAGATTTAATAAGTAAACCATGAAGATGAATTCTTGCAAAATTTCATATTTTCATTAGAAAACATATTTCAGGAAAACTTTATCTACGATTTAGTGGTAAAACCAGATACTAGATTTCCTTCATTTATCTCGAATCATCAATTATTGTGTAATCGTTATTACGTTATTACTTAATCATTATTACGAAAATGTTTAGAAGTATTGGAATAGTTTCAAACTTGAAGATTTATCAAAATCTTGAGGCCAAAATGTTTAACGATTATAATGTTTTCTGCACTTTATAAAGAATCTTGCATGCATTTGGAACAAGAAGAATAACTTTCACTACATTCAATAGAATATTTGTCGAAAATCAGATTATGCTTTTCAAATATTAAGGATAATTCAGCCAATATTTAAATAAACTTTTTAGCACTAGATTTAAATTTTCCCCCTTAATACATTTCCTCTCTGTGCTAAATATAATAATGGTCTTCATATTTATGCAAAGGTTTTAATATATCTTTCAGTAGACAAATTAAATCTATACTTATAATAAAGCTCAATGTGTGTGTGTGTGTTGGCGCTCTATAGGCCAGACCATTCAACCTACAGCTACCAAATTTGGCACGTGTATACCTTGGAGGCCGGAAATGTGCACCTGGGGGTTATTTTTTCGAATTTTTAATTAGAATTTTATTTATTTAAAAATTAAGCGAAATTTTGGCATGTTTCTGCTATAACTTCCGAAAATAATACCGTACAAAAAAGATTTTTACATGAAGTTAAAGATCAAAAATTTATCTTTTAAATAATACCAATGTTTTAACCTTAAAATTAAATTTCTATTTTTTATGAATTTTTAAATAAATATTTTAACTTATTTTTCAACAATTTTTTTCGTACAAAATAAAAATAAAATTTAAGCTGCATGAGCTCGTTTCGCATTCGTGGGAAAAAATTAGCTTTTTTCAAAGTGTTGCCATCACATTGATGAAAGCTCCAATTAAAAATAAATAAATCTTTTTGGAAATGAAATATGCAAAAATATAATTTTCGGCACGTGTCTGTAGGAAATGAAACAAATATGAAATACTATTTTTTCTAAAAAATAAATTCAAGAAAAATTATTTTATGATCTTTTACACTCTCTATGTTATTAATCCAATAAATCAGTTTTATTTTAAGACAAGTTTTGTTTAGTATGAACCGGATATCCATTCAAATCAGGGCCACACAGCTAATTTGTAAACCTTTAGTAAGACACAGATCTGCTAAAACGGTCTAAATGGAAAATGATTATATTTTATGTAACTTTATTCAATAAATGCTCTAATAAATAACGAATTTTTGATTTTACATAAAGCTTCTGCTGTAGAAATCACGAATAACAAAATGTTCTTGAAACACTAATATTTTAAATAAAAAGAGTTAATTTCCAATCAACTAAATCAATCACTTAAACTGACTGATTTATGAAAATTTGAATATCACTATTCAATAAAAAAAGGATAATTTTAGATTTTCCATCGATCGTTTCAAAGAAAATATGCCAAACAGCGTGCAGGTTTCTCAAGATTAATTGGCCTAAGATTATGAAAATATTGAGTTTTTCTAAATTTTTAACATTCAAAACTTCATAAATAAGTCTTAGTTGATCGTGGAAAATAGAAAC
Source organism: Argiope bruennichi (assembly GCF_947563725.1). NCBI lineage: Eukaryota > Metazoa > Arthropoda > Arachnida > Araneae > Araneidae > Argiope > Argiope bruennichi. The sequence goes on along the minus strand of NC_079158.1, from coordinate 42,628,108 downwards.
ATTCATTCATTTATTTAAAATTTGGTGTGTCCAGAATATTTCTCAGAATATGATACCTTACTGCATTAAATTTCATAATTTTTGAAATATATTTATAGGCCGGAACAAAATATTATTATTGATTTCATTTCAATCCTTTTGAAAGCAAAACTAAAAACTGAATTTTATGCTGAATCTAAGAAATTTTTGTTGAATTATTGTTTGAGATATTACATAAATTATGAAAAAATATTTTGTAGTTCACATAAGACTTAAATACCGAGCGATTCTGTTTGCAGTACTCATATTCAATAATAATAATAATAATGAATAAATAACAATAAAGATGATAAATAAAATAAAACGCTTGGTTTTATTAAAAAATATCTTTATATTAATTGCAATTTCATCATTTCCACTTTAAATTAAAGTTGAAGTTTTACCGGAAATGACAACAAATTAGGAAAATATACATAGTAAATTGAACGAAACGATCTAAACAACAGTATAAGTTTGGTATGACTATCAAAATTTGAAGATTAAAAATGTTTTGTTTGAGAATATATTAAGAGACCAGTTACTTAAAATATTTAATTGAAAATTGTAGCGAGCGGTAATACTGGTGAACCGGCTGGTCGCCAAAGGCGACTAGTATACTATAAAACAAACGATTTGTATTTTTTCTACAAATGCCTTAAAAATCAATTTAATTTCCTGTTATCCATTAAGTGCATGTTTGCTGTATTTTTAAATAAGGAGTTACTTTTAAGTTCCAAAAAGATCTTTTGTTTTTAGCTTATAATGATGATGGCATTTTACAATTAAAGATAAAAGATTCTTTGTTTGGTAAATTGCTATAAAATAAAAACTTACATTTAAAAATAGGATGAAATCACTTAATAAATGGCAGATTATTGCTTTGTTTTACAGTGTTTCATGACGAAGTTTATTAAGAGGAAAGAATTTGTATCATTTCTGAAAAAAATGCAATAGAAAATTAATTTCGGGTAAAAAAATTAAGAAAATATATAAAAAGATGGTTTTTAGATATTTAATGATGAATAACTTTAATTAGAAAGGTAAAGAAAAATCTATAAAGCTGTTATAATTATAAAGTTGAAAATTTTTAATTAGATCATTATCTTTATTTAAGGAATCCGAATTATTGGGAGAAAATGCAAATGAAGCTCTTTATAGATCATTCAGGTTATTTATTAAAAATGCCTTCTACGACTAAAATTAATTTCTTTTCATTGTTTAAAGTAATATTAATCAAAAGTTTTATTTCTTTGTAAATCATTTTAATAAAATTCTTGATGATTTATTCTGAAAAATTGTAACAAAACACAGCAAATTACAATTACATTGTTGTCAATTCTGTTTGTAAATAAAATAGAGCTTTAAGAAGTCTATTGATGATTTTAAGTTGGTCATTTACCATCCGTCATAATGGATTTTGACCTTTTAAAAAATTTCGTCAAAAACTTGACATAAATTTATTATGAAGATTGCACATAAAATTTTGCAAAGTTCCGTCATGTTCTCAGGTAGCCGATGAAAAAATATGATTCAAAAACTGGTTTTTTGAAGCGTAGATGCGCCTGTAACATGAAGATTCATCAAAATATTCTGCTTGGATTTTTTGATGTTCAAAATATTTTCTCTACTTCTATTTCTGTATGCGAAAATGTTGAAAAATGAATGAAAAAAAAAAGCAATGATTCATTATCATCAAAAGTTTTAAAACGATAATGACGGTTTTATAATGAAATAAATGGCAGTCACACTTAGCGAAAAAGTTTAATTAGTTCTTTCAGTTATATCAATGAATTACACGTGCTTAAGTTCTGCTCTGTCGGTTTCACTGTAATTTAGTTGAGTGCTTAACAGATGAAAAAAGTATAGGATATAACAATTACAAAAATATCTGTGAAAAATTAAAAAAAAAATAGTCATTACAAAAAAGACTGTTATTTAATATCTGCGATGCATAATTTCAGGCCTGAATGCCACAGTGGAACACTTAATTGATAGTGTGAGTCATATTAGAAGGGAGAGAATCCCTATGTTAATGGATTCCAGCTGTCTGATCATTAAATGCAAGCGTTCATTAAAGGATAACGTTGACAGAATGAAAATGGATGTCCTGATGCGTAATAACGGAGGCCCAATGAGGACATTAAATCCAACTCTAATTTGCATAAACATTGACCTAGCGATGCTCGTTTATGGAAATCTTTATGATCGATACGTTTTACGTTACTTGGAGAGTAAAAGATTCAGCTTAACGTAACGGCAACGCGTTGAATTATTTAAAAGATAATTTTATTCATAATTATTCCTTTGGCACAGAATTTCATTCGTTCATGACTCGTTAAGACATTTTTCATTTGAGTAATAATTAATGCTATTTTTTTAATTGAATTTTTATTTTGGAGCATTTGACCACACTTTCAATTTTTTTTTGTTACCATGTGAGGAGAATACTTTAATACTTTGATTGTCAAACATTATTGAAAGAAATTTAATAGTCAGTATTTTTAGATAGAGTCAAAATGACAATTGTATAATGACAATAACTTTTGAGCTATATCTTTCACCAGAAAGAAGACTAAAAAGAGAGTAAAGAGAATTGAATTATAGAATTTCAATCGTGTTGATTATAGAATTATAGAATTCAAATGTATTAATATGTTGACTGTCAAATATGCTTTAAAGACATTTAACAATCATGAGATAACTGAAGTTGGAGTCAAACTGACAATTGAATAATGGCAATGACTTTTGAGATAAACCTTTCTCAGGGAAGAAGACTAAGAAGGGAGTAAGTCAGATATAGAATTATAGAATTTCAATCGTGTTGATTATAGAATTATAGAATTCAAATGTATTAATATGTTGACTGTCAAATATGCTTTAAAGACATTTAACAATCATGAGATAACTGAAGTTGGAGTCAAACTGACAATTGAATAATGGCAATGACTTTTGAGATAAACCTTTCTCAGGGAAGAAGACTAAGAAGGGAGTAAGTCAGATATAGAATTATAGAATTTCAATCGTGTTGATTATAGAATTATAGAATTCAAATGTATTAATATGTTGACTGTCAAATATGCTTTAAAGACATTTAACAATCATGAGATAACTGAAGTTGGAGTCAAACTGACAATTGAATAATGGCAATGACTTTTGAGATAAACCTTTCTCAGGGAAGAAGACTAATTAGGGAGTAAGTCAGATATAGAATTATAGAATTTCAATCGTGGTGATTATAGAATTATAGAATTCAAATGTATTAATATGTTGACTGTCAAATATGCTTTAAAGACATTTAACAATCATGAGATAACTGAAGTTGGAGTCAAACTGACAATTGAATAATGGCAATGACTTTTGAGATAAACCTTTCTCAGGGAAGAAGACTAAGAAGGGAGTAAGTCAGATATAGAATTATAGAATTTCAATTGTGGTGATTATAGAATTATAGAATTCAAATGATTAATAATGGATATTATTTTAATATTTTTGTCTTAAAAAATAATGTATCATCAGAATTTGTTGATTTTTTTTATCTTGTCAGATGATTATTTTAAGATGTTGATTAAAAAGTTTACCTTGAAGAAATATAACTATAATTATCTCATGATTGATACTCGGAATTTAAGATAAGTTGAACCCCTGATGTACAAAACCCTTTCCGACATAGCGTCACTATGGTACAGATTCTGAAACACTTTTTCATGCAGTTTTGAATTATAGAAATGAGTTTATTTGATTTGTAAGAAATGATAAAAGTATCCGAGTAATGGTTTTTTTATTGTATTCCATCATTATTTTATGTAATTGCTTTTTATTATTTATAAGTTTAGCGCAATGCACATTCATTTTTAATGAATATTATTCTTGGTTTTTCTCTTTTTGTTTTTTGTTTACTTTACGGCGATTCGCTTTTCTACAGCATTTGCTATTTTTGATGCCTAATTCTAATCTTCAACGATTAAAAATAAATAATATGACGTTTTGAAGTTTGTCTAGTCTGGAATCGAGTTTTTTTTTTCTTTTTTCCTCCTTGGATTCCAAACTAAAAGCCGAGAAAATTAACTTTGTTATAATATTTCTATTATGTGCTGCTACATTATTTGATTATGTCATGAGATGATTGATTAATTGATTAAATAAGGTATGTGAATTTTCCTCTGGTTTGAAAACTAAAGGTTAAAAAAATGGATCAGTTCAAAGTCAAATATTATAGTTCCACGAAAATATCAAACTAATACAATGTCTCGTTGAGCTGTTGTCTTACGTTCGATGCATTCAAGAAATTCAAAAGACAAAAGCATTTCATTTATTTCCGAAAGATCCTGATGGTAGGAAAAAAATTTGAATCGTAGTAGTAGGGATAATATAATAATAATAATAAAAATAATGGTGATGATGAAACAGATTGTTTTATTGATGTGAGATATAGAGAGTTGAAAATTATCGAATGTTTCAGTGAAAAGACAGATGGAAAATCAAATGATCAACTTAACAGAAAGTTTCAAAAGATATCATTAGATGTTTAGGAAAATCAATTTCTCACAATCAAATAAAATGCTTATTAACAGAAAACAAAGTGTGGAAAATGAAAAAAAAAATGATACAGGTTGAGCTATTACTTTTAATGCTGTTTTCAGATGATGTCGCAAATTTTAATGAGATAATTCCGAATTTATAATATCATGTGTCTGAAATTTGTAAAGATGGATAAAAAAATCATTTTCAAATCATTCAAATCAAATTCATCATCAAAGTCATCAACTTTGTATGATGCTTTAACATTTACTCTTTCAAGTACGGAATTTTATTTCTTGACCCAAATATTAAAGTAATGCTTTATGGCTCAGTTATTAAACCACTTTACGAAGGAAGTTAATTTTTATATTTTAAATATATACCTTTTTCATACAGTGGTTTAAAAATTAATAAAAATATTAATTAAAATAATAATTACTTTGACGTAAGTGAATTGGGAAATGAACTACCAAGCTTGAAAGAATGAATGGAAACTTATACTTCTGTTTTTTTTCTTTGCAACGAATCTGTTATTCTGCTCAATGATATGAATTGTGATATAAAAATTTCAAACGATCAGGAAGAACGTCACAGTTTATTTAATTTTTCATTCTAGATAAATAAAACATAAAATTTCTAGATGAAAATTACTGCTGAATGTGATATAATTTCAAAACTAAAGGAAATGAAACCAGAAAAAGAAGAAAACGAGTTTAAAGCTATTCCTAATTTGAATTAGATTTTTATTAACTGAAGATAAAGCGAAAAAGTCCACGCATTTTTTAAACGATAATGACTTTCATTCTCTTTCACATTTAAAGATAAGGTATTCCGGCAAACGATATAGTTAAAAAAATGGATGATAAAAGATTAATTTAAAAATAATTCCCAAGGGTTACATCATCGCACTTCATGATCCATTCGGAAGAACATTAACCAATTTTTCATGTATTATCTACTGAAAAAGAAAATGTTATAAGGGCCTCTCAATAATCATTTTATTTTGGTAGAATTTAAGAACAAAAAATTTGATAGAATCATTCAAATGAAGGATTATATATTTCACTGTTTTTCAGCAGTTTCTATTTCTTATCCTCTAATTTTTTTGAGGTTTCTTTAGAATGTTATGTTATTGATGTAATGTTCTTATGTTATTTGATACAATTGTATCAATTACAGTTGGCAATAACTTTTTGTAAACAATGCTAGAAAGAAATAATTTCATTACAATACTTAAGAAAACTCTTCGAATGTTATTACTCTATGAGACTTCGATTTGATTGAAAAGCGTTGGAAGCAAGATTTCATTTACCTAAATTTGCACAGTTAATGAATCTGCAATTACTAATTCATCTACATCATATAAGTAGAAACTTAATGCAATTTATAATGCGGAGTCATTTTCTTTACCACGTGACTTTTTACTTTGAAATAAAACCACGTGACTGGACAAAAGCGTTTTTTATTGTATCGAGACAAATTTTGAATAATGGAAAACATCTGCAGTCTTGAACAAGCAGAGACCAGTCGAATTCTCTACGAAGTTTCTTCATACAATAATTATAAATAAACGATAGCCAATCGGAACCGATGTAATTATTTTGAATAATTTTTTTATCTTATTTCCTTAAATGACCAAAATTATAAATTCGTAACTATTCAGAAACATATGAGGTTTTTACGCTGAACTCAACAAGATTATCAAATTTTGACATTCGTAAATATAAATTATATATTAAAAATATGCTATGAGTATAAAAATATATCTGTAAGAATATACTATGCCTTTTAAGAAAACCTATCTCTTCAAAAATTTATTCTAAATATATGAAAATAGTGACAATGAGCCACTTTGATATTAATAGCCTTCATTTGTTTCAAAGCAAATTAAGGGACTAATAGCATTTCTCAAATTTACTCAACGATTGATAGATATTTAGTTTCACCATTTTACCTTTCTATATCAATCGTAGTAAATAATAACCGTCTTCACAATGAAAAGTCTTTGTTCTCATATTTAATTACTGATTGATTGCACGTAAAATGAAATTACAGTTATTTATCTCGGGATTTTGGATTTAGTCTTTGCATAAGTTATTTTCACCATAAGACTCTGATATTTTTAATGAAAGAATCGAATCTTCTGTCTTCTGATGCAGGAAAATCATGTATAAATATTTTTAATTCATCGATTTCATTAATATTTGCTTGCTATTGATGTGTTTATTATTTGAAATAAACACATCAATAGCAAGTGCTTAATGAAAGTGCGTCACAATTTCGTTATAAATATTTTGAAAAATCTCATAAAATGCTTATATTTTTTAATTAAATGGAATAAAGAAAGAATAATAATAAACATATATCATTTAAAAGCTAAACGTGTTTTGAAAGTAGTAAGAATTATTTTTTGGACTAAAAAGAAATACGAAACAAAATCCTATTAATACAAAAACGAATCAGATGACTTGTTCAAATTTTTGCAGACAGTTTAGAAATGTATAATTATAGAATTAAGAAAGAAATAAGATGCATTTCTATCCAAATTTTAAATGCTCAGGTGTGATTGGTTGATTTCGATTCAATTTTTTCTTTATTACGTTGCAATAAAATAACTTCTAAAAGATTTAAAATAATAATAATAATAATAATAATAATAACAATTTTTTTTTAAAAGAACATAATACTTATTTAGTATCTCAGGAAATGTGAAACATGTTCAATTATTAATATTCCAAATTTGATAAAATATATGCAGTAGATTAAAATTTATAAAGTCTTTCGTAATAAGATTTTTATCAAAATTTTGGACTTGAGAAAATAATATTTAAAGATGAAAAATCACATTAAAATTCATATTACGAAAAAGTAAAAATAAGTGCAACTTCCCAATGAATAAGCGTAGAAATTAAACTAAAAAGACATTACAAAGAAGATATTAAACAAAATTAAGAATATCAAATAAAAAAAAATCGACATTTTTATTAGTTTTTAGTTTTTAACGTGGTCATCAACTTTAAAGAGTTAATAAAGGTTAATGCTTAAGACATATAATGACCTATAACTAGAATCTTAATTCTAGAATCTTTAAATAACTATTGTAAGATTGGAAGTTAAAAATCTTGGTGAAAAATTTATGATTGGACTGACGATACATTCTTTTTAATAATTTTAATTTAAAGTGCATAGTTTAAAAAGTTGATTACATTTCAGAAGTAACATAAATAATAAAATCTATTTCCTTTTTATTAGAATTACTTTTATATTACTGAATGATAAAAAAAAAGTTTCAGGAGGTTCAAATATATCAGTATTCTCCTATGTCCTTAAACTAATTCTCTTCTTTCAGCTGGGATTTGGTTTCATTTCTATAGCAAACCATAATTAATCTATTTCTTGCCTTTTTCATATATATATATATATATATATATATATATATATAACAGTAAAGGTAATCTCTCTAATAGGATTTATTTCGAAAAGAATCCATTATCGTAAAGCAAAGAACATTGATGAAATTCTCCCAAGACTGAGATTTAATGTAATTACTGGTTAATATTTAAAGACCATCTCTCAGATTGCTTGAGATATCACTAACAGGCTTTACAATTTTCTTTGTCAAGTAAATAATTGAGTTTCTACAATTATTAATTCATCAGTTCTTAACAAAAATACATTTTTTTGTCGATTAAGATCTAGTTTGAAAACGAATTCATTAATTTTTTATCACCATTTTTCTGACCAAATTGAATGAGTTCGACTAGTAGTTTCTGTTTTGTGACCTTGATTACTCTTGTAATATTTTCTTGAAGTTTCAAAGTTTGTCTTTTTTTTTTAAATATTCGAGTTACTTGTTTTCAAGCAGTCTAATTATTTAAACTTTCCTGTTAGTACTTCTATATTGTCCAAGCCTTAAAGAATGATTACTGAAATTTTGTCCTCGAAATAACAATTAATCTCCTGATCTTTGTAAGATGCACGGATTTCTAAATCAAATAGGAAGAGATTTAAGTGGTAAGGATAACCGAACCAATTATATTTTTTTAAAAGAAAGATTGCATTCAATTAATTCTGAATTACACGTATTTCAAGATAAAAACCCCCCCAGCAAATAAGAGAACCCTCTTCCGGTAAATGTTCTCCCCCCTTCCAGAGGTTATTTTATGATAAGTGTTTTCCTTAGACGCTCTTGGAAGCGTGTGTGGATTAAGGGGAAACTAAATAAATAATTAGAATGTCTACGAGGAATAGTATCTATGTTTAGAAGTTTCTAATTGTAACTTCAAAATCATCCACTTTCAGCACAAAATAAAAACTTCTGCTTACAAAATGTTCTTCATAATTATAGAGTAGTTGTTAGTATAATAAGCAATATGCACCAGTCGATGATGTTGGATAAACCGATCTATTTTAGAAGAATTTAAATCTTTTGCATAAAACACGCATAGTCACAAACAAAAAATAAGCAAAGATTTTATTGATTTAAGCGATGTTTTTACTGATTATGGGCTTCTAACTTCAAAATTATGACAATTCAAATAGCATTATCGTAACCCTCGTGGCCAAATGGATAAGGCATCGGTCTCCTAAACCGGGGATTGCGGGTTCGAGTCCCGTCGAGGGTACGTTTTAAATATTTTGCATCTAATACTATGGCACCAGATTGGATGATTCATGAGAAACTGACAGCATATTTGCAGATTTCATCAGACTTAAAGATTTCGGAAATAAAATAAAATTCTCATGAGAGTGTTTGCTTTGAATTTCGAATACGAAAATCTTATTGTTGTTTTACTATAAGGACTCTTCAAAGAAAGGAAAAACAAGTGAAGCTCTCTTGGCCTAATGGATAAGGCATTGGACTCCATACCGGGGATTGAGGCTTCGAGTTCCACCTTTGGAACATTTAAAATGTTTTGTACCATATTCAATTAGAACAGACTGGATGACGAATGGAAAGCTGATAGCAGATGTCTCATAAGAGCTAAAGATTTCAAAACAGAAATAAAATTTTTGGGAGACTGTTTTGCATGAAATTTAAAGCAAATCGCTGATTGTTATTTTGCAATTTGAAATGTTGAAAGAAAGGAATAACTTCCGAAGCCCTCGTGGCCTAATGGATAAGGCATCGGTCTCCTAAACCGGGGATTGTGGGTTCGAGTCCCGCCGAGGGTACGTTTTAAATATTTTGTACCTGATATAATGAGAACACATTGGATTATTCATGAGAAACTTACAGCATATTTGCAGATTTCTCATCAGACTTAAAGATTCCGAAAAGGAAATAAAATTCTCATGAGAGTGTTTGCTTTGAATTTCAAATCCGAGACTCTGTTGTTATACTATTAGGGCTTTTTAAAGAAAGGAAAAACAAGCGAAGCCCTCGTAGCCTAATGGATATAGCATCGGTTTCCCTAGGAATTGAGGGTTTGACTGTCGCATGGGCTACATTTTAAATGTTTGGTGCCTGATATTCTGAGAATAGAACGGTCGATGCATGAGAAACTGAAAGCATATATGCGGATCTCTCATAAGCGTTAAAGATTTCAAAAAATTAATAAAATTCTCGTGAGTGTGTTTCTTTGAATTTTAATTCCGAAACTCTGATTTTTGTTTCACAATTAGGACTCTTCAAGGAAAGAAAGGAAAACAAAAACCCCATAGAAGCCATTTTGTTCCAATGGATAAGACATCGTTCTTATCAGTTGCATTTCATCTGGTTTATTATAATAGTTTAATTATCTTTTAAAAAATATTTCTTAAATGATGAAAGAATCAGATTATTAGAACATAATTATCAGATCTCCAAAGTTATATTGTAACTAAAAATAAATTTTTTATTTGCAGATTTAAAAAAAAATTGTCATGTAGGCTGCAACATAGGAAGTGAAAAAGAATGGAACTTTGTTGCTTTTTTTATAGTTCAATTTTACAATAAAAAATGCCCAAATTTTATCAAATTTATCTTCAAATTCACCATCACTTTTCAATAAAATTTAAGTGACATCTGGTTGGTTGCTTTGCTGCATGCAGAATCTGTTGTAAACATTTTTAATTAACAGAACGACACTCTAGGTTATCAAATCTTCACTAATATCTGGAACATCAAGTTTCACTAGACAATTTTTTTGTAACATTCTGCTTTTTCAGGAGAAAATATTTAGATACGAATGACATATTGATTACATATGCATATTTTTCAATCTTATCTCATCTCAATACATCAGTGCTATCTCACAAAATTTTGGGTTATCATCCTACGACAACAATGCAAGTACCATAAAGATTTACGAGATGGCGCTATATGACATTGTCAGCATGAAAGTAGATAGAAAAAGGCTCTAATAGTTAGTTATAAAGATGATTTTTTGTGTGTAAAGTCTATATTAAGTTTATTTGTTTTTTCGTGTAAGTTTATAGATATAGATGTCAGGAAAGATACTTATATAGATAAATTAAAAAAGCAAAACCTTATTTAAATGCAAAATGTGATCCAAAACGTTAGTCATTTCTGAGATTTTACTTTCCAAGATTTTATATTAATTTAGTCCATCGTAGCTTCATTCTAAAATATGCTCTTATTTCATGATCCAATTCCACTTTCGGTTTAATTAATTCCTCTGTAAAAATAATGCGCCTTTCAATAGTACGTATCAAGAGAAAGTGATATCTTCGGTTGCCCTTAAAAAGGTGTCAAAGGTCACCACGTGTAGTGAATTGGCGCCTGGCCAGAAATCCTATGTTATATAAGACTAGTGATCATTTGTTCGTCAATTTTTGCCTTCTGCTTTAGTGCCGAGCTGCGCCTTCTTGTAAATAATCATATTTGCCTCCCGAGAGCGAATAAAACGGAATTAAAAATACCAAGTCTCTTCACTGCTTCGAACCTGCATTCTACTTAAACCAATAATATGTTACATATTATTTAGTAGACAGGATTCGAAAAAGCATTATATATATATATATATATATATCCTCTTGCTCATTTAAAGTCATAAGAGTGCATCAAAGTTTTCCAAATATGAGAGACAAAAATTTTCGAAGAGTGGTTTCTTGCTGTAAAAACTTCTAAAGGATAATTCTTATCAAAATAGTTTAATGTGAAAATAATTCATTACGATGGCGTAATTATTTATATATTTTGAATGATTTTTTTTGTCTTCAGTTATTATTAAGTCATAGGGAAATGAATATTTCAACATTTCTATCATCACCTTCGCTTTTGATCAAGGTAATACATCTACACTGCGTAAAAAAAAGTAGAAGGACATTGTCTTTTTGCCAATTAATATCTCTTATTTTCTCCTAACTACCAGATATTTATGCAGATTTAGTTTAATGACCCTTGTTTTCATTTTAGGCAAAAATTAAACATCTACCACTAATATTATTAAGAAAATTAGTATATATAATTTCCGATGCGTAAAAAAAGTAGAAGGACACTTGCTAATATATTTAATTTAGTGAGTTGTTCTTTATTTAAATAGTGATTTTGTACTTTGTTTATCCTTTTCTGTCAAAAAAATCTAATTTGTTTAAAAGTTACGTTGTTTCTGCGTTCTCAGAAATGCCTAAAGGAATACCTTTGAACGATTTGCAAAAAGGGCAAATTTACGCATATCAAAATGATGGTAAAGGTGTCAGAGAGATTGCTCGATTGTTGCAGGTGAGCCCCAATACAGTTTCAAACTTTATCAAAAATCCTTATAAAAATGGAAATAAAAAGAAGACTGGTAGACCGAAGAAGTTAACACCACGTGATGAAAGAAAACTTGCTCGTGTGCTGAAGAAGAACAAAGGAAGTGTTTCAAAGGCAAGAAATCAAGCAGGATTTAATCATGTGACGAAACAAACAGTTTACAACTATATTAAAAGATCTAAAAAATTCATTTTCAAAAAACGGAAACATCATCCTAAGTGGAAACAAGCTCACATTGATAACCGTTTAGCGTGGGCTAAGGAGCACATGTCCTGGACTACAAACTGGACTTCTGTGATATTTTCCGATGAAAAGAAATTTAACTTAGACGGTCCAGACGGATATCAGCACTACTGGCATTGTCTGGGGACTGAAGGCGAATACTATTCAACACGACAAATGGGCGGAGGGAGTTTAATGGTTTGGTTGGCTGTTGGATACGGAGGAAGGACAAGTCTGGTTTTCTTAAATGGTAGGCACAAACATACAGACTACATTCAAGTGCTGAATTCCGAGCTTCTTCCTCATGCCTCTGACATGGGGGGTGAAGAGTGGAAGTTTCAACAAGACGGAGCTTCCATTCACACCGCGACTGGAGTCAAAAATTGGTTCCTAACAAATAATGTGGATGTTTTATCACGACCAGCTAAAAGTCCTGACCTTAATATAGTGGAAAACATCTGGGCAATGCTAGTTCGTCGAGTTTATGCTGATGGAAGGCAATTTGATTCGCAAACTCAGCTTCGAGAAGCATTGAATGACTCGTGGGACAATTTTTGTCAAACTAAAATTCAAACTCTATACAATTCACTTCCAAACAGAATATTATAAGTTATAAAGGCCAATGGGAAGACCATTCCTTATTAAAGTCACTATTTTTTCATTCATTATAATGCTGTCCTACTTTTTCTACAAAGTTTCAAAAAAGAGAAACTATTTTTGTTGCCATTAATATTTTATGTTTGAACATCATAATTTTAATGTTAAAATTGTATTTTTGAAATATTTGTTAAATGTTTCTAATAAAAAATTTTAGTAAAAATAAAATATTTTTCGGTTATTGTTACAAAATAAAGTGTTCTTCTACTTTTTTTACACCGTGTAAGAACTCATTTTATAATTTCACACCCTTTACATTATTACTCTTCTATTACTGAATGCGATCTTAGAAATATTGCATCGCGAGAGTCATTGCAATAGGTTGTAATCCCAAGAGTAATCGATATAAAACATCTGCGATAAATTTAGTATAAAATGGTGTAAAAATAACACATTTTGAAAAATACTGGAACTTTTCTAGATTCCTGAAATATTCAGATTCGTCATTGCTAGACTACTTAGACGTTGATGCAGTATTAATACAAGACATCAACATGAAACACTACTTTTACTAAGTGTCATTTATTCGAAACGTTTCATTTATCGAATGTCTAAGTTGCTGTTAACGAAATAATGTTTGCGTTAAGACAGGCCCCATTTCCTCTTTCCAAAGTATTAAGGGATAAGAAATAGGTATTAAGGAGAAACACATTTCCTTCCCTATCATTCTAAATTGCGTGAGCTGTACCAGAAATGTTTTCGATTTTCTGCTGTCTTTCCCTTTGTGCCGTTTTCTTCTTTTGCAGATAAATACGATAAACAAGAAAGCGAAGAAAGATATAAAGATTAGGCTCTGCTGTTAATTTTCTACCCAAACACTTGTTCATTACTTCAATAGTCAATAGAATAAAAATAAGTGCCTCTAACATGCATCCTATTGCTACAATAATAATTCTTGTATGGACTCAGTGTTATTTATTTGCGATTTTTTCTTTCAAAATAACGAGAAATAACAACGTAAAAAAAGTCGTGGATTGTTAATGTAAAGCTAGAAAGTGGTTCATTCAATATTTCTGTGAATAATGATTGCGATCATTTTTTGTTGATGGCATTTTAAAATTAAATGCAATTAAAATAATTAATGCACATTTAACAAATGCTATGTTTGTATTCGAACCATTTAATCCATTTTTGTAATAAATGGGCTGGAATAACCTGGATGATAGGGCCTTGGATTCGCAACCTTTGGTTGAGAGTTCGAACTGTGTGTGTGTGTTCACAAAGTCCTCCATCTCGAGAGTAATACCACTGGGGGTACAGGTTCAGAGGTGATCGTTCTCTGATTCAGGTCAAAGTTACGATGTGTGGATTCGACCAAGGTTCAAAACGGGAAGATCAAATCGAAATACTTTGTATTGTTTTAAAACCGTACACTAATAAAAATAGACAAAAATTTGGAAATTTTACACCTATACAAGTACACCTATAATTAGGAAAACGTACGAAAGAATTTCTTTAAAGCTCAAATTCAATATCCAAATACGCAAAATGTATACGATAGAATCTCGTCTTTAAATGGCTCTAAATATTATATAAATTTCTGATAAGTTCATGGGATCCCGATTTTAAAATTGGACTGTTCACAAAATCATTTTAACATACGAAATCGTTCTTATTGAAGCCCTTTTATACCTAAAACTACAATGTAAGCAAAATTTACAAGTTATGTGACGTAATTTAGTACGTTTATAGAATGGATTTCTCCCATGGTCTCCAATCTTTGAAAGAAATGTATTCAATCGTCCTCAGACAATTATCATAGGAGCAAATATCGAAATTTAAGTGGGAATTTTTCAGACACCACGAAACGGATTAGAAGCAGAATTAAAGGTAGACTCATTGCACGTGTTATTTGTAAAACTATCATAACTCCAGGTCTCTTATATAGATTCAATCTTTCCGATAATCTCTTGTGTTTTAAGTACAATGAAGTCAATCATATTTTTCCACATTGTATTAAAGCGCTCACAGTATACAGCCTACAGAGTTACACTTTGGATAAAAATTTAATATTGAAGAACCGAATATCATATTGATCTTTCTTTTGTCTCAAGTACCTTTATTCAAGCCCTCAAATGCTTTAACTGTAACATTTCGGTGCCCAACGGGCTAAGAGCCTTTGTTTTATCTCACACTGCTTATATTCAAGATAATTCATAGAATCTAGTAGCGAAAATCTTGTAACAACTGAAAAATAAGTAAAATACCTCATTGAAACAGAAATATAAATTTATTAAAAAGTAATATTGAATATGGCAGCATTTCCAGGCCACTCGAATAAAGTAGTTAATTCAGTTTAAAACCATTAAGAGCGATCAAAGTGTTCTTCGTTTAGGCAACAAATATCTCCTAATGGACACATATCTTCATTGGGTAATATGTAGTCACAATCATATTTATAATGACGTGGTACGCATTCTCCTGGACAGAATGTCGGTGTATCTTCCTCCCTGCGGACACTAGAAGCGTCGTGTGCTTGGTTTAGGCAACAAATATATCCTGCAGGACACATATCTCTATTGGGTATTAGATAGTCGCATTCATCTCTAGAATAATAAGACACACATTCTCCTGGGCAGGTTTTTATTTTATATCCCACTCTGTGGATAGTAGAGGCATCGTATTCTTGGGTTAGGCAACAAATATCTTCTGGAGGACACATATTACCGGGTAATGTGTAGTCGCATTCATGGATAGAATAACGTGGCACACATGTTCCTGGACAGGTTTCTGGCGGATCTGTAGCTCCAAGGACAACAGAAGCATCAGGTTCTTGGGTTAGGCAACAAACATCTTCTGGAGGACACATTTCGTTATTGGGCAATACGTAATCGCAATCACTGCTAGAATAGCGAGGTACACATGTTCCAGGACAGATTTCTATAGTAGAAAGAAAAACAAGTTACATTTCAAATATTACGAAGTCTATAAGTGAACTTTATACCAAAGTATCTTCCAATTCGAATAGTCAGGTTTCAGTGGAATTTCAAGAATTTCACATGTTTTATCAATGGACAGTTTAGAAAAAATCGAAAGCAGCAGCTTCTGTTGGTACGGGTCTTTTAGAACAAATTGTATTTGTAGTATCTAGTATAACAAATTGCATTATACTTAGAGTTATAATGGATTATTGAAGAGATTTCAAAATTAATTGAATTTTGTATCCATAAATCTCTTTTGTTAATATTCGACGCGATACTGTTCAAGAATACATAAAATACAAGAGTTAAATTTTCGTTTCAAGAAACGAATCCACTTTTAGAAGTTGAAAAGTACACGTTTTTTTAAACCTTTAGTCATTTTAAGAATCAGTGAGACAGGTCAGTATAAATTGGAGTTTCATGTGGAGTAATACACAAAAACTGATAAAAATCCCACCTGAATTCTGAATTAATACGTTTGCTATATTAAAGTATTACACACACACACATATATATATATATATATATATATATATATATATATATATATATATATAGGATGTTATGAGAACAAATGTGAATACGAATCCAATTTAGCTTCAGCCCGATTCAAAAGGAGGCCATAAATGAGTTAAGCAGATATATTAAGGTACAAAAATAAAAGCTGGTATGACTGACTTCTCAATTTGAAATGCATATAGATTTACACTACATTGGAGTTTAGTTTAATTCTGTTATATTAACGTCCCATTTTCAAGCAACATTAAAGCTACTTTGGAATGGACCTCGTAATTTTGTATTGCGATCAGATCATGAGGACGAACCCCGAGCTAGTATCAGACCCGCTTACATGACGGTTCTTCGGTGGAGTCCTGTTCCAAAACCGAGATCTTACTACCAGCCCACCGCGGCCCTCACGACAATGAAGATACATTCACTATGAAAGATCGAGGGAAAAGTTTTCAATTTAGAAAAAAAAATTAAAAATTAGAAAAAAAAATGAGGAATGAATCAAATTTAGTTTTAAACGAAAATTGATCTATTGGCGCTTCATTCCATCACTATAGAATCACTGGGATTTTCAACGATATTAATATTCAAAGGGCTTAAAGAGACACTTAGAATACTATTTTATTTTAGAATCGCTTAAAATATCCAACAGTTAGCAATGAATCCCATCTTACTGGTTTCAGAAACAACGGTTGTGAGCTCCGAGCCCAAGCATGCCTTCATTAAAAGGATGCAAAAAATCAAAACCGGAAAGAAAACCATTCTGAGTATGGTGTGTTAATGTTTACAATCTCACATAAAGAACCTGAAAAAAAAAATTCTAACTGATTATTCAAACTATAGTTGCACCTTTTATGCCAATTTTCGAAATAGAAATGTATGCGTGCGTTTTTCATGACGTATGTCAAAACATTGCGCCAAAAGATGCGTATTACTTTCATAATAGACGTAATTTTGTTCCAAAAAATTCTGTGGCAAATATTGAGGCTTTATTTTATATCTATAAAATAATAATAATAAAAAAAGACACACCAATTAGACGAAATCACAAACGAATCTTTACTTTGAAATTATTTTACTCAAAACTCTTCCGTAGATTATTTTCGCACTCTTTATCACCAGTGGCTAAAGGAATCCGTTTCCCTTTGTAAAATTGCAGCACAAACCATCTATAAATTAGTGAAACTCTTTTATAGACTGTAACACATTATAGTTTAGCTCTCTTATTTAGGAAATAAACTTTAAGAGAGTCCAAAATTCTGTACTCTTTTGCTTCTTAAGTCTTCCTGATGTAATAGTCAAAAAAAGATTGAATTGTACTTTAGTATGCCCCCGAGTTTGCCGCCAGTTTGGTAACCTAACTAAACGATCTTCCAACAACCCAAATACTGTTTTGTTTACTACTTTTTACAATGGTTGAGTTGTACATGAACTACAACTATTTTATGAAAAATGTTAAATTAAAAATAATATCGATTAAAGATTTTAATTTTAGTTCTGTAATATAATTAAAAGTTTATTATAGCTAATAAGACACTGTAATGTTATTTTTAATGTGAATACGAACAGAAAATATTTATTCTTTTAGAATTTTTTACAGTCGGTATGCGCGTTTTGAAATCGTCTGCATTATAAATTTAAGAAATCGTCTGCAATGGAATTCTTTGCACTTTTTGTAATTCTCTTTCTGATATAAAGGTTTTCAAATAAATAAATAATTCTTCGCTGATAAAACAAAACTTATCAGCAAAGATCATAATTTTAATGCAGAGAGTGTAACCGTAACTGTTTTGCAGAGTTGTTTATTTGATCCGCCATCTTTATTGATGACTTGGCATCCTTGGCGTCGCTTTAATGTACGATTTTACCCAAAAAGATTTAGAGCCTTTGCGAATGCTGCTTGATAAAATTCGGACAACTGATATGAAATCAAGTCTATGTTGATGTGGTTCAATGCAATTATGCAGAATATTGGCTATGTATTCCTTTTGATATACAGTCTACCAGCAAATGGCATTTAACTGCAGCAAGTAAGTTCAGTTTATAATATTCCACAAGTGAATTTTACTAATTTATAGAAGAATAAAGATATATATATTTTTCTTTTTTGATATTGCATTTCAAAACATAATTCTTGTTTTGAAAGCATTAATTAATTCAAAGTTTTTGGATATCCTCGAAGCATTCTGAATTTATGACATCTTTTTTACCATTATAGCATAGCCAAGAGAAAGCATCTTTCTTCCAGATATTATTATTCTACAAACATATTTGCTTCCATGCCGGTTCAGAAATTAC
Organism: Argiope bruennichi; assembly: GCF_947563725.1. NCBI lineage: Eukaryota > Metazoa > Arthropoda > Arachnida > Araneae > Araneidae > Argiope > Argiope bruennichi. Next base: position 42,609,265 of record NC_079158.1, on the reverse strand, counting down.
TTGCATCTTTGTACGTTTATTATTTGTGTGACAGGCAAACTTGAACTTTTCTTTTTCTACAAGACCGAAAACTAAGGACTTCACTAATAATTCGCAACTCTTTAATTTACATTCTCGCATTTGCTGCCATTTTATTTGCAACTTTTCAAGAGATCTTTTGATGCACTTTTTTGTATCGGTTCCAATCAGGCTTAAGTTGATCTTAATCAGTATCCAGTTATCAATTTATAGATAAATATTTTATTAAAATGATTCCTGCAGAATACAACGTTTTAAGCGCTTTCAAATCATTATTCTTTTAGCTTCCAATTTGGAAAGAGTTTTAAATTTTTTTAAAACCAAAAATTGTGTGCACATATAGAAAAGTTGTCAATCGCCTAAATACAAAGATCTTGCAAAAGGATTAAAATTAATTCATATTTTCTGGAGCGTTGCAATATTTAATAATCTTGCAGAAAATTTAGTTTATCTGCATCCACAATTTTACGAAATGAACTAAAACTGCATATGAAAATATAGTTACGAGATATATTTATTTCACTGACGTGAAAAGTCCAATAACCTTACCCTTTACAATAGCATTTAATTAATAACACAGTCCTAAGTCTATTCCCATTCACAACGAAAGCACTAAAAACTCAATTTATAAATTCTATTCAGGTGCTAATTACAAAACTATTCACTCTTTTTTGTTTATTGTATTAAGGTGTAGAAATGTTTTTTTTAATGTATTGCATATAAATATATTGCTTCATGTATTGCATAGAAATATATAAACAGTAACTGCCTTCTGAATAGAAAATAATTTATTGCATTAACAAGTTTAAGCATATGTATCAATACTGACAATATCTATTAACTTGTTAAAATTCTTAAAATGATTTTATAATGAAATAAATTTAAATAAACAAATTTAAATAAAAAAATAACTTTATACCAAATACTTTTATGTTATCAATTCTTTGCTGCTGAATAGCAGTTTTTCTAAAGATTTTTAATCACTATTTCTAATCACTAATTTCTAAAGATTTTTAATAACCCAATATGCAATATTTGTTTCAACTAATTAATTACTAAACTAATTTAACAATAAAATCATTAATAATTCAGTGAAATTTTTTGAAATAAGTTAATCTATATACTCATTGGTTTTACTCATATCGTAAAATGTATTTTTAACTAAGACTCTAAGCCTTTAGAAATGCATGGAATTCCATAATTATTTTATTAAGATGCATTAACAAAAAAGTTATAAACAGAGTTAAGTGATTTAGCGATAGAGTTTTTGAATTTGCGATGCTTAAATTAATTGGATTAATTTCCAGTTTTAAAACTATACTCGTACAATTATTAACACCTTTTAATTTTAACTCCTGCAACAATTCTACTCTTAAATTATAGGAAACTATTTTGAATTTTAAATTTTATTCTGACATATGTACATTCTGCTTATATAACTATTTTCTTTTTTAACCATAATAGCTAATCCTAATGGAATACAAATGAAAAAAAATCTTCTGGAAAATTCAAGTAATTCTTTAGAAACAGTTAAAAGATGCAGACTACATGCGAAATTGGTATAAGACACTGCCTCTAACGGAAAATCAAAACTTAGTATGGTATAAAGAGAAACGTAATGCATTAACTAACAAAAAAGTAAACTAAGTTAAATAATTCAGCAGTAGAATTTTCGAATTTGCAATGTTTAAATTAATCAGATTAAGTTTTTGTTTTAAAACTACTCAATGACTTATGTACATTTTTATCTGTAACCCCCTGCAGCAATTCCACCCTTAAATTATAGAAGAGTATTTCGAGTTTTAAAATTTATTCTATTATATGTTTATCATGTTTTGATAAATATTTTTGTTTTTAACTTCAATAACTAATAATAATTACAATATAAATGAAAAAAATATTCTGGGGAAAATTCTTGTAGAATTTCGTTAGAAATGGCTAACAGATGCAAACTGCATGCAAAATTGGTATAAGACATTGCATTTAAAGAGAATCAAAACTTATTTTATAAAGCAACACACAACTTTCCATATTTCCACTTCTCACTGTCAAGAAGACATTTAACCTTTGAAACTAAAACTTATCAGAAACTAGACTCGCATAGATGGTGAACATTTAATAACGTTTAGTCTAAAACCTGTTACACAAGGTTCCTGAAATGGAATCTTCCACTCCCAAGGCACCTTCCCATATTTAGATACCAGATCAGATTTACCCAATAATACATCTTGCTGATTGGTGTATTGTTTAATAAGAGCAGCGTCATGGAGTCTTATGTCCTCTTTAGTGTCGATGGATTCATTAGGGTTGCAGTGCAGCAGCATACCTAGATATAACTTTTAAAAACATATTTTCGATTAATTTTTTTTTCTTTTCCATTCTAAAAATTCGTTAGTCAAAGAAATGATGGAAAAAGAAAATAAATCAGCAAGTATGGGAATTATAGACTGGATCTGCTCGGAGAACTGCCAATAATGTAAAGACTGCCATGTAAATTATTTTACCTCCTTGTAATCTTTCCTCGTCATAATTTATGTATTATGATTTTTGATTCGTTATGATGTTTGGTTTGAGAATTATTTGTGGCATGTGTCTTGTATTTCTGTGTTCGATGAGATGGCTTACTACTGTTTAGCATGCATTATTGTTTCCTGTTCTTTTTAAGTTGAAGTCGAAATATGGGCTTAGAAGTTACATTAATATTAATTAGAAGTAATAAAACTAATAAATAAGTTTTAAATAATTTTATTTTTTGTTTTCTGAATCTCTGTCTATTGAACTCTACTTTTCCATCAGTGGTTATTATAAATTATTAGCATATTATAATAAAATAACTTTCATACATATAATTAGTAAAACTGTTTCTCATATAACTATAAATCAGGAAATAATTTCGTAATTGGAATTAGCATTTTAATTTAAGCAACTGCAAGGCGAAAGTAGACTTTTTGTCTGTGTAGTAAAATGCGACCGATCTTCTATAGAATAAAATATCGAATTCCAGTCTTTCGTTCTTGAGAGCAAAACTATCACATGGGCACTTCTGTTTTAACCTAAAAAAGTGTTTTAAAAGTGTTTAAAAAGTAATATTAAAAATTTATTACCACAATATAATGATTAATTTTGCATTTTTTGGACTTTTTTCTCAATAAAATTATATCTACAATCCTTAGACAAGACATGCTATTACTAATTCATGAAGCCGATTTAAATATTGCAGAATATAAAAGTAGGGCTAGGAACTAATTTATTGCCCAGGAAAATAATGGGAAGTATTGAAGATCTTATTAATAAATGTAGTATCTGTGAAAAATTTTAAGTCACAAACAAAAGAACACCTTGAGAACCATGAACTACTGACCCTTTCAAAGAATAGAAATATGTATTTTGTACTTGAATTTTATTGATAATCTAGTAACACAGCGTTTCTCAAGCTTTTAGTATTCGCGGCCCAGTTTTGAATCATAATATTCATCGCGCCCCCCGCTTACAATAAAATGTATACAACAATAATGTATATTGAGTATTTTGGATTCTGTTTGCAAATTATTTTTAACTAACTGCCAAAATAGGAGTAAAAGCTAGCCAACGTTGGCGAGAAACCATATCTAGCATTTTGGACAAGAGAACGGTGAACAGATAAAGCGAATGAAAGCGGGGAAAATTTAAATATTATATTTGAAATGAAAGCCAAACAGGGAGATAATGTTAAAAGAATATGAAAGTAGAAAAATTCGTTAATGAAAGTTAACCTAGAAGGGGTGAGTTTAAATTTAAAAACTGGGAATACATTTTTTCGAATAATAAAAGAAATAAAACAGAAGCATGACTAAACAAAAGTAAAAAAAAATAAATAAGCAATGTTTGTGGAAATGAATCCACATGCCCGATGCTGTCTCGAGCATGCGCGGCGCAAGTGTTTTCTCATAGGAAGAAGGAAAATGTTCGATAATGAAAGTTTCAATTCCAGCTAGTCTCATTCGAGTCGATCTTTTTATCGCTATCGAATTTATCGTGAATGTGTATGTTATGTTAATAAAATCAAGAAAATATTCTCAAGAATACTTAAATTTACCAGTACTGAAGTAAATGAAGAAGAAAGGCCCCTGTGTATCATTTGCTCGAAAATGTTGGCCACAGACAGCATGACACCTAATAAACTTAAACGACATTTGGAAACGCTTCATAGTGAGTACGTCAACAAACCCAGAGAATTCTTCGAATTAAAATTAAAATCATATAAAAAGAAAAAATCATTTTTTAAAGAAACTTTGTGAATAAAAAAACTTTAATTGCACCTTACAAAGTTCATATAAAATAGCCAGATATAAAAAACCTCACACCATTGGTGAAGAGCTTATTTTGCCAGCAGCAATTGAGATTGTAGAAACTATGTTTGGAGATAATTTTTCAAAACAATTGCAGTCCATGTCTCTTTCAAATGATACTGTTGCTCTTCGAATTGGTGATATAGCTGAAGATGTACAGTGTCAGTTTTTCTCGATGTTGCGTCACAAATTGTTTTCAATACAGCTTGACGAAGAAACAGATAGTAATAAAGAAGCTCATTTAATTGCCTATGATCGAATTTGTGATAATATGTCAGTAGTAGAAGAACTACTTTTCTGCAAACCAATAAAACTCAAAACAACAGCACTCGCATTATTTGCTATTTTAAATGATTTTATGAACGAGGCAAACATAGAATGGAAAAATTGCATCAGAATATGCACCGATGGTGCTCGTTCAATGTCCGAAGATTCCAAGGTATATAAGCACTTGTAAAACAAAATTCACCTCAATGCACACATTGCATGATCCACAGAGAAGCTTTGGCTTCGAAAGAACGAATCCAGGTCTGAATATTGTGTTAACTGCGGTTGTCACCGTAGTAAATTATATATAATGAGACCCCTGAAATCGAGTATTTTTTCCGCACTTTGTAAAAACATGGGTTCAGTACATTCAGCGTTACTATTTTATTGCGAAGCAAGATGGTCATCACGTGGAAAATTTTTGCAACATCTTTATGAATTAAGAGAAGAAATTGCCATTTTTCTAGAAGAAGAAAACAGACCGGAGGCCAAGAATTTTCACGATGGTTTAATTGTGATGAAATTGAGGTACTTTGTAGTCATATTCGAAAAATTAAATAACTTGAATCTTCAACTCCAAGGAGCAAATAAACATATGTTGGATACGAGTGATAAAGTCAATGCTTTTTGTAGAAAATGGGAATTGTGGAGCAGAAATTTAAAGCAAAAAACCCAACAATGTTTGCAAATGTGGATGATTGTACTAAAACTTACAAGGCTGAAGAAGAACATGTAAAAGTTATTTTTGTAATCATTGAAAATCTTTTAGCCATGCTGGCAAAAAAAATTTAAAAAGTATTTTCATGCTGACGACAAACTGATAGAAAGTTACGAGTGGGATCCATTTCATAAGACTCCCGAAGGATTCTCAATTGACGAGGAAGAAAAATTCATAGACTTCACGACAAGTGGCGAAACTAGAAGACAATTTAATAATAAATCCCTATTTGAATTTTGGGCAAGAGTAAGGACGATTTTTCTGTACTAAAAACAAGGGCATTTCATATTCTATTACCATTCAACATCCTACCTTTGTGAAACTGGATTTTCTGCTGTGGCTTCTTTGAAGACAAAATATAGAAACAGAATTGAGAGTATCTATTTCTAATATTAAGCCTTCCTTCGAAAAACTGCTCTTCAAGACAGGCCCAAGAAAGTCACTAATAATTATTAAATTTGTTTTAATTTAGTATGTTTTGATTAAGTATGTTTTGATTAAGTAAGTTTTGATTTAGTAAGTTGTTTTACTTTAGTAAGTTATTAAATATGTCGAAATGTATTTTGTTTTTTATGTGTATGTGTGCTTTCCTTTCAGTCAGTTAATCAATTTTTTAAAATCATATTTTCTCTTGGATATTCTCTCGCTTCCTTAGGGGGGCGCGCCCCACAGGTTGAGAATCGCTGTTGTAACAGATTACTTCCTCTAATTGGACAGATATTATGCTAAAATGGATAATAAAAGCAATAATATTTGCCAGATTGCCATTATTGAAAATATAATGTACGAAAGTTTCATTATTTTCTTCTAATATTTAACAGTTTTGAAATTCTAGGAAAGAATGAGACGTTGAAGCTTTCTTTTACTTGTCCTCTCTATTCTCAGAAATTGGGATAGCAGAAAAGACAATTGGCGTAGACAAAAGAGTTTTCAAAAACGCCTCTGTGAATAACCGAAGACCAGCTGTTTCTTTGTTAGAATATCGAAATATCCAATTTCAGGATTAGAATTATCGATAGCTCAACCAATGTTTAATAGACGTTTGCGAACTAAATAACTGAATAGTAATAAGTACCTTAATCCCAAACTCTCTGAATATGTCAATATTATGATATTAATACAACAATTAAAGTATTATTATGATGGGTCATCTAAATTGCTAAGTGAACCCAAACCAAGTGATAAAATTGTTGTGGCGGAATGAGATGAGCGAGGATAGAACCTGGGATCTAGTGGTTCGCAGCTTAGTAACATGACCACGATACAAAAGCAATTGGTCGGGTAGCTTAGCTGTTAACTGGCTTATAAGCTATTCACTACATTGTTATTCAGAATATAAAATCTGAGAACTTGCTGTTGTTTTATCAAAACCCGAAACTCCAAGGTCTTATAAAATAAAAAAGTTGGGTAGAAAGGGTCTGGATTAATTACAAAAGTTAGTTTTTGTCAAATTAGGTCACCAAGTTTATAATGACAGTACTGAACATCTTCACATTGTATCTAATCAATTGCAAAATGATAAAAGTATTAACGAACAGTTGAATGTCACTACTAGATCAAGACGAGATATTAAGCAACTAAATTATCTAAAGAACTATGCCTGTCATTAATATATATTCACAATGTGTATTATTATTTGGTGATTTAGATAGTAATAGCTGGGAGACCGAGTTCCGCTCTGCATAAATTAAATGTTTTTCTCAAAGGATTCCTAGGCATTGTAAAATGCACAAGTTGGCTACAAATACACATAAGTAAACCATATAAGTTCATTGGTCTAGGCATAGAAAAACATATCCAACATTGATTTGACGTCCAAATTTGGTAATGTTACTTGTACGACAAGTTGACTGGTGAACACAATCAATGCATTGTTGCTATTGGATGCGAGCCGAAGGTATTCGTATTTGGATAATGTCATATAGCTTCATCTTACAAAATTTTGATGTACAAGTAGGTAATAATCCAATGGCAACAATGCAAACACAACAAAAATTTACGAGAAGTCGCTATGTGACATTATCAGCAGGAGAGAATGTAGAAAAAGCTTCAAATAGTTATAAAAATGGTTTTTTTGGTGATAAATAGTGTTTTTTTTTAGCAAAGACATATATAAGATATATAAAAAGCAGAAAGTTAAATATAAAATTTTATCCAAATCATTACATCCGTTTCCGAGATACACGAAATAAATATTGTCACGTCGATAAACGTGTTCAAAGTTAAACAGAAGTGTTTAATATATAAATATATGCGATTGGCAACTTTTCTGTATGACAACGATTTGCATAAGTAAAGGATACTGTGGTGGTATGAGGAAAATGTTAAGAAATGGAAGATTTTCAAACAATTGGATTATTAACTAGATAACATAATATCTAATTGATAACACAGTATTTAACTTGCAATATTCTAGAATTTTTTCAATATTTCTCAAATTTTGAATGCAAAATTCTGCCTAGAGTGATCAGTTCTAGAATACTTATCTATTGATACAGAAAGTATTCTAGCATTGATAATAAAAGAAATAACTTAAAAGATATTTTCGAATAAATGGCATTTACAAAATGGCATTTATTTGAAATGTCTTTAAGTTGATGTTAACAATAAGTCCTATTTCCTGTTTGCGTTAAGAAAAGTTTCCCATTTCTGTTTTTCGAACTATTATGGGTTAAGAAATAGGTATTAAGGAGAAACACATTTCCTTTCTTATCATTCTGGATTGCGTGCTCAGTGCCACAAATGCTTTCGATTTTCTGCTGTCATTCCCTTTGTGTTGCTTTCCTCTTTTTGGGAAAATAAGATAATCATATCTTTCTACGCTTTCTTGTTTAGGTTCCATCGTGTTTCTTACTGTTTACTTTTTCACAAACATTTGTTTGTTACTTCGCACCATGGAAAATGGAAGAAAAATAACTGCATCTGGCATGGGTCTTCTTGTGACAATATCAATTCTTGTGCTGTTTCCATATTATTTATACAATTGCAATTTTTTTAAAGCAACTGGAAATGAAAGGGTAAAAAAAAAAGTTCGAATTGTTATCATGGTGATAGTTTTTTTTTACTAAATATTTTTGAGTGTTGATGATTGCCATAACTCTCTGTTGATTAAATACTTTAGGATAGCTGCATTTAACTAGTGTTAAGTATATAGACTTATTTTCAAGCCATTTAATCAGTTTTTGTTTTTTTAAAATTAAAAACAACAGTTTATTGCATAAACTGTCCGATATGTGACACTTATTTCATTAATTAATTTTAGCAGTGTCTTTATTTTCTTGATCCATTTTGACACCCAGACACTACATATAAGTTTTTACAGACTAACTAAAATGTATATAAAATAATCAATACTTTAAAATGTTGCCTTTCTGCTCTGCATACATAATGGAATACCTTGGCATAAATATTTGTGTGTGTTGATGAATAAACATTTCATAACAATGTATTTATAAAACATAAAGAGACTTTAATTTCTTGCTCAGTAAATATTTTAGAATCAAATTCGTCTTAGAGCCATAGTTAAAAATAATTATATTTAATTTCAGAATTCCCCAAAATCTACATTTTTTAAATTGAAGATTTTATTTTACAAATACATATTGCATGTGAATTTCAATAAATTAAACAAAAATATATATATTAAACATTTGTGTACACTGGTAAAAAAGTGCATTTTTGCTTCTTTTCTTGCATAAAAAATTAAGATATTTTTAATTAAGAATTTAGTTTATATACAGAATTAATTAACAATGTTGCAAAAAAACTGTATTTCTAGAAATATATTATTAAGTTCTAGATTTCAAAATGTTCTAAAGATTTTTTTGCTACTTGCTCTTATTTTAAAAGCCCTTTATATGAAGCTGGAAAATCAAAGGATGGAATATGCTTATATGAGAGGGAGTGGGGTTATACTTTACCTGCGCTGACACACATACGATTACCTACAAAGGCTTGTAGTATATAGCATATTTGAAAACCAAATGAAAATAATTAAGTAGAATATCTAATACGCAATAGCCAAGATATACTTTATTTTGCAGTTTTAATTACAGAATTCTTTGCTTTTCTTTTCTTCTCGCCAATAAAAAATCAATTCGTCAAATAAAAAAGATAACCTCCCATGATGGGCAACACAGTGACCAACCACCTGCTCTTAATGATCGACATCAAGGGAATATGCGTAGAATTGTCAGTATAAATAGACAAGCAACATTGAGTGAAATAACCGCAGGAGTCAATGCAGAACCTACAACAGACGTGTCCTTGGATCAGGAGTAGCGAATTTGGCTTTAATGGACTATGGCAGCAAAAGACTGACCCTAGTGCCTTTACTAACAGCACGGCATCACCTTCAGCTTCTCTCCTGTGCAAGTGATCATATTTAGTGGGCCCTACATGGCTAGAAAACCAAGACGTGGTCAGATGAGTCACAATTTCAATTGGCAAAAACTGATGGCAGAGTTCGTGTTTGGAGCTGATCCCACTAAACCATGGACACAAGTAGATCAGCAAACTGTTGGTGACTCCATAATGATGAAGAATATTTTTGCATGGAATGGATTGGGCTCTAGGGTCTAACTGAACGATCATTGACTGGAAATGGTTATGTTAAAATACTTTTAGCCCACTTGCAGCCATTCATAGACTTCATGTAAACAAAAAAATGATAAATTTTTATGGTTATAATGCGTTTTGTTGTGGCCACAACAGTTTGCGATTGGTTTGAAAAACTTTCCTGGCAATTCCAGGAATAATTTGACCACCTAGGTTGCTCAACATGAATTCCATCGTACATTTATGGGACATAATTGAGAGGTCGATTCGTGTACAAAATCCTGCACCGGCACACTTTTGTAATTATGAATGTCTATACAGGCAGCATGGTTCAATAATTGCAGTCCCCTGCAGGGGACTTCCAAAGACTTGTTGAGTCCATACCACTTCGAGTTGCAGAACTTCACAGGGCAAAATGAGTCCTATTATTAGGAAGTACCTCAGGGCTTTTGCCATCTCAGTGTAAAAGAAGGTATATTCATTAAAAGTAAAAAAACAAACAAAAAAATCTGTTGTAATTGTGAATGTACATAAAATTCCAATTCACTTAGAGTATTTTATCAATGCTTCGGCTTATAACAATTTCATTTTCTTCTCCATAGTTTTTGATAAAATTTTATTTTTACTTCTTAGTGAGCTAATAAAAGCGAATTCAAAAAATGTTTTTAAAAATATATTTTATCAATTATATGGTATCATGTATATACTTTGACAATGCAGTATAATTTTTAAAATCCAAATAGCATTTTTATAAGCTCAAAGCTGATTCATAGCAATTTAAAACAATACCATTTAAACTAGATATATTTTTGTTTCAAACAATTTTTCCTCTAGAAAATTGGAATATTTTTGAAAATGGAGTTAGTCTTTTGCTGCAATTCCTCAAAATTTTCTTGTTTGTACTTTCAAAGCATCAGAAATTCCTGAAATATCAAAAGTTAAGATGATTTGCTCATTTTTTAATATTTCTGCAATTGCAAAATCCAAAATAGAAATCAGACAATGGTAACTTCTCTAGAAATCTTCATATATAATAAAGAAACACATGAGCCTAACGAAAATGGATTCTTTACATTCAAGAACAAAACATAGTTCCAAGCGATTTATATTATATTTAAAATCCAATGCTATGTATAGCATTTTCTTTGGATTTCTTTAGATTTTCCGAGATAGCATTATAAAGAAGATTGTTATATCCAGCTTAGATTTCAGTGGTTGGTCCAACAGAGGATCTTAAAAGAAAGAATTTTCCTTTTAGAAACTGCATTACGAAAGCCGAACTACTTTATTCTCCATCCATTCTTTGAATTCTTTTCCTTTCGACTTAAATATAATTCTGTATTTTTTCGATTTCCTTTTGTTCCAGTAAAAAAATTGTTGATACAAGTTACAATATTTTGAGTTGTAATTAACATATTAATTTCATATAACTAAATAGTGAAATAAAAACCACATGATTCGATATATCTTAAATAAATATATCACATATCCGCTTTAGAATGGTAAGGTTTCGTTAGATTGGATATCTTAAACACGCTCACACATGCGAGCACACGAGCATATACGAATATTGAAATGTATAATTACTACAAATCAGAAACAGAGAAAATATATTTAAGTAAAAATGCTATGTTAATTTCTAATTGTTTAAAATAGTCACTGTTTGCTTAAGGTGTACGTACGCACTTGAAATTTCGAAAGTCGTTCAAAATATTGAATATTTTTTTATTGCTTCAAAATGTTCTCTGATTCTTTAGCTTTGAAACGATACCAATATGTTGTCAATATTCAGAATACTTCTCGAGTTACAATTATTTTTCTTGAGGTACTTTCACTAAAAACTCTAGTTTCGGTGTTTTTTAAACTCATTTTATGAAGAATGATATTTTTCCACTATGTTGCTTCATTCAAACAATCATAACTCAACAAGAAATGAACCAAATACAATTATTTCTATATCAAAATAATCTTTATGAAGCAGTGGATGATTTGTGCTTCAATCAAAGTTATATTTATAGAAATAAAGTTTTAATAGCTATTTAAAAGTTAAAATTACAGAAAGAATCTCACTTTTCTATTCATCGTTGATGAAAAAAATTGTTAAAAAAATATATTTTTATAACTTGAGTTAGGCAACATAAAGACTAATATTAGACATAATTTCTAACTAGAATTGTGTGTCTGTACAAATTAGAATTTAAGATATGTTTCAAAAATATGCTAATTAGATCATTAAATATTATTTAATTAATTAATAATTAGTGTAATGTGGTTTTTTTTCTCAATGAAATGAGTTTAAACATATATTAATGACCCACTCTGAAAAAACTGGATTTTTAAAGTTAAAATTGAAAAAAATCTTCTAGCGTGTACGTACACCTTAATCAACCATAATATCGGGAATGATCTGCAAAGAACAAGTAAGAAACATTTTTTTTTGTACTGAGTTTTACAATATTTAGTCATATGGATATGAAAAATTATTTTAATGACAAAAATGATCAAGAATTTAAATAAATGCACACTTTTCTTCTGTATCTAAATTTAAATTTCAGTTCATTATTGAAGTTTTTAAATTGTTCCCTCAATTTTCATCAAAATTAGTTTGTATAAATAAGGACATTTTAGATAAAACTTAAAATAAACTCTTGTCTCAATAAATTTGAATTCAAGAATTCTAGATACTGCTTATTAAAGCATTCTAAAATTGAATTTCACTGAATAGTCTCTAGGCAGAAGGATTGGAAATAATTTAATGTTTAATCAACATTGAATATTATAAATTCATAATTTCTCTTCTGAAATGCTACTGCAAAATTTATTGGATTCGAAAATCAAGCATATCTAATCTTTACTTTAATTAGGGGTTCGGGGCTAAAATTATGAATTCTTATGCAAATTAAAATTTCATTAATCCTATAGTATTTGGTCCTATAGTATTGCAAACAAATAGTTTCTGTCACAATCAAATTAGTTCATCGATAACCTATTCATCGTATAATTTAAATCTTAGCAAAATATACAGGGTGTTTATAAAGTCCCGGACCCATTTTGATGTTTAATAACTCATAAAATAATAAAGATATAAACACACTTATGGCATTTATTGATGGAATAACTCATATATTTTCCTTTTCAGGTTTGAATATTTTTACTTTTGTAAATATCGTCTGCGCGTGTGGTTAATTTCAGATAACTTCATTTTCCAGTCTAAATATCTGTACTTTTCTAAATATCGTCTGCTTATTAAATGCATTTTTCTCTCTTTTGTTTTTGGCAACTCTTGCAATGTTATGTTTACTTTTGATGTGTTTGTTCTATGTAGTACTTTTGTATGTGATGTTTTATTCGAGCGAATATTAAGGAGAATGCTTACACCACAAGAGAAAGCACAGATTTTATGGTGGTTCATAGAAACGAAATCGATAGTGCAAGCACAGAGAAATTTCAGAAGAATTTACCAAAAAGATCCTCCATCCAAAAACAGCACCTTGCGGTGGAAAAAGAATTTTCTAGAAATTGGAAGTATCGAAGATAAGAAACGTTCCAAACGCCCTTGCACAAGTGATTTTGATGTTGAGCGTGTCAGAGAGACATTTTTACACAATCCTAGAATATCTGTGAGATCAGCGGCAACAGAATTGGATAGGCCAATTTCTACGGTGTACAAGGTTATTAAGAAAAAATTAAGACTGCGTGCATACAAAGTTCAAATTGTTCAAGTTTTGGAACCGAACGATAGACCTAGGAGGATGGCCTTTGCAACAGATATGCTAAGGAGGATAGAAGATGCTGCTGATTTTCTGAAGAGCATAACGTTCTCCGATGAAGCATCCTTTCATGTTTCTGGCATTGTTAATCGCCATAATGTGCGCAAATGGCTCTGTGGATGCCGACATGCGTGTCGCTACCTGGCGTGAAATTGACTATCGACTTGATATTCTCCGTGCGACGAAGGGGGCACACGTGGAAGTTCATTGACAAGGGTCATGAAACTTTTTGAGTCTATTTAACCATTTATGTTATTAATTTAAATCTATCTTTATTATTTTATGAGTTATTAAACATCAAAATGGGTCCGGGACTTTATAAACACCCTGTATTGGGGTTTCAGTATTATCTGTATCTTTTCCAATATTGGAAAAATAGTATATTACGGATTTATAACATGATTTTCCCTGTGCTGTAAGTCTCCTGTAAGGAAGACAGATAGTTCTAAAGGAGGGTAATTGCATTAGGGATCAGTGACTCGCGGCTTTGGCGATCATTTAGTGACTTGGTAACGAATTTCGCTTCTTAGGTGACAAAAATGAAAGCCACAGATTATCCGAGTTTCTTAGCAATATCTCCATTAGGCTTAGAATTCCAAGATTTGTTCTAGAAGTTTCTTTACCCTGTCATGAAAATTATAAAAAACAGAAATACAGCTGAAAGGTTAGAAATGGGGAGAATTGTCAGATGAGATGAGCTCAAATGAGTTGTTGAACGAAGTCTCTGAGAGCTTTATATTATTACCGTTATTTAATAACAATTTACTGCTTTGCTGCTGTTTATTGTATTTTTTTCTTATATATGCTTCGTCTGTTTTTTTATTACCTATGTTTCATTTTTTGCGTAGAATAAAGTGCCTTTGTTATTGACCTTTTTAGATTTTTTTCACCTTACAGCCATTGGAAAGGTTTGGTATTTTTCTTAACAATATTAGCAAGCATTAGGTGAGAATTGAGACTTGCAAGATCAAATTACGTTAGTTACATATAAAAGTAGTATTTTTTCATTGATTTTAAAGTCATTGATAACTTTTAAGATTATTTCAAATTTTAAAAAAAGTGGACAAATTTATTTTACTATTTATAATTTTTACTGGCTTCGGAACTTTGTCACAACATGGTAGAAAGCAGGAATTATTTGTAATTGTTTTTGTTATTTTGTACCAATAAATATTCACATGTTTTGAGTCAGAAGTAATCCTGATATGTGAAAAATTATTCCGATTTAATGTTTTTGTAATTAAGTCGCCACCAAATTCCTAATGGGCTTGAGTACAATTTGATAACTTGGGAATTTTCGTTGACAATATAATAAAAGACAGTTGCAAAGCCAATTCCCGAATAAAAATAAATTAATAAAATTGTTATAATTTGAAATATGGTTGTTTTTATATATTTTTAAGACGCAAGTGAAGTTTAAAGAATTTTGTAGTTTATAACAGAACCGTTTACAATACTGAATGTCACTGCTAATTAATTTGGTAGCTCGAAGAATGTAAAGTTGTTATTCCAATTCACGCCAAATATTTCCAACATTTCGACTGTCACACTAAACACAGAATTTGTGATTCTTACTTTGAGTGTATTAATATCTTCAAATGGTGTTTCACTATGATTTTTATGTAACCACACATTTGATATTGAAAAGAAATATTTATTTCTGTGTATAGGTTTACTACACACATCATTAAAAGATATTATAAAGCATTAATATGCCATAAAACATTAAAATTATGAGTTTTTTAATGGAAAGAATTGCATAATTGCCATAAATACCTAAAAAGATGAAGTTACAATAAATTACTGCAGAATACATTTAGCCCCTTGCCTTACGAATTTACCTAATTTTCTGAATAAATGAGACATATTATTTGGGATATTTATTATTATCTTAATGCCTATAGTAATATAAGGGACATTTGAGATACTGAAGTGGTTTTTTTTTGTATTTTAAATTACATAATGTATTTTAAATTACATTTATTTGCAGATTTAAAATTAAAAATTCCATAATTCGATGCGCATATCAGACAAGTCATTGTTTAGAGAAGGGTTAAGGACAGCAAGCAGAAAACACCAATAACCTCAAAAAGATACATGATACATTAAATTTGTTTTAAACTTTTTGATCAAGATAAAATTATACATCCGTCAAGTTAAAAGTATACAAAAATCAAATTTGGATTTCAGAAGCATTCTCAATTGATTGAAACAATAATTTGACATAAAATTTCACTTAAAAGTCGCAAAATTATGTACGAAATTTGATATGTTTAAGCCACTGCTTTTTTGAGGTATCGCGTTTATATGTTTCTGAAAGTACAGACAGACAGACGATCAACCCAACCCCCTTTTGGATCTCGCTCAAAATTTGTTAGATGTTAAATCTGCTTATCGAATTTAGTTTGTAATTTCATTTCATTTTGTAATTTACATTCGAACACTCGAACAAAAAAATTTAACCAGAATGGTTTTTGATCAAAAATTGATAGAAATCTACAAATTTGGTTTTAAACCTGAATACAGAATGTCATCTGTCCAGCTCAAAGCCTTTTCAAGTTATCTTTGTCACAGGAAGACAGACGGACATTTTCCAGAAATGAGTTTTTCAAATTCATGGAGATCTAAAACTTCGGGATTCGTCAAAATCTGAAGTTCCAGTTTTTTTGATTATTAATATACCTTCTCTATACTATATATAGGGTAAAATAATAAAATTTATTAATAAATGATCACTTCTAACTTCTTCTATCATGAAATCACATTTATTTCCTTCTAATCAATCCCTAACCAACTTTTTAAATCAGATCTACTAAAAACAAAAAGATCTTATTAAACTAGAATCCGATTCAGTAACACTGTTTGATCATCAAAAGAAAAAAAAAGAAAATCAATTTCACCTCCATTGAATTTTGTTAGTTCCACACAGTTTAATTTCATGTATGAACTTAAAAGCCAAGTCTTGCGTCTCCCTGATTTAAGACACACATCAATGCAATTAAATACGAACTAGTTAGTTATCAATGAATTTGAAGTTTCGCTGAATAGCCAGATTCTTTTGACAAACCGAATTTTGATGATCCAAAGTCTGGAATTTTTCCAAAGTTCCGGAGAAGTAATCAAACGAAAAGGAAAACTCTTTAAAATCAAATTGAATCACAGAAGGCATAACAGGAATCTTCCTTTTAACCGTTTCACGCTAGAAGTACAGATTGTTTGATCTTGGTGGATGATAAGGATATTCGAAAGGATGTAAACTTTAAATGGAAGATTTTTAACTTCAAGCTTTAAACGGATTCAGATCCATTCTTTGATGTTTAAAAAGGAATTTCTTTTATTTAGCTGATTTAGATGTTAGATGATTTTTATTTTTCGAATAGGATTCTTTTTTTGATATTTTGAAATCAATAATTCACACACATACACAAACTAAATTTAAAAAAAATTCACAATATGGTATTTAGCAAATATATTGTCTACATTAATAAAATTGTATGCAAAATTTATTTAATGGCTCCTTACAAGGAAAGCACCTTTAAATAATTTTTATGTTTGTATAAAGTAGTTGGGACCTTTTACTTTTTTTATTTTATCGTATACGTAGTATAGAGAAGATACAATAACCATCAAAATATTCGATTCGAACTCGAGATTTTGAGAATCGCCACGTTTCAGACTTCCTGAGTTCAAAAATCATCCAGACTTCCTGAAAATTAGAACTCCCTTAGTTTTTGGAAAATGTACGTCTGTCTGTTTGTGGCAAAGATAACTCAAAAACTATTTGAGCTAGAAATGCAGCATACGGTCTTTTAGCAAATTTTGTTTTTATCAAATTTTGAGTATAATCTGTTCCTTGGGGGTCCGTCTGTCCGGCTATTTGAATATAAGCTAGCACTATAACTACAAAACTAAATGAGCTAGACGAATAAAATTCAGTATACAGATTTAATCTATAGTATAGGCCGGGATAGCCTGGTAGAGCGTTAGATTCGCGTTAGGGATTGCAATACCGGGATACCGAATACCGGTATTTTGAGCCATTTTACAATTTTGTAATACCGGTATTCACAAGTTTAAATACCGGTTTTTCGGTATTTACGAGAAATTTTTTAAATTGTCTCCACTATATGTTCAGGGATCGCCAACATAGCAAAATAGTATACGTTTTTGCTTTTATGCCTTCCTAACGGGCAAAATTAATTAGCTAATTAATGGCTTAAATAATTTCTTAAATCTAAATGAGCGAAACATGGATTATTCTTGAAAGAAGACATTGTATCCATAACGACTAATGGAGCAATAGTTATGAAAAAAGTTGGAAAGTTGATTGGTGCAAATCAGCAATTGTGCTATGCTCATGGAATTCAATTAGAGGTAATAGATATATTATACCAAAAAAATAAAGAACAGAAGAATCCAAATACTGTGGATATAGAAACTTCGGATTCCGACTTTGAAGACAGTGAGAGTGATATACTTTTGAGTGATAAGATAATGACAATGTAACTGTTGAAGACGATATTGCTAATGAGGCTGAAATATTAACCCATCAAGAATTGCTTCCTATAATTTATAAAGTTCGAAAAATTGTTAATATATTTAAATGTTCCCCTGCAAAAGCCATATTAAAATATATACTAATTGAAAATAAAACAGAATATATGTTAATAATAGATTCTAAGACACGTTGGAACAGTTTACTCCTAATGATGGAATGATTTTTGAAATTTAGAAATCCAATCCAAAAAGATAATCGATTTAAACCTGTAAATTAATTTTTTAGATAGTGAATTCGACTTAACATCCAGAACTATATCAGCTTTACTTCCAATAAAACTGACTATAGAGGCATTGCGTAGGAGAGATTTTAATTTATTAACAGCTAATGCAACAATAAATTTCATGTTGCAATCATGAAAGAACAACACACGTCACTATCTGAAGAATTATATATTGCATTGAAAAATCGCACAGAAGAAAGGCATACCGAAATAGAATATGTCTTATGGTATTTACACAGTTATAATGATTTTAAAAATGAAAATGAAAAAGAAAAGAAAATAATCAATTCAAATCTGATTACGTTTATAGTAAATTTTCTTACAATTTTTTACTCACAAACCTATCCACATTCAGAAGAATTCGGTTCAGTTATCGAAGATTATGATGACATTAATGTCGATAATGAAAATGAATTGTCTCTTGAACAAAAATTAAAATTAGCGATAAATAAAAAAAAATTCAACGAACCAAAATACAATACAGAAATCATCTATATCCAAAACCATCCGACGAAAATTTGATTTATTTGAAGATGAGGGATTTAGAGGTAAATACTTGGAAAAAGTATTTCGCGTATTGCTAACAGTATCACCAACTAGCGTAGATGCCGAAAGAGCGTTTTCGACAGCTGGTAATTTTTACACAAAATTACTTTTCAGGTTTAATGACAGTACAATTGATGCATTATGATTTTTAAGATCACATTTCAAAAATTTGTAATGTTACCGCAGACTGAATAGTGATATTTACACTTTTTTTGTGATTTAAATAAATAAGTTGTTCTTTTACTTTTTTGTAATTCTTTATATACTGTTATAATTTATAAGTTACATATTATTTTTTTGTGATATTTACACTCTTTTATAAAACTGGCAAATAAAACAAAGAACACCTGTGCCTTCTTTTTTTTCTTCTAAAATTTCTAATACCGGTATTAAAATCGGTATCCCGGTATTAAGATCTAAAAAATACCGAATACCGGTATTGAAATTTTGGTCCGGTATTGCAATCCCTAATTCGTGTCCCTTAGGTTAAGAGTTCGAACCCTGCCGTCCAAAGATTCCCCGCGTGCTTAGTGGCTGACGCGCGTATAAATCTGTCGTGGTCACAAAGTCCTCCATGTCGAGAGTAATACCACTGGGGGTACTGGATCAGGAGTGATTGTTCTCTGATTCAGGTCTAAATTACGATCTGTGGATGAGTGAATGAACTGCGTGAATGAAGTCCGCCCCATAAAAAGGGTTGTGACGTGTGAGTAGCTAAGTCGTTCTCTTGGCCCTAGATGGCGCTACTGTAGAAACAAGAGGCGCTCCGCCTGTGGCTTAAATCGGCTTTCTTCGAACAGCGGGCTTGTCCATGGCAAGTGCCATAAGAAAGAGCAACAATCTATAGTGTAAACACCTGTAGAATTTTGAATGAAATCTAACAGGGGATTGACTGTCTGTCGGTTTGTACTTTCAGAAATATGTAAACGCGATAACTCAAAAACGCATTGGCTTAAAAATATCAAATTTCGTACATAATTTTGAGACTTTAAGTGAAATTTTATGTCAAATTTTTGTTCCAATCAATCGAGAAGAACGCTTCTGAAATCCAAATTTGATTTTTGTACACTTTTAGCTGCATGCTACTGATTAATTGCCAAAAGACTCGCCAAGGATCAAGCAATGCATTAAGTAAAAAGGCTGAAATTTTACCCATTAACCACTTAACTGTTTTATTTTCTTTACTATCTAATAAGATGACGCCTTCTATTTTGGGAATATTTTTTGATTTTGATTCAAATGGAAATATATTGAATTCTTAGCTTATCTATATATTCGAAGTAATTTTAATATTGAATTATAATCGTTATGAATGGTTTATTTTTTGCTTACAACTATCAAAATTTGATAAATCGATGAATGTATGGCACTCGAGTTAAGCAGTAAACTTCCAAATTTTTATATATTTTTTTGAAATTTTTGGCCAGATAAGTTATACATATGCAAAAAAGTTGAGAAACATTTTGATTATATTCAAATTATGTTTAGTTTTGAGAGTATTTAATATTTTTGAAAAAGGAAAAAATTATAAAATGACCAAGTAATCTTCTTAATAAAAACAAGACTGAGTAAGTAACAGTTCATTACTATAAACCTTTAAATTAAATATTTATGTAAGGTATTTCATTATAATATGAAAACCAAACCAAAATTATAATACTTGAAATAAGGAAGTTCTGTTCTGTTCAACTTACAGACGAATTTCAGATTTGTTCCCTTGTTGTAAAGAAACGAAGCACAATATACAGGGTGTTTATAAAGTCCCGGACCCATTTTGATGTTTAATAACTCATAAAATAATAAAGATATAAACACACTTATGGCATTTATTGATGGAATAACTCATATATTTTCCTTTTCAGGTTTGAATATTTTTACTTTTGTAAATATCGTCTGCGCGTGTGGTTAATTTCAGATAATTTCATTTTCCAGTCTAAATATCTGTACTTTTCTAAATATTGTCTGCTTATTAATTGCATTTTTCTCTCTTTTGTTTTTGGCAACTATTGCAATCTTATGTTTACTTTTGATGTGTTTGTTCTATGTAGTACTTTTGTATGTGATGTTTTATTCGAGCGGATATTAAGGAGAATGCCTAAACCACAAGAGAAAGCACAGATTTTATGGTGGTTCATAGAAATGAAATCGATAGTGCAAGCACAGAGAAATTTCAGAAGAATTTACCAAAAAGATCCTCCATCCAAAAACAGCATCTTGCGGTGGAAAAAGAATTTTCTAGAAATTGGAAGTATCGCAGATAAGAAACGTTCCAGACGTCCTTGCACAAGTGATTTTGATGTTGAGCGTGTCAGAGAGACATTTTTACACAATCCTAGAATATCTGTGAGATCAGCGGCAACAGAATTGGATATGCCAATTTCGACGGTGTACAAGGTTATTAAGAAAAAATTAAGACTGCATGCATACAAAGTTCAAATTGTTCAAGTTTTGGAACCGAACGATGGGCCTAGGAGGATGGCCTTTGCAACAGATATGCTAAGGAAGATAGAAGATGCTGCTGATTTTCTGAAGAGCATAATGTTCTCCGATGAAGCATCCTTTCATGTTTCTGGCATTGTTAATCGCCATAATGTGCGCAAATGGCTCTGTGGATGCCGACATGCTTGTCGCTACCTTGCGTGAAATTGACTATCGACTTGATATTCTCCGTGTGACGAAGGGGGCACACGTGGAAGTTCATTGACAAGGGTCATGAAACTTTTTGAGTCTATTTAAACATTTATGTTATTAATTTAAATCTATCTTTACTATGTTATGAGTTATTAAACATCAAAATGGGTCCGGGACTTTATAAACACCCTGTATATACTTTCTGTCACAGACAATGCTGACATATATAGAATGAAACTAAACTGTCAGGCGTATACTAAATATATTTTTGGAGTTCAATGGTGTACGTAAAATTCGAAGGCTCCTAAATGGTGATCTTGACAGCTAACGGATTAATTATGTAGGTAATGTATTCTGCGTGTTAAGTCTTTTGCAATATTGAATTAAGTCTTTGCCTGAAGAGATAGATTGATAGTAGTTTCATTGGAGATTTTTTACATCTTACACGCTGTAGATTGATTGTCGGAGGTTAGATTTTAAATGACATTTTTCAAGATTAAGAAAAAAAGTTCAATGTCAAGAGGGTTTTTAAAATCCCTTTTTTCAAGACGACGACCAGTATTACAGTGAAACACATAGCAAGATAGAGGATAGGAAAAAAGGATATAAAATGTATTCGAGACATATATAAGCTTCAAAAGGGAATTTTCCTTAAAGCTGAGCAAGCATTTATTATTTTTTTCATCTGGTATTGAAGTTTTTTATTAGGTAGTAAAAGTAACGGCAATTGAATTTTAAAAAAAGCATTGTAAAACCACGTTTCAGCAAACAATCAGCTATTTTTTTTAAAGTTTGAATTCAAGTTATTAGAAAATAATTTACAAAATGCAGAATTAATTGACTTTTTTGCATACTTACATACAAGCTCAGATAGGTGGAAGTATATATGTATAAACATGCAGGAAACCTTTCTGCATTATTGCACAGATTATGCAGGGTGCTCTAAAAGATCGTGTGCAAAATTAAAGCTTACTCCAGGGATTAAAAAAGAAATCATTTTTGAAACAGAGAATGGGATTTGGAATCTGGAATGGCTTTTAGTGAATTAAATAATAGAGAAAGACACACATATAATGTACTGCACAATTTTAACGCGAGTAGATATGTTTCATAAAAGAGAAATTATTTCATTTATATTATAAAAGTAATCCTATATTTATCCCTTCAGCATTGTATCTATTGTTTAATTTTATATCTTTATTAAATGAAAGAACAGAATAAAATGAAATCCTTTTCAGTGAATAAAACAGCTGAGTAATCCCAGACGTTATTAGCACCGGTGGAAACGAGAGACCACATTTTTTTAAAAGCTGGAATTATGCATTTTTAAAATTTCCTTTTTTATTTGTATTTTTTTTTCTATGAAGGAAAAGAAATAAGACTAATAAAATTTCAAAAAGCGATACGTTCAGGAGACTTAGAGGAATTAAATAGATTATGTTTCCACAAAATCTGAAAAAGCAATATTGTAAAATGAAATAAAATGAACTTAAAGACAAAAAGTGGAAAAAAAAATTCTAAAATGCTATTAACAGATGTTTAGTAATCCAAGAAAAGAGTTATTTTGTGGGATGGAATTTTAAACGGCTTTATTAAGCAATTTCTTTCCTTTGCTTTGATCGAAAAAATACCTAATATGAATTAATTATTGACTCTTAATCTGAAGTGCAATATATTCGAAAGTAAAATATATTTTCTGTTTAATAAAATATATATTCGTATTAATATATCTTATACTTTTCTCGTATAATTATTTTATTTAAGTACTACGGATCTTTATTATCTGTTAAAATTATATTCAATACTAGCCGCCTTTGGTGACCAGGCGGTATTATTTGACAGGAGCTTTTAATTATAATTAATTTTACTTACATTACTTAGGAATAATTTCATAAATCATGGGAATATATTTTACTCCCATGATTCTCTCAAAATGTCATACATTAAAGCCATGCTACGTTAATACATTTACATATGCTGTGTTTATTGTGAACAAAAACATTCCTGATGGAGATTTGTCCCAATTACGTCATGACGCTTTTAAAAACGTAATTGTCCTTTTAATCTAGCTTCTATTTTTCACGGTATTCACTTTTTTATGCATCTTGGAAACTACACAGATTTTAAATAGAATAATTGTTAATTAGCTCTAAATAATGGAAGAAAATTAGGAGATTAAATATTTGATTAAACAATGAAAACATCTTGAATTTCAGGGCAACAATATAATCTATTAGAAAGTAGACATTCAAAAATATCTGAAAATTTAGAACAAATTTGTTCAACTGGAGTAAGAAAAATATATAAAATTTTATATAAGTGTTTAGAATGTTGATTGTAAAAAAAAAAAAAAAAAAAAAAAAAAACCTCCAATTTTTAGATTATTTTTTAATTTATATAAATTATAAATAAAATTTTGAAAAAAAAAACAAACATTCCGAGTTGTACATTCCCTCTCTATAATACATACAGTACACTCCCGATTATCTGCGGAATTGGGTGGCGCGGCCGCCGCGGATAACAAAAATTGCGGATAATCCGAAAAAAGCTAAAAACGGGTATAGCAAAAGAGAAAACAATCATTCCAACTTTGAAAAATTGTTTTATGTACAATAAAACGTAAAATAAACAGCAGGAAATGTTTAACTAACGCTTAATATTTTAGTATATCACTCAAAACTAACCTAAAATGCATTTTGTTAATGAAAACAGAAAAGTTCTTTGTACTGACGAGAGGCGTCAAGGATACACAGAAAAATGAATACATATGTACTGTTTTAATACTGTAATGTATTATGTAATTACAAAAGCATAACTGTAAAATTGCACCTTTTTGAAGAAATCAGTAAAAAAAGAAAAAAAAAAAAAACTTTGTGCGGCAGGCGCGGATAATCGGGAGTCTATTGTATGTTATAAATTTAGTAACTGTAAGCCAAGCGGGCAGAATTTGGGCGTCAATAAATACACACACAGACAACGTACATTGATTTTATTTTAGAATTATTTATTTATTATTTTATGTAATATTTTCTTACATTTTTTGTACTTATATACTTGTATACAATATATACTTGTATACTTTCCTACAAGCACATATACCCACATACTTATATGTGGGTATATGTGCTTGTTTCTCTCAGCATATTCTTTTGTGCATATGTTTCTCTGTGTGGGTGTTTAATATACCTTTGCAAACTGTTCCAAAAGTTCTTTTATAAATTCAAAGTGATGTTTTACATACAGGGATATGCCATTTTTGCAGCAGATCGTGGGATATAAAATAGAAAAAGATTGCAGCTAGGGATTGCAATATCGGACCAAAATTTCAATATCGGTGTTCGGTATTTTTTAGATCTTAATACCGGGATACCAGCATTAGAAATTTTTTAAAAAAGAAAGGAAACACAGGAGTTTTTTTTTGTTTTATTTGCGAGTTTTATTAGAGAATAAATATCCCAAATAATTTGTAACTTATAAATTATAACAGTATATATAGAATCACAAAAAAAAGTAAAGGAACATTTTATTTATTTAAATCACAAAACAGTGTAAATATCATTATTCCGTCTGCGCTACAATTACAAATTTTTGAAATGTGATCTTAAAAAACATAATGCATCTATTGTACTGTCATTAAGCCTGGAAGGTAATTTTGTGAAAAAATTACCAGCTGTTGAAAGCGCTCTTAAGCATCTAATCTAGTTGGTGGTACTGTTAGCAATGCGCGATATACTTTTTCCAAGTATTTGTCTTTAAATCCCTCATCTTCAAATAAATTGATTTCTCGGCGGATGGTTTTGGATATAGCTGATTTCTGTATTGTATTCTGATTCGTTAAAATTTTCTTATTTATCGCTAATTCTAATTTTTTTTCAAGAGACAATTCCTTTTCACTATCGACATTAGTGTCATCATAATCTTCGAAAACTGAACCGAATTCTTCTGAATGTGGATAGTTTTGTGGGTAAAAAAAATTTAAGAAAATTTGCTATTACAATACATTTGTAAAGAAAACATTGAAAATTTCTTGTGTATGTGTAAAAGAAACTGTTTCCTTTATTCTTTCAAGGGAATTTCTCAATGTTTTCTGCAAAACTCTGTAGGTTAAACTCTTTCGGAAATATTTTGTTACACTAAAATTTGTTTAATTAAGCTATAAGACACCTAAAAAATTCTTTCGCAAAAACATCTTTATACAATAATAATGTTCATGCTTTTACTTTTTCGCATACGTAGTATAGAGAAAGTTTAGTAATCGTCAAAAAATTCGAATTTTAGATTTTGACGAGTCTCCACATTTTAGACCTCCCTGCGTTCGAAAAACACTTTTTTAGAAAATATCCGTCTGTTTGTGACAAAGATAACTCAAACTCTTTGAGCTAGATATTTGAAATTTATAGTACAGTCTTTAAACCAAATTTGCAGATTTCTGTCAAATTTTGATTTAAAATTTGAGTTTTCTCCGCCTGTTCGTATATAAGTTAACACGATAATTACATAACGAAGAAAGCTAGATAGATAAAATTTGGTACTCACATTTAACATCTATAGCATAGCATCAGTCAAATGTTGAGTCAAATCCAACTACGGGTTGATTGTCCGTTTGTCTGTACTTTTAGAAACCATACAATGTAAGTTCAATAATTCAAAAATTCAATGATTTAAATATATCAAATTTTCTATGGGATTTTGTGACTACAAGTGTAGATTTATGTCAAATTTTTGTTTCAATTGGCTGAGAAAAATGTGTCTAAAACACAAATTTAATTTTTGGATAATATTACAGCATGCTAGGGTTTAATCGCCAAATAATCCTCCATGGATCACACTATAGGCATAATAAAAGTGTTAAATTCACGCCAAAAGTTAATATTTCGTAACTATTGTACTGCAATGACGTGTAAGGGGTTCTCTTCCGTGACAAGGTTATTAGAAAAAGTATGCAATAAAGTTTTGGGGTGTCCTCTTCCGCTGGTTATGCATAATACTTCCTTAATGATATAATAATATTGTTAATGAATGCTGATTAATGTAATAATTAATATTGATAATGATTAATGATATAATAGGATATAATAATTTTTAATGATATAATTTTTTATTGATAACGATAACATATTTTTTAAAGAAATATTTTTAATCATGAAATGTATTAGAACTGTAAACCAATATTTAATGTTCTAACCACGACATGAAAAATTTATTGAAGGCAAATGCAAGGACATGTTACCGCTCAAAACTCATTAGTAAAAGATGTTTTGTGCGTGTTAAGAGAGCACGGATGGTATTAAGAAGGCGCTTTATCGCATCTTTAAAGCGGAATATTCTAGATTAAATGAGGGGGAAAAAATCTGCTTTCAAAACGTTGGCAGCACGGTTTTATTTGGAGCCCTTTTTATTCTAAACGAAATCTTTCTGAACTCACGAAATTGTTTTTCACGTTGGCTTTGAAAGAAGAGATGTGGATTCAAAAATTACTTTTCTTGCAATTTAAGATAAAAATGATCTGCTTTTTATCTATTCATATTTTTTTATTGTGGAAAGCTGAATTAAATAAAGTATTCGATGCAATAAAAGTTTGCTTTGTTTAGCTTGCTGTTTAAAAAAATAAATGAAAAGTAGAGAAATCAGTTGGAAAGAAAAGTTTTTTTTCTCCTCAATAGACTTTTTTTCCACCTTAAACAGATTATACAAGCTAAGGAAAAATGATTGAATATGGAAAAATACTTTGTTTTATAGCAGTCTTTAACACACAAACATGCATTCATTGCTAGACAAAATTAAGAAACAATGTGCAGAAAAAAATTCTTAGGGTTAAAGAAAACCCGTATAAGATTGTAGAACTAATATCAATATATAATTAAAATTCAAATTTCGATAACATGAATGATACATCAGTTAATGATTAAGAATTTCATTTTTTTACGGTATTCTTTGTGGCTTAGTGTGCATATTGCATTTTCAGCACTGTTGTTTAGTTTTCTTATATTTTCAGTATATCACGCTTTTATGGCTTCTAACTCGACCTACAAATTTTTTTAAATATTTTTAAAAACTTTTTAGTACTTTAGTAAAAACACATTTACGAAATAAGAGCCTTCATTGGTTATTTTCTAACTTTTGCAACAGCAGATTAGTCGGGGATTAGTGGTTACTAAAATTTTAAATTAATGTATTATTAGTACTAAACTTCGATGGACATGCAATTCATATTATTATAGAAATCCTGTCCATTGTATTGTGCATCTTCCTGCTTTTCAACTTAATTTTTATTTCAATTAAAATTTCAACATTAAATTAAAAAGAAGTGAGATAGTTCTATCCTTATATGATATTCAAAATAGATAGTCTTTAGAAATTTATCCAGATAAAATTCCAAAAAAAAAAGAGAATCTGAAATAAAATTATTAAATCAAAGAATTTAAAAAAATAGAATTTAAAAATATAGAATAATACATTTTGTTTATATATTAGAAAAAGCTGAATATTATTCAAAATTTCACTTTTATGTTATCTAATCAATCAATTTCTGAATGGTTATCCATGTAAATTATTGAAATAAAAATGTATTTTCTGAAAGGAATGAAGAACTTATATATTATTTAAATTATCAGAAAATGAAAATACACACTAGAAACTTTTACCGATCATGATTACCAATTTAAAACACATTCAGAGTTTTAGTTCGAAACTTGATAATGTTTTGTTTTCATCTATTTTTACTATATTCTTAAAATTTACTCTTAATTATATTTTATTATTTTTTTTGTTCATTATTATTTCTTTTGGGGAACACAAAAATTATGTGTGATATCGGTAGAAAGCATTTGAAATAAATTCGATAATTAAAACAATGGGAAGTATTTTTAACGCTTTTTAAGCATATTGCAAAATATGCTTAAAACGTTTTAAAAATAATGGAGGCCAGAGAAGGGATTATACAGAAACACTATTGATATTACTAGTGATCATATTTCTTGAATTTTAAAATGGAATAAAAAAAATATGTTGCACCATGTTCTGTAGGAAAAACTTTAAATATTTAATTTTTAATTCAAAATCTAATTAAAATATTGAAAAACTCATTTTTAGTGATCAATAACCATGTGACAAATTTGGTATCTCTTGGTCCAATAGTTTATCTTTTAGAGGGTTTTGAATAATTTTTTGTTATTCATTGTTTATCTAACGCGTCACATTTAAATATATACTTATAATATTATAAAAAATGTTTTGGTAATGTTTAGTATAACGAAATTTTTCACTGACTTGAATAATATTTCTTCTGACAATTTGTCTTGATATGTTTTGATTTTGAAACTTAAATTTTTTTTGACATCAGCTCTGGAAACTATTTTTCGAAACACTATTTTCACATTATCATAAAATTCAAAACATTATCTATTTAAAGACTAAATTTGAATGTCTTTCTATTTCCTCGGATTTAGTTAATTTAAAAAAAAAGTTTAAAAAAATACGATAAACTTACAAGCTAATAAATATATTTTATATTTTCACAAAAGAAGATGAAATGACCATGCGCATTTAAATAAAGCCATTACCGAAGAAAAATCTATAATATTTTTCTTGAACAACAGAGGCAACTTGTAAGTTAATAAAATAAAAAAAAAATCTGATTTGTTTATTATAATTTCATTCACTTAGACTGGCAATGGGTATGCTAAAATCTTTGTAAGTATTGTACTTATTTTGCTTATTTTCTAATATTACAGTGAATACATAGAGAAATCTGATAATTGAAAAAGTACCTCTTCTTTTGGACAGATTTAAATGGAAATTTGTAAAGTACTTGTAGTGATGGTATATTATAAAATTTCATTAATCTAGTTGCTTGAATTTTTATATTATCGTACTGATATACGCAAGAAAGGTTAGATTCAATGGTGTCTTTGAAAACAGGAAAATTTTAAACGTGAAGTTTTACCGAAATTTAGAATTGAAGTTTCTTGGAATACTTTATACTTTTCTTGTACTTTTTTATACTTTATATACTTTAACACTTTAAAGTATATAAAGCAAAAAACTTTCTAATACTTTATATTTTTTTTGTCTCGTATACTTTAATGTAAAAAAGGTTGAACATAAATGTAGTTGGTTATTTAAAACATGTCTTTTCTCTCTAACATTTATTCTCTGCAATACTTCTGTTACAGAGATTAAATGTTCCCATTAAGAATCAACCGTTTCTTATTTCTTGTAGGATTACTGGATGGCCAATGGACATAAAAGGAAAAAACATTTCCTTTCCGATCACTCTCAATTGCGTGATCTGTCTTCAGAAATGCTGTTTTTATTTCCTGCTATTTTTCTTTTGGTTCTATTGACTTTTTTTGGGGGGAAATTTGTAATTAAGATAAGGAAAATAAACGAAGAGGAGTTATCTAGTTATTCTTCATATTTGTATACCAGATTTCTTTGTTCCAAAAGATGAAATAAATAGTAAAAGGAAGGGATTTATTTATTGTAAAATTTGTTTTAATTTAATTTTTATACAGGATATATAGTAACGCTTCTCTGTATTTTCAATTATTAATGGACCTTGGTATGTATAGTCATTGAGATGATTTCTAAGTTTAGCTAAACAAGCAAGATGAGCAGATTCTCCTAATTGCAAAAAATGAATTTGTTCCACTTTTCAAAGAGAACCGAAAACTCTATAAGCTACCAGAAAGTTGTCAGCCATAACAGTGCAAAGTACCAGATATTTTGTATGAGGATACAATGTTGAGGATCGAAGGAATAAAAATTTTGTAATTAACGCGAGTAGATGTTTCATAAAAGAGAAATTATTTCATTTATATTATAGAAGTAATCCTATATTTATCCCTTCAGCATTGTATCTATTGTTTAATTTTATATCTTTATTAAATGAAAGAACAGAATAAAATGAAATCCTTTTCAGTGAATAAAACAGCTGAGTAATCCCAGACGTTATTAGCACCGGTGGAAACGAGAGACCACATTTTTTTTAAAGCTGGAATTATGCATTTTTAAAATTTCCTTTTTTATTTGTATTATTTTTTCTATGAAGGAAAAGAAATAAGACTAATAAAATTTCAAAAAGCGATACGTTCAGGAGAGTTAGAGGAATTAAATAGATTATGTTTCCACAAAATCTGAAAAAGCAATATTGTAAAATGAAATAAAATGAACTTAAAGACAAAAAGTGGAAAAAAAAATTCTAAAATGCTATTAACAGATGTTTAGTAATCCAAGAAAAGAGTTATTTTGTGGGATGGAATTTTAAACGGCTTTATTAAGCAATTTATTTCCTTTGCTTTGATCGAAAAAATACCTAATATGAATTATTTATCGACTCTTAATCTGAAGTGTAATAATATATTCGGAAGTAAAATATATTTTCTGTTTAATAAAATATATATTCGTATTAATATATCTTATACTTTTCTCGTATAATTATTTTATTTAAGTACTACGGATCTTTATTATCTGTTAAAATTATATTCAATACTAGCCGCCTTTGGTGACCAGGCGGTATTATTTGACAAGAGTTTTTAATTATAATTAATTTTACTCACATTACTTCGGAATAATTTCATAAATCATGGGAATATATTTTACTCCCATGATTCTCTCAAAATGTCATACATTAAAGCCATGCTACGTTAATACATTTACATATGCTGTGTTTATTGTGAACAAAAACATTCCTGATGGAGATTCGTCCCAATTACGTCATGACGCTTTTAAAAACGTAATTGTCCTATTAATCTAGCTTCTATTTTTCACGGTATTCACTTTTTTATGCATCTTGGAAACTACACAGATTTTAAATAGAATAATTGTTAATTAGCTCTAAATAATGGAAGAAAATTAGGAGATTAAATATTTGATTAAACAATGAAAACATCTTGAATTTCAGGGCAACAATATAATCTATTAGAAAGTAGACATTCAAAAATATCTGAAAATTTAGAACAAATTTGTTCCACCGGAGTAAGAAAAATATATAAAATTTTATATAAGTGTTTCGAATGTTGATTGTAAAAAAAAAAAAAAAAAAAAAAAACCCCTCCAATTTTTATATTATTTTTTAATTTATATAAATTATAAATAAATTTTGAAAAAAAACACATTCCGATTTGTACATTCCCTTTCTATAATATATATATATATATACAGTACACTCCCGATTATCCGCGGAATTGGGTGGCGCGGCCGCCGCGGATAACAAAAATAGCGGATAATCCGAAAAAAGCTAAAAACGGGTATAGCAAAAGAGAAAACAATCATTCCAACTTTGAAAAATTGTTTTATGTACAATAAAACGTAAAATAAACAGCAGGAAATGTTTAACTAACGCTTAATATTTTAGTATATCACTCAAAACTAAACTAAAATGCATTTTGTTAATGAAAACAGAAAAGTGCTTTGTACTTACGAGAGGCGTCAAAGATACACAGAAAAATGAATACATATGTACTGTTTTAATACTGTAATGTATTAAGTAATTACAAAAGCATAACTGTAAAACTGCACCTTTTTGAAGAAATCAGTTAAAAAAAAAAAAAAAAAAAACTTTGTGCGGCAAGCGCGGATAATCGGGAGTCTACTGTATGTTATAAATTTAGTAACTGTAAGCAGGGCGGGCAGAATTTGGGCTTCAATAAATACACACACAGACAACGTACATTCATTTTATTTTAGAATTATTCATATTTATTATTTTATGTAATATTTTCTTATATTTTTTGTGCGTATATACTTGTATACAATATATACTTGTATACTTTCCTACAAGCACATATACCCACATACTTATATGTGGGTATATGTGTTTGTTTCTCTCAGCATATTTTTTTGTGCATATGTTTCTCTATGTGGGTGTTCAATATATCTTTGCAAACTGTTCCAAAAGTTCTTTTTATAAATTTAAAGTGATGTTTTACATACAGGGATATGCCCTTTTTGCAGCAGATCACGAGATATAAAATAGAAAAAGATTGCAGCTAGGGATTGCAATATCGGACCAAAATTTCAATACCGGTGTTCGGTATTTTTTAGATCTTAATACCGGGATACCAGTATTAGAAATTTTTTAAACAAGAAAGGAAACACAGGAGTATTTTTTGTTTTATTTGCGAGTTTTATTAGAGAATAAATATCACAAATAATTTGTAACTTATAAATTATAACAGTATATATAGAATCACAAAAAAAGTAAAGGAACATTTTATTTATTTAAATCACAAAACAGTGTAAATATCATTATTCCGTCTGCGCTACAATTACAAATTTTTGAAATGTGATCTTAAAAAACATAATGAATATATTGTACTGTCATTAAGCCTGGAAGGTAATTTTGTGCAAAAATTACCAGCTGTTGAAAGCGCTCTTAGGCATCTAAGCTAGTTAGTGGTACTGTTATCAATGCGCGATATACTTTTTCCAAGTATTTGCCTTTAAATCCCTCATCTTCAAATAAATCGATTTCTCTTAGGATGGTTTTGAATATAGCTGATTTCTGTATTGTATTCTGGTTCTTTGAAATTTTTTTATGTATCGCTAATTCTAATTTTTGTTCAAGAGACAATTCTTTTTCACTATCGACATTAGTGTCATCATAATCTTCGATAACTGAACCGAATTATTCTGAATGTGGATAGGTTTGTGGGAAAAAATTTTAAGGAAATTTTCTATTACAATACATTTGTAAAGAAAACATTGAATATTTCTTGTGTATGTATAAAAGAAACTATGTTTCCTTTATTCTTTCAGGGGAGTTGCTCAAGGTTTTCTGCAAAACTCTGTAGGTTAAACTCTTTCGGAAATATTTTGTTACACTAAAATTTGTTTAATTAAGCTATAAGACACCTAAAATCTTTCGCAAAAACATCTTTATACAATAATAATATTCATGCTTTTACTTTTTCTCATACGTTGTATAGAGAAAGTTTATTAATCGTCAAAAAATTCGAATTTTAGATTTTGACGAGTCTCTACGTTCTGGACCTCCATGAGTTCGGAAAAAACTTTTTTACAAAATATCTGTCTCTCCGTCTGTGACAAAGATAACTCAAACTCTTTGAGCTAGATATTTGAAATTTATAATAGTCTTTACACCAAATTTGCAGATTTCTGTCAAATTTTGATTAAAATTTGATTTTTCTCCGCCTGTTCGTATATAAGTTAACACGATAATTACATAACGAAGAAAGCTAGATAGATAAAATTTGGTACTCATATTTAACATCTATAGTATAGCATCAGTCAAATGTTGAGTCAAATCCAACTACGGGTTGATTGTCCGTTTGTCTGTACTTTTAGAAACCATACAATGTAAGTTCAAAAATTCAATGATTTAAATATATCAAATTTTCTGTGGAATTTTGTGACTACAAGTGTAGATTTATGTCAAATTTTTGTTTCAATTGGCTGAGAAAAATGTGTCTAAAACACAAATTTAATTTTT
Source organism: Argiope bruennichi (assembly GCF_947563725.1). NCBI lineage: Eukaryota > Metazoa > Arthropoda > Arachnida > Araneae > Araneidae > Argiope > Argiope bruennichi. The sequence goes on along the minus strand of NC_079158.1, from coordinate 42,575,195 downwards.
GGATAATATTACAGCATGCTAGGGTTTAATCGCCAAATAATCCTCCATGGATCACACTATAGGCATAATAAAAGTGTTAAATTCACGCCAAAAGTTAATATTTCGTAACTATTGTACTGCAATGACGTGTAAGGGGTTCTCTTCCGTGACAAGGTTATTAGAAAAAGTATGCAATAAAGTTTTGGGGTGTCCTCTTCCACTGGTTGTGCATAATACTTTCTTAATGATATAATAATATTGTTAATGAATGCTGATTAATGTAATAATTAATATTGATAATGATTAATGATATAATATGATATAATAATTTTTAATGATATAATTTTTTATTGATAACGATAATATATTTTTTAAAGAAATATTTTTAATCATGAAATGTATTAGAACTGTAAACTAATATTTAATGTTTTAACCACGACATGAAAAATTTATTGAAGGCAAATGCAAGGACATGTTACCGCTCAAAACTCATTAGTAAAAGATGTTTTGTGCGTGTTAAGAGAGCACGGATGGTATTAAGAAGGCGCTATATCGCATCTTTAAAGCGGAATATTCTAGATTAAATGAGGGGGAAAAATCTGCTTTCAAAACGTTGGCAGCACGGTTTTATTTGGAGCCCTTTTTATTCTAAACGAAATCTTTCTGAACTCACGAAATTGTTTTTCACGTTGGTTTTGAAAGAAGAGACGTGGATTCAAAAATTACTTTTCTTGCAATTTAAGATAAAAATGAACTGCTTTTTATCTATTCATATTTTTGATTGTGGAAAGCTGGACTAAATAAAGTATGCGATGCAATAAAAGATTTTGTTTTGTATAACTTCCTGTTTAAAAAATAAATGAAAAATAGAGAAATGAGTTGAAAGAAAAAAAGTTTTTTTCCCCCACAATACTTTTCCCCCCACCTTAAACAGATTATAAAAGCTAAGGAAGAATGATTAAATATGGAAAAATACTTTGTTTTATAGCAGTCTTTAATACATTAACATGTTTTCATTACTAGACAAAATTTAGAACAATGTGCAGAAAAAATGACAATGTTACCAGAAAAAAATCTGAGGGTAAAAGGAAATTCGTATAAGACAGTAGCACTGATATCAATATATAATTAAAATTCAAATTTCAATTCAATATATAATTAAAATTTAAAAAATAATGATTAAGAATTTCATTTTTTACAGTCTTCTTTGTGGCTTGGTTTGCATATCGCATTTTCAGCACTGTTGTTTAGTTTTCTTATATTTTCAGCATATCACGCTTTTATGGCTTCTAACTCGACCTACAAATTATTTTGATACATTTTTTTTTTTTTTTACTTTTTAGTATTTTAGTAAAAGCATATTTACTTAAAGAGCCTTTATTGGTTATTTTCTAACTTTTTCGACAGCTGATTAGTCGGGGATTAGTGGTTACTAAAATTTTAAATTAATGTATTATCAGTACTAAACTTCGATGAACATGCAATTCATATTATTATAGAAATCCTGTCCATTGTATTGTGCATCTTCCTGCTTTTCAACTTAATTTTTATTTCAATTAAAATTTCAACATTAAATTAAAAAGAAGTGAGATAGTTCTATCCTTATATGATATTCAAAATAGATAGTCTTTAGAAATTTATCCAGATAAAATTCCCCCCCCCCCCAAAAAAAAAAAAAAAAGAGAATCTGAAATAAAATTATTAAATCAAAGAATTTAAAAAAAATAGAATAATACATTTTGTTTATATATTAGAAAAAGCTGAATATTATTCAAAATTTCACTTTTATGTTATCTAATCAATCAATTTCTGAATTGCTATCCATGGAAATTATTGAAATAAAAATGTATTTTCTGAAAGGAATTAAGAACTTGTATATTATTTAAATTATCAGAAAATGAAAATACTCACTAGAAACTTTTACCGATCATAATTACCAATTTAAAACGCATTCAGAGTTTTAGTTCGAAACTTGATAATGTTTTGTTTTCATCTATTTTTACTATATTCTTAAAATTTACTCTTAATTATATTTTATTAATTTTTTTGTTCATTATTATTTCTTTTGGGGAACACAAAAATTATGTGTAATATCGGTGGAAAGCATTTGAAATAAATTCGATAATTAAAACAATGGGAAGTATTTTTAATGCTTTTTAAGCATATTGCAAAATATGCTTAAAAAGTTTTAAAAATACTGGAGGCCAGGAAAGGGATTATACAGAAACACTATTGATATTGCTAGTGATCCTATTTCTTGAATTTTAAAATAGAATAAAAAAAATATGTTGCACTATGTTCTGTAGGAAAAACTTTAAAACTTTAAATATTTAATTTTTAGTTCAAAATCTAATTAAAATATTGAAAAGCTCATTTTTAGTGATCAATAACCATGTGACAAATTTGGTATCTCTTGGTCCAATAGTTTATCTTTTAGAGTGTTTTGAATAATTTTTTGTTATTCATTGTTTATCTAACGCGTCACATTTAAATATATACTTATAATATTATAAAAAATGTTTTGATAATGTATAGTGTAACGAAATTTTTCACTGACTTGAATAATATTTCTTCTGACAATTTGCCTCAACATGTTTTGATTTTGAAACTTAAATTTTTTTTTGACATCAGCTCTGGAAACTATTTTTCGAAACACTATTTTCACATTATCATAAAATTCAAAACATTATCTATTTAAAGATTAAATTTGAATGTCTATTTCCTCGGATGTAGTTAATTTAAAAAAAAGTTTAACGAAAGATACGATAAACTTACAAGCTAATAAATATACTTTATATTTTCACAAAAGATGAAATGACCATGCGCATTTAAATAAAGCCGTTACCGAAGAAAAATCTATAATATTTTTCTTGAATAACAGAGGCAACTTGTAAGTTAATAAAATAAAAAAAATCTGATTTGTTTATTATAATTTCATTCACTTAGACTGGCAATGGGTATGCTAAAATCTTTGTAAGTATTGTACTTATTTTGCTTATTTTCTAATATTACAGTGAATACATAGAGAAATCTGATAATTGAAAAAGTACCTCTTCTTTTGGACAGATTTAAATGGAAATTTGTAAAGTACTTGTAGTGATGGTATATTATAAAATTTCATTAATCTAGTTGCTTGAATTTTTATATTATCGTACTGATATACGCAAGAAAGGTTAGATGCAATGGTGTCTTTGAAAACAGGAGAATTTTAAACGTGAAGTTTTACCGAAATTTAGAATTGAAGTTTCTTGGAATACTTTATACTTTTCTTGTACTTTTTTATACTTTATATACTTTAATACTTTAAAGTATATAAAGCAAAAAACTTTCTAATACTTTATACTTTTTTTGTCTCGTATACTTTAATGTAAAAAAGGTTGAACATAAATGTAGTTGGTTATTTAAAACATGTCTTTTCTCTCTAACATTTATTCTCTGGAATACTTCTGTTACAGAGATTAAATGTTCCCATTAAGAATCAACCGTTTCCTATTTCTTGCAGGATTACTGAATGGCCAATGGACAGAAAAGGAAAAAACATTTCCTTTCCGATCACTCTCAATTGCGTGATCTGTCTTCAGAAATGCTGTTTTTATTTCCTGCTATTTCTCTTTTGGTTCTATTGACTTTTTTTGGGGGAAAATTCGTAATTAAGATAAGGAAAATAAACGAAGAGGAGTTATCTAGTTATTCTTCATATTTGTATACCAGATTTATTTGTTCCAAAAGATGAAAAGGAAAAGGAAGGGATTTATTTATTGTAAAATTTGTTTTAATTGAATTTTTATACAGGATATATAGTAACGCTTCTCTGTATTTTCAATTATTAATGGACCTTGGTATGTATAGTCATTGAGATGATTTCTAAGTTTAGCTAAACAAGCAAGATCAGCAGATTCTCCTAATTGCAAAAAATGAATTTGTTCCAATTTTCAAAGAGAACCGAAAACTCTATAAGCTACCAGAAAGTTGTCAGCCATAACAGTGCAAGGTACCAGATATTTTGTATGAGGATACAATGTTGAGGATCGAAGGAATAAAAATTTTGTTTTTTCTTCGTTCGGAATTTCCAACTCCGTTTCATTAGAAATCGTATCGTGCTGTTTAAGGCATTTGTGAGCCAAATTGTTAGAGTTCCTTAATGTTACAACTAATAATTTCAGTCTGAATAAATTGCTGTATCATCTAACATTGTTTTGGCACAAGAAAAATGTTTTGGTTTTTAATCCGTGTACTGTACCGTGAAAAACCATTACTGAACGTTGTAAAATCCTGCATATTCAAAGTTTTAAAGGAACATTTTAATCGAAGTTTGATGCTTTAAAATTCTATAGACTGCTGCTATCTGTTGTTATCCAAATGGCTGTTGCATTTTTTTTAATTTAGAAAATTCAAGTGTACGTTTGTTTTGTGGCAGCCATGTACCGTCAAAGAAAAGGGTAGTAATTTAAGTAACTCAAATTAAATGGCGTAAATCACATTAGAATTAAATGCCATTTGTTAAGTTCGAATTATGGATGAATTTAATCAAGTAATGGAATTACCAATAAATTTGGCGGTGCAGAATTAAAATTGCAGAAAGATCAAATTTTTAAATTTTTGGAAATTTATCTTCTTTGTTACGTTTTATTGCTTTTTATTGTAAGTAATCTTCATTATTTGATTTTTTTATTGGAGTTAAAGAAGAAAATCATTCTTTCGAAGCTATAAACTCAATGCTTTACCAATACTATTTCAAATAATCTCAATAAATTTCATTATATTTATATAAATATTTATCACCAGAAAAAGAAAATGCTTTAATAATCCAAAGTCAAGATTTTTTTTTGTGTGTTACGTTTAATGACTTTTAAGACATAAGAAATTTCATTCTTCATATAAACATAAAAATTCACTTCTTGAATTTAATTTTAAGATCTATTTTAAAGTTTATCAAATCCTTTACTATTATTTCAGAAATAAATAATCAAAAAATACTAAAGAAAAGAATAAGAAAATTTCTATGATTTAAAGTGTCGATAAAAGCTTCCAATTGAAACCTTAGAAATTTTTTATCAAAAAAAGATTTGATTGCAAAGATACTTCGTGTTAAAAAGAGCTGAAAAAAAATTCAAGTTCTTATTTATTAAGAGCCATACAATTTTATACTATATAGAATAGTTTAATATTTGCTAAATACCAATAACCGTGGAAGAAATAAATTTTTAAAAGTTATTATGGCAAATTTTCTTTTGAAGAGAGAAATAAATTTCTCTTTAAGGCAATTATTTCCATAAAAAATGTTAAATAAAAACTCCTAATCATATTTCATGTTTTTCAAAAAATACATATTTTCTTTGAATTATCGTGATCTTTAAAATTTTAATTACAAAAACAACTTTTTTCTCATCCGAGTTTATTAATGCATTTATTACATGACATGATTTTTATGATTTTTCATTTTATTTTATTGCTTGTTCTTTAATTTATAGGGAAAAACAGCGGTGACTGGGTAGTTAAATCTCGGCCTCGAGAGGGTTCTAGGATCGAGACCCGATTCTATCGAAGAACCCGTCATATATGTAGGTGCCCGTTAAATCCGTCGGGGCCAAATGTCTTCCTGCTGGTGTGGTGCGGAAGATTGCAGAGGGAGTGCCAGCTCAAATATCGTCTTCGTCATCTGACTGGGGTTCAAAATTACTTGGTCCGTACAAAATAGCCCTAGTGTTGCTTTAAAGCGAGACGCCAATATAATTAAAAGATAGTTTTCAGTATCATTAACTGCAGTAAATTTTTATTAGTAAAACCAGTATATGTTTAACATATTTGCACAGAAAAATTGATTTTACATTTATTAATTAATGCTTTAATATCAAGAAAATCATTAAGAAAATTATATAAATATATTACTATTAGTAGAATTTCTATTCTACAAAAATTCTTTACCTCTATTATATTGCAGTAACTTGTAATGGGAAAAATTCATATCTTATCAAAGCTTGATTTGAAAGCTTTAATTTACAAAATATTCCACTTGAACCATTCATTATTTTCCATTTATATTTGAATAAATGTTCAAGTTAGAATTGAATTCCGTTTGTGGGTAACTTGAAAAGTTTAATCCCAGCGGACATGGGAACACCTCGCTTCAGGGTGAAATAATGAAAGGGATGGAGAAACGAATGAAATTTCTCGACGGTTAAATCTGCAATTGACAAAGAACGATAGGAGAATTGGAAGAATTTAAAGTGGAAGAATTTGCAAGACTCTTTGGAAGAATTTAAAATGGATCCCCGTAGAAATTACAAAAGTTTCGAAATCATGGGATGGCTGAGATGAAGTTTTCGAGTTCAAATGATTTTCTATTTCATTCAGGATTTTCCTTTTAGGAATTTTTACGCACAATATATAAATACAAATACGTGTTTGAAAATATTCCACTACAGACAAGTTTCTTCTATAAAAGGATTTTTTTTTTAAATTAGGGGAAATTATAGAGTTTTAAGCCATATGAGCTTACATCCTAATATTTCAAAGTATACTCGAATTCCGTTTTGTCAATTTTCTGTTTCGTACCAAAATTACGGCATTTTCCATTCACTTTGGTTTACTTATATTAATGTTCAAGTGCTATTTTGGCGCGGATCTCGTAATTTTAAATTGTGGTCAGATGACAAGGATTATACATGAGTTGGCCTCCCCTCTCTAAATTTTCACACCGTACTAAGGGAAAAACATTTAGCTCTGACGGAATTGAAATGCACTAGTCACTTACACGGTAATTGCTCTGAGAAAAATAATCTTGAAATTGGAATCCTACTGTTCTGAATTCGGGATTTTCCGGGATAAGGACCAAGTAAGATTACTGCAGACCCGCATTCTGTTTTGAATTTTTTTTATATAGTTGAAGATTCTAATAAAATATATAAATATAGATTTCATTTAAGAGTCGCATATTTATGTAGTATTTTTTCATGTTCTTCTCTTTTTGATTTTTGAATATATGAAGCGTTTTTTTTTCATTGCACGATTTAAATAAAAAATTGCTCTTCAATAATCTTCTGGAAAACACATTTCAAAGTATTATGTAGAAAACATCTTCATATTCTTTTTTATTTGCAATTTAAATACAGTGCCACATTTCATAGTATAATAAAAAAAATTATTAATTTTTTTTTTCTAATGCATATATAAGAATTTATTTCCCTCAATCTCTCTTTCGTTTCGAATAAAAATGAAAATATTTTACTTATTTGACAAAACAAAAAGACATCAATAAATAATTTTTTCACGTGTAGCTTTTTTTATCTATACTTATAATAAAGCTCAATGTGTGTGTGTGTGTGTGTGTGTGTGTGTTGGCGCTCTACAGGCCAGGTCATTTGACATACAGCTATCAAATTTGGTACATGTATACCTTAGAGGTCGGGAATGTGCACCTGGGGTCCCTTTTTTTGAAATTTTAATTAGAATTTTAATTATTAATTAAAAACTAACTTTCCCGCCAAAAAAATCTTCCATTTTCCCCACCGCCAACTTTTCCGCCAAAAAAATCTTCCATTTTCGCCACCGCCAAATGAGTAAGGCTTCCGGGTTTTTTTTCTCCCAACAGTAATGAGGCTAGGGTTAGTATTTTTCGGCGGATTATTTCAAACGATTCTGTTTATTTTCTTAATGTTTGATGCATTTAAAATTAAACATTGTTAATGAATCGATCCTCCAGATTCATTCTGAAGTACTTTTGAATTAAAATAAAACAGAATAAAGGAAATTAAAAATTTCTAATCCGCATAGCGTTACCCCAACTGGCGTAGAAAAAAAATCACGTATTTGCGTTACGTAACTGGCGTTGAAAATTCACGCATGCGCTTTGTGTTCTGAATTCCGCATTGTGTTGACGAATTATTATCAACGAATGCGGACTGGATTTAAATTTTTTTTAGGTTCGTTGCATGTTTTTGTAATTAAAATGTATTTATGTTAGTTATATATTTTTTGTATATGCTTATAGTTTTAAGAGCATCGTTTTTTAAGTAGTTTTTTTAAAACCTGTTTTAAACCGTCTATTTTAAACGATTCGTTTCATTTTCTTAGTGTTTGATGCATTTAAAAGTAAACATTGTTAATGAATCGATCTGCTCATGATGAATCTAAGAAAATTTTGTTGACAAATTCTTGAGATAATACGTAAATTGAAAAAGATATTCTTTAGTGCCCATAAAGTTTAAACGCTGAGTGACTCTATTTTCATTAATCAGATTATAAAAAAATGCTTTGTTTCAGTAAAAAATATTATTATATTAATTGCAGATTAATTCTTTCCACTTTAATTTAAAACATAAATTCTACGGATGCTAACAGAAAATTAGAGAGATACATATTACGTTATGACTGAAGGCCTTTATAATATTATGAGTGAATTATATGACTATCAAAATTTGAAGTTTTAAAATATTTTGATGAAGAAGCTATTAAAGTAGGAATTGCATAAAATATTTAAATATAAAAATTTTAACGAACATTAAGATTGGCGAACCGGTTGGTCGACAAATTCTTGAGATATTACATAAATTAAGAAAGATATTTTTTAGTTCCCATAAGGTTTAAATGCTCAGTGACTCTGTTTTCGTTAATCATGTTATTAAAAAAATTAACATTTATTGACGAACACGAATTAGATGTTATAAAATCTGAATAGGTAAACATAAACGTGTAAACAGCTGTGCACCGGTTGCTATGGCAACACAGCTGGAAAGGGAAAAGAAGTTTCCAAAGAAAATTCACGCATGCGCATTGTTCTGATTGTTGTCATGGCAACCACTTTCAACAGATGATTTAAATTATTTTTAGGTTAGTTACATGCTTTTGTAAGTAAATTGTATTTATGTTAGTTATATATTTTTTGTATATGCTTATAGTTTTAAGTACATCGTTTTTTAAGTAGTTTTTTTTAAACCTGTTTTCAATGATTTAAATTATTTTTAGGTTAGTTGCATGCTTTTGTAATTAAATTGTATTTATGTTAGTTATATATTTTTTTGTATATGCTTATAGTTTTAAGTACATCGTTTTTTAAGTAGTTTTTTTAAACCTGTTTTAGACCGATTATTTTAAACGATTCATTTTATTTTCTTAGTGTTTAATGCATTTAAAATGAAACATTGTTCATTAATCGATCTGTTCATGATGAATCTGAGAAAACTTTGTTGACAAATTCTTGAGATATTACATAAATTAAGAAAGATGTTCTTTAGTGCCCATAAAGTTTAAACGCTCAGTGACTCTATTTTCAGTAATCATATTATTTAAAAAGATGCTTTGTTTCAGTAAAAAATATTATTATATTAATTGAAGATTAATTCTTTCCACTTTAATTTAAAGCATAAATTCTACGGGTGCTAACAGAAAATGAGAGAGATACATACTACGTTATGACTGAAGGCCTTTATAATATTATGAATGAATTATATAATAATCAAAATTTGAAGTTTTAAAATATTTTGATGAAGAAGCTATTAAAGTTGGAATTGCATAAAATATTTAATTATTAAAATTTTAACGAACATTAAGATTGGCGAACCGGCTGGTCGCCAAAGGCGGCTAGTTGTTTATAAAAGTTATAATTTATTTTTAAATCGGACACCTTTGTCTAAGTTGACTTGTAACGCGTATTTTGTATTTTGCTCTCATTTCCTGAAGCTCAAAAATTTTGATATTTTGCATCCTTATGTATTTCTAATGATAATATGCTATTTAATTATTTTCGTAAATTTATTATTTCATTTTCAAATAATTCAATTTACATTTTATCTCATGCTAGGGATCCACATAATAGTTAATGTGGAAAAAAAAAGATTTAAACATTAGTATAATACAATAGTTATTCATTAGTTATAATACAATGAATTATAAATTCAATTTGGTTTTTGAAACTGCCTTCATCAAATTTATTGTATTCATGCAAAATATCTAAAGTTTTAAGCCGATTAAGTATTTAATCTAATATGTCAAATAAGTTCCAATATTAATAAGTAGATCTTATTAAGAATCAAGACAGATGTTTGGAAATATTTATGAATCTATCACAAGGAAATCTTTATTTTCTATGTATTTCTTTAGTTTATCACATTTTAATGTCGCATATGAACGGAAAAATAAAATCGTCAGTCATATAGCAATTAAAATTGATCTAATTAGATTCTAAGGAATAAAATATTAAAGAAGACTCAAATTCATTTGATGAATCGAATTGTAAAGACAAGAAATCTAGAAGTGTCCAAAATTCCGTTGATGCAATGAACCATATAGAAGATACTTCGAAATCAGATTACCTAACAAGTAAATGATAAATGTAAGAATAATGATTTTAAGCGAATTTCCGATAAAAGGAATGACTGCACAGTTATCGAGGGAAATATTTATCATCCGAAAAGAAATTTGAAATACTTTTTTTTATTGTTAAGTGAAATATCGTATCCATATTTCGATATAATAAAAAGAAATCGTTTGATTTTTTTTTTATTTATGTATAAGAAATTTTTTTTGTATTCTATTTTTAGAATGAGCGATAAATTGTCAAGATTCCATTGAATAAATTATATTTATACGTTTGTAAAAATCATTATTGAAACAGAAAATTATCTAGCCTTATTTGAAAGTTACGCCGTAAGCGATATTTTGCCTATTTTGATTTTAAAGTAAATTAAAAATATTGTTTGCCTAAATATGACTAGATTGAATTCAACAAGGGAAACAGAAAAAGAAAGTAATTTCTTTTCTTATTACCATATTATAATTCTTAGAAAAAAACCCATCTGGATATATGCAAATATGATATGGACCAATGTTTATAATTTCTTAAAAATCTCAGTGAATTTTAGAAGTCGAAATGCTCCCTTTTAAAATGAAATTTTTGTCTCCTGAGTCAAAAATCTTTCCCGTCTATTAAAGTTATAGAAAAAAAATCTACAATCTATTTCAATTACTTCATTCTTTGAAAAATTATCTAAATATTGTGTTCCTAACAGTAAGGAAATAAAATTATCTAAAGTATGATTAGATCCTTTCACCTTACGATATTTCTACCAGTCTACAGATGAGGACAAAGAATAAAAGTACCATATATGCATCATTTCTTCCACGAAAGAAGAATTCGGATTTTGTTCCAAATGTAAGAATACATTTCTAATTCTTTTGTATTTATATTTTTATGATATTTTCACTTCAATAATAATAAAGAAAGTGTTCTCAGAGTAAATTAAACTAGAAAATTAAATTAATTCTTCAAAAATAATTTCTCAACAAAATATTTTGGACTTTTTTGATATATGTTTTTACCTTTACAAAAATATGTCTAATTTTATAGGAAATTGCATATTTTACAATTAATTATATTCAACATATGCAGGTGATACGAAACAAAATATTGAAATTTTCTCCATACAAATCATATTTAAGTTTATGCTGAACATTATCGTGGGTTTACATTGTACACCTCTTATAATTTTCCCTTTTCAAAGTAATTTTCTAATTCCACTATGACTAACAATAGGAATGGTTTTATAATGACAAAATATTAAATAGACATTTTAACTTATTTAATAAGTTAACGAAGATTAAAACATCAAATTCATCATTTTAGTCGACACTTTTTCTTTCCTTTATTTATATAGATTTATATAATTGTTGTTTATATAACTGATGAAAAACCCGTTATATAAAGACAACAAAATTAGGTACCTATTTTGCAACACTTTCAGAACTAAACATTTGACATACATAAGAAGGCTTAAAGACATATTAAAAAAACTTCTGCAGTCGAAGTCTTTTATTTTAATCTTTAAGATTAGTATATGAATACTTCAATCATTTTATTGCAACGATATTTATTCGACTGTAAGCTTACTCAGATATTTCACTTAGTTTTTTTTTTCAGGCAGAATGTGGAGAGAAGAAATGATTCATCAAAAGGTTGGGGAGGAATACTTTCTTGTACGTATGTTTGCATTTCATCTATCATTTCCATTATGTCTCAGTAATGCATGTTGCATCCCCCAAATATTTATCTGCTCTCGGATATAAAGCAAATGCTTTTAGCAGAGATAAAACAAATGTTTTATTTTCCACAATCGAGGAAGACTTGATAGCCATTTTTGTTGCAGTCAGGAAAAAAGTTATTAAAAATAATACTGTCATTTCTTTATAATTTATTTTTGTTTCAAGCAATTTTATGATTTTATTAAGAAAAAAAGAATTGCATGACTTTTTTTTACCCGTTCTGAGTTTTTGGGTAATGTATTGAGAGACATTATGGACTAGACGAATGGATCGGGGGACCTACCATTATAGGATTAGAACCAACAATAACTATACAATCATTATTGATTCTAATATTGGTACTTTTACTTTCCTTATAAAGAGTGATGACACTTTTCTTGGCAACACAGGTTTATTATATTTTAAGGATTAATGATCCATGACAATTTACAGATGTAAAATTAAATTCCAATTTAAATCAAAACTCATTTCTCGGATCTCGCACCGGAGCTCCTACCAATACATACTTTTACCGGTGCCAGCCATCCCACTCCCGTGCAACTGTTCCTATCTCTCTTCACTTCATCTTCTTTCAGCCGTGGGGCCAGTAAAGCTAAGTAGAGGTTAGAGGCATGATAGGTACTGTTATCATTGTATGGTGATTGATTCTCATAATGATATCGCTAATCACTATATAGCTATTAATGGAGGAATCCCGCTTGATTTTTAGTACACCGCCGTTTTCTTTAATTTCAAGACAATAACTTATGGAAAAGGATATGAAAGATGTTTCTTGTAAGTCAAAGCGATTCAAAGCTCTTAGACGATTTCTAGATAGGCAAAGGTCTTCTATAAAGGAAGGGAGATGACTTCCTATATCTCTTAATGAGGAAATGATTCTTATTTATTTTTCATTTGGAGGGAAAACTCAAGAAACCAGCTTGAGAGCAGCGAATATTTCGCTGTGAAAGAACCCATTAAATTAGTCAAGAACACAACTTATGGATAGACCCTGTAACTTTTTCCCTCTCATTCACGTTCCTCGATTCTGCTTTGCCATAATTCATTAACCCATTCTTTCACCTGAATATAATTATAATAATGAGTAAATGGAGTTTAGTTATCAATGTTTCTTGTTCTTTCCCTTATGTGTGCAGAAAGCACACCAGATTGAACTGAATAGACATGAATAACTGAATAGCTGTTTTTTTCCTGGGGAATACTAAGAAAAAATCAAAGTATTATAATTACAAGGTGGAAAGGAAGATGATTAGCGCTTGTTTAACCCTTTATTTACCGAATTATGTTGCCATGAATTTTTCAACTTCATTTTTGCACCAGTAGTTAAGTTTTCTTGCAGAATGATTCCAGGGAACACAAGAAAAATATTTTAATTAATAGAAATATCTTAATTATTAATTAAATATTTTTAATTCCGACTTTTAGCTTATATTAACTTCTTGCATTTGGGTTACATTCTCCGTTTTCTTTAGAATACCATCAACAAAAATTGTCATATTACTAAGATATAAGCCATATTTAAATGGTACTTTTGATTATCGTCAGTAAATAAAGGGTTAACTATACGAAAATGTCGGGCAAATTGGATGTCAGTATCTAGGAGACCGAGTTTCATTCGACAGTTTTTGTAAAATTGCGTCTTTTCACCGAAAATATTTAGATTCGAATCACAAACTGATTACATATGAATATTTTCCATTCTTACCTACATATCTGCTGGTCATTTAAATAAAAAAAATCATGGATGCACATAGTTTAACATATTATTCGAATTGGCTAACACAATAATTGCATTGGTTGCTATTGGTTGTCAGTCGATCGTATTCACTTTCGGATATCATAAAGCGCCATCTCACAAAATGTTGAGGTACCAGTAGATTATCAATCTATGGTAACAATGAAGTACCACAAAAATTTACGAGATGGCGCTATATGAAATTGTCAGCATGAGAGCAGATAGAAAAAGGTTCTAATAGTTATAAAAAAGTTTTTTGTAATTTTTTTGGAAAGACACCTATGTAGATAAAAAGCAAAATCTTATCTAAATATAAAATTTAACCCAAAGCATTAGATATACACGAAACAAAATTTGTACTATAAAGAAAGACATCTATAAAGTAAAAAAAATCACTAGGAAATTTACAGATATTGACTGAGAATATACTTCAGACGGAAAACTGAACTGAAATGAAATTAAATAAGAATCAACTTCGGCTAAGATATTAGGGTTAATTTTCAGCTTACTTTCTGTGTCATTACCAAATTGTCATCTTACGACGTCAAATTGAAAGCCCAGAAATAAGTCACCCGTTTTAAAATAATTTTTCATTCTATTTCTTATATAATTTTTTACAACAATTATTTACTTTTTTTCAAACTTATTTTTTTCAGTTATAAAAATTGAGAATGTATCAAAGATTTAAACGATTCTGAGTTTCCATATTAGATTTCAAAACTGCTGCAATTACTGCAGCGATATTTTTTTGACAAGTTACAAATACTTCACACATCGTTAGGTTTAGTTTAATATAAATATATCTACACGAAATAACAGTTAATAAATGTCCCATGTTTGAAATGTCACTTATTTTTTAAAAATACACCATCACTTTAAGTTATGTTAGCAAGATTATGTTTCTTTGTAAAGACATGTCCAATTCCTGTTCTTCGACACATTATAGGATTTCAGACAGCAAGCAAAAAACAAATTTTTCTCTGCGAATCTGAATTACGTGATCTGAGATAGAAATGTTTCCGATTTTCTGTTTTCTTTATTTTCGTGATATTTACTTCATCCTCGGAAAAATAAGAAAGTGAAGACATACAGTGTTAAAGTTCTGATATGTTTTTTAATGTTAGTTTTTCACAAATACTTGTTCATTACTGTAACTGTCAAATATAGAGGGGGGGGGGGGAACTGCATCTGACAGTTTTTATGGTGACAATTTCAATTTATGTTTAGTTTTTTTTTTTTACTATTATTTGCTTTATTTTAATGGAATTTTTTAAAATGATAGAGAAGCGACTTGACAGAAGAAAATATTTCTTGTTCATTACTTTCTGAAAGATAGTAGTTTAATATTTTGTCGATTAATTCCTTTTATTTTAAATTATATTTATTTAAATATTTGATATAGTTGTAACTTATTTATAATTACTAAAATATCTTTTTATTAGTTCGTTATTCAATCTTTATTAGTTATAAATTTTTTCGGGTTTTCTCTTTATATTGACTGAAGTCACAGTTTACATATCTCTTTAAAAAAATGTTTTCAAGAGAAGTGCGTGTTTCATGAGAATCTAGACAATTGCGCTGCAATCTGTATTGCTCTAAATTTAAACATTTTTTCTCACGAAAATATAATTTATTCAGTAATAAAGTTAGGATTTATACAACAATTCGACAATTTATTTCATACTTTACATTATTTGCATATTTTATAATACCAATTACGTGTATTCCAATATATTGTAGCTGGTTGTGTGTATTTAATCCAAGGAAAGAGGCTTTCTTGTCCTTTTCTTATTTATTTTCGCACACACATATAACAACACACTTGGACGATGATCACACATATATAAGCAAACACATAATATATACATTTAAAAGTAGAAATTACCGCTAACAAAGAGTGAACGAATAATTCTTTTTTGCCGCTAACAAAAGAGCGAGCGGTATCTGCTTGCACCAGTTTCACACCAACTCTCAGGGTGAAGTGTTAACAATAAAAAAGCTTAAGTGCGCTTCCCTCACATTCCAAACATACATATTGTTTAGAGCATACTGCGCCATCTATGTTCAGTATTAAATTTTACTATATGAATAAGTATACAAAGAATAATAAATACAAATAAATGAATTATATGAAAACAAAAATTACAAATAATGAAATCACATAAACAATAATGTGCAAAATTCTTTCGGGTAGTGGATAAACAAAAATTTTAGACTGATAATTCTGATGATTTTCAACATAACAATCATAGGCATCTGATTTGGATATGACGAAGGCACTATAAAAACACAGGAATAATCTTCCAAAAGTTTTAATTTTACTGATAAAAGATTTGAACTGATATTTATACATTTTGGACATTGGACAACACAAACACATACACAATTTTATGTATTTGTGTTGCGTTCAAAAGAGAATTAAGATTTGAGGTTGTGGGATTTGAGATTGCACCACAATAAAACAGATCAGGACACTTTTGACAACACAAAATAAATTTTTGCTATCATATTCACATGGAAAGAGTCGAGGGAAAATGGAAGTAAAGAGTTTTTATATCCAGATTATTCGGCGAGCTTCCATCTTATAGAATTGAATTTGCAATCTTATTTGTATTACGATGACATTTTACTTTATTTCACTGACATCAAAGACTAAAATCTTCATTATATTTGATATTGAGTTCGCAATTCTTTAAATTGTTATCCATAATGTTTCTAATAATTAATTAATAATTCATTTATACAGCATTTACTTTGCAAGTATTTAAATTATGTTCTTTACTTATTGACCTAAATACGTGCTCGTAGAATTTTACCAGGATGGCCTATCAGTGAAATAGTAGGTAAAGATAAATTTATCTAACAAGCACATTGTATCTTTTATCTCAAGTGCAGCTGAGGAATTAATTATTCTTAGATATTTAAACATTCTGGTTTGAAAGTCAGCTCAATGTCTGACTGTACTTCATAATGTGACAGTTATGGCAATCTGAGAAGTCCTAAGATAGAAGTTAATTAAATTTTTCATAGTGCTAATAATGCTCGTTTGTTATTATTTTGTATCATAAATTTTCCGAAAATTTTATATTTGTCTATATTAGTAAGAAAAATCTTACACATGACATTCTGTGTCTTACACATTATTCATGACCACAAAATATTGCGTTCTGCAAGTTTTAATTTTATAGGAATCGTCTAATATGACATCCGTGTTTATTCTATATTTCAAATTTTCATTATTCCCTTCTGAAAATAAGAAAAATTGATAAAACTTGACATATTTTAACTATTTTTCCTTATTTTCACAAAAATAATTCTTTTCTAAAACTTTATTTTGAAGCTTACAGGAGATAAAACGCTAAGGCATTTCTTGCTATACCAATTTCAAAAGAAATAACATTTTATTTCATTGATCAGTAAATAACAAGTAAAAGTTTATAATGATGCACTAATAAAGCTTCTCAAAAAATTTGCCTTTTTTTCAGAATTTGTTTCCTGCAAAACTTCTACATGCGTGTTTTATTAAGAAATTGGAAAATCAACGTATTATTTTTTTTGTTTTTAAGAGTGATCCAAAACTAATATTATCTAAATTTCTATATTTAATTTTTGACTTAATACATAAATATTTAAAATTTGACTTAAAATTAATTTAGCACATATTATTTCCAATATAAAAAAATCAGGTTAATTAAAAGAACACATTTTTTTGATTTTCTTCTCTGTGGACGACTTTTCCCTAAAATGCATAAAAATTTAATTATGACGCACCAAATAATACTTTTTTCAGATAGTCATATAAAGGCATTTTATAATTTTCTTTTTATCTTACCCTTATTTAAGTTGACTTTTATGATTTTTATGAAGATGGAATTTTGTAGCTGAATTTTTTCACCCATTGATATTCTGCAGTTTTTGAAATTTTATACATTTTAGAGTTCTTTATGATAATACCCAATTTTAATTTTTTTATAAATTAGTTATGTATTAATCAATTAATTATATTAGACTTTTTTTCAAGTGGTTATACCTGATAATAAATTCGCAAAAATAGACTTTTTAATACTCATAAGAAAATTTTAATCAAATATGAAGCAAAATTATAATGTTAATACAAAAATTTCCATGGTTAGTACACTAATTAAATTTTTATTTTGAAAAATATTTTTATTGATAAGAACTTTACTGATTTGATAAATAGATTGATTAATGAATTAGTAAGATATTTTGTTTCCTTTTATCGGTTTAATTTTCCTTATTTTAGCTAAATAATTTTCACTCTCACATTCTTATATATTCATTATTTAATAAAAGAAAACTTCATTGCTTAAATATTTTTTAAATATAATGACCCATGTTTCTTTATAGAAAAAAAAATATTTAGAGTTTATTATGAAAATTGCGTCAAGACTGATAAGTTTTTAAGAACATCTATTAAAACCATCTCTTATGAAAAGCAAGGTTATGATGTGATAGCCAATAAAAATTCTTTATTGTGCTGTTAACTTCCCAATAAAAATTCTTTCTTTTATCTTTTTTGATTATGTTGTGCTCTGAAATTTTAATTATGAGGTAGTATTCTGCTCTGTTTGGCCTTCAACAATCTCTGAATAAAATTTCGTCGCATTGAAAACTTTTAGAATGCCAAAGAAAATAGTTTATATATTTTTTCTCCTCATTAAAAGATGGAAAAATGCTTTCAACGCATTGTGAAAGGTAAATTTTTTTAATGTTATTTTATTGACTTGTGAAATTATAAATTTTAATGTTCGTCTATTGATCAGTTAAATAACAGGTCATAAAACCTTCAAAAAAGAAATTAACGGAGATATATTTCGAATATAAAAGGGTTGCATCTAGGGCTATTTTATTTCTAAATTTTTATTTAAGACTCAGCGAAGGAAAAATTAAGCACATCTGACCATTTTATATATTTTTTTAAGGAATCACTATAAAACCTGAAAAATTTATTTTTTGAAAAAACTATTCTTATATTATGGTAAATACAAGAAATTGTTTTTTTCAATGACATTGTTATAAGCACTTCATAATATTTTACCGAATGCTTACAAAGTTTTATAAACATTGGGAACTTGACCAAAGGAATCATATTCATACTGCTTTCTTGCATCCCATCAACGTTGAGATATTTGGGAGTCTGAAAGGTGAAGATTCAGTGATCAGACTTGCTTTTATTTCGGGTTTTTTTTGGTCACAATTTTAT
Source organism: Argiope bruennichi (assembly GCF_947563725.1). Lineage (NCBI taxonomy): Eukaryota > Metazoa > Arthropoda > Arachnida > Araneae > Araneidae > Argiope > Argiope bruennichi. Next base: position 42,556,221 of record NC_079158.1, on the reverse strand, counting down.
ATTATATCTACTATATTTTCTTGTAAATAATGTTAATTAAAAAAGATACATTATTTAATCTTAAAAAAACTGGATTCTGCATAATTTTGAGAGTAACTTCACATTACGTTAAAAATTATCGTACAGAGTAGTATTTGCTGTTAGAATGATTCACAAAATCGGTAGAGATGCGATCCAGTTGACAACGTTGTTTTAGCACCAGAAGAGTTTTTGTTGTCGAATTTTGGGAAAGAAGCCAATAATAATAAGATACCATCCGGAAGCTATAATAAGAAGAGTTTTTGTTGTCGATTTTTGGGAAAGAAACAAATAATAATAAATTTATAATCCAGAAGCTATAATAAGAAGAGTTTTTGTTGTCGATTTTTGGGAAAGAAATAATAATAAGATATCATCCGGAAATAATCTATAAAGATATCATCCCGGAGCAATTTAACACAATTTTACCCATGCACATTTATTCACATGCGAACACAAGAGTTCCGATGTAATGTAACTATCTCATTTGTCTAGCTGTTTTAGTTAGACCAATGTGTTAGACATTATTATGGCAAATATAAGCAACAAAATTTCTATTTTATTATATATATTTATTCATTTCTATTTTATGTAATTTTTTTATATAACTACATAAAAGGTAAAACTGAATGAAACTCATAATAGGAATATTTCGTACTGCTAACTAAAAGTTAAAAAATAAGAGATGTGTTGAAATTAATTTCCTAAATTTTACTTTACGTCGCATTTTTGGTACACTTGTAGTTACTGTACTAATTTGTATGGTTATGATATGAGTAAAACTATATGCGAGTAGCATAACCATTGATATGAAGATAGATTTTAATTTAAATGTGGTAAGTGCTAATTTAAATTCTATTCAATACTTTTAGGTAAATGATTATTAGGTTAGGTATACTCTACAGCAAAAATCTATTTTATTATTTTCAGAATTGAACCATCATTTGAATCATTATTTAAATTGAATTTTTCTTCCGTATCAGTGGATCCCCCTTTTCTGTTTAATTTTTTTCAAATTTTACGCAAATTGTTTGTTTATTCTTTGATCATTACAAAATTTTTGTCTATCTTATTTTAAGAAAAATCAAATACTCTAATTTCAAATATTTTTATCAAACAACAAATAGATATAATATATTTAGGTGTTAGTTTTGTTGTAGAATAATAGTTCAAATTGCCTCTATACGTTTTAAACTATAAATCTATAATATTTAGATTATAGAGCTAGAATTAACGACATGTTCCTTTTATGGGATTTATTACATTATGTTTCCCTTCTCCTCTTCTCATCCCAGATGGCCAAACATCCTTTTAAGAGAAATTTTTAAAAACGCCCGGAACAGTATTTTAAAAGAGCAATGGAAAGTATTGATAAAATTTCTCCATGTGTCCCAATAATGAAGGATAGAAAAAAAATCGTTTTTCTCAACAAAGTAAGTTTTTCTTTTGGTTTTTTTTCCTATTGAATATTTCTTTTTTTTACCACCATTTATTTTTGTTTTCTTCCCGAACTCCATTATTTTTTTTCTTCTTTCGGGTTTAGTGGAAACATAATCCATTCAATTCCACTAAGCTTTCTGAACCTATCGCGTTTTGAAACTTTATTTGTTTTATTCTTTGATCCCAGGAAAAGAAAAGCGATATAAAAGAATTTAAAGAAAATGCAATTTAAGTTTTCAAATTATGGTTTCTCATTTTCGCTGGGGTTAACAAAGTCTTGTTTTACTCAGACTATTTTATTCACTATAAAGGATTTTATCATCAGCGTTTTATAAAACTTGATAAAAATGGATCTTAATGAACAGTGTTTGAAATTCTTTTAATTCCATTCAGTTTTCTGTGAGAATTTTGGAGCTTTAGTAAGATTGTTTCTTTCTTTTAAAGAAAAAAGATATATAAAAGAACTTGAAATACCATTTCAAGCTAAATTTGGCTTTGAAGCCATGATTTAAATTGTGCTACATTAGTCAATCTATGTTATCTGATTTTCATTAATATTATATTGTTTAGTTTTGTATTATTCCAATCTTTATTGCATGGAAATAATTTTATATCGTTTACATTTTTTTAATCAATAGTCTCTTTGATGTTTAGTTGATTCGTTAGGAATATTAATTGCACTTGAATTCATTTAAATATTTTATGCATAGCATGGTGCCTATAATTTTCTCAACAAAATATTTTTGCATCCAAATGGGAAGGAGCTTATGAAATTACGAATCTTTTTCATGCAATTCAAATAACTCATTGACATTATTACCATATTATTTCTAACTCACTGATAGTACTACTGTCCTGACTATTCTTAACCGAAGAGATTGGCAAGATTAACAGCTCTTTCAATTGCATGAGCACTTGAAATTACTAATTAATTAGTTACTCTTATTTTTTTCACTTAATTAGTTGCTTTTTATTTTTTTAGAAAAAAAAAATCAAAATTTCGTGTTTGATTGCTTTTATTTCTGACTTTTGTACTTCTGATATATTCCAAAATAGCAACAAATTAGTAAGAGAAAATTAGGAGACGCATGACTTCGAGTTCACACAAGTTGGAATTCTTTATTTCAAATGTCTTCCTTTTGAACATTCAATCCATATATCACTTTTATTAATATATATATATATATATATATATATATATATATATATATATATATAAATTTCTCTAATTTTTGATGTTGAATAAATAATGAATTTTTCAGTAATTAATAAATTTTAAATTAAATTTTTACACAGCTAAAAATAAAAATGGAATGATTTAAAGGAAATAGTTTTAAGACTAATATGCCATTAATTATTAAAAGCCACATAACTAACAAACAAGTTACAAAGCATATATAACGTATTTATTCCACTTACAAATAGTAAAAGCTGATTTACTATTTGTAATTGTACTTACCATATTGCTCATGTTATTTTAATTTATAATTAGAAAAGCCTTATTGATAATATGTTATTTATATTAAATATTACTGAAGACTGCCAACAAATACATAGACTAACAATTTTTTTTTTGCAATGATTGAGATAGACTGCATTTTTTTAAATTTAACTTGAGTAGTTTCGCGTTTGCAAAGATAGAATTTTGAAATATTGTTTTTCATTTTCTTCTGTATGTATAGAGTTTTACATATTTTGTACATCTTCGTATTTTGATGACAAAAGACTAATTTAATTAAGCTTCTTGAAACACCACTAGTTAATCAGTTAATAGTAACATTTTAGTTCTATACATGTGGCGCCAAGTGGTATTGAGATTCAGACAAAATGATTATAAGGTACCATAAAATTTATAATAGTGGTATATGGATTGAATATTCAAAAGGAAGAAATATTTGAAATGAATCGTTTCTTTTTACTACACTGATAAAATTTATTATTATTATTATTATTATATATATATTTACTATAAGGGATTTTGACTTAACGTTTGTGAAAATAATTTCATACGTAAAATACTATCTACTTTAATTTACTTTTCGTTTAATTTAGATTCGATAAAAAAGAGGCTATAAACAACAACAACAAAAAATCGAATATTTCACGAAGAATAATCATTTAATCTTTGAGATAGACAGTCAATCTACTCCATGCTTAAATTGAGAGATAGATAGTGCCAACTGCGCTAGAGCAATTGGTTTAAAATTACTATTTGATGGATATCCAGCTGTCACATCTTGGTATAAAAGATTGATAATAGATACTCAGATGTCTTGTAATAGATGAGGATACAATGTGAGGACATTAATTCCAATTAAAATTTAAATAAGCAACAATTCACGTCTTTCAGTATAAATAAGTTTCGTGAATGTATAATAGAGAAGATGAAAAATAAATTTAAAAACTTCTTTCTAATGATAGTCAATAATAGTTTTTCGAATCAAATTATAATTGTTATGAATATTACCTTTTTATATATAATATAAAGAAATAGAAAATTTGTATTCAAGCTAGAGTGGGGAGATTTTCTTTCATATACTCTACTAAAAATGTTATCCCAGGGAAAGCTTTGCTCATAGTATTGTATTGGAGTACAATAGTTACGAAATGCCGGCGTCCTGGCATAGGGGTAGCGCGTCTTCCCCGTGATCTGGGCGTCCCGGGTTCGAGTCCCGGTTTGGGCATGGTTGTTCTTCTGTTGTTCTATCTGTGAGATGTGTGAATGTGCCCTCCTGTAAAAAGGGGTTGTGCAAGCGAATGAGTGATGCGTGAGTGGCAAAGTCGTACTCTTGGCCCTAGTTGGCGCTGCTATAAAAAAAAAGAGACGTCCCCCTCAGGCTTAAATCGCTGTCTTCGTAACAGCGGGCTTGTAAGTGGCAAGTGCCATAAGAAACAAACAAACAAATAGTTACGAAATAATTGAATTTAGGGTGAATTTTGCATTTTTACTGATTTTATCGTATCATTCTTGGCCAGTTTTATGGCCGATTAATCCCTGGCATGCGGTTAGTAGGATCCAAAAAATCATACTTGTGCTTTAAATGTATTTTCCCCAATTGATTAAAACAAAAATTTGTCACAAAACTGTACTTGAAATAAATATCAAAATTCCATACAAAGTTTTACATATTTAATATACGTTTTACATATTTACATTGTTTTTTATATTAAATATAATTACAAATTGTAAATATATTATACAAAGTTTTACATATTTACATTGCGTTTTTGTGCTATAGGGTTTATATTTTTCTGAAAATACAGACAGAGAGACGGTCAACACATTGTTGAATTTCGCTCAAAATTTGAAAGGAGTCAATAATATGTATGTTAAATCTGTGTTCCGAATTTTATCCATCTAGCTCTCTTCGTTTTGTAATTACTGTGTTAACTTATATTCGTACATCCTGACAGACAGACAGACTTTCTCTGCACAGAATTTACTCAAAATTTTAAAGAAATCTGCAAATTTGGTGTAAAGACTTTATATCAAATTTCAAACGTCTAGCTCAAAGCGGTTTTGAGTTTGTCTCAAGCAGACATACATACGTTTTTCAAAAATGCGTTTCGAACTCAAAGTTTTAAAAGGTGGAGATTCGTCAAAACTTCGAGTTTGAATTTTTTGACGATTACTTTCTTTATACTACGAATACGAGAAAGAAAAAAATTGTTTGATATATTATATATAGTATTATTCTTTCAATGTACAGATATTTAAGGAATCGTGTTTGAGGGAATGAGATAATGAATGCAAAGGGCTGAATACGGCACTCATATAAAGATTTTTTTGAATATTGCTATACTTCATACTACGTATAAGAGGAAGTAAAAAGTAATGAAAATAAGAGATTTCATGGGCCTTAAAGGGAGTGGGAATAAATCAAATGAAAGTTACGGTAGATTAATTCTGGAAAAGTCGAAAAGTCGCCTGCCACTTCCATTACACTGAAAAAGAAACATTGAAGCAAAATCTATCGATTGCCCTCTTCCAAAGAAGGCGTTTATTGGAAACTTAATTTTAGAAGCTCACCGAGAAAAAAAATAGCTTGGGTTTAGAAGTGAAGTTTGATTTATTTTACTTCAGAAGAATATATCATAATTAAAAAAATGTTATAAAGAATGTTTGAGATATTTTTTTTTCTTTTAATGTATTTTTCTGAACCATTCTTTGTCACACCGGTTTCAGGTTCTCAAGAGCGAATTTTTTAAAAATCATTTGTGAAGTTAAAGGAATTTTTTACTGTCATTTATCAAATTACTAAGCTAAGCAATTATTGTTTTTTTTAACTTGACTGATATGTAAATGCAAAGACATGATGATGATATGTTTTAGTTGAGATTACATCCTTATTTTTACGTTTTTGGCTGTTAGTAAAGAATAAAATTAAGCAAGAAAGAATCTAAAATCTATTTTTATTAGAGTACAGAAAATGCAGAGACTAACATCATCTTTCAGATTTGTGTCGTAAGGGCAGGCTAAATGAAGACGTGAAAACATCAAGTATTGGTACAATGACTAATAAAGTGGGATTTTTTACTATACTGAAGTGACAAAAGTCATAGGATACCTCCTAATAATGTATTGACCCTCTTTTCTCAGGCGAATTGCAACGGTTCGACGTAGCGTGGACTCAACAAATCGTTGGAAGTCTCCTGCAGAAATATTGAGTCACGCTGTCTCTATAGAGGTCCATAATTGCGAAATGTTTCCGATACAGGATTTTGTGCACGAATTGACCTCTAGATCATGACCCATATATATTCGATGGAATTCTCCAGAATGTTTCTGAAACCAACTGCGAATAATTGTGGCCCTTTGACATGACACACTGTCATCCATAAAAATTACATCGTTACTTAGGTATGAAGCATAATATTACATAGTTTAGCCCATGAATGGCTACAAGTGGGGTTCAAGTAACTGAGCATAGTTATCTCTGGTAAATTATAGGTTCAGTTGTACCAGAGGATACCTATACCATTATATAGCCTATACCATTCTAGTATATACCATTTACTATCTATACCATTATATAGCCTATACTATATAATGGTATACCATTATATAGTATAACATTATATAGTCTATATACCATTATATAGTCTATATACCATTATATAGTCTATATACCATTATATAGTCTATACCATTATATAGCCACCATTAGGATGAATACTGCATTGTAGACTACTTGGGTCCATGGCTTCATGGAGGTCTGTGATCAAATGAAATAGTGATTCATCTAATAAATCCACCGTTTTCCAGTTGTTTGGGGTTCAGTTGATTTAGTCACCAGCCCAGAAGAGGTGCTGCAAGCGGTGCCGGACTGTTAGTAAAGACATTTGAGCTAGTTTTCTTCTGCTATAAAGCCTAATTTCGCCTCACCATCCTAATGGACACGTCCATTATTGTCTCCTGCATTTATCCTTATATTCACTCCTGCGATTATTTCACACAGTGTTGCTTGTCTGTTAACACAGAGAATTCTACATACATGTTGCTAGAGTCAGTCATTAAGTACGGTGGCCTGTCACTGTGTTGTACATGGTGGAATTACTCTTGAAATAAGGAGATTTTACAGTCGTCAAAGGTCCTATAGATATATATGATCACTAGTTAAGAAAAAACGCCGCATGCGATATCATGCTGTTAGTAATAGTATTAAAGTAGGTCTTCTGCTGCCATATCCTATTAAACCAGATTTTACCGCACTGTCTTAATAGATATGTTCATCATAAGTCCCAAATTGATTCCTGCAGTTATTTCATGCAATGTTGTATGTTTGTTAATCCTGATAGTTGTGCGACACGTTGCTGGTATCTATCATTAAGTGCAGGTGGTCTGCCACTACCGTGTCCGTAGTGGTCCATAGTGGGAGGTTACTTAAATTAGGTATTGGCAACACAATCTTGAAACTGTAGACCTTAGAATGGTGAATTCTCAAATTATTTTTGAAATGGAAGGTTCCTATGCGTCTTGCGGCAACTACCATTACGCGTTCAAATTCTGATAATTCACGTCGTGCTTCCATAATCAAGTTAGAAATATTTCAACATGAGTCATTTAAATATAAATGGAAGCTCTGCTACTGCATCGCCCATTTATACATTTTGTACGCGATGCTTCTGCTGTCTGTATATTTGCATATTGCTATCTCATGATTTTTGTCACTTCAGTATATATCCATAATGTATTTTAAGATTTTATTAATTATTTTAGGTCACTTAATTTTATCATAATTTTTTCGTTTTCATCTGCTCACATTTTTGCTTTTTTATTTTTAATCTCTGATTAAGTTGTATTCATGAACTAGAGTGCAAATGTACAGAATTCTTAAGGAAAGAAGAAAGACATATTCACAGAAAGGAATATCTCTGACTGAATAAACTCGTTCGTCGAGGCCTTTTTCGTCCACTTTGTGAAACCCAGTTTAGTAATAAAAATGCAGAATACTCGTTTAAAGAGTTACATTATTTTTTGAATTTCATCAGAGTCAACAGGTAAAACTTTCTTTGAAATAGTTTTCTGCGAAAAAAACTCTATTTATCTTAAGCTGGAACTTTAAAAATTCTGCTTATGTTAAATTTTTATTCCGTGAAGTAGTTCATTATTTGTTTGGAAAATTTTTAAATGCAAAAATTACTTCTACTTAGGCGCTGAAAATGAGTTGAAAGAGATTTTAATGAGAAGAATTTTTCAGGAGCTTTTAGAACGCATTTAGAATTTTTCACTGCACAAACTCATTTGTCTAAGACTTTAAAAACCTATTTTGGAAAGTTTGGACAACAAAGAAAATTCCAAATAGCACGTCGAAGTGTAATTTGTTTTTTATGGATTTAATGGAGCAGAAACAATTTTTTAAAGATGATGGTAGGTTAACTTGTATTTGATTCTGTTTACAATTCCCTTAAACATATTTTTGTTAAAGTCGTTTTTAAAACATAGGAATTTAATTTACCTGTAATAAAGAATTAAAATAAAGATTGATTTCTTTTGAAAGGTTATTTTTTTGAAGTTTACTATGATAAGCAAGTCTTTTGTTAAGAACTATCTCTATCTTAGAACTCTCCGAGACAGATTAGAAGATATGGATTTGAAAGAATTACATTTTCGTCTCTCTTTTTGAACAGTGGGACTTTTGCCAGAAATGTTTTTGATTTTCTTTGAGTTGCTTTATTGTCAGAAAATTGAATAGAAGCGAAGACATAAAACAAAATAGTAAAATAAACATAGAATACAGAATGAATGATTGGGTTCCAGCAAAATGCTTAATCATTCCTTTTCACTTACTCATTTCACACATCAGTACTGTCAAAGATAGTATAAAAAATTATAGTTTGCTATTTTTATGGTAGCAATATCAATTTTTGTAGAGTTTCATATTTTTTTATTCAATTGTTGTTGATTCTTTACATAAACATGGAAGTGACACGATTGAAGGGAATGGTATTTCTAATGCGTAGCTGGAAAAAATATATATCAGAGCATAAAATTATTGTAGCTTTCAAATATAGAATAAAATAATATTTTTTTATTTATATAATGGTAGTATCATTTTATGTAGAGTTCGAGAATTATTTATTCAGTTGCTGTTGATTTTTTTCCACATTCGGAAGTGATAAAACTATCCTTCATATGAACGAAAGAAAGAAAAAAACGTTTTTTTATCAATAAGAAAAAAAAAATGCAAGGGGAATACATTTAATTTTGTCATTTACTAATTTCAAGTAAAAAAGAAGCTCTTCTTAATTTTTATGATTTTTTTGAATATGGATAAATTTGTAGATAGATTGTAAAATGTATTGAGAGAATGATACAAGTAACTTATTTAGTTCATATTATTTTCAACAAAATTCATAAGTTTCTTCATTAAGACATTATGTCGCCTCTACACGAAGAAATATCACCAAATAATCTTCCTAATTCACGAATTCAGAGCTATGGTCCATCAAGCATCCTGTCTTCCAATCTTTTGTGTCACATGTATGTTCATTTGGTTTATATATGACGCAAATTTAACTTGCACTAAATTCAGATACTGTCCAGATTTTCAGTTCAGTTAGGTTGAATGCCTAACAATCCGATTCTGATGGCAGATGTATTTACTATATTAATGCTGTTTCATTAAGTATTTTTTGAATTTTAAAATATATGTTTCTTTATAAAACATTTATTATAATATAGATTAAAAGTACAAATACTTTATATCTACTATCATTTTAATTTTAAATAAATTTTTCTTCGTAACTGATTTATTAAGAAATTCACTTACATCCTTTTTTACGTTTTGATTCTGATATTTAATGACAGACGAGATCCCTTTGGTAACTAGTCTACTAGACGGGGATGTTGATTAATTAAATTCCAATTAAATCTCTATTTATAACGATGTTTAGGATTTCTGAAAATTTATATTACTTTATGCAGCAAATTGCTACAAACATTGAAGCCGTGGTATTTTAAAAACCTTACACCTCTTCTATTCATTGTGTTGTTGAGTCTTTTTAATGATACCAAGCCCCATATCATACAATCATTAAAAACAGAATTTTTCAGGTAAAGCACCATCTACTTGCATGTAGATTTTTACGGTGCTCTATTTCCCTGTTACAAATAGAGCAGAATAAATAGAATATTTTTGTATCTTTCAAATTTGGAAGAAAACTGATTTAATTTTTGATGAAAGGAATAAAACGACTTGCATTTTTTTTGAAACAATAAAAAAAATATTGATGAAATTTACTCAAATATATATCTTTAAAAATTGTAAAAATTTAGAAATTATTTTGTTGCACATAAAGTTGTATTATGAAAGATAAATGGTTTTTTTTAATAATAACACTCTCGGAAATTGCCTCGGAAAAATGCCAGCATACCACTTAAGATTTAATAAAACAAAATTTCAAATAAAAAGTATCTTCAAGGTACATATTTAACAATCCATAGTGTATTATTGCCGAATTTAGTAAAATTTTAGATCAAACAGATTGGTCTGCTGAGCACCATTTGGCACATGTATATACAGGCATCTTTATACAGGCAAAATATATACACAAATTCTTTTTTATTATTCTTAGTAAAAGTAAAGGTAGTACATTATTTCTACATTCTAAATCGTTTTTCAGACAATCCAAAATGCTCACTAACTGTAGCACCCCCCCCCCCCCAAAAAAAAAGAAATTATAAAGCATTTAAAACAATTTTGCCTTATTTTTTCAGACTTTTGAGGCTAAAAATTTCCTTTCCTTAAATGATGAGGTTAACAAGACAGTGCTTTTTTTTAAAAGAAATTTATATTCATTTTTACGTGAAAGGGAGTTATTTACATGTCTTCTACTTTAAGTTCATTGTTGACTTTAATCAGAAATAAATAATATAAAGATGCAAACGTGCGTGTAGCAAAAATCGTACATATTACTTACTGTCTTATTGCAGAAATTAAATGTAAACAAATCGCCATACGAGCGTTTGAAACTGCTTCTTTTGACCTTTTTACTTATTACAATGCTTCTTTTAATTATCTAATAAAATTTAAAAAAATGATTTAGAAATACCAGAAAGTGGGATCGTCGTGTCACCGACACCTCCGATCAATCAGAGGAAAGAGAATGTAAAGGAAAACAAGATGATAAAGTAGATGTCACACAGAAAATTTAAATATGCGAGAAAATAGGCTTAACAGACGCGATATAAGTAATCGTGATGACTTGCTAGTGGAAATTGATGTTCCAATCTTCTAAAAATATTAACTCACAAAAATAAATTTTCCGTTATCTGAAACCTTAAAAATTGAGATTTTAATGATACGGATTTCATTTCTGAACAATTTGATCTTTAAAAATTTTTTTAAAGCTAATTTGATATAAAGTCTGTAATAAAGATAAAAAAATTACTATCTTTGTAAATTAACTATAGAAAAGAAATTTCATTTCCGCATTTATTTCGTAATATAAACACCTTTTAATTTGCGTGAGCCGCAATTTGTATTAAGCTGATTCAAATCAATTAAATTTTTTTTTTGCCTCATCATATAGTAAAGTGAAGTTAAAAAAAAATCATTTCATACTAATAGCTAACAGCCTAAAATTTCAATAATCTGGCCAAACAAGCTGGTTGTCAAAGGCGGCTAGTATTCTTGAATATTCTACCTCAGTTACAAAACTTAAATTCATTTCCCTATATGCTTGTCTTCATCCATATAAAAAAAGGTTAACTTCGTTAAGTTTTGATAAAAACATTAAGAAATAAATTTGCAGGTGAATAGAAGGAATTCATAAATTTTATTATTAAAAAAGTTTAAAATTGAAAAATTATTTCATTCAAAAAATGTAGCTCAAATGTAATTATAAAGAACATTTCACGGTTAATTAGATTTCTCGGAATATCGTTTCAAAAGCCATTATTTTCGAAAGAAAACTGATGATATGTTAACTCGTAAAAAGTTTTTATAAGTCTCCTAACTTCGTAAAATGTTCTTTTTATTCTACTTTTAATTACGTCCAGCATTGAATTTTTTATTACAAAAACAGAGCCCCGTCTCATATTAGCTTTTAAAACTTTTAGCGCTCAAATGAAAACTTTTAATAGATTTTATCGAAATTTTTTTTCATTATATTAAAAAATAAGAAATGCATTGTAGGGCTTCTTAAAAGTAAATCTTGCAAGCTGTCTTTTATTATTTAAAAATTTTGCTCGAAAATAATAGATCCTTCCTTAAACATTTATTTTCAATATCTAAAATTAGAAGTCCTAGATTTATATTCTCTTATTACTTTTTAAATTAAATATTCAAATTCCATTTGAAATCAGAGATCTGTTATCTGAGTCTTGAATTAAGACTAAGTGGCTCCAAAATTAATACTTTTTATTAAATTTTTAATCAGTACTTGAAAAGAGATACGCTATAATTCCAGGTTACTATTCTATAAACTTAATTTATATAAAAAATGAAAACTCATAAATATTTATTCTTTATAGCAAAACAAATTACTTTATTATATTATGTTTTTAATTTTTATAATTCACAAAAATAGAAAAGGAAGATTTCACTTAAATTTTAAGATTTGAGATGCATTTTCATGACTCTACTAATGTTTTGATGTATAAAAAAAGTTGTTTTAGTTTTGATACTGAGTAGTAGGGGAGCTAGTTGAGTTTATTGTTTATAACGCTGAAATATTTAAATGATTTTTGGGATTTAGCAGTCAAATTGTTCCAGTTCGGTTGTTAATTAACTTGTTAGGATATCACATAATTTTCCAACTGAAATTTGTAAATGGTAGATTGTTAATTTAGATTGACTTCTGTTGATTCATTGAGACAAAAAATAAGTCTTTTGCAAATGCCTGGAGATAAATAGTGGGTAACCCTTTTTTTTAAATTTGAAAGTATTTAAAAGCGATAAGGTTCTTAAACTTGGTCCAGAAGACGAGCCTTTGCGCATTCCTTTCGCTGAGACCAGAAAACCAGTGTTTTCTGCTATTGAAGAACTTTGTTGTTAAGGATGTTTCTAAGGATTTTTGCGGTTTTAATATTATGTTAGAGACACGGTGGCCTGGTGTCAAGGTTTCGGTTTCGGAGTGTTTCAGCCTCGAAACCCGATTCCACTGAAGAACCGCCGTGTAAGTGGGTTTGGTGCACTTTAAATCCTTGGGGGTCAGACGTCCCACCGATGATGTGGTGTGAAAGTTTGCAAAGGGGAGACTAGCTCAGATGTCATCCTCGTCACTTGATCGCGGCTCAAAAGTACGAGGTTCATTCCAAAATAGCCCTGAGGCGGTTTTAAAACTAGTAGTTAATGTAACTGAACTGAACTAACTGAACAGCGGTTTTAATGTTGAAATCAAATTTATTAAGGCTATTACAGATGGGTATTAGAATATGGAAAGCGCTTTGAAAACCATAATTTATTCTTCTTGCTATCTGAATTAGGATTTTAGTCGGTTAATTCTTTAAGGCATATACTTACTCAGTATCATTTATTTCATTTATGAACTGCAATTTAAAAATATTGACGTCAAATTTAATGTTAATAGGTTTCAAATATTAAAGAATCGAGGTTTTCGTCAATAAAAGTCTTGTAATTATATTTAATAACGTTATAGAAAATAATCTCCTTCAATAAGCAGATTTCTAAACCTAAGATAGAGATTAATAAACCTACAGATTAAAAAACCTATTACACTCGTTTTATTTCATCAAAGGATTAATGGTAACTTATGTATTTATCTATAGTTTAAAATGGATACTTCTATGTATTAAAAATGAATTTTGTTGTTGACTTATATAAAAATATTTGAATTAAAATATTTAGAAACATTTCTATTTTATCTTCCGTTTCTGTTGTCATGAACGAAACCACCGTTTATGAATGCTACGAAACATACACTTTACTAAAAAAATTATTTCAGATATTTTCAGAGAAAAAAAAAAGCCCGAAGAAATTTTCAAGGACGAGATTATTTTTTGTTGCATCAAGTCAAAGATATCTTGCTAAGCCTTTAGGGCATCAGATGCTTTTGATATATCAAAAGTTAAGATGATTTGTTTTTTATTTTCTTTTGCTTTTCTAGTTATGATATCCGAATAGAATTTTCGACAAGAAAAATCTCCGGATTCACAAATATAATAAGGGAAACTACTCAGCAAACAAAAGTTGATTCTTTATACTCAACAACAAAACTCAGATTCAGAGAGCTGCAGGATACTACAAATGTAATCTTAGACATTGTATTTTCTTGAGACTTATTGATGCAGTAACGTGAAAGAGATTGTTATATTCGGTTTAAATCACAGTGGTTTTCCAAAACAGAATAAAATTGTGTCTATCTGAAACTACATTATGTATACAAAACTTTCTGTTTTTTTTATCAAGCTAAAATTCGATTGTTGGAGAAAATATCGAAAATATTTTTATTCCGTTATATTTATCAGTGAACAGCAGCTCTCTTTATAAAGTAGTTTGAATTTTGTTCTGCTTTTCTTTTTTGGGAAGTTACATTCATATTCAAATTTACATTTTAACGCTCTATTTATGTTTTAAATTCAATTTCCACCAATTCTAAGTTTGTGTTTAAATCTTCTTGTGGCAGATCTCACAAATTCAAATCCAATGCTTATTTTTTAATGAATTATTGGTTCATTTGAAAGAATTTTGCCTTTGTTTTAAAGCTTAATTATATGAAAAAAATTGAAAAGTTTGTGTTGTTTATCACTTGAATTTCAATATTTAAGGGCTGAATTGTAATATAATAATTTTTTTAAGTCAGAGACTACGTAATGTATTTTAAAATTTATAGAAATTTTGAAAAAATTTCTTGATAAACAATTGAACAAGATATTTCTTTATATTTATTTTATCCATCCAAACATTATTTCTATAAATTTTGAAAGCATTTAGGACTTTTAATTTATATTTTTTTGCTTCATTGACATTTCTTTAAATCTATTTTATGCAAAGATTCAAAAATATAAATATTTTTCAAGATTAAAAAAAAAATTATCTCCTATTTTCTCACATATCATATATACAAGAAACGAAAGCAATTCATTATTTGATGAGTTTTGCAGTAACTGAAGCTTGTGGCTTTTAATAAATAGTTAAATATATTTCCTGAAAATATATTTAAAACTTTTCATTTGAAAATAAGATTCTTTTGAATAGATATGTTGTGCCGCCAGTGATAAATAAAATATATGGAAGAAGGCATTAAAATTTTAATAGTGATATCTTTGATGTCTTTGCAACCAGCGAGCGTGTTTACCTCTGGGCGTTCTTGTCTTCAATCCACATAAAATTGATAATACATTCAAGAATGATGTTCAGAAAATAAAATTTTTTATTTCTGTATATTCGTTAAAAGACTTTCTTATTAAGATTTCTTCGTGAATAAAAACCATGAAATAAATAAAAGCATTATTGACTCTAAATGAAATATGATTAGCCTTTATTTTTTTACAATAGGCTAATAGATACAATAAGGTTTTAATTTAACCTTTAAAATAACAACTTTTTTTACTAGAAATGATATATTAAAATATCTTTGGGATCGAGATTAATTTTAAGAGAAATTTATCTTGCTTATTAGATAAAATTAATTTCATTAATAGATAACTAATTAATAAATAAGAAAATTTCTCCATGGTTTGATGTAAAAAATTGAAACATCTAAGTTTTTGTTCCATTGGAGAATTTTGCAAGAACTTACGACAACCTTCTTTTTCCCTTTAAGTACCAGCGCATCACTATCTTAATAATAATAATGATTAATTGGATTACTAACAACTAATTGAAAAAGTTATTATTATTATTATTATTTTTTTGCTTTTGGAGTTATTAAGGGAGGGACATTTGTAATTAAAGGTGGAAAAATATCGTAGTATAAATAGTTAAAAGTTTTTAATTTTAATGATAGAAGGTTCATAGGAAGAGTTAATCCAATTAATATTTTGATTACAGAGTGTTTGACATTACTAAAAGTTAAAATAAAATAAAGTTTTTGTAGAAATAAGAAATCATTTTGGTATTAAAAATAAACTTTTATCAATTTTGTTATTGCATAAAAATAATATCCTGTTATTATTTGTAGATATTGTTGAAAATTATGTGGGTGCTTTTCAAACTCGTACAGAAAAAAATGATGCACAGTATTTTGCTGCATGTTAGTCATATAATGCGAATTTGAGACAGAAATATAAAGTTTTTTAAAGACTGATTCGGGTCTGGAGAGATCTGGTTCGAAATCAATTTCACCAAAGATATACTATGTATGTGGGTGTAATTCAAGTTAAAACTGAAGCCATAAATCAAGCGCTCTCTTTCTAGAGGAATACAATTTGCTTGAAAGGTACCAACTTATGTGTTATCCTCGATTTCTGACAATGGCTCCAAAATATCTTTCACGCCCTTTAAACTGGGCGTTTATATAGTTTAACTAAAATCTGTTTTATACCCTAAGGGATTATATGTTTTTCGAATAGTGAGAAGTTTTTCTTAAGATTCCATTGATTGAATTCTGGAACATTGTATAAGATTGTATCTGATTACCAAACTCTGTTTTATGTATATATCTACATAGTCTTTGAATACTTATCTATAAAAACTCACTGATTAAAAATGTTGCAATTTGTTATCTTCCTTGAACTCTGTTTTAGGGGAAAAATGTTAAATATATGAAAAAAAAATGTGTTTTTTAGGACAAAAAGTACAATAGTAGTTTAAACTATTAGTTTTATTTTATGATAAAATTAGTACAATTATTGATAGAAACAATTTGTACTGTTTAAGTTTTAAATATATATATATATTTGTAAAAATGAATTGTTGTAAAATCTTCCTACTTGTACAAAGCAATAGAAACCAAAAATCTAGTTAAAATGAAAAAAAAAAATATGTTGACAAAATAATTTTATAATTGTATTCATGCTTTAAAACAAAGCAGAAAATGTGCATTTTTATTATATAATAAGTTTTCTTTTGCGAGCATTTCTGTATGTTATTTAGATATCCTGTTTTCTATTATTAGATTTCTATATATTGTTAGATCTCTTTTTTATTATCATAGATTTTATTTCTTAATATTTTATAATCTCCTTTCTAAGGAAAATAATTCGAAAAATGGCCAGTGAATACATAAATGTTAATTACAGTGTAGAAAATGCAGAAAATTAAGAATGAATTTGAAGTAGAGAATCTATAATGGAGGTACCCCGAGTAGTTTGTATCGGAGGTAAACTCGACACTATAAATAGCTGTGATAGTGTTCTGAGAAATGAAGGATGCGCATCGGGATTTTTTCATAAAACATCCTACGAAAGAGGGGTAATGTTGAATTAAGAATGGGCGGGGAGGGGGAAATAATGCTAATAATAAGCAATGAATGTGCTGGTGTTACATCTTAAAATGCAGGAAATTCAGAATGGACATGATGGGCAGAAAATCGGAATTACAATCACAAGAAGTATGTCTCCAGATCAGTTCAGTTTTAAACAGCCGAAACATATAAAAGCTAAAATTATTACAATATTTACCCTAGCAGCTTAAAACGTCTCTCGGCGATTGTTTTTGCAAAATTCTGTGTAAAAAATTAAAAAAAAATAATTATAGAATGTAATATTGAAAAGAGCTTCGATTTTTAAGATATAACAAAATATAAGAAATGTCCAAACATACTATCGATTTATACACGTTTGAATTGTCTACTTAGCAACTCATTAGAGTGAAAATATATCCAAAACAATGAATTTGGAACGTTTGCCTTCCATTCTGAATGATTGAAAAGATTTATACTTAAAAAGTGCATTTTAACATAGCTTAATATTTGAATTAGGAATTTTATGTAGGTAGTAGGTTGGAAGTGGTCGTTTAGAATCTAAAAGATGCATTATTTATTATGTAATATAGTTTCTACGCATTTTATGATCGTCAGTTTATTACATATATTAAGAATAATAAAATGAATATTTTCAGATTTTTGTTTTTAATGATACGTATTTAATGAAAAATATAAAAAACAATGCGATGTTTAAAAATTAATTAATTTTAATAGTATTAAAATTTATAATTTCTTCTGAAATTTTGTGGGGCCGCCATGGCCTGGTGTTAAGGTCTCGGCTAGTGAGGCGTAGGGTTTCAGGTTCGAGACCCGATTACACCGAAGAATCGTCGTGTAAGGGGATCTGTTATACGTTAAATCCATCAGGACCAAACGAGAGGGGGATGGCAGCTCTGGTGTCGTCTTCGTCATCTGACCGCGGTTGAAAATGACGAGGTCCGAACCAAAATAGCCCTAGTGTTGCTTTACAACGGGACGTTAATATAACTAAACTAAATCTGTAATTTTGAAAAACTTTTTTCATTTTATTTTTTATTTGATTATATTATCGAAATAATTAAAATATTTTCCAAATGTTTTTAAAATAATTTCTTTCCTTTACTTGGAATTACGCTTTTATTATTGCTTTTGAAAATGTTTCTATTTACATTCAAAAGAATTTAACTAATCAGAGTTCTATTATAAAAAAACGATAGAAAATTTATATTTTCATGATCTGCATTTTTTTTTTGTCATAGCCAGTTTCACAATTAATTTATTCTACTGATTTCATTCCATTCTACAAGTGTAATGTTATAGAGAATATCAAACGGTCAGACCGAGAAACTGAATAGTTTTGAGATCAAAGGCAAAGATGATTTTAATTTTCTTCACATTTAGTTAGTTCCACACAGTTTAATTTCAGTCGCCAACTTAGATGCCAATTCTTCCAAATTTACAATCCTCCTCGGTACAATTAAGTACAAAGTGAGTTAGTTATCGATCACTTATAGTCAGTCATTCTGAGGCCTGGAATTCTTTTGGCGAACTAAATGTCTTTGGCAAAATTCCGATGAGGTAATCAGAGAGATAAGAAGCCGATTCCAAATTAGATTACGTCGCCAAACGGAAGACAGACGTAAGATTCTGCTTTCCAACTAATTCTCTTTCGGAAAAGCTGAATCTTTAACTTTCGAGGGACATATTCTTCATTTAAAGGATGTAAAGTACATCTAATTCTTATTGTGGTTAAAAAAGATCAAAGATGTTATCCATCATCTGCAGTTAGGAAAGAAACTAATTTTTTTGACAACAGGATATTCTTTTGCAGTTTTAGATCTAATAAAAAATTATTAAAAAAGTGCCAATAGAATTTGCTAAATAATTTCAAATGCGAAATTTAGAAACAGGGAAATTTCATTTATTGTAGCCACATTTGAAGATTAAGGTCGAATTATGATATTAATTGATTATTGCTTCATATCTTTTGTTTAAGCTGTATTTGAATTATCTGTTTCATTTCTGACTACTTCTGATTTTTATTTTGCAATTTATCTACGACTTTTTCTGATTTTTTTAAACTTTACTTAAAAGGGATAAAAATTTAATTTGTGGTAACAATAAAGTTCTTTGACACAACACTGAAACTGGCTTATAACGCCACAACGCTTAGAATCCTTCAATGTAGTCAACAGCCTTCTATAGACTTTGTCTCTATCTGCTTGGACTAAGTAAAATACTTGGATAAGTGCTAATTCTATTGATGCATCGGATGAAATACTTTATTTAAGTATCTCGGTAGTAGTTCGGTACCAATTAGTGACAAAAATACTTTTGCTCGTCTTGGTTTGGAACTTGTTCTTTTTTGAATTTGATTTAGAAAGGATAGAACAGCTTTGCAGCATTTAATATATAGCTCCAGAGATTCTTAAATAAATAAATAATTTCACCCAAAACATTAATAAAATTGCTACAGATTCCTATATTTCACTTATTCCATATCTTTAGAAACAGTTGTACAGGAGGCTGATGACTACATCGAAGACTACAGGCATGGTGCACTAGCACCTATGTTGGAAAGATGTAATTGTATTCTTGCCATTAATAATTTTCCAACTCTTGTACACCAGCGTCCATTTCTGATGCTATATGAAAACTTGTTTCAAATGGAATACAAAATATCCAATACAAGTCTGACCATTTTCAACTCTCATCCAATGTGTTTATTTGTTTCATTTTACAACCCTCTAATATATGAATGATATTTGACACATATAAAGCAAAGTTAAAAACTTGCTTGAAATTTATTTTGATTTTTCATGCTATCATTGCATTAATCCTTTTTTATTTAATATTTCTATTATTAATCAATTAGTAATGATCATTTTTGTATTAAAAATATTTGGTTCTTCTTGCGTTGGATTTATATTATTTTATTCTAATTTAAACCTAAGAAAAATAGTATGGATAAAAGCAACAAAAATTATTCTAAGAAATAGAAAATTGTCGGTTAAAAATTGACCATATAATAATTTGGTTTATACCATTGGTTCTAAGTTTGGAAGCAGTGTAGGAACTTAATAGATAATGCCAGCTGTAATCGAGAGGGTTGATCACTAAATGATTATGTTAATGGACTCCAGCTATTTGACAACAAGATGGAGGCGCTAATTAAACTCTGTTGTTGACGGAATGAAAATAGATGTCTTGATTCCTAGTAATGGGGCATGTGAGCATTTAATTTAAGTAGGATTTTCCAATATGTGCTATACCATCAAGTATGATTTTCCACTATATACACGTATTTTAGATGCGAAAAAAGATTAGATGCAAAAAATTTTAAAATGTGTTAAAATTATTTAGTATACCATATCTCTTAATACTATCCTAGTAAATATTGCTTCCACTCATAGTAGATTTTGAAATTCTAATCCCTCTTGTTTTCGTTTCATATATGATCATATAAATAGATATGGATCATGATGTTCTTCCAATTTTTTTTTAAATTCATAATCGTTTATTTGTTTGCTAAATATTCGATCACAATCAAAGAGTGAGCCAAATACTCAAATTACAACATGGAAAATTTATCTTTCAATCATTTCAATTCTGAACTTCACACATTTCCATAGGTTACTATATGCTCGATCATGAGCCAAATAACATTGAGCATTTTTACGGCATTGAGCGGTTGTTACCTTTCAATCATTAGCCTGACTCAGTGTTCAGCTCAGTTAAACATAATTTTCTATATGTTTACTGTATATTCAACTGCAGACAAAATTTAACCAATACTCAATATGAAACGTTCAAAGATAATTTAGCCATAACCGATAATTGCAAAATTATCGATAATGGCTAAACCAATAATTTAGAAATAAGCTAAAACATTAATGAGCATGCATAGAAATGCATTATTTTCACATATACATTTTGAGTTAATAGGAAGCATATATGAAGTGCCCACAATATGTTTGGCGAAAGTTGCTTTCGAGATATCGCATAAGAACCGAAAGAGTAACCATTCTTCATCGGAGTTTTTTCTTTCAAATTCCATTGTTGTTTATGTGAATTTTAAATGGATTGAATAAAGAAAAAACTACTATAAAAATGAAATATCAGTTCTAAATGTGGAAAATTAAGGTTTCATTAATGGAAACATTGCTATCATTAATAGAATTTTGAGTTTTATCCTTTAGAATAGAAGGAAACTTTCTTATCTTTAATTTAGTATTACTTATACTCAGAATTCTGGAATAATTTCTTTTAACCAATTGATAAATTCCAAAACTGACAAATATTATCTGAAATATTAAGAGGTGATTGAAATTAATTTTTTGAAAACGGAGAAAAAAAAAGCAACATTTGATTGTGTTTTTTCATTCAATCAATAATATTCTATTTTTATGCAATTACATAAGAATTCATAATTCATGAAATAAGTTCATGAAAAAAAATTCTCAAAGAGCAGTTTTACCAAAAATACTATATTAAAATAGTTAAACGATTATCATAAGACGTTTTAAAAATTTTGGGAGCACGAAGAATCCCAAGTAAAAAGTTTTAAAAAATTGCCTCCTCTGTTATTGTATTCCATTCTTTAATTAAAACATTTTTATAAGTTTAGACAAGTACATTGCTACAAACCTATAAAACAGTTTCCGTGCATAATTATTATCATAATAAGGAAGATAAATTTATACATATTTTTAATGAATGCTGAATAGATAGCATGCAATAATAATCGTAAATGTGGCGATGAAAATAAAGGTTTTGGAAAATACAAGAATTTGTATTTTATCTCTGTTACGAATTGAGAATTGAGATCCAAAGGCTTCTTCCATAAAATTCCCGTCAAATATTTATATTGATGAGACGGGTCGGGAGCGAATCAGTAAAGTGAATTATCTCTTTGTTGTGCTTTTGTAATGTAAATGTGTACATTACTTTGTTATACATTGTAAAGACCTGCACAGCAGAGACACTGAAATTTCTTTTTGCAGATTTTAAAAACAGGTTGAAATCTAAAGAGAAAAAAAAAGTACCAAATGATACGGTTTCAATCGAAAAATATTAATATTGAAACTTCACGATTTCACTGTCATAATCAACACTTATGTACTATTCTGTTATGGGGCTTTTGCAAATTATTAGTAGTTTATTAGTAAAAATAAACCATTTTTTTATATTTGATCTATCTTTAAAGTTCATCTACGATTGCCGTTGTTATCAATTTCCAGTTTTCTTGTTTGTTGCTGATTTCTGCAATTGCTGCCTTTGATACGCTTCGGCAATAGTACATCGAGATAATGAATTTTTGTAAGAATTTGGGACTATGTTTAAGTTGATGTTAGATGCTAAACACAAAGCTTTTATTGACCTGATAAGAAACAAATGCTTAAGAGTGTCATCCGAATAAAAAAAATTGATCTGTTTTTATTGTTTTCATTTTAGTATTAAATTTGTTAAATAGGGTAATTTATTTAACGTGCCTATAATTATTTTTAAATCCAAATTATGTCAAAATGCTTGATCATTAAATGCATAATTGTATTCAGTAGTATTATAAATACAATTCCACTATACAGAAATTCCAATCTGTAATCACAATTTTAACGACCTTTTCACTAAAATTTCGCTTCAGCTTATATCTTTAAATAAATATGATTTTAGGAATTGTGATGGGCAGAGTGAAATATGGGTCACGAAAGATAAATTCCTGAAAAGTCGAAAAGTCGCCTGCTGCCAGCTCCATTTAGCTAAGTGAGAAATACTGGAACAAAATTTATCGATTACTGTCCGTAATATTAAGCGTCTGTTGGAAATTTAATTTGGGTAATTAATTTAAAAGAAAATGCTTAGCTTTGAAAGTATCAATCGATTTACTTACGACAAAATAGTAAATTGCAGACTCAGTAATGCAAAAGTAAATCAATCGACAACTGGAGAAAGAGAGAGTTAACGCACAATACGTCCATTGCACAATACGTGACTTGTTAGGCAACAGTTAATTAAGGAAAATGAAGCATCGCATTTTTTCTGTAATGATTGGTTATAACTGCTATAAAACGAATATGCATTTTGGAATTGTCTTTCTATTGCATTAAAGCTTCATTTGAAAGTTAAATATAAATTTTTAGATAGTTAAAAAATCTTCTTATTCATTAATGATCTTTTTTATAAATTTCTAATTAATTTAATTGACAAATGAAAAAAATTCTTCGTTGTTTGATCAACATGTTTATATTATATTTCTCTTTGTTTATAAACAAACGATTTTTTATGATACTTTTGATTCCAGTTAACATTAACAGATATTTTAAATGTTACAGAAAAACAAAGACAAATTAAAAGAGAATTAAATAGATTTAAAATATAGATTTAACTTTTATGATTTATTTCATACAATTATACATTTTAATATATATATTTATTTCCTTCAATTATACATATTCATTTCTTACAATTATACATTTTAAATTTATTCATACTTAAATAATTATATTTTTTAGATAAACACTGACTCCATAAATTTTTTAGCAATCATATTTAATTTCAAATTGTTTAAAAATGATGTTTAATGACAAGATAGAATAATTATATACCTTATTACATAATTATTTATTAAGGGTTTTAATTATTAGTATTCAGAAAACATTTTTTTTTTGGCGTTCATATTTGATTTTATCCTTTTCGGTAGTGATACTCAAACAGTTTGGTGCTCGTTTATTTGAATTTCTTTTTTAAGATTTGGAGCCCATATTATTTTTTGACACATAAATCAATATATTTTAGGAACAAAGTTGGATGTAGTCCTCACCATCTGGCGGTGGTTCAAAATTGCGAGGTATGTCCCACAGTTGCTTTATAAAGCGGGACATTAATATAAATAAACCACTTGGATCATGGAATGAAGTTTCCACCGGAAATAAATAGTTTGAAATTTTCCAACTGATGGCGCTGTACTTCTTAAAGTCATATGCTAATGAATAGTTCATTTAATTTCATTATAAAACAATATGTAGGGATCGAAGAAATCCTTTGCTCACAGCCGCATTATATTAAAACTCATTTATGAGATTACAAGAAATACTTCAACATTACTCCTTGATTATTGGTAGATGAAAAACTTATGGGGAGGTCTCATTTCGTAAATGCTGTTAAAGGCATGATGCTTCAGAATCAAGAAATCGGTTTTCTGGATGTTGCATGGGAAGAGGATGCTTTGCAATGGAGCATGCAATTGTGGAGGAAGTTGCAATTGCAACAGCTGAAGTATTTTAAAACTCTTCAAACAATGCAAGTGGCCGCTAAATAACACGAGAATTGGACATTCCATGGGTAACCCTGCGCAGGATTTTACACAATGTTCTGAAATTTAAATCCTGAAATAAGATGCATTTCATGCAACAATTGAAAAGAAAGATTATTCTGTATGTCTAGAGTGAGCATTGCGTTTTCTGGAGAGTATGGAAGTGGATGAGAACTGACCATCGCATGTCTTAAGGACAATCGAGACTCATTTTCACTTATATGGTGCTGTAAACGCACCGAACTACCACGTATGTGATTCCATCAATACTTATGCCATGCAATAACAGATGCTACATTCACCGTGCATCATAATAGTGTGAATTTCTTCGAGGAAGTCGAAGTGAACGGGTTCCTTAGGTGTACAGTCATCTATGACCGGCACAACAAACTCTTGAGCATTCATGTTGTCCTGGTTTTAAAATAAAGCCGCTGTTTGGCTAATACAGTGTTAAAGCAAAGAGATGTAATAGCTCACACGTCAAAACATGCAAATAACGTAATTCAAAAAGTCCGGGATAGCCTGATTGGTAGGGAGTTGGATTCGCATCCTTTGGGTTGCGAGTTCGAACCCCACTGGCCGAAGATTCTCCATGTGTGGGGTGGCTGGCGCACGTATAAATCTCTCGTGGGCTGGCTGGCGCACGTATAAATCTCGGTCACAAAGTCCTCCATGTCGAGAGTACTACCACTGGAGGCACTGGTTCAGAGGGGATCGTTCTCTGATTCAGGTCTAAATTAAGATCTGTGGATGAGTGAATGAAGTGCAGGAATGAGGTCAGCTCTGTTAAAAAGGTTGTGCCGTATGAGTAACCAAATTGTACTCTTGGCCCTAGTTGGCGCTACTAAAAAAAAGAGACGCTCATTCGGTTTAAACCACTGGCATATAACTGTCAGCGGGCTTGTAAAGTGCCATAAGTCACAACAACAACAACGTAATTCAAGTTCAGTTCCCTGAGAAACATGTCAGCGGGCTTGTAAAGTCCTATAAGTCACAACAACAACGTAATTCAAGCTCAGTTTCCTGAGAAACATGTCAGCTCGCGTACTATCCCATTTGCTTGGTTAACACAGTCACCAGATCTTAACCTTTGTGATTTCTAGAAAGGACATATAACTAATGAAACCTGAAAGCCAACATCGAATTGTCTAAGTCATTCCTAAAGAAAAGATGCGTGCTGCCATTGATAACGCTGTGATATTCTTTCAGCAATTTTTTTTTTGATCGACAAGGTATGCACACAAAGCATGCTGGTTTTGTAAATAAATATAATATTTCGATATTATTTATTTTTTGAACTCTTCTTTTTATTTTTATTTCATTACAGCGCCACCTTTTGATAAAATATCAGACTATTTTCTACCTAGGGAAATCTTGGCCCCATTGTGAATATGAAATTTTGTTCGGATCCATTTAGTAGAATCGGAGCTACGAGTCTCTACCATCAGTTTCATTTTAATCACTCTATATATATACTCCTACATGATTTTGAGGAGTATATATAAGGCAATAAGTATTATGAAAAAACTGAAACCAAAATTAAAAGCAAATGCATGGTGTTGTAATACATCAGATGTACCTAATTAATAACATCCTAAAATAATTATTCATTTCTTAATCATCCAGTTAAAAGAATTTATATGTAATCGAATGAGCAATGAAACTCCAGTATTTTAGATTTCTTTTTATCTTTTACACGAAATTGAAGGCATGAAGCAATAAGAAAAACTATAACCTAACTATTCCGACCTATTGAAAACGATTAATAATCACCCCTTCTTAAATGTATTTTTTGCTCAATTTAAATCTACATCGTCATATTCATAAAAATACAAATGTGTTTTAATTGATCATTGTAATATCCTATTTCGAATGATAATTAGTTATAAATTTCCGCTAGAACCCAAGGAACAACGAATTATAGATTTAACAACACGCAGTTTATTTTGACATTCAAATTTCATTTATGTTTGATTCTTGAATAAAAAATTAAATTAACTGCTAATTTGTCTTAGGATCAGAAAGTGAAATATTGTAACATTTAATTTATCTGTTTTAAGTAGTAAATGGAAAAAAAATCATCAGTTGACAGAAAACATGAAGTGATGGAAAGAAAGCGTAAGATAATGTGCATTTAGAAACCTTTTGACAGCATCACATCTTTCATCAAAACATCATTGTAATCATAATTCATCCAATAATAAAGATTTTTTTTCAATAATTTTATTCGTCAAAGTCATTTAATGAGCAATGTATATATATATATATATATATATATATATATATATATATATATATATATATATATATATATTACAGATACTTTATATCTGAAAATCTTTACACAATATTAATAAAGTTGAATTGTTTTGAATATTAATTGAACTTTTTCTCACTAGATTGAATAACTGATGAGAATTCATATTTATATGGAACAATTTAGAATGCACATTCGAACTACGATCCAGCAATGGATAGGAAACTACCACTTGGGTAGATAGAATGAAAAGGATGTCTTTTTTCTATCACTGTTATTATTATTAATGTGGATCGTCCTTTATTGATGTATCTGATTAACGAAATGAATCGGGTTGAAGAAAATGTCCAGCAGAAAAGTTACCAGAAAAGTAGTTGCGCGTTTGACAGCTATATTCCTGAATAGAAAACAACATATTAAACGCAAACCATTTTCCCATTCAACGTCTTATTGATCGCTTCACTAATTTCAGAGCCATCTGGTAATTGGGAGTATAAACTACTCTCTACATAATTTAAAGTATTGTGATTAAAATAATCTTGATTTGCTTATATTATTTTTGTGCATGTGGCATCTCTCTATTTTTATTTGCTTGTAAAATTTGTTTTTAAAAAATGATTTCCATTAATTCTTGGTCTTATTGTATAATAAGCATGATATTAATTTAGTAAATTTTCAGTATTTTGAATAGTATATATAAAAGAAGGATACTTAATAAACAGCATTTAAACATATTTTTACACGGCTTATGTTAATAGGTAAGAACTTTTATTATATGTTCAAAGACACGCGACAAATGCCAACGCTTCCATCACATACTGAAATAGGAATATACAGGGGGTTCATTAATTATTGTCGGTGTTTCCGTACCTCATTACTTTCGAATAAAAAATATTACGCAAAAACCGATTACGTATTCGTAAATTACAACTCAAAGAATTTTATTAATGATTTTAAAGTGTAAAGCTTGCACAATTTGCACTTTGTAGGCACTCAGCTGAAGGCGATTATGTATTCGTAAATTACAACTCAAAGAATTTTACTTGGCAACAATGCGATCTTAGTGCATTTGCTTTACACTTTAATATCATTAATAAAATTCTTTGAGTTGTAATTTACGAATACGTAATCGGTTTTTGCGTAATATTTTTTATTCGAAAGTTATGAGGTACGGAAACCACGACAATAATTAGTGAACACCCTGTATTTTGAAATTTTTTGTTCCTGCAAATTTCTTTCTATGTAGTTATGGTAAAACTAAATTTCATATCAGGGACTGAAAATGTTTCGTGTAAACTGATATAATTAATTATTAATATGGCCTTTTTTACTTATTTATTTTGTAAAAAAGCACGATAATCAGAACTACAAATATTCGTAAATTAATTATTTAAATATAAACTTCCTCACTTAAGATAATATTAAAAGAAACTGATAGATTGTTACAGTGTGTTTTAGGCATTACATGTCTGTAAAACAGTGTTATATTTAATTATGAAAATTTGAAGGAAAAAGAATTCCGTGAATGAAGATTATGTTTGGATAATCAATTAAGTGTTACAAGGATGACTCATTTAATTATTCGTAAGCTTTAGTATATGTTTGCATAAGTTATCTGACGTTGCTGCAACAGATTAATTAATGTTAATTTCTTTTCACATCAAAATCTTATTCCATTTAAGGAGTGTTTATTAAATTAAGGTCTTAAGTTTTCTATCTTGTGAACAATTTCTTTCCTATTTTTGCTTTTATATTCTTTTTACAGTGGAAATAAAAAGAAAAAATGGCATGCTCATGTATAAAATATAATAACAATCTTGCAAAATGAAAGATATAATGTAAATCATTACAAGGAAAATAAAATAAATTAAATTAAAAAGTATAGTGTTTTTTAGGAAGTTTCACAAGAACTATTTAGGTATCTATCTTCTTTCTCCTTTTTTTTGCTAGTCTTCTTTATTTGCATAAAAATGTTATTTGTGCAAATATAAGAGTGCGAAATTGAAAAAAATAATAATAAAGCAACTGCATAGAAACTCTACCTCTGCTTTTCTTTTATCATAGAGGCTTTTCACTTAAATGTCAAAAATAAAAATAGTTCCTAACTAAAAAAAAAGTTTTTAAAAACTCTTTTATTAGAAAGAGGAAAATAAAGTATAGATTCTTAAATCAATAATAAAAATAAAAATTAAATGTATATCAGAAGATAAACAGGCGATAAAAGATCATTAATTGTTCATCAAGAGGGGAAAATAGTGACTACGGCAAAGGAATTTCAAATACAAATAGTAAACGTTTAGGCCACTGAGAGAAATGCATGAAATGAATTGAATATTTCTGTCATATTTGTAATATATTTTTAATTTTGAATAAATTTTTAAGCAATTTTCTTTAGTATTTTATTTGATGCGGATGGATTTCTTTAGATTGTTATTTGCATTTCCTCAAGCTTTTACGATTCTTTTTTAGTAAGAAATTATTTTCTATCGTTTAGTACCATATTAAAATCCTGTCTTGTTATTGATATTTTTCTTTACAAAAGTTCATTCACTGTTTTCAAAGAAAATTCCTTTTGAAAATAACCTTTTATGAAAGAAAAATTCATTTTAGAAAAGGCAAAGTTTTATTGAACTTTTCAAATTTCTATGAGAAAAATCTATACTTTGAGAAAATCGTTTATACTGGAAAAAGAATGAAATTCTAGACGAAAGCTTAATATAAGAGAGTTTTTGAGACACGTCAGAGATTTTTTCTTCAAAGACATCAAAGACGTCTGCACAAAACTCATTAGTAAATTCTGTTTTATATTATTCGAGAAATTCATACTGATAATGAGAAGGCAGAGTCGCTTTTTCAGAAGCATATTTTCTTGATTTAATGAGAGGAAAAATCTACACTCTACAGGACGGTAGATTGTCTTCATTCCTAAACTGCAATATGCATTTCATTCGAACTTTAAGTCATTACTTCGGTAGTGTTAAAAGACAAGGCAAAGAAAAGACCTGATTTGAAAGAAAATTTTTCTCTTTTTGAATTTAATAAAGTAAACTGGCGTTATCTCTTCACCTATTTCTTTTCTTCTAATTTAGCTTAAAAAATAAATAAATAAATAATATATAGTCAGCATCAATATGTATTTTTTTGGCCCACAATTTATAAAAGGAAGCTATTTAAAAAAAATAGAAAATAGGAAATGAAGGAAACAGAAAAAAAGAAAATGAATATGAGAAATAGGAAATGAAATTTTATCCAAAAGTTTTATCTTTAAAAAAAAGCCATTTTTTTCTTGAATGAGAGATCATGATTATAAATAAAAAATGGAAGTCAAAATAAAATAAAACAAACAAACAAACAGGCAAATAGAACATTTTTATATGCAGAAATCTATTGTAAAGTTCTTGCTATGTCTGTAGAAGAGAAATAAGTTTGAACTATATAGGTTTGTTTGAAGATTTTCTGGTTAAATTCTGTGAAATGTTAAAAATGAAGGAAAAAGATGATCCGAAAATAAAATTCTGTGCAAAATTAACGTAACTTAATATTGTCACATAAACCAGAATAACTAGCAATTCACGTGTCTCAGTCAGTAGATCATTTCGTTTAAAATTGCTTGGTCCGTGGTTCGAATACCAGCCACTGAGTTTTATCCAAAGTCCAGAATTCTTTTATTTAAATTGTCATCTATTATTTATATAAGATCTGCAAGATTCTAGATCCTTCTTAAATATTCAAAATTGATTGTTTTTTGACATTTTATATGTGTATAAAATCTGAGTCCCATCAGGGATGGTGCTATAGAGGGTTTCTTCGTTCTGATAAATCCAATTGTTTGCTTAAACAAACGGTGTAGTTCTGTATATTTTAGTAACAATAATTTGTAGTGAAAAACTGAGCAAAGGATGAAGAAACTAAAAACATCACAAGAATTGGACTATTTGATCTATTACAATAATTTTTATATACATATTTAATAAATACATAAATAAAAAAATATTTATTTTTTTCCAAGTGTGCAGTTTTCTTATTATATTTGTTTCTTTGTAATCTAAAATACAAACTACTTAGTTTGAAAGCATTTTTAAAAATAATTTTTTCCCGCTTTGCTCTTAATATATAGCATTTTTTTAGATTATATATGTATGTAATTAAAAATCACGGGAAATACTATTTTCTTCAACAACAACAACATTTCTAATTTTAATTATTTTTCATTTTTTAGGCACTACAAAGAAGAACAAATCTCTTTGAAAAGAAAACATTAAGGAGATTTTAGAATTATTGTTACTTTTTTCTTATATTCAACATTTTACCTTAAACAGATACCAATAACATAAATGAAGAAAGACAAAGGAAAGGAAACACTTCTAGGACTGATAATGCCAATGGGATATAAAGGACAGGTAATGCTTTTTTTAATGTTGTTTGCTTTTCCCATAATCATTCACTAATTGTATACTGAAGAAATTTTATCGCAGGACCATATATATTCAGAGATATTCACGCCGATCTTATCAATCAGAGCTAACAATACTTTCTTTTTCTTAAATTTGTGCAAAGAAAATATTTTCTATTTTCCACATGGATATATGGTTTTATTTGCATATCTTTAGAATTCTCTGCGAAGTAAGGAAAGATAAATATGATGCGCTTCAAAATCATGATATAATTTTTATATTATGCTGTATATACTATGGAAACCTTATATATTGAGTTTACTCTCATCGAAAATTATATATTGAATAATTATTTCTTTGGCATCTTGTATTTTGTATGGAAAAACAATTTTTGAATATCGATTAAAATTTCAGTAAGTCGAACAAAAAGGTTTGTATAATGTTATGTATACCTATTATAATTATTAAAATGATCATAGATTTCGGTCATACGGAGGAATATGAATTATAAAAGAAAAAAAAATACCAATTCTTAAATTCAATAGAAATTCTTAGAAGACCAAAAGTCGTTTACGAAAAAGTAATAAATATTTGATTGTGGGCCAAAAGTTATTCATAGATCTTTTTTTATGAATCCTTTCCCTAACTTTATACGAGATTTCTACTTGAAATTTAATTTAACCTTATGATTTTTAGAGGAAGTGTTAGTAATACAGTCACACAGAGAGCGAGATAAAAAAAGATATAAAATTATAGGAAAATTATAAAAATAAAATAACAGTGTTATTGATATACATTTTTAAAAATAAATTTGTTTAATTTTTTTAGTCTTTTTAAACCTATAAATTAATTGTTATTTTTAGCAAAGAAACTAATAAAACGCGTTTATGTACTTTAAAATTTCTAAAAAAAAAAAAAAAAAAAGACGTTTTAATAAATGAAAGTTTTCCAGGAATTTTCAACTTCGATATCTAGAAGCTCAACTGTCAATTGGAAATTAGTATTTGAAATAGACCTAAAATCGTGGAAACATTTTAAATCATATTATATCTGAATTGGAATTACTTATTTAACCTTGCAAACTAATTGAGTTATCAGCTATTCTTTTGAAATTAAATTGCTGAAACTGTAAAATAATTTTTGCTTTTTAAAATATTAAAATTTATAAATAAATGGTACAGAAGTAACCGTTCAAAATTCATTATAAAGTTAATCAACTTCTTCAAAATATTTCAACAGTCCTTTCTTTCTACAATATTAAATTCTCGATCAAGAGATAAAAATTTTCCATTATATTTTAAAATTTTCGAAACCTAACATATATATCACTTCAGATTATTTTTCCATTCAACATTTCTTGAAATTTTTTCAATCTTTGTTTAGTAAGATTGTGATTTTAAAATATTAATATTTTTATTAAATAAATTTCTTTTCTTTAAATTTAAGAGACAGAATAAATGCTCAAGAACCTGTGATTATATATATATATATATTCAATGGGTTGGAATAATTCTTTGTTTTCATTAAAAATTCCACTTCCAAACGACTGTTTTTGATATTTTGATTTTACAAACAAATCACAAAACAAAATCATAGAAAGATTAAAAACGTACAAAAATTCTTGAAATTTTTATATAATCTTTAAATTATGCTTTTATAAAAAAAAAGTAAATCTTTTTAAAGATTTAACTTTTCTATTATGAAGCTTGACAAGTTATCGATTTACGGGTGTTTATTCTCTTACAAATTTAAATTTTTGAAATTTGATTTTAATAATAAATTTTTTGTATTAAATTCCCTCTTTGGAGCCACAAGACGTTGTTTGGAATCGATTTTATTATTTTAAATCCTGATTAAATGATGAGGATGATAGAAAAATCAGTATAAGGACTTCAGTCCCTCGCACCTAACCGACAAGCAAACATTTGATTCCGGAATATAGATAAATATTTAAAATGAATTAAAATCATCTCTTAATTTGGGTGAGATATTTGAACTTAAATTTGAAATTAATTAATACGAACTTCACCTTTGAGGAAAGTTAGTTATTTTATAATAAAATATTAAATTTTATCCAATGTTGTTTAAAAGTATTAAGGTAATAAAGATATAAGGAAAAGATTAATCGCCGATAGAAATCACACTCGTAAATTACTTCATATATCAATAATAATGCAGAACAAGAAATAATGAATAGATGTAACCTAAATGACTTAATAAAATCTCAGTAATCAGCCTGTATTAAATATGCTGAAATAATTCAAAGGATCTATTTTGTACTAAATCAAAATTCGATGATTTAAAAGCAAAAATCTTTATACAATAGTGATTAATGAAAAACATCATCTTTGATTATATCCAACCAGACTGCAATCGTTTATAGAATAATACATCATCCAAAATACTGATGCAAGCAAACGCAAATTAATGCAATTATCATTGCAAAGCAATTAAGATGATCCTTTTTTAAACTATCTTACATGCCCAGTTTTAAATTTGAAAAACACCCACCCGTAAATGAAGTGTTTTTATTCAGTTCTATTATTTGTTCTTAGAGCTATGCTTTTTTTCTGTTTTTTTCCTCATAAACTTCCCACTAAAAAATATTTTTTGTGACTTTTTTTGTATTGAACATGTTTACTTTTTTCATGGTTTGTTCTTTAGAAATTTATAAGTAAATATTTGCCAAACACTTACGTAAGATTTAAGTATTTCTTATGGAGGATTATGTAATCCTTACAGAGCGAAGGAGTTATGAAATAATCTTAAAATTTCCACAATATGCAACTACAAATAAACCTGCTTCTAAGATTTGCAAGAAAATACTTGATACTTTAGAAACAATAATTCCTAATTCTAGATTAATTTATTCTAAAAAATATTTTTGCAACATTTTTTTTTGTTATTATACTTTCTACGAGGAATTTAACTTTTTAAAAATCTGTGTTTCGGAAGAGTTGGATGTGTAGTATAAAAATAAGCATTTGAAGATAATATTGACATATTTCATTTATTTATAAAGCATAAGAATTTCAATCCTTATACTTAACCGTTTTTTTTGCTTTTAATATTTAGAGAAAGTTATTTATCTTAAATTCGGATTGAATACTTTTTTCAAAATTTTCATTGTATATTTTCATTTATTTACGATTTTTTCTTCAAATTCCAAATGAAAAAAATGATGAGTCGAACGAGAAAGAATTATTAAAAAGTGAAACTAATAAAAAATAGTCTTTTTAGATAGCTAAATTATGTGTGTGATATACATTTATATAATTTTATAAAAATAAAGCAAGAACCTCTTTACAAACTATATTTTTTCCTTTTGGATGAATTTAAAAAAATAATGGATTTGTGCATTGAAATCTAGAAAAACCATGTAAAATAACATGATATGAAATCAAAAGAAAGTTCTTGACATTTACTCTATAAAATTCTGCTTATTTTCTTGAATGTCGATATTTAATTAGATGAAACACACTTCTCGAAATTAAACTGAAAAAATGCATCGAAATATATTTTGTAATGTCACGTATTTTAAAATCAGATTGATATCATTATTCGTTTTTTGAAATTTTATATGCATAAGATCTGAACTATATCTCAAAAAGTAACTCCTAAAAGTTTATTAAAACTTATAAAAATCAATTTTAAACTAAGTCTGTTTTCAATTAACTCCTCTCTAAAGAAGACCATATACTGAGAAACCATTCAAAAATAAAGTTTGAATGCTTACAAAATTTTGTTGATTTAATAATTCGATGGAAAATATTTTATGGATTTTAGATAATAAATGCACATCACAAAATGGATTAATTAGAAGCAATAGGTTTTATTTTGATGTTGATTCAAATATGATAATCGTCTACAAGTACAATAATAGAGCAAGTAATTTGCTGTTTCTGACTTATTTTACAGAGATGCGATGGAATTTCATGCAGTAAAGTTTGAAGGAAAAAATATATATTGGACGCGCCTAAGCTTTTGTAATGATGCGAAAAGATTGCAGCATTAAATATTTCAATTTATAGATATCAACCATGAATAATTAATTATTATGAATTAGGATAAATACTATCAATTCTACAGAAAAGTACTGATCCTAAATAATTAATATTTAAAGACAAAAATTTATTTTCAGATTTAGCTAAAGAGTAGTTTTAAAAGTAATGGACTAATAATATATTACTAATAAATATAATATAATAAAGAACATAAAAATGGCTAAACCTGTTTTAATACTAAAAATTAAATTAATATGCAGAGAGGTGGAGAACGATCTGTTGACAATAATAAATAATTAGACGTATTAAAATCAGTAAGTTAAAGTTCCTTTTCACTTGCTTTAACTTGACACATGTTTCATGCTTGTGAAAATGATATATTTTAATCGATTTCCCGCTCACTTCTTCTGGAATCGAAATTCCAACATTTAATGTAGATGGATGGTTCAAACATAAAATAGTAGATATTTTCAGAATTTAAATATCACATCATTGATTAATTGATTAAAATTTTGATTCTATATGAATGGCGCCATCTAGTGTTGAATCCAAAATAACAGAGATATTAATGCTTTGCAATAATTATATGAGAAAGAATTTGAATTATAACCATGTCATGTATCTATAACAATTAGGATATATATTAATGATTAAAAAGTAACAAGTAATAATAAGAAAAAAAATACATACATTCTTATTAATTATCTAAAACTCAGGTGAGTACTTCTTTTAGAAATTAAAACATGTATAGTAATACAAACAAAAGTAAATACAGATAGAAACCGTAAAAATGTTAGGTTCTTCAATTAAAGCGATAAGATAATTAGGCGCGGTTATTATTTTAATAAGCAAAATTCCTACACATTCAATAAAAATAAAAATGCGACTAAAATTTATATAAGTGACTCACACTTTCAAGATTATCTTTTGGCATCCATATTTTTATCATGATACTTTAGTTATATCTATAATTTGATCAGTATAATCTCATATTTTCTAGCATTTTGTAATTTTATAAATAATATTTTTTAAAGATATTTTCATTATTATAATTTTAAATTTTTTGGATATTTATTATCTCAGTTTGGAACTCTTTAAGATAATTTGAAAATAATCAAAAAATTAATTTGTAGAGAAGGATCAGCTTTCTGAATTTGTATAAATATTTTAATTCATAATCATTAGCTGATAATGCATTTTGTATGATACTGTTTTTCTTCCCTATTAAAATGTTTGATTTTATATTTTTAGGGCGATTTTTAATATTGATAAAAACGGAAAACAAAACAGAAGAAAAAAACTAAACAGAAAATAAAAATGCATTAAAGTTCAAGGCTAATTTCATCTAAAATATGATAAATTTTCTGATTGTGACAATACTTTCTCTTTGTATATTTCAAACTTAAAAAAATCAAAAATGCAAACGAAAATATAATAAAATAGTATCTTTTTCAGATTTCTTTTGTGAAGCAAAGTTAAGAGCAAGATTTTGTCTTCTCTTTGTTTCATGATAAAATTGTCTCCTTCCAATATATAATGACTAAATTAAGACTGTCAGTCAGTGGAAAAAAGTCACGTAAGGCAATTCAGTCAACGTTGTTTTTTAATTAAAGGCAATCAATAATAACTCGGAGTCACGTTTCTTTGCGATAATTTGTTTTGTTTGAGAATCTTGCATACTAAAGATAAGAATCAAATTTTTTCGATGGCATAAATAAGTTTTCCTCCCTTTATTTGAGCTGAAAAAATGCTGATCAAAAGTTAAGTCAATAAACTAATAAAAAAAACTGTGCCTTTTTCAATAGTGTTCTAAAATGTAGTAATTATAATTATTTGAATTACTTTCAATTTTTCAGTCTTTTATTTACAAATCGTCGACATAAAAATATATATAATATTGATAAAAATTATTTTCTGAAACTCAACAATAGATGGCGCCATGCATATGGAAGGAATGTATAACTACATTAATGGATTATAGGAAACAAATCAAGTTAAATAAAAATGTAAGGTATTTCATTGTGCAAACTGCATCAATTAATACAAATCTGAATCTTTCAATTATGGCGTATGAATCCCAAAATATCACTTTTAAAACTTAGATTCTGGAGAAGGGTAGAAACATTATTTACCTCATTTGCGAATAATCGAAGTATTAAATTTGTGGTCCCTTACTTCACCACAACTTATTACATGCTTTCTGTCAACGAGAAATTTGAGCATTACACATGGACTGAAATAATAGGATGTCGAGGAAGAACAACCTGTGAGGGCAGGCTATAAATTTTGTGGGAGTATGGTCTGATTTTGGTGATAGAGTATCTATATTAATTCGTTCACTACGAAAACTTTTTACAGCAGTAATATGTATCTATAACTGTTAGGAAAAATTAAAATACAGGGTGATTTAGAAACCAAGAAAATTTTGAAATTGAACTATGCTCAAATAAATGTAAATAGAAAAATGCCTTTTGCAAGGAAAGATTGAAATCAAACATATTTTTTTTACAACGGAATGAAAATATAATGATAGCAAAATTTATAAACCAAACTAAAGTTATATTAATTTCTAACAATGTTTACCTCATGTTATTCGTGAATAAAAATCATTTTTAGTAAAACTTTGAAAGGAAGAAAAACTGACTTTACCACGTTTTTGCATTTTAAACTTCAAAAAAAAAAAAAAAAAAAAAATCAAATCGAGCATATCCTGAATTTTCAGTTTCAAATGTGAAATGGGGCAATTATAGATATATCAGTTAAAAAAAAAACTAGGCAAAGCCAACTTTCCTAATTTGATTTTTGGTTTTGTTATCTCGTGAAAATACAAAAAGGATTAATGAAATTAAAGATATGGAGTATTAATTAGGGAAAACTTTAAAATTTACTGGATGTAGATGATTTTACATGAATCAATAGAAAAAGAATGATAAAAATTGATATCTAAATTTAATCAAAATGAAGTAATACCACAAATTTATTTACACAGATTTAAAGCTGAGATATGACTTGGAAAAGTTAATGATGACTATAACATTAAGGGGAAAACACTGAATTGATTAAAAAGGAAAGTAGGTTTCCATTTCCTTTAAATATTCATACGAAAGTTAACCTAATGCATCGTAAGTCTGGAAATGATATGGATCTTTATTTGCTGTCAATGCATTTTTATAAAAGCCTCAAAACGTTTGCATCAAACAGTATGATTTTTTCACACATTCTTTTGATGATGATGTCGTGCCCGTGTTACCACGGAAAGGGGGTGCAGTAGCTTCTGAGCGTAAAGACCCCTGAGCACCCGAGGGCAGAAGTCTGACTTCTAGCTCATGAAACTCACACACATTCGCTTGCACAACCCCTTTTTACAGGGGGCACATTCACACACCTCACAGATAGAACACAGATGAAGAACAACCATGCCCGAACCGGGATTCGAACTTAGGGCTCCCAGATCACGAGAAAGACGCACTACCCCTATGCCAGGACGCCGTCACACATTCTTTTAAGTAAATAAAATTAAAACCGCAGTTTTTGTTTTCTCATATACGTAATAGTATACATCTCGTATACATCATAGATTTTGACGAATCACGATGTTTTTAGATTTTCCTGCGTACGAAAAACATATTTTTTAAAAATGTGCATCAGTCCGCCCGCTCGCCTGTCTGTGAAAAAAATTATAAAATGTTATGAGCTAGACGGATGAAATTTGGTATTCAGTCTTTACACCAAATTTGTAGATTTCTATCTAATTTCAGAAAATTCCCCTCTCTATATTTGGATAGTAAATGCTAAAAAAAGTTGTGTTGGTACAAAGTAAATAAGTTGAATAATTTATTATTCTCTTTCTTTTATATAGAAATCTTACGTTTGCTTTAAAGTTGATGTAATCTTGGTACCTAATCAGCACAACAATAATACTTAACTAACGTCTATATGAACAACTTTTCTGTATCGTGGTCGAAATTTTTACTACATTCGCGTTAAAAAAATCATGAAATTCATTTCCCCCTCAAAATAACGTTATTTGAGCACAATTCAATTCAATTATAATTATAAGAACCTTTCCAAAATAGCTTTAGTGGAAATTCAAAATGTTTCTTTAGACAAACTAAATTAATGAATTAAAAAAATTCGGCTTTCAATTAGGATAAAGTAATAAAAATAATTAGGCAACGTGGCTTAAGAAAACTTTCAAATTTGCAATTCATTGTTTTTGGCATATTGGTTTGTTGAAACTATCACATCACAGGCAATTTCATATTAAAAAAATTACATGACATTATGGATGAATGAATAGAGACAATAACACGAAAAAAGTTTTGATTATTATTTATATATAATTACTTTAATTTAATTTATTTCTCAAATTCTGATAAACAAAAATCAGAAACTCTTTTAAATTATTATTTAAAATTTAAAAAATTATCTGATCTGTCTATGAGATGAGAATTGAAAAATCTCAATTTATTTATATCATTATTTGAAAAACTCATTTCGATCATGTGTAGAGTAAAATAATGTCGAATTCCGTAAGCTAACAGAATGCCAAGTCTTCCAAAGAAATTATAGAATTACGTTGTTTTTCCTGTATTTTCAGCTTTTTTCTAGATTTTGTAGTTGTAATACATCTTTGTATACATCGAAATGCATACATCTGATGTAGAAAAAGAAAGATGAAAATGCCATTCGAATATCAATTTCAGGCATCCTACTGTTTTATTCATAACCAAAAATGTAGAATATATTTTTACTATTCTGAATGTAGATCTAATATATCAGTTAGAGTATATTTTTTGAATAGAAAATAATTTTTTTCTATATGAAATAAAATTGAAGAATAAAGTAGAAAATAATATTTGAAAATCAGTGTTTTATTGATTTTATGGTTTATTCAAAGATTATTTTTATTGTTTTAAATGAAGCATGTCACTTCAGTTATATGTTTGAATACAGAAAATCTTTTATATAAATCTAATGCAGAAAGCAAACGGAAGAAACGCAATTTATATATTATATAGAGACGTGTGCTGTTTTATTCATCTTTCGACTCATTCAAAATATATTCCTATTGCCTCAAATTTTGATAAAAAAGTATTAATTTAGTTGAATGTTTTAGTACTGAAATATTTTTAGACA
Organism: Argiope bruennichi; assembly: GCF_947563725.1. Classification (NCBI taxonomy): domain Eukaryota; kingdom Metazoa; phylum Arthropoda; class Arachnida; order Araneae; family Araneidae; genus Argiope; species Argiope bruennichi. The sequence continues at coordinate 42,515,844 of NC_079158.1, read as the reverse complement.
ACTTAAGTTTCAATGTTTAACAACTATTTTTAAACAAGAAACACTGTGTATCATGTTGTTAGAAACTCTTATTTCTATTCTCTATCTTTGAATGTAGATCAAACATTTCAACTGAGTTATTATTTTAGAATAACAAATCTTTTTAAGCAACATAAAAGATAGTAATTAATTATTGTATCTCGTTCTGATACAACTCTTTACTTCCGTAAAATTTTACAAAGTGAAGTTTCGATACCCCATCTATTTCACACCAGTATGAACACCTGGTTCATATTGGTATCACACCAGTATGAACCTGGGAGACCAAGATAACCTGGTTGGCGTTGGATAACCAAGCGTTGGATTCGCGTCCCTTGGGTTGCGAGTTCAAACCCCGCCGGCCGAAGACTCCCCGCGTGTGTGGTGGCTGACGAACATATAAATATGTCTTAGTCACAAAGTTCTCCATGTCGAGAGTAATACCACTGGGGCTACTGGATGAGGGGTGATCGTTCTCTGATTCGTGTCTAAATTACGATCTGTGGATGAGTGAATGAAATGCATGAATGAAGTCCGCCCCGTAAAAAGGGTTGTGACGTGTGTGTAGCTAAGTCGTTCTCTTGGCCTAGATAGCACTACTGAAAGAACAAGAAACGTACCCTTGGCTTAAAATCATAAATGAGTTCTTAAATGCAGTGGGCTTGTCTAAGATTAGAGCTATTAGAAACAACATCAACAACATGAACACCTGGATAGAAATCGACCAATTTTTAAAATAATTAGGAGCAAGAAGTAACTTTTTTCCCCAGGATCAACTGCTGCATCTACTTCGCCAGTTTTTAATTCGTATGACAGCTTGTGAGTCCTAAGTAAGTTATTCATACTTCTATCTTCCCACAATTCCCGGTTTGAAGGGACATCTCAAATTCAGTATTTCATTGTAATGGAGTAAAAGATCGATAGAGTCCTCCAGCCCCAACAATTGTCTCTAGTACTTCAATTACTTCGTAAATTTTATTTGATATGAAAATTTATAACCTCTAAATACATTATCAATGGCCATCTCTTTGCCATCGAAATCCATTTTTGCGAGATATCGCAAAATGGAAAAAAACACCCAGAAAAATCAGCAATAAGACAGATTCTGCCAATTTTATTTACCGATTTATTTAATTTTTTAGACTTCCTCCTACTGGTGCGGTGCGGAAGTTTAGACGGGGGGGGGGTACCAGCACAGATATCGTCCTCCTCATCAAACTGAGGTTCAAAATTACGAGGTCCGTCCCCAAATAGCTCCAGTGTTGCTTTAAAAAATGTCGTTACTAAAACTAAAACTTCGCTTTTTGTGCATCCATATTTATCTATTAGAGTGTTCTACTTTGAATTTGGAATTATTACAGAAAATAATATTTTCTTCGAATGTGATAGAATGTAGTTCAGAAAATTTCTTTAATATTATAAATTAGTATTATCAATAAGGTAGGCGCCTAAAACGACTAGTACTTCTATTATTTTCTTTTAATTTTATCGGCTTGACTTTAAATGTTTTTTTTCTAATCCTTTCTTCATTCTCATTTATGGAGCGTACGAAGAAAAATCCTTATTATTGTCAGAAATATGACCTTGAGATTTTGATGAATCCCCGCATATATAAAAGTACTTAACCCTTTAAAGGGCCATTTTTTTCTAGTCATATTATGTCAAAATATTTTTAGACTTGAAATTAGAATAAGAAAAGGGATTCATTTAGTTTATTAGATAAATATAATTTGATTGATTAATTAATTTGGTTCATTAATAATTAAGAAACAAATCAAGACACATCATTTTGTGTGAGATAAAGAACTGAAGCATCTAAGTTTCTGTCTTTCTAAAAAAGTTTGTTAGAACTTATGCCAACTTACATAATTTCATACAAAGATTGATAAATTTGGTGGGAAGCATACTTCCCACGGCCCTAGAAAGGTTAAAAAAAATCGCAAGTATTTGAAGTCCATTTTAAATTTATGAATTAAGCAACTGAATTTATTCTTAGTTGAAAATAATTTCATTCAAGCATTATAACTTTAAGAGGAATATTTTGCTATCCCAAATGTTTTAATAATATTTATTTGGACTTGTGATTATACTTCTTGGACATTGAAAAGTACATAGATAGATAGCTTACATATCTAGATAGCTTAAGGAAGAATTAATCAAAGCAACGTATAAAGCAAAAAATTATCCTATCTGAGGAATTCATAGGAAGAATAATATTAGTTCAGGGAATTGTAATTGATTACGGAAGAATGGATTTTACCCTGAAAATGCCCCAAGTGTAATAGAAAAGAGATTCGTTAAGATATCTTATCTGGAACTCAAGATGGTATCTAAGATATAAGATGCAAGTTTATTAACATTTCAGATTGAATTCTTCTTTGAAATATATCGTTGAAATAAAATAAAGTTTTCAGAAAATTACATTATTTGGAACAGTATTTAAAGTGTTATTATATAAATATATTTATCAGATATATTATAAGGAAATAAAATTAAGATAATTAATTTGTATTTTTTTTATTTTTTCCGTTATGCTCTTACTATTGATTCTTTTATAACTTTTAAAAATATTCTAAAGAACATCTAAGTTTGATGAAAAATAAACACAAAATCTATTTTTTTTGCTTTAATGCTTTTTTTGCTTTTGCTAAATTGTTAGGTTAGAATAAAATTTTAGTTAAATATAGATTTTAGTTTTTGGTTGTCGTTACAGCAATCTTGCCTGAAAGACGAATCCAAAATACAAATTTTTGATAGTTATATTAAAAGACATATGACGCATACCATTTATCATTGGTAAAATTAGTAGATTAGATTGATTTGAAAGTATGCTTTTAAAAGAGAGAGAAAATTATATGTTTTGAGGCATTATTTAAATTGTATTTTCAAAGTATTTTAAAGGAAAAGGTCAAGAAAGGAGTTTATTTTATGAAATAATTGTATGTATACTATACCGCTCTGACCGCTGGACTTACAGTTACTAAATTTGGAACATAAGCATCTTGAAGAATGAGAATGTTTTTTGAAACTGTAATTAATTAAAAAAATAGATTTTTATATTTTTTGTCTATAAAAATCTGAAAATATTCCATCAAAACTGATTTTTATACTAATTTAAAGTCCGATAAATTGTCTTCTCTATTCTAAATTGTCTCTCTTCAATATAGATAATTGCTTAAATTATATATATATATATATATATATATATTCTATGCTGCAAAATAAGACTTCAATACTGAACAATTCGGTTTTCTGTACTCAAATTTTTAAAGAAATTGTGTGATTTTTTAGTAAAAATGTTTTTGTTTTAACTGATGTTTAATCATTTCTGCTTCAAATAAAACTTTACATTTTATGAAAGCTGGCAGAAAGGTAAAGAGACATATAATACAATTAGCGGAATGGTATAAGACTTCTATTATAATATGAGTTATACGATTATCAAAATTTAAAAGTTACAAATATTTTACTGAAGAAATTATTAAGAGACCAAGTTACATTAAATATTTAATGGCGGCCTGTATTGTAAATAAAGTTAATACTACTATAAAATGAAATGTTTTAAGGTAACCATAATATAATGTAAAAAATAGGCTTTGTCACCACATAAACAAGAACCATTGTGGGAGGACTCTTGTTATTAAACAAAGCAGCATGATAAAAAAGGACAGAAAGCAAATTTATTACGTAACAGGAAAAAAATTCTCTTGTAAAACATGGTTGTTCAGAATGACACGTAATTGCCTCTGAAAAAGCATAGCAATATAAAAAGATATTTAACCAGCTTCTCTTTTCATTGAAGTTTTCCCTTTCACGATATAGCTTGATTTGCATATAGCTCTTTGTTGAAAATATTTTTTTGAAACTTATTTGTTTATAGTAACAAAAGAATCTGTTATTTTTCTAAAAAATTAAAAAGAATTTTTTTGAGACGTAATCTAAATGCAACCTTTGTAAGGAAGAAAAAATAATGTGTGTTTATTTTTAAATTTATATGATAAAGTGTTTGCATTCTATTTTTTGTATGTTTAAGAGCTAGAAGATAAAGTTTAACCGAAAAATTGAAATTGTTTTAAACTGAATTTGCGACATATGTTAAAAGATGTTGCGACATATTTGAAACATTTTTAAAATGTTAAATAAAGACAGATGAAAAAACCATATTTTTAAATATGCATTTATTTCCCAGTTTTTATGCTGTTGCATGAATTTTCAATAAGGATAACTTTTTTAAAAAATAAGAACTTAAATAATTTTACTTTCAAACTTGCGAAAAAAAATTTGAAAAACTTTATATCAAGTTCTTATTTTTCCTCCTAATTTATGTAGTTATTAATTTTTTTGCTTTAACTTTTGATAATTTCTAGAATTTGTTCAATTTTCAGAATTTAGATTTATATCTGGAGTTTTTAGATAAAGTAGAATCTTTCCTAAGAATTCTATTATAATCCTTAACCTTTCAACATGTAAAATAGGAAAATAAATATCTTCTCCTTTATTCTCTTGTTCTGCAAGATATAGAGTAATTCATTTATATTTTCGAAATATAAATGAACTATGTTATAACCTACAGAACAAGTGGAAAGTATCGTGTAACCGGTTGCATCTTCTATTCAGTTCAAATATGTGTAGAAAATGCTCATATATAAGCATTGGATGCTTTCATATCTTCCTGCCAAGGAAAAAATTGGCCATCGGTGCATCATTCCGATTAGACCTCGATTTACAAGATTCTACTGGTGTCAAAATAGCATAATTCGGTACTTTAATCATCTCATTTCCCTGATCTTGCAGAATGAATTTCGTTGAAACCAAGAGCCATCTCATCATAAAGAGATTCGCAATTGGTACAAGAAAATAGTAGAAGCCGACAAAAAGCCATCTCATCATAAAGAGATTTACATTTCGTACAAGAAATTAGAAGAAGAATTAGTAAAAGGCGACAAAGAACCATCTCATCATAAAGAGATATACAATCGGTATAAGAGATTAGTAGAAGGTGGCAAAGAGCCATCTCATCATAAAGAGATTTACGATTGGTGCAAGAAATTAGAAGACGCCGACAAAGAGCCATCTCATTATGAAGAGATTTACATTTCATACAGTAAATTAGTAAAAGCCGACAAAGAGCCATCTCATCATAAAGAGATTTGCAATTGGTACAAGAAATTAGTAGAAGCCGACAAAAAGCCATCTCATCATAAAGAGATTTAAATTTCGAACAAGAAATTAGAAGAAGAATTAGAAAAAAGGCGACAAAGAACCATCTCATCATAAAGAGATATACAATCGGTATAAGAGATTAGTAGAAGGTGGCAAAGAGCCATCTCATCATAAAGAGATTTACGATTGGTGCAAGAAATTAGAAGAAGCCGACAAAGAGCCATCTTATCATAAAGATATTTACATTTCGTACAAGAAATTAGTAGAAGTATTAGTAGAAGCCGACAAAGAGCCATCTCATCATAAAGAGATTTGCAATTGGTACAAGAAATTAGTAGAAGCCGACAAAAAGCCATCTCATCATAAAGAGATTTAAATTTCGTACAAGAAATTAGAAGAAGAATTAGTAAAAGGCGACAAAGAACCATCTCATCATAAAGATATATACAATTGGTATAAGAGATTAGTAGAAGGTGGCAAAGAGCCATCTCATCATAAAGAGATTTACGATTGGTGCAAGAAATTAGAAGAAGCCGACAAAGAGCCATCTTATCATAAAGATATTTACATTTCGTACAAGAAATTAGTAGAAGTATTAGTAGAAGCCGACAAAGAGCCATCTCATTATGAAGAGATTTACATTTCATACAGTAAATTAGTAAAAGCCGACAAAGAGCCATCTCATCATAAAGAGATTTACGATTGGTGCAAGAAATTAGAAGAAGTCGACAAAGAGCCATCTCATCATAAAGAGATTCAAATTTCGAACAAGAAATTAGAAGAAGAATTAGTAAAAGGCGACAAAGAACCATCTCATCATAAAGAGATATACAATCGGTACAAGAGATTAGTAGAAGGTGGCAAAGAGCCATCTCATCATAAAGAGATTTACGATTGGGGCAAGAAATTAGAAGAAGCTGACAAAGAGCCATCTTATAAAGATATTTACATTTCGTACAGTAAATTAGTAAAAGAATTAGTAGAAGCCAACAAAGAGCCATCTCATCATGAAGAGATTTACATTTCGTACAAGAAATTAGTGGAAGAATTAGTAAAAGGCGACAAAGAACCATCTCATCATAAAGATATTTACAATCGGTACAAGAGATTAGTAGAAGGTGGCAAAGAGCCATCTCATCATAAAGAGATTTACATTTCGGAAAGTAATTAAGTAAAAGAATTAGTAGAAGCCGACAAAGAGCCGTCTCATCATAAATAGATTTACAACTGGTACAAGAAATAGTAGAAGCCGACAAAGAGCCACCTCATCATAAAGATATTTACAATTGGTGCAAGAAATTAGTAGAAGATTGTTGAATACGCAAAGGGAAAAGCACCGATTACCATCTCACGTTAGATGAAATGTTGAACGTATTCTTCATTCTCAGATTCGAAAACCCTCCTTTGAGCATGTGTCAGGAGGCGTTTATTCCATCAAATAAAGGGTGAGAGGAAATATGAAAGAAGGTATGTTTGCATTTAGCAATCGGATGCGTTTAGTTATTCCCGGAATGAAAAAGCATAATAAATTGTTCATCTTTCTGCGTACCACTCTGCATCTCTCTGCGTACCACTCTTCTACGAAGTACAATCGTAGAAGAGTGCTAGTCTCAGGATACCGAGACGGACAGGACCCAAATAGGTCTCGAAAGTAAGTATAGGAAATCTACAAGCTGAGGAAACATAAAATATTAAATATTGTAAAAAATGATACGACTTGTAAATAATTCCCACTTCCAATTTCTTTTTTAAATGTGCAAAATAAAATTTTTAGAGCCTGTTGAGTTCTAAAACCAGGTACCAGAAACTTTAACTGTGGTATAAAAAAAAAATCAATAGACTTCCGATACGACGTTGAATACAAGAAAAAAAAATGGAAAAACTTATTTCGAATGCATAAAACAAAATTTTAGAATTCGTCACTATCTGGTGATGTATCGTAGGCGTCTTTGTTCTATTGTCTCGTTCATTAGAAATAAATATTTTAAATTTGCTAGTACTTTTTGTATAATCCTGCCCAATGAACTAAGCCCCAAATTGTTTAGTTACCCAGTTTCTTCTATAATAGTTGGAAAAAATAAAATAAAAATAAAACTTTAATTTTCAGCTGGTGATTTATACAAGGAGAATATTTTAATAAACATGCCATTTAAAGAAAATTTCGAAGCCATAACTTTTCAGATAATTATGATTAAATAGAAGGAAGTGCTGATTTTCAGCCAGTAATTAGAGCATTTAATAAAATATTAAATTGTTTGAATTATACACGGTGTTTATAAATGAATACCCTTATTTTCAAGGGCTAATAAAAGAAAGCAAGAAATAACAAGAGAATAAGGAACAACAAGAAAAGTAACAAAATATAATCTTGTTCTTCCCCAGAAATTAAAATAGAGAATTAAAATTGAGAATTTAAATTTAACACAGTAATAAGCCTTCATTAAAAACATCTCCAAAATTAAGAATGACATCAAGATGATACAATAACTCATCCCATATTATTTCAGTATCTCTGATGGGATGGTTTGAAAGCCTGCAGGTATGGATGTTTTAAATTTGTTAAAGTCATTCAGTAGCCCAGAAACCGAAATCAATCGCCCCACACACATATCTGCATCCTCTCAAAGCTTCACACCAGGCATGCAGAAAAAATTGTGGGATGAGTTATCATACTGCTTCGGTATCCTTTGAATTTCTGGAAGGGCTTGCATTGAACACTTATAACTGTGTTGAATTTAACTTACGAGTGTTATTTTTGATTTCCGATTTCCACTATCATAGCTGTTCCTAGAATTTTCTTTTAATCAAGTTTACAATGTTGGATTATTCATTTATAAGAATAATAAGTATTTGTAGAATAATAAGTGTTCTTATATTCATTTTAACTATTAGCAAGAAAATGTGTTTCGCTGAAAAAATAAAATAAATTTAACTTTGCAAGCTGGAAATTTTTTATCAGTACCATAGACATTTTTTGTTTAAGTTAAACATTTTTGTTAAGTTAACGCATGAAGATGTATAACCAAATAAAAATTAAAGAATTTTTGTATTAATTACAAAACTAACTGCAGAATTAATAAAAAGTGACATTTTTTATTTTTTTTTATTTTTAACTCCTTGACCTACGACTTCAGTTGAGTTCTTAATTAGATGCCACAGTTTATTTTTAATTTAAATAGATTTAAATGTCTCAAATTTTGTAATTCGATGCACGAGGCGAACACATCATTTCGGCGTAAGGGGCCGACGTCATTGCAAACGATGGGGACTGTAACATTTAATTTCTCTGTCCCTTTTAGAAGATAGGATTCCCCACCCTTTGATTATCAGTAAATTAAGACTGTCAGTTGACGGAAGCCGGTACCAGTTAGATATCGAATCAGGCAACCTTGCCATCAATTAAGGGTAATCAATAAAAGCGAGGCATCACGTTTCTTTGCTGAAATTGTTTTGTTTACTGAAAGGAAAGGATCGACTAAATTGATGATAAGAACAGAAATTTTTTTCCTCGAGATATAAATGAGTTTTCTATGTTAGTTTTCTAAAAGGATATTAATCATAGAGTTTTCTAAGTAGATAAAGATATTTATTTTGTCTTTTTATATAATTTGATCCATGTATAAGTTAAAGAATTTTCTGTTACATTTTTAAAAGAAAATCAGACAAAACTGTTAGACTTAAGAAATTTATTTTTCATTATTGTTTTTGTAAACATTTCCTTTATTTTGATTTAAAAATTACATATAATAAGATAAGTTAAAATTTGTGTAGCATGTGTGAAGATGATTTAAAATGCTAAGTAAAGATTCCACGTTTTTTTTTTTATTTTTCATATTACTTATGTCTTGTTTCATTCGTTCTATATTTTGTTTATGAACATAATAATAAGATTGTCATCAATAGCTCTGAAACTATGAAAAATGTCTTATTACCATATGATTATGAATTATGCAATTGTTCTTTGAAAGAGATTGGTTAATATTTACAAAGACATAATTATAAAAAAAAGCATACTCCATGTGCTTCTATTTTTCCATGTGATACGCTTTATGAATAAAATAATGATATTTGAAATTCTCTCTCTTTCTATCTCTCTCTCTCTCTCTATATATATATATATATAGTACGAAAATGTTCTATTAATTCGAAGGATTCTCAGTAGTGGATGTATAGTGACATAGTCAACAGGACTCAATGACAAATAACGATATATTGACATTTATTAACACGAAGGCAGATGATAAATAAACAATCGAGAGAGAATACACAAGCAATACACAACAGCACTAGAAATAAACAGCAGCCCATGAGTAATAATCAGTAATAAACAATCACAAAAGCACCCAAAGCGACCATACAGAACTCAGCAGGAAGAGAGAGATCGTAACTATTCACTAAAGTCTCTCTAAACGCCTGCTATTCACCATTGTTCCACGCTTTAGTGTACTAAACAACCGATTCATTATTATACGATTAGCTACTCAACACACCACTCAATGCTGCTTTAATGCTTGCCTTCAAGATTAGGTGCAAGGCTCAATTTTCGATTAATTGCTTGAGCTTTTCTCAACGCTTGACTTCGCTGCACTGATCCAACTGATTCATCACTGGCTAAATATGCGACTTCATACACATACACACACGCACGCACGCACGTACGCACGGCATAAAAAAGTATTGAAGAATCAGTAAAATTTGTCTCCTTTTTTCCCTATCGCCAAAATTACTAAAGAAATTAGTGACATCCATTTTGTCGTCAAACTCCCCAAAATGGTCGCAATGCTGGGTCACTGATCTGGCACATATATATATATATATATATAAGTAACCACTTTTTTAAAAACTTCTTTTTTTTATTTGGTTTAATTTTGCTTTTTTCCTATTCAATTGGTTTTTATTACTATATATATATATATATATATATATATATATATATATATATAAAGTATTTCGAAGGTAATCCTAATAGGAAGTTTCGTTTTTTATAATCTTTTCCCATTAATAAGAAGTTAAAACATCTTGATATAAATTTCTAAGTCATGTAACTAAACGAATAAATTTTTCATAGTATATTCTGAACATATTAAGAAATGGCAGTGAATCTCATAATTTGATCATCTAATTATTTCGATCATATTAAACTGATCTGAAAAGAAGTAATTTTCCTCAATGTGAAGACGATATGAAAGAGAATTACGTTAAGTTAGAGCTCCTAAAAATTCATGAGTAAGAAATAGAAACGATTTAGAAATCAAGAGAAAAGATTTATATTCATTTATTTATGCAGTAATAATAGTTGCCAATAGAGAAGCGGAAAGTTTTCACTGTTCATAAACTTCAGCCAATATCAGGTTGTTTTGTATCTGGTAATTTCTAATCTACCAATAAATTTGAACGACCAAAATTATCTGAAATTCTTGTAAGAAATTTTGGTTTAGTAACTCATAATTTAGATTCTTCTCGAAGTTCAAATAAGATATCAAAAGAAATCCAAGACATTTTTAAATTATTACATTAAACGTAGAGGAAACTAAAGCCTTTCTTCCATAAAGATTTCTGTTAAGAATCTAATTATTAAGCAAATAAACAGCCAGTTCTTGATTGGAGGAATATAATGAGAGAGAAATATTTGCTAAGATCAAGGAGGAAAAGTTTCTTAGCTGTCTTGTTAACTTTCAGGCAGGAAATTAAATTGATTACAGTTCCAGTATAAGAGACAATATTGGATTACTTTAGTAAGTTTGAGCTGATTGAAAATTCGATATATACCTTAAGACAATTGGTGATATTTCCTGGAATGTCTAAGTTTATTTTTGTTTTCACATTATCCAATAAACTACATATGTATAAACAAACAATAGTGAGAAATTAATAAAACGTATAATTAAAAATTATAAAAATATCTGGAGACTAATTACATTTGAAATACATGCCATGTTAATATAAGAGGTAATTGTTTAGATAATTTGAGTTTGCTAAAGCTATAAATCAGATATGAAATTTTGTGCGAAGTTCGTAAAATGTAAGCTAAAAGTATTTTCTATGTGTTGTTTTATTTTCAAAGCTTATGGTAAGGACTATAAGAGCCAAATATTTGATCAAGTTGAATAGTTGATCAAGAAGAGGAAATATCTTAGCTGTTTTGTTAACTTTCAGATGGGAAATCAGATTGATTATGAATCTTGAGTTCAAGAGATAATTTAGGATTATTTTAACAATTTTGAGTTGATTGAAAATTTAAAATATATCTTAAAGCAACTGGTAATATTTCTTTGAATGTCGAAGTACAATTTGATTGCACTTTATCCAAATAATTCATGTATTTATGTTAATCAACCTTTTTATGAAAACTAGATTTTAGCAAAATTATATAGTATTGAGCAGATTTCTTAGTATCTTTTTAAAAAAAAAATATTATTCTCTAAATTTACAGAAATAGGAATTTGTGGAATAAAACAATTTTGAAATAAAGTAAGAATATTCCTTTTTGTTGTTGTGTTGTGACTTATGGCACTTTACAACCCTACTGACAGTTATCTATCAGCGATTTAAGTCGAGTGAGCGTCTCTTGTTTTTTCAGTAGCGCCAACTACAGCCAAAAGTATGACTTAGCTACTTTATGCGTCACATTCGCTTATACAACCCTTTTTACAGAGGGGTACATTCATACACCTCACAGATAGAACCGAGAAGAACAACCATGCAGGAATCGTTACTCGAACCTGGGACACCCAGATTACGGGGAAGATGAGCTATCCCTATTCCAGGACGTCGGCACTCATTTTTTTCATTACATAATTCTTCTTCTTCTTTTTTTTTTATCTCTAATTGAAATGAATTAGATTATATTTAATCAACTGAAGTTTCAATATTCAAGTCGGTGTATAAGCGCAAAATAATGTAGAAAATAAAAGTATGTTAAATTTCGAATTTTTTTTTCAAAATTTAACATAATTTTACACGGTTATATAACAATTTTTTTTCAAAATTTAGTATATTTTTAGGGGAAAAAAATAGAAAAAAACATTATTAAAAACAAAGTCAGGTTAATAAATGCCAAATAAAAACTAAATAATAAATATTTGAATGGATAAATATCAATTTTGAGTCATATATCAATTTAGAATCAATAAAGAAAATATGGAAGTGATAAGAAGTCATACAACTGATGAGCAATTCGTTTTTGATTACAATATTTTTGTTTAAATAATACACTTTCTTTGTGAAAAACTCTTTCAAATCTTTTTTAATTGGAATTCCAAACTCATATTCCTTTTAAACAGGAATGTTAAATTATTGGAAACAAATTCAATAATTATAATTTTTTTTCGCGAATCGTTAAGTTAGATGATCATTGAAATAATTCTTCAAACATTTTTCAAACAGTAAATAAGGTATTCATTGCATGACAAAAACTAAATTATCTCTATGCGATTTCAGTTATCATTTCTATCGATTTTACGATTCAGATATCATTTCCATCAAATTTACGAATAAGTTATCATTTCTATCGATTATTATGGAATTTAGAAGGATCCGATACCAAGAGTATTCGAGAAAATACAAAAAATAAAGATACTTTTGCAATTTTTCTTTCCAGGGTTTGGTAACACTGCTAGTATTCAGCGTTGAATTAGTGTAATCGGCAACACTTCTTTGCAACGTGCTACTCTTATTCCTGCATTAGTCATTGGAGCGTAGTAGAACGTTAAATATGGCAGCGCCATCGCCGATCGGCGCCAAAGAGGAAATGAGGGCATAGATTCACTTTTTGTTTGCAGGAGGTGTTAAATCTACGGAAATTATTCGTCGAATGCGAGCGAAGTTTGGTGATAGTTATTTATCGCGAAGAAAGATCCACGAATGGATAGAATACTTCAAACAGGGACGAACTTCTTTATGTGACTGTTAACGATCGGGCAGGCCATCGACGTCAATCACTGAGGACAATTTAAAAGTCGTTGAGGGTATGGTTATGGAAAACAGACTAAATTAGATTAAACTGAAACCTACAATCAGATCCCACTGCTAAAAGGTGTCATCCTGCTGCAAGATAGCGCTTGGCCACATTTTGTCCAAAGGTCAACTGAAACATTAAAGGAGTTGGGATTTAAAATGCTAGAACTTCTGCCATACAGTCCAGTCTTGGCTCTAAGCGATTTTCATATGTTTGGACCATTGATGATAGCGCTAACGGGAAGAATATTTGCACCCGAAGAAGAAGTCATTGATGTTGTGCAACATTGGTTAAGAGTGCAACCGAAAAACTTTTTTTCCGACGGAATAAAAAAACAACAACCTGTGAAATGTTTTGAAAAGTGTATTTAACTCCACGGTTAGTATATGGAAAAATAATGTATGTTTCAATTTTATATCATTAGAATAAATGCAACTTTTCTCAAATGTCCCTTTATTTTTTGACTCTCCCTCGTATTAAAAAAAAATGGTATCAAGCGTCCAGTATTTAAAAAAAGGCTAACATATTTCTATAGGATTTCAATTAATACTTACTACACTACTGAAATAAGCAAATGTCGGCGCAAGTGAATTGCACATAGACCACTGCATTAATTTAAGATAGATAACTATTTAGATATTTGGAGTTTGCTATGGCTTTAAACTAATTATGAAGGCTATTTTATAGATCTTTTGTAAAATTTAAAATGAATATATTCCGACTATATAGTAACGTTTCATCTTTTCCCTCACATACCAGATGTATCGTCTCCCGCTTTCCCACACAGAGATAAGGGCATACGGACCTACAGATGTGGATCCTTTTAACAAGGACAGTCATTGTGTCTGGTCAATTGTTACTATATCCAGGTATGGGAAAACAGATGTGTATCCTGCCGTTTCAAATAGATCCATCATGTCTTCAAGGTAGAGGAAAGTCGAAACACCTAGATGCTAAACCTTTTTCCTTTATGAAGAGACCCCAAGTCATCAAGAATTGATCAATCACCAGCACCCATTGTCATAAAGTAACAAAACGAAGTGCACTTCAGCCGGCGTTAGCTGAGAATTGATTGTAATTGATATGTGCTCAAGAGGTGGTGGGTCACAAAAATGGTTCCTTAATATGCTGGTCTAGACCATTAAGTCAACCATCTAACTCTCCGACCCGCCCGAAGGCACACGGATTTAAACCATAAAACTGAATGACCAGACCGCCGCAACAGCAACATTAGCGGGAACTGTGGTTGAGTCCTAAGGGCCGTCACCGGCCACGACAACCCTCCCCGAAGGAAGTACGTCCCGTCATCGATGGAAGGAGCCAGATCCCCCACCTATTAGTGTACCCTCCAGGATGGCGAGATCCAACCACCATGCCGGAAGCATCTCATTCTCATTTCGAGTTGCCCCCCATCAGTAGGGTCTAGACCATTAAGGAAGCTTTGCTGAGTAGATATTGGAGATAGGAATTTCAAGTTGACCATGGGAAACCGGAGGTGGGTATCGGATGAAAATAAAATGCAATTTATTCCCAGAGAAATAGAAGAGAAAGTCTTCAAAGGAGAAGTTGGTGAGAGACTTCGGAGTGCGGAAAAGTTGTTCCTGACTTTTGGAGAAGCTCCGTGTGATTCGAGCTTCTGTGTTAGGGTCCACCAAATAAAGATTGGTGAATTTCTGGAGCTGCTCTGGAGTAGCCGTTTAGAACTAATAGCCTGTTGGTGGTATTCTGGTGACTATTCTCCGATTTGATCGAGGGATTATTTCGTGATTAAACTGTTATTTGATTTTTGTAAATAATATTAACCTAGACAAAAACAAGTTGATCTTTGTAAATATTTAAGGCTGTAAATAAAATAATTCTTGTTATGCTGCTCTCTTACTTGATCAAGGTATTACAATATTGTTGTATTTTGCAAGTGCGATTTTCAAATTACTATATGAATTGCTTTTAAAAAAGAGTTCAAATCCCGTGAAATGTGCATTTTGTTTTGTTTATTTGATATATAGTAAAATATCTTGGAAATAACTGAAATAATGCGAAATTTTTTTATGTGATATCATTTGATATTAATTGTATAAAAATATCTCCTAACTTTTTCAGTTTCCTTTATAAAAAGCAAAAATAAATAAATAAAAAGATTTTAAATGCTGCAACAATAATATAAAATTAAACTTAACTAAAATTATTAATAATGTTACAAACCTGTAATTTTGCTTCCCTACTAGTATTATCATAAGAAAGACCGTTATGTCTGTCCTGTGCGTGCTGAGCGGGCACCACGTCAATGACCTCAGAGCTTGGCGACAAACTTGGCGACTATTTGGCGACGAATTTGGCAACAAAATGGATAATACTGGAAAGTTTGAGAATTTTCACGATTCATCCACTAGGAACTGAGATACACCCAGATACTCCCTGATTGGTCTGGAAGATTCTAGCCCCGCTGCTTCTCGCTGTCTTCTCTCGCTTTAGCGGCTTTGGCGATTTGTTAACGAATTTAGCGTCATTCATCGCCAAAGAGCTGAGGTCATTGACGCGGCAGCCGCTCAGCACACACAGGACAGATCGTACAACGGTTTTTTCCCAAGATGACACTATTCGTGACAGGAAGCAAAATTACAGGTTTGTAACAATATGATACTTTCTAAAAAAATTTCCTTCTTGAAGATAAGTATAAAGCGATTTTCCAATACTAATATTGATTGCAAAGGTATTTATAATAAAGAAATTATTCTATTGATTTTTCTGCTACCTCAAGAATCGGAGAGTATAAATATTTTACATCATTAAACTTTCACTCAAGCCAGAAACTGGTTTGAATGTTGTATTCCCATATACAAACTATTCCATATAATAAAAATACACTAGGGGAATGAAAACTGTTACCTGCACTTTTGTTGCCAATGAAGAAAATAATAATTTAAATCAGTGATTCTGTTCTAATCACCCGCGAAACAGCCTAACAATCAATCCTTTTGATAGTTTAGCTATCACTATTTGAGTTTGTTATGACTTTCAGTAGTTCGAAATGTTTGTGTAATATTTCGGAAAGCAAATATATATATCTAAATGCAAGATCGATTTCCTCGGGGAAACATATTTCTATGAGTACTTAAATGTCGGAAATGACCGAGAAACCCAACACAATTTTGAATATATTTTTTCCTCAATATTGGAAAAATGAAAATTATATAGAGAGATGGATAAAAACTCTTTTTATTTTTGCTTGAAAGAAATATATATTGAAAATCTATCAAAAAAATTCAACTAAAAATTATAATGAAATTTTTTTTATGTGCGACTTGTAACATATAAAAACATTTTTCAGATAAATTGTAACATTTTTGTAAAAGGTTTGAAACTAATTGATCGTAAGTATGAACCGAAAAGGCATTTTCTTCTTTTTAATTTGATAAATCCTGTAATGTAAAATGTATTAACAATACTTATAGTTTTTTAATTCATCTTTAAAAATATGAAAATCAATAGAGAAACGCTTGTAAAATGTTTCTGGTGTGAAAATTGATACAATCTTTTGCAGATTTCTTCATAATGTAATGTATATTTATTAATAATGTATCATTAATATATTTTCATCTAACAAATAATTTTAAAATTAATTCGTAATAGATAAAGTGAATCAACTTCGTGAAATATCCTATTTAAATAAATACCTCTCGAAATAGCCTAACAATTTACTCTTTTGATATTTTCGATAATTCCATTAGAACTTGTTATGGGTTCGAATGGTTGAAATTTTTCTATAATATTTCAAAAAGCAAATTCATATATCTTGATTATTTTTGAAATATATCTTGTCATGCAAGATATATTTCATAAGGATTACTGTTAACTCTTAAATATCAAAAATAACGAGCAATAATACACAAGCCTGAACACTACTTTTCCTTTCAATATTTTCTCATCAAAGTACTTTTGTATATACTACAAAGTATCAGTTCATACATTTTGTATCTACAACGTATACTTTTGCTATTGCAGTACTTTTTGTATATACTACAATGTATCAGTTTTTGCTAATGCAGCTGTTTGCTTCTATTAGATTGAGCCACATGTTGGCGTTACCGAACTGTTCCATTGTAATAATTTTTTAGATATAATATTGATATTTTTCGCAAATTAGGGGGAAATTATCAGTACAGTGTTATTATTTAAATATTGATAAAATATGTACAAAGCATTTGAAATGCAAGTAGTATCGGAAGATGACCACATTTCTTTTTTGATATTATGTTAAAAAAAGTACACATTGGAAATTGAGAAATTTTTTTTCAAAAATTATAATGCAGATTTATTTTATTGTAATTTATAACATGTAATTTGTTTCAGGAAATTGCGAAGATTTTGAAATTTATTTTACTTTAAAGGAAATTGAAAGGATATTTTGACTTTTCAAAATATCCTTGATAATGCTCTTTCCAAAAATTTATTAGCAATACAGATAGTTCTTATTAGCCCTTATAAAGATGATAATTTCCAGAGAAACATTTGAAAAATACTTTTTGTTGGAAAATTATTAATGAATTCTTTTTGAGTAATAAATGCACTAAAATTGATTCAACGAAGAAATGATTCTTCTATGAATCAATGAAAAAGAAAAGAAAGAAGAAGAAATTCAACTTCTTCAAACTTTTAGAAATATATGACTTTTAAAAGGTCTAATAAAGTAATACATTTATTTTTTAAAAATATAAATGTAGTGTAATTTTCTATGAACTCTAAATATTATCCAAAATACTTATATTAATGAAGAAATTCTAAATAAGGAAAACTTGGCCCAACTTAAAAAAATATTCGTTTGGCAAAACTGAATTCTTTTGGGCTCATTTTTTGCGAAATGTAACCCTGGCAATTTTCTACTGAATTTTTAAAAAAGTTGCTTTGTTATCATTGTAGCCAATGAAAATGGCAAACTTTTGGCGAAGTTTTGGATAGTTTTCCTCTTTTGTCGTGCTTGGCAAGAAGCTGAACATTAATTTTGCCAATAAGCGCATAATTCAACATAATTTAAACACTGTCAAAGATAGGCGCGCTCAGTATTAATTAATACGTATCCTATAAAAGTGAAATGAAAGAAGCAGAAGTAAAACTTTTTCCGATAAAACAATAAATTAGTCGCTGGATATCATTCTTTATAAATTATTCATAAGAGAAACTTCATACATTTGTCAAATATTTCTCAATTTCACTCATTCGTGAATCCACTTCTCACTATCATGATTAATGGGCTCCAAGAATAATGCATTTTCTTGAATACTTATTAAAGAAATTTGTTATCTGTCTGATAAATTTGAAATATGCGTGCCATGCAGTAATTTATTTGTTATGAGCATATTATTTTGATGAAATTATGAAAAAGGGAAATTCATATTCTAAGAGAATTAATCGTTTTTCTCTTACTTATTAGAATTATAACTATCTCATGCGTTCTTTAAGAAAAACTGTTTATGTTTAAGGTTCAATAATAAGAATATTAATCAAATCTCTTTGTTTTTAAAGAAGCAATAAATAAAGTTTTGAATTTCTTCAGAAATATTTCTTAAAGTGTTTTAATTTATTCAGTGAAATGAAAATAGAAATTTCAAATATAAATCATTCAAATTTCGGTTGTCATTTTGATATGAATTCTGAAAATCAGAATTTCACGCAATTAGTTCAAGCAAATAAGGAAAGACAGATTTTTTGACAGACAGAAATTTAGGAAAGACGGATGAATTTGGAAGATTATTTAATACATCATGCTGATGTTTTATATCAGTATTCTATTAAACCTAATTTTTTTTTTATCTCGAAGGGTTTTGAAAATCTAAATTTTGTTATTAAGCTCATTTGTCGTCGAAGACGATATTTTCGATATATCATTTTGAAAATCTTTATAAAAATTTGATATTGATTCTTATATTATATATATGACAATTATTTACATTTTTATTTTGTCCTGCTTAAATTGTTTTAAATTTATTTTGCAATACTATTTAAAAGCGTAAACGTATTATACGATAAATATTTTGAATAATTTTATTAAAAACATGCATTTCACAGTTTTATCATTTGGTTGATCGCTTGATATTCACAAATGAAATGAAAATATTGTATAAAAGTGCCATATTTAAAATTTGCTATATTTAGTAAAAAAATAAATTAAAAAAAATTCTTATCCACTTTCTGAAATTATGAATTTTTAATTTCCCAATTGTGTATCTTTAGTTTTTGAATTTTTTTAATATTGCAATACTATTATAATAATGTTCAAATTTAAATTTTAGGAAATTTTACTTGCAAATTTACGAGAATGGTAAACAGATGAGCGTAAACAAAAATAATATAATACAGATCGATGTTTAAACATTCGAACTTATACACAAAATAGAATCGAAACTAAAGTTCGTAAACATTCAATGAGAGAAATATGAAGGAGGAAGAAAAAAAAAATAATAACCAGCGAATGTTGGATGAGAGGAAAACCAAAATTATCAGTGCTCTAAACCGGGTCAGCACTTATTGCAATACTAGCGCCTCTGTATTCAGACAGAAGAAAGGATTGCTTTTTTCTCTTCAAATTAACCAATAAATTGCATGCTTATAGGGGATACGAAGAATCGGCCCAGCTATGTTATTGGCTCATTTTCTATCTTATTTGGCTTTTCAACAAATTTTATCCATTTTCTTTGATCATCGGGCTCTCAGAGTTCTAAAGTAAGCAATCAGCATCGAAGTATCAGAATGAAAAGTTATGAATATAATATGAATACTTTTTATATTTAATATTTAAGAATAAATTAATAACTTTAGTATTTAAGAATTGATATATTCTATAATATTAAAATAAGTTTAATATTTAAGAATAAATTTTGGGAGTGCTACAGCTGTGCAGCAATACCTGAACCACCACTAGTTAGCTCATTTGGATTACAATCAGAACAAACCGTCCAACAATCGTCTTTCGCTTCTACGAAAACCTAGGAAGCGAATATATTGCCAAAAAATTCATGTGAAATAATGTATTTTAAGCATTGGAATACATAAATAAAATATACCATGGAATATTATAATGAAATAAAATCATGTGAAATAGGATTTAAAAAGAGCAAAGGATAATTTACTGAAAATGATTTGTAGACCCAAAGGATGTATAAAATTTAGATGTATTTTTTTTTCAGAATTGCATTTATTGACCAAAACAAAACAAAAAAATTTTATTTACATAATTTAAGTTTTTTTGTATGTAAAATTAATAACTAAATTTTTTAATGAAATTTTTCTTTATTAAATAATTATTTGAGATATTTTATAAATTATAAAAAAATTTCTTCATCTCTGAATGATTATTTTCTGCGCTCACATATATATATATATATATATATATATATATATATATATATATATATATATATATATATATATATATATATATATATATATATATATATATATATATATATATATATATATATATATATATACTGGGTTTCAGGAAAGAAAAATTATTAGTTTCAGTTTAATCATACTCATTTCAAATAAATAAGTGCATAATACGATGAAAAAAAACTGTGTAAGCCTTTTAAAATAGCATAAGTTGCATGATTATAAAATTATGAAGCTTATAAGTATTTTCTGAGGCAACATTTGAAACTAAGTCTCATTAAATGTGTAATTGGTAATTTTAATGACCATCGATCGCAGTGAATAATCAGTCCCTAAAGACGGCTATTTAATAAAAGAAGAAGGACATCATTCCAACATTTATTAAGAAAGACTTGTAATTTTTTTTCTTAAAAAATAAAATATCTTGGACTAATAATAATTGAAAAGGGCAAAGGGCATTGCTCAACATTTTTTATTTTATTTTATAGTCTTTTAAAATTAGGCTTGCAAATAGTTTCAGTAAGGAAAGTCCTTTAAAAAAAATATGGATTATTTTTAATGAATAAAAATGGCAGCGTTTTCAAACTTTCTGCAACCAATATAAAGGAAAACTACTTATCTTCATTTTAAATCTATCATTAAAACTATTTTATTTTTTGTCTTTCTTCTAAAGAAGCATTTAACCTTATATGTACTTGTCAATTAAAGAGAACACTTTGAAAAAAAATCAAACTTCCATCAATAAATTGATAGTTTATCTTTATAAAGGCAAGAATGTTGTTTCTAAGCACTCTAAATTGCAAAAAATATATTTTTACTAATTAATACCGTTTTTTAGGAGTAATATTCACAAGAACTTAAATGGAAATATGTTGATACAAGCAATCTACTACTCCTGCATTAATCGTAATTTAAAACGATGTTTTAATCTTTTCTAAAAGGTTTTACTAATGAAATTCAAGTCGAAGAAAAATGGATACTTATTTTATGATATGTATGGAATATTGAGTACAACATGAATCTTCACTTTGTATGGACAACTAATTTTTAATTGGAGTAGTATGTATGCAAATCAATAAAACAATTAATAACTATATATGGGACTTTAGGAATTCAATTCATTGTAAAGTAAAAGTAATAATTAATACAATGTAATTCATTTATTACCATTAAAATAAAAATTAAATTTATATAAATTTATAAGAATCATGTTAATGAAAGGCTACGAATTTAATGCTTGGAATGAAATACATGATTTTTTTTTATAATTTTATATCTCTGAGGTGTATAGGCGATATATAGGATAATCAGAAAATCTTTCATTGTTTGGATGTACTTGAAATTATAACTAATAAAGAATGAAATCAAAATGACTGTCGATTCATAGAGACAGTCGAAAGCATAGGAATATAAATTTCCTCCTTCAAAAAAATTAATTAAACTCACTGGTATGAAAAATTTCCGAGTTGTTGGAACAAAAAGATTCAAATAAAAATTGCAACAAATTCACTTAAAATGTTATGTACAATTTTTTCTTTATGTTACGATAATAAAAAACTGTATATACAGAAATAAATGATATGTAGTATGAAATTCACAGAAAATATTCCTTTATTAATCAATATTAACTTTACATTTGATTGATAAGATATTACATTTTTAATTTTTTTAAAAATTTATTTCTACATGTTTTTCACAATGTGTATATTAAACAGTTTTATTTCATTCATTAATTTTAATTACAATTTTTTTTATTCATTGGTAACCTAAATTATTAGACAGAAATTTTCAGGTATCACTAAAATTATAAAAATAAAATTTTGTCTTATTCATAAGTTGGTCTTCTTGATAAGGTATATTTTCAAATTTTTAAAAAAATAATTCGATAAATTTATTCAAGTCTCTGATCAATGAGTTGATAAATAATAGTTTTAATTTATAAGTTTTGAAGATTGTAATATAATATTATCCTTTTCCATAAGTATAAGACAATCAAGGAAAACACAGAAAAATTTCTTTTGGCGAAAGAAGAAAATTTCATTGCCTTCATTCTTTTCCCCTTTAGTTTTGCAGTAATCACCATTGGCAATCAGTTAGTCCACTGGAATTAATGATTGATAAATATTTCAATTAAATATTTTTGTAACTTGTTCTTAATGGATTACTCAGCAAATTTTGATAGATATATAAACAAACTTTTAAGCGGTGCAAATTCTTTTTGGCGTCTTTCTTTCATTGTGACACGCATTTTCTAAAAGTTCTTTCAGTTTTTTTATGAATTCTATTTTATTACCAGCAAAAAGTAATGTTATGTTAACAGACAATTTTAAAATTTGATTCAGAATTTAAAGTTTAATTGTAGGTTCAACATAATTACGAAAGTATTTTTAAAGGGCATAAACTAAAACTGAAAATTAATAAACAATTATAAATTAGGAGAATTATCCTAACTCGGTCATGAATTACAATCGATAAAAAGCCTGAATAAAATATTAGTTGCAATTGTTGAAGTGATTTAAGTTTCACTTCAGTAATAAACCATACTTTTGTAAAAAAAACATTTAAAATTTTAAAAAACATAATTAAAAATATAAAAAAAATAAGGTAAAAAATTTGCAATAACGTAAAGTTTTTTTTTGATATTCAGAAGATGTAAAAATATTTAATGTATTGTATCAGAAGTTATCATGGATAAAGCGCTAAAAGCGTGAATAATTCTTAATTAATAAAAATTCTAATAAAATTTTTAAAAAATGGCTTTGTGGTGCACAAACATATCCTCCGAAGTAGGTATGCGTCATGCTTAACAACTTTTGGCAATAGTTGAAACAGATTGATTCCTAGAGCCTCAAGACATACAAAATAACAAATATAGAAAATAACAAACATAGAACACACATGCATTAATCTTTATTATTCTTAGAGGAGAAATGTAATTATGAAGTTAGAAGAATGTGGAAGATATTAGAACTGCTAACGGTTTCCTACAAGTGTCGAAATCATTTTTTGAACTGTAACTTTTAGGCAACTGCAGTTAAAAAAACACCAAGAATCTTTGCTTATTGTGACGACATAATTTGAGTCACTATTCCATCACCAAAGAAAAAGAAAACATTTTAAAGAAGTCCTGAATGAGGAAAAATTTCGGATCTCTCCGGCTATTTATAATAATTTTGAACAGCAGAACCCATATGCGAATTTTGTAGGAATTTTTCTCTCCTTACCAGATAATCTTTGCTAAAAATCCCATAAATATTACTCTAATTATTGTATTAACAAAACAGCATTTTCAAAGCATTTAAATTTCCCAATGTTCTATAGTAAAAAAAATATTACAATAGTTTGTATTTTTTATATAGAATCCATAAAATTCCTCTAAGAAATATATCTATGTGATAAATATTGGCCAAAGAAATATAAAGTTCTATTGAAAAAAATTTTTTCAGCAAAATAATGCTTACAAATTAGAAATGTTTCAGTAAATTAATAAAGCATTATAATTAAAAGATGAGGTGGAAATTTAAAGAATTCGCTGCCCTTTTGTCTGTGTATTTTTAAATATGTATATTTTAGGACTAAAAATTCTAAGTGTATGATTTCCTAATTTTATATTTTTGATACTTCTTAGAATTAGCTATGCTAAGCTAAAAATCTAGCTATTC
Source organism: Argiope bruennichi (assembly GCF_947563725.1). Taxonomy (NCBI): domain Eukaryota; kingdom Metazoa; phylum Arthropoda; class Arachnida; order Araneae; family Araneidae; genus Argiope; species Argiope bruennichi. Next base: position 42,491,658 of record NC_079158.1, on the reverse strand, counting down.
AACTGAGTTTTAGTTTCCATTTAAATCTGCAATTGTTATTTTGGGTCAGTCAATTCAAAGAAACTTCAAAAGTCTTTATCCAGTAACTATCGAATTGTTAAGTAAAGAACAATAAGAGAAAGTTCCGGTTTTGAAGAACAAATAAAGAAAATCGAAAATAATCCATATTTTTTTTTATAAACAAACCTCAAATACTTTAAACTGTTGAAAACGAAAAACGATGCGGGTGAAAACCAAATATTCCCACAGACTCAATATCAATTTTCCTTTAACTATATAAGATAACTTTCTATAAAAAACTGTGCAATGAAAAAAAACGAACTAAAGACTTTCTGGCATTTTTGAAGTTCTCAGTAAGTGGAAGGAATACAATGTAAGAAGAATGCAGAGTTACTTTAGAGTTTTTGAGAAATGTTATCTACCATCATTAAGTAAAAAAACTGTATTTAAAAATGTGTGCGTGGAAGAGAAGTATAAAATGCAATACATTAAAAAAGAACTTGCATGTTTAGTTTTCATAAAAACCAGAAGTTTGATAAACATATGTAACTATATAAACAAGAGTTTTTCTATTATTTTTTAATTATTTTGATATTTTAAAATTAGAAGATATCCCACTTTCCGCCATAATGAATCATTTGCAATAATAGTAGGTGATATTTCTTAGCTTAAAAAAACTACGTTTGGAAAAAAAAATGTGCTTTATTTTTTTAAATTAGTCTTATACTTATATGGTATAATTACAGAACAATATACTACTTAAAAAGGAAATTTATACGATTTACTGTCAATATTTCTGAATCTAACGTTGAATTCGTATGTTTTAATAATGTTTCATACTTAAATAGCAAATACTGATTTTTAATTTTAAGAAACTGACCATATAACAACTATCTTGAGGAAAATGGGCTTTCACAAAAATAAACAACTAATAATAACGAATAAATGCAAAGTTGTAATTAAGCATTTATTTATTTGCTAGAATAATTGCTGTGTATAATTCGAAATTAAAATATATTAAATTTATTTAAGAAAAAGATTACTTAAATAAATGAAATAAATTTTATAAATGAAGTGAATCATTTGAGATAAATTTGAAAGTCTAAATAACCTTTGAATTCTTGAAAACTTGATTGAAAATTTCAACTTTTGTTCTTAAATGTCTCCTGGGATATTAATATTTCTTTATTTCATTATATCTAAATTCATGAAAAATATTCTGTTCTATATTTTGAAAATGAAATCATATTTTTGTCATTTGAATATAATCTCGAATCTATACAAATGTATTTTTTTGTAAACATTGACTTTCTATATCAGTCAAAAATTAAATCTTTACCCGTTTATTTAGTAGCTTATCCTCACTAAAGTTCCTGTTAATCATATAGTTTTCTCTACATTTTTCTTATCCGTTTTCTTTTGAAATGAGCTTCATATCTTTATATTAAAAGAATTTAACACTTGTCTAGTATTTTATTCTTTCTTAAGGTTTTAATATGGTTTTTTTTGCTAAAGCAATTGCCTGCAAAAAAAGAATTTCTATTGATTAAAAAAGTAAAAGAGTTAAGCAAAAGTGTATTTTGAGATTTTTCATATTAATTTTCTACATTTTCTACTGTTTTGTTAAAACAACAACAACAACAACACTCTGATTAAAGGTCCGATACACGTTTCACAGTTTCGGAACCACAGAAACTACGAATTGTTAAAATTTAATTTATTCAGGATTCTGGAGTTCTTAAACAGAAATTTTCGACAAGCATATGAAAAGAATTGACTTTTCGATATTTTATATGTGTTTACGTGGTTTAAAACAAAGTGGTTTAAAATTATTTTAAAATAAACAATAACAACAAAAAAAACTGATTTTAATTAGAGAAATTTACAACTTTTTGTTAAATGGGCTTTAATAGAGGAAAATTTGAAAAAAAATTATTATATTTTTCATTGATTCAAACAAAATTATTTTAGGAATTTTCCTATATTTCATATTTTTGCATTCTTCGGCAAATTTGAATTTATTCCTCCATTAACACTATCAAGTATTTTCGACGTTTTTCTTTTCATAATTATTTAAATTTTTTTTGCAATGAGCGAAATTTGATGATAATATATTTTTATGCAAATTTCTTCATGCGATTTTTTCTTTATTTCACGAAGAATTGTAAAATCTCTTTTGTATAAATTTTGCACATTTTATTATGTATTGAGATTATTATGAATTGTTTACATCTCTTCAACAAACATCAGAGAGGAATTCGTTAATGTATAATAACTTGGCTTTTTTAAATAATAAAATTTTATGCCATTTGTAGAGTGCGCGATTCAAAACACCTATTCCTTAATAAATTCCAAACAAAATTAATTTCGAATGAAAATTTTTTAACTTCTTCTAACAAAAAGTCCAATAATTATTATTTTTATTAATTATTTACATATGAATCTTTAATTAAGCTTTTTAATTGCTCATTTGCTTGCAGATAAGAAGCTTAATGCGACGTTCTTTTTAACATACTAAAACGAAAACGTGCTTGGTGACCACAGCTCATCAGCCTACATCCCCCTCCCCCTCCCCCTACTTTAATCAATTGAACAGAACTGCAGAGAAAGTTTTGATAGGATTTCATTATTTGGTCCAGGCGGGATTGAAAATCCATTTTACAGAATTTCATAGCGCTATACTAGACGCACGTTTCATGTTGATTTCAGCATTAAACTGGTGGCAATTCTCTTAAAATCGTCTGCTGCTAAGTATTCAAGTATTCGAAATAAGAGGGGTATTTTGAGTGACTCTTATTTTATGATGATGTTTGAAATCAGCACTTGGTTATTAGAGAGGCTTGAAGAAAATGCGTGAATTGAATAACGCTTCAGAGTTCATCACTATCTGTTCAAAATTATAGCGATTCCTAGTTAGTCGGTGAATTAAATTATAACTTATTAGAATTAGATTACGGTAGAGTATGTTAAAATAAATAACAGTGCTCTGAATACACTGTTATTTATTCAATTCAAAATTGCACAAGGAAGTAAATATAGATAAGTGGTGAATATTTCTTAATAATTAGATTCATATAATTAAGATGATTTAACTTTTATCTTAAATGCTGTTGTGATATCTATTTTTTGCAAAAATAATAAAATTATGACATCTCATAGAATTATACTCCTTTTGATTCAGTATCTAATAGTAGGTTGTGGTGATAGTAAATTATTCCACAAATATTACTAAAAATGGTAATTTGGACTACTTTTGAACAATCCATTTTTTTCCTTTATGTATGTACCCACAAACGTGAATATTAGGGGAGCAACCTCGAAAAGAGGAGAGAGAGGATGAGAGATATTGATTGGATCTCGCCACCCTGGAGGGTACACAAAAAGTTGGGGAATCTGGCTCCTCCCATCGATGACGGGACGTACTTCCTTCGGGGAGGGTTGTACCGTGGCCGGTGCTGGCCCTTAGGACTCAACCATAGTTCCCGCCAGTGTTGCGGTGGTCCGGTCATTCAGTTTTCTTTATCCGTTTCTTTTCGGGTGGGTCGGAGAGTCAGCGATATGACTACCCACAAACGTGAGTAAAAACAAAAGACTTTGTTGAGCTGTTGATTATCCGATAGCAATTTATTCATTTTTTGCTTTTTTTATAATTCATCGATTACTGATTATAATTATATATAAAAATCACTGAAGAAAAGGTGTTTTCTGCAAATTGTATTGAATTAAAGGAGATTCTGCCAGATATATTGAATATTATTCTTCTGCCAGATATATTGGATTCTTGACATAATATTTCTATATTTTTAATGAAGTATATACAGAAAGTACCGATAAGACAAATATCATTTCTGTCCATTTTATTTAATTTTGAAGAAACTCTAACAGTAGAAAAAACATGTATAATTGAATTAATATTATATAATTTCTCATATTTTGGAACTCTTTAATTCATTTTCATAGTATTTTTTCATGTTTTTCTGATTTTGATTATGATTAATGTTTTGACCTGGTTAACATTTGTCATCTCTCAGACAATGCCTTTCAAATGCTGGTAGCCATTTGTATAAAAGAAAGATTTTTTTTTAAAATTATTTGTGTCATCACGAAGAATATAAGATTTTAGAAAACAATTCCTTTTATTTGAAAAGTAAAAATAAAAATGCTTATAGTCTTGTTTTCAAAGACAAAGATTATGAAAATCATTCAAAGAACAAATGCACATGTTTAAATTAATACCTAAAGCAAGACTTATGGAATTTTCTTAAAAAATGTTGATTTCACATAATGTTATCAATTGTTTTTTTTTGCCTTTTTATTTTTATATATTTAATATTCTTCATACCCTTAATTTTTTTTGTTCACATGCATATATTAAGGTAACGAAATGAAGTATTGTAGAAGTCTATTTTCTTAAATGGTTCAGTATTATTCTACAATGAAAAAATTTGAAAGATTATTTAATTTAAATAAAAAAAAATTAAAGAAAAATGTGAGTTTCTAAATGCGATACAATAATTAATGCTCAAACAACTTCTTAACGTTTCTTTAAAAATAGAGAATATATTAATTTTAAATAATTTTTCTTTATTTTACAATAAAAAACTTAATATATTAAAATTGTGATCTATGTTCTTGATTAAAATTTGTTTTACCCTATTATCAGAAAGAAATTGACAAGATAATTAAATTTTGAAATGTTAAGGCTTTAATGACATCTTTTAATGACAAAATTGTTATAATAACACATAATACAGAGTTTTAAGTCCATTTTGAGTTAACTCCATTTGAGTCCACTTAATCCTATCATTCGGAATAAAAATTAATTCCTGATCTCTATTAGAGAAAAACATTATGGGAGATTATATTTAATTAAATTTTCTGAGGCTTTATCCAGAAACTGTAATTATTTGACCTTGGTAATTCATACAATTAGAATCAATTCCGTTTTGAGAATATTGTCAAATTTTATCTTTTTTTTATAAGTCTGAGGGAAGTTAATTGTTAAGGAAGGTGTCATAAAAATAAATTGATTTATTTCTTTATTGTATTCAGATTCAGTAAAATAGCTATTAATGAATTTATTGGATAAACATGCTCGAATAACACGAAGGAATAAATATTTTTAATTATTTGAAATGTCGTCTGTGACATTAATAAATTTAGAATAGTTGTCAACAAAATTAAGTGTGGTGGAAATTCATTTTGGTATCTAAGAAATCTATTATTTTATTTAAAAAAATCACATTCTTAATTATTCATGACAGTTGTCTGAATGAGAATTATTTCTTTTGCCATTCGCGAAAGAAATATACGAACCATAAAATTCCAAATTTTTAAAAAATACCATAAATTAAAAAATGAAATTATTTTGTAGGTATTTCCTATATAAGCAGTTAGCAGAAAAAAATAAAATGAAACTGTTAGAAATTTATATTGACGCTTTTAAATTTATATAAAATAAACTTTTAATGACTTATTCGTTAAATAGCATTAAAAGAAATCTATGTAATGAAAAGAGATGCAAAAAAAAAAAAGGAACAAAATGTCCAAGTATTTGAAGAAAGATATATAAACAAATGTAAGTTTAAAGAAATTAGGCTATATTTATGATTCAGTCGAACATTTTCACATTGAATCAGTCAAATTATGATTCAGATGAGCAATAAATTTGTATTTTCTATAAAATTATCTCTTAAATGTCAATATAATACTTTTGTACATAGAAAATTTGCGGAAAAGTGAAAAAAAAATTATCTTGGAAATATTTTGCTCTTCAACTTCCTTGATGGAGCTTTTAGTCACAAATTGAAGGAAAGTATTAATAAAGTATTTTCTCGTTGAACCAATAAATAAATTTAATAGTAGCAAATATAGTTTTAATATTTAAAGTGTTTATTTATTTAGTACTGGCAATAAATAATTTAATTGCGAAATTATATTTCGAATTATAATTTCTGTGGTTTTCACATAAAAGAAAGGATTTTATATATTCTAAATATACTAATGAAACGTTTTTGGAAGTATACATTAACATTAAATTCAATAAAAAAATTTCGGAATACGATTTCATTTTTCTTCTTTTGTAAAAGGAGCTACGAAGAAATAAAATCTGGTATTACCTAAAGTTAACACAAAATTGTTATTATATAAAACGTTAATTATACCAATACTTACTTATGGTTCAGAGACCTGGACCCTGACCAATGCTGGAGAAAAAAAAATAGCCATTTCCGAAAGAAAATTTCTGCGCCATTCTTGTAGGGATAGAAATCAACAATATTTGGAGAAGAAGATATAACTTTGAACTATATAAAATCTATAGAGAGCCAGATATTATAAAGTTCCTGAAAATAAATCGGATGAACTGGGTGGCTCATATATTTAAAATGGATGATGATTCCACATTAAAAAATTCTTTTACAAAAACCTCTAACAAGTAGGAAAAGGAATAGACCCAAAAAGAGATGGATGGTGTCAGTGGAGACAAACTTTCTGATTATCCAGGAGAGAAATTGGCCCACAAATGTCAAAATATAATGCGACGGAACAGAATTTAGTGAAAGACACTGGCCCACACTGGACTGCCTAATAATGATGATACCTACTGGTATTTGCCGTGGTTTTATTTTGAGCTTGTAGGTTCGAAATGGATGTAATGGTTTTCTTCTAGTGTGGTTGATTTTGGGAAGGAGGAGCTGCTTCAAATGTTGCTCCTGCCATCTAGGGATTACTATTCAAAATTGCATCTCAAAATAATCTTCGTGTTGGCTTAAAAAGGAGGCGTAAATCTAATAAACTAAACTGATGTTGTTGCTTAGTTAGTAATATATAATTAATTATTTGTATTGGATATAACAATGCACATGTGCTTAGTATAGAAGCAGAGGTAAAATGATTCCAAACTATGTATTAATGCTCTTTTAGTTAAGAATTAAAAATTTAAAGGCTAAAATGTATTTAAACCAACTGTTTTCAGTACCTTCTAACAAAATAATAAGATCGTTAATGATTATGCTAACTTCTGAGCCTGTAGAAGATAGTAAAATCTTGCCTGTCTCAAACACCACTTAACTATTTGTGTGTGAAATTGATTCTTAATTTTATGTTAAGAACTTTTAACGTTCAAGTGGCTCCAATATACAGTAAATTAAGTATGCAGCTTGAATAAATTTATGGGAGGGTTTTAAAAGATTTCTGCTTTATAAAATGAGAGTTAAAGGGATTGGGTCTGTTGATTAGTTTAAAAGTCATGAATACGCCATAAAGTAGAATATCGTTCCAGTTAGTTCCTTGTTTAATGAGAAATTCAAGGGCTACTTCAAGCAAATTATATTTTAATCGATTACCGGTGTCGTTCTAAATGGTTGGTTTTGAATTTTTATATATTTTTGGAACCAGCATATTCAGGAATACTCTTTTTATGGTGATGATAAGATATGTTAATTTAATTTATGTATAACAAAAAAAAATTAGACTTATAAAATTCCTGAAATCCCAACAGATGAATATGTATATTTTATGCTGATTATCATACAATATATATTAACAACATTGTGACATCAATGTTTTTGTTGTCCAGCAAATTTTGTATGATATGAACTTGAAACTTAATGTTTTTAAGGAGGAATGAAAAAGTTATATTTTACTGATTTTCTCTTTAGTGATCATATAAAAATGTATTTTTTAAACCTTTCATTTCTACAAAACCATTTTTCTACTAATAGTTTTCTATAAAAGCTAAAGTATTTTCATATACTTTTTTCAAGTTAATTAATGAAACTTTATGAATTAAAGGATATGTCGAAATTCATTAGTTAGGGAAATAAACGCTTGTTCCACTATTTAGAGATTTTCTAAGTATGTTGATAATACTGAGAACACATGGTTGGTGCTATGAACTGGTAAGAGAGCCAAATTTCTTTCCACTAAAATATTCAACTAGTAAGCCTGATTTTCTGTGTAAAATATCCACTTACTGATGTGGTGTGTAAAAATTTGAAATAGGCGTGTTATTCTCAGATCATGAGCCATTTTAACCATCTTATTATGATTGAAAATTATTATTTTTGTCATAGAAAATATCTTGTATTATTTCAACCTGGGATGTTACTATAGTTGAACTAAAGAGCTATTGACATCTTTTAATCAGCTAATACAAAACACAAAAATGGTAGCAATATAAATAGCTAAGAATTTCTGCCAAATTATATGATAGAATACTCATTTTAAGTTTAAACATCATTTAGTATCAGAGAAAGAAGATATAAAGGTTGAATTTAAGAAATTTTGCACCTATTTATTTGTAAGATATAATTTCTGTCAAAATTAATTTAATAAATAATGCTGGTAAATTAAATTTAATAAATAAAAAAAGATTTTATTTGAAATATTTTGAAGAACAAAAAGGTTTTAATTTAAATCACAAACTGAAAGAATTTTATTTGATTTTTTTTTATTTCTTTCAATGGATTGTCGACAGAAGCATCGGAAAAGATAAGTAGAAGTATTGAAATTTTTATTCCAGTATGTCCGAAAGTATTTTTTTAAATAAAACTTCTTATTATTTCTAAAGCTGATTCATAAACTTAAAAATTGATGCTAGTACTTTTATGGGAAAATCTCTTGGTAGGTCTACAATGAATGAAGTCCGACAAGCTGGATAATTGAAAAAGATGCTTTATTCCAAAAGAAAAACACAAATCCTAGTTTGAAAAACACAAATGAAATATAATGAAATAAAAAGATAAAAGACAGCGCTTTTAGAAATTGGCAACATGAGCGCAAGTTGCTCTTAAAGAACTCTCTCTGGTATTAAGATTCCGAAGAGAGAATTCACCCCTTGTATGAGCATTTCATTTTTTGTAGTCTCCTAGAAACTTATGAAATCGCCTAGGAGAATCTGCAGATATCGGCTTTTAACAGAGATTTCTGAATAATTGTTTTATAATCTACAATCTTCATTTTTGTGGTCAAACGTTTCAAAATCTATTTCAAATTTGGAGAACATAGATCTGGAATTCACTAAGAATATCCACAAATCTATTTTTTAGCGATGATAATAGAATCTTTCTAGAAATCGATATTTAGATTCCTAACAGTACATAATATTTCACCTTTTCTTGGTTATCATAATAAAGACTAAGGCCAATTTGAATATCTTGCTGATTTTAAAAGAATTTAGAAGATAATATATTAATTTAAATCTTTTAAAAATTATTCAGTTTGTGAACTGTGGCATCAATAAGCAAATGAGAAATTAAATCATGTCATTACAGCTGCTAATTGATTAAACCACAAAAAAAGAAAGATTAAAAAAAAAAGAAAAATAACAAAAGAATCAGATTAAACTTGATATCAATTTTCTGATCGGGACAAGCTATCGAATGCCCTTTTAAAAGTTTTAAAGTCGAATTTTTCCGTTACGTGCAGATTTCTTTATTGATGTGTTCGTCTAATTTCAATACTACGGTTAACTCTTGAAAGATAGTATAACATTTCTTGTCTCTTGTGAAAAGTTCGAGATTGCTTTTTAAATCGATATTTGAAAAAGAAAAATAAGAACGAAACTGAAAGATAAATGATTATGGAGAAAATTTACAATGCTTTTGAAGTTACGATATTTGTTTTATGCATATATAAAATAGTCGTAAAATGTCTTTTAAACTTCTAGATTGAATATTTTAAGAGGACTTGAAGTATTCAAGTTATTCGATTATTGGTAATAAAATTTCAATAGCAAAACTATGAGCTCTTGATCTTAAAATTGCTTTCCTTATTGAAATTAGAATTTCGCTTAGAAAAGTAGTAAAAGATTTGGAATTTTAGAATGGAACTTCTTTTTCATTTTCCATTTATTGATAACCCTTCGGTGAATATCAGCTATAAACTATCATAAAAAGTTATTCACTTAAAAAAATACTTACCAGATGATTAGCAAAGCATATTTTTTGTCGTATGGATGCAATTACTGGGTCATTAATTGTGAAGTACTCGAATAATTTCTCTCTGTTCCTCAGACAGCTTTTCCATTCGTTTCATTTATCCAAAATTATCGAATCATTTCATATACGTTGTATAAACATTTGATAATATCTCTGGAAACAAATGCATGATTACGAATTCAAAAAATTAAAAAGCAGCACCACAATATAAATAAGTTAATAGGAATATGGAATTTCTAGTAATAATAAAATGAAATTTTTCTTTCGTGTCTGCATACATATGAATGCTCTCTACAGAGTTGGTTTTTTTTTAACTTATAATTACTAAATGTGACACAGACATACTTTAGAAGATGGAAATGTGCATCGAAAAGTTCTTTTTTAAAATTTATATAGATTTTTTTTCTAATTAGTCGAGATTTTCAGGACAATTAACTGACAAAAATAAAACCGCATAAAACCGCATAAAAATTTTTTTAAATCCTTTTATGATTCGAAAATTTTTTTTAAACAATATCAAATTAGTTGATATGTAATTTCCCCTGAATTTTAATAAACTTATTAAATATTTATTTGACATACGATATTTTTATACTTGCTAAGAAATAACAGTTTTCATAGTTTCATCATATACTTAATCGGGTATTTTCCTTTCTGTAGTTGAAAGTTAAAGAAAGAGTTTGTTTGTTATCACCGCAATTTACACAAGATGTTTTAAAACTGTATTCTAGCCCCGTCAAAGATTACAAGCAATCGAAAAAAAATTAATGTACAATTACATTTTTAATGGCACTGTAACATCATTAGATTTGAAAGAATTAAGATAGTTTATCAGCACACTTAGAACAATGTAAGGCAAGTGAAACAAACCAGCTCAACTATTTGTCATGATTCAAATGAGCATCAAAGGAAAGAGGGAATTATGAACATCACAAATGCGCCTACGAGATTTAATAGAAAGTAAACACGGCTTATTAGTTGCTCAGCCGTGTTTAAGTTTTAATAAATTATTAATGTAATAGTTTTAGCCACTATTACAAAATAAATATAGAAGAAAAAAATACATTTCAAAGTGACTTTTGAGAATTTATTAGCAACATAAACCAAAGTGATAAGCTAACAATCTTTTGCTTACGTGGTCAAACGATATGTGGCTAAAACTCACATTTTCATTTCTTTCATAGACATACAATTTTAAGATTATTTCAAAGATCTTGCTCTTAATCAGTACAATCCGTTTCTAATAGAAAACCCAATTCAAGGGCACTTACAAGAAAGCCATTATTGAATGATGCATTATATCTCCCTTTAAATGGTATGATCATTTAACCGAATGTAGTCACTACAATGCGACACCAATTTTATGCTCTTCATGAAATGGAGAACCGAATTTATTTAATTACCCATCAATTTCTTGTCCATGCATCAATGATGATTCCTTGTAAAAACCGATAATTCTGGGGAAAATCACATATCGGAATCACCCTCGTGCTGAATAGTACAAGGGGTATTTGAAAGACCGTCGACACGTCAGCACAAAGTTATAACTAAAAGTTCAATCCTAAGAACGATAGCCGACCATATACATTTTCCCTTCTAAGAAGCACTTTCCATCATGGAAATGGAGATAACTCGACTTCATGGCCATACTATATTGTGGAATTTTTTAAATAGACTGGTACCTCTCCTCCCAATATGCGGTTGAGAGGCTTTCGCTATGGTGGTTTATTTTTGCTGTCATGGTAAGCCTCCCTGATTGAGTCATTTCCCACCGATGACGAGATGCCTACTACAAGACGGACTGAACCGTAAGTCCATATTAGATATGGGGACTCAACTATAGTTTCTGCCTCATTGTTGTTGAGTTCAAATCATTAAATTAAATTTGTATACATTGGTATTCTATGCAAATTGTATACCATTTGTGGGCATCTGAGATTTACGGATAAAAATATTCCTGTATGGGGAATGATTTTTTTTTCTTTGGTGGAAAAATAAAAATCGTCGATTCGAGAAAACTCTGTTCCAATTATTGTATATATATCCTACGGATGTATATATATCCTACAGAAGGGAATAGGGATTTAGACTGAATCTTAGTTTCCTTCTTCGTGAATTCACGATGATTGTGACTGTCATTCATTTTATACTCGTATGTTTCGGCTGAGTTCATTTTATTTCAGTATCGTTAATTGTGAATAGTCTTACAAGCAGTGAATAAGCTTTTCATTTTGTTAAAATTTTGCTAATAGATTTCATTTTGAGAATATTTCAATGTTGAGGATTTCTTCATTTTATAAGTTTTTATTGATTGTGGATTCAATGGCGTCGTTGTGATGCCTAAATATTAAATATTCGTATTAACAAATGAACTGTGATTTTTTTTTGAAATTTTTAGCAGGATAGGTTGTTGTGACACAAATAGTTGTGTGACAGTTTAATTATATTCAAATTATTTTTTATTCTGGAAATATTTTATATTTTTGAAAAACGGTATCGTTATAAAAAGACCAATAAAATTATTTCAATAATAAAAAAAAAGACTGAATAAGTAACAGTTCGTTACTATAATCTTTTAATTACATATTTATTACAGTATTTCATCATAATATAAAAACCAAACTACAAATATAATGTTTCAAATACAACAATTCTGTTCTGTCCCACTTATAGATGGATTTTAATTTTTTTTGCTATTTGTGAAGAAACGGAGCACATAATACACACTTTCTGCTATATTATATATATATATATATACATACAGGGTGGACAAAAAAAAACTTCCCCTATATATGAAACCCTAGAGGCCTATCCGCTCAACCAATCGAACCAAAATTTCAGACATGGTTGTTTGAAGGTATGCGCTGGAGATTGTGATGATTCTAAACAGCTCAGAGCTCACGGTTACGGTTACAGTGAGATAATTTCGAAATTTTTGAATGGCAACACCCACTCTTTCCTTGCGCAAATTGATCAGCATATTGTAAAACGACAAATGGCGTTGGAACGATTAGCATGTGACGAAAATTGCCGCCGTAAAGCATTTGCAAAGAAGAGCATTATAAAGAACTAATGACAACATAGAGAGGAAAGAGAAGAAAAGCTTTTATTGGAATGGAAAGTTATAATTACAGATTTTCAACGTGTTCACCTTCGCAGGCGACAACGCATTTCTTACGGGAGATTGTGGACAACAATGCCGAATGTAGCATAAAAGGAGGAATCTGCATAACTTCACGTGTTATGGCATATTGCAATTCTGACAAAGTTGCAGAATTCCGTTATTCCTGAATTGTAGCAACGAAATGTCATTAGGGGCATTGTATGGATGCAAGATGGGGCTCCTCTACACGTCGCCCAATGTGTTCGACCAGTGCTGCAACAACACTTTGGTGATAGTCATCTCTAGTAACTTTGCAGTTTCGTGGCTACCGTGATGCCCCGACTCACCCTATAGATTTCTGGTTCTGAGGTTATCTGAAATCTAAGGTGTACACGCCTGGTCCCTGAGATGTGTCAGAATTACAAGATACCATAACACGTGAAGTTATGCAGATTCCTCCTTTCATGTTACGTTCGGGATTGTTGTACACAATCTCCCGAATGCAATGCGTTGTCGCCTGCGAAGATGAACACGTTGAAAACCTGTAATTATAACTTTCCATTCCAATAAAAGCTTTTTTTCTCTTTTCTGTCTTTTTCTCTTTCTGCTTTTTTCACTTTCTCTCTGTGTTGTCATTAGTTCTTTATAATGCTCTTCTTTACAAATGCTTTAAGGCAGCAATTTTCGTCACAAGCTAATCGTTCCAAACCCATTTGTGGTTTTTCAATATATTGATCAATTTGTAGAAGGAAAAAGTGGGTGTTGCCATTCGAAAATTTCGAAATTCTTTCACTGTGACCGTATCCGTGAGCTCTGCGTTGTTTGTAATCATCACAATCTCCAGCGCATACCTTCAACCATGTCAATTTTGGTGCGATTTGTTGAGCGGATAGGCCGCTAGAGTTTCATATATAGGGGAAGTCTTTTCTTGACCACCCTGTATATATATATATATATATATATATATATATATATATATATATATATATATATATATATATATATATATATATATATATATATATATATATAGATAGATAGATAGATAGATAGATAGATAGAATGAAACTAAACTGTCAGGAGTACCGAATATTCCTTTGGAGCCGTATGGTGCACGTAAAATTCCAAAATCCTCAAATAGTGATCGTGGTGCTAATTGGTTAAATTTTTGATTATATAACTTGACAATCTGGTTGTCTTGTAGGGCCAATAGTAAACGCATGGCTTTCGTAGAGTTGGCTAATTCTTGTTATCTATGAATTGTATTCCCACCGGCCGGCTCCCTAATATGGGTCTTCTATGTCAATCAGTACTTTCACTTTTTCACGGACCGCACGCACTTTTATGGCACGGACCAGGATAGCCTGGTTGGTAGGGCATTGGATTCGCGTCCCTTGGGTTGCGAGCTCGAATCCCGCCGGGGGGCCGCGGTGGCCTGGTGGTAAGGTCTCGGCTTCGGAGCTGGTGGGTTCCAGGTTCATGACCCGATTCCACCGAAGAACCGTCGTGTAAGGGGGTCTGTTGCACGTTAAATCCGTTATGACCAAATGTCCTCCCGCTCTAGTGGTGTGGTGTGGAGAGGGGGGTGCCAGCTCAGGTGTCGTCCTCGTCATTTGACCGCGGTTCCAAATTACGAGGTCCGTCCCAAAATAGCCCTAGTGTTGCTTCAAACGGGACGTTAATATAACCAAACCAAACCAATCGAATCCCGCCGGCCGAAAACTCTCCGTGTGTATGATAGCAAGGTCACGTATAAATCTGTCGTGGTTACAAAGTCCTCCATGGTGAGTGTAATACTACTGGGGGTACTGGATCGGGGGTGATCGTTCTCTGATTCAGGTCTAAATTACGATCCGTGGATGAGTGAATGAAATGCATGAATGAAGTCCGTCCCATTAAAAAGGGTTGTGATGTGTATAGTTAAGTAGCACTCTCGACTCTAGATGCTGCTGCTAAAAAACAAGAGACACGCCCTTGGCTTAAAATCACTCACTTCTAAAGTCAGTGGGCTTGTCTATGACAAGTGCCATTAGAAACATCAACTTTTATAGCTCACTAGGAAAGCGAGGACCAACCACCATACAGAAAGTTTCTTATCTCTACATCTCAGATAACAGGATATAATTACTTCCAATAGATACAATTCATAAATAACCACTATAAAGTCTCTATCTGCAAGCACACATCTTTAACTGAACGATTTGGATTCCGTGACAGCAGTGAGGCGGGTACCCTAATTGAATTTCAATAGCCATCACCGCCATGCTAGAGAGCCTCTAGGAGAGAAGTTTTGTCTTCGGCTATGGATAACTCAACCCCATACTGTTTCAATGCCTCTCAGGGGATCGATAATGAGCCATCATTCTGGAAACTTCTCATCTCTATATTTGTGGAATATCACAATGTGAGTCCTTCACAGAGAAAGAATTCATAAGCTTTTTTTAATAAGAAGCTCTACTTATGTAACATAAGTCCTTCTACTTATGTAATTCACAGAAATAATTTTTTGCCCCAAGATAATTATTTATATGAAGTAGGCTACAAAAAATATATAACGTTTCCACCGATCATCACCAAAAAACTTCACCAGTTTCAAATATAAAACCATAAAAAATTATTTTCCATACTTATTTATACTGTCTTCCATATACTTATTTAAATCATAGAAATACTTCCTTCCACCAGGAGAATTATTTCTATGAAGTAATTGCAACAATAATTGCTCATCAAATATCACCAAAAAACTTCAATAGAGTTTCAAGGATAAAATCATAAAAGAGGCGATCTTTTATTTCTAAAATATCCCAATATGGTAAAAGTGGTTAGATTGATTAGTTTGTACGGGTTCCGTTGGTTAAAATACATTAACGCAGATTTCTGTACTTGCAATAGTAGAATGAATTTCAGGTGGAATTTATAGACGGTGAGAAGCAATATTTATTTAAGAGATTAAAGCCAGCTCTCTGGGGTATATTATATGATTTTGGTCTCCAAATGAATCCGACGGTCTTTGAAATTCTACATCCAAATCTGTAAATGGAAGGTTTGGAATCCAGTGATCTGAATGTTCCATCTGTTTTAATAATCCTAAAATTGAACCTCAAACTTGAGGAAATGCATTCATGATTTGTTAGAGAAATTATTTCAAATGTAATAATGGAAGAGTGTGTAGAATGTTACTTTGTGAAATGAAAAATTAAGAGATTTTTGTTAATTTAATTGCCTATAACTAGCAAAAGGGCACTTTATAATGAAAACAAAACCCGAGCTTTTATTTCTGATAACTTAAATGAATTTTCAATGGTTTTGAGATGAAATATTCATTAATTCTAATTTTCGTTATATTTTATTAATAGAATAAACACAAAAAATAACTACAGAATCACGTTTACTTATCAAATTTTTTTTTCAGAAACTAAGAATTAGGAAAGTGACTGAGTGACATTTAATTATCAATTTTATTTTTGTGTATATAAATTCATAGCTAAAATGGATAGAGATATCCTGCAAGGCTAAACTTTTATTATATCATATTATCACAGATTGGTAAGTTGAAAACTATACTTCTATCAAATTTTTGTTCAAGAACTGAGATTTGTTAACCTAATAGTTTCTAACTTCAGAAGTAGCTTTCACTCTATATTAATAATAGGGGTCACGGTGGCCTGGTGAAAAGGTCTCGGCTCGTGAGCCGTAGGGTTTCAGTTTCGAGACCCGATTCCTCCGAAGACCCGTCGTGTAAGGGAGTCTGTTGCACGCCAAATCCTTCAGGGTCAAACGTCCTCCCCCTGGCGCGGCGCGGCGTGGGTTGGACAGGGGAGTGCCAGCTCAGTCGTCCTCGTCATCTGATTGCGGTTCAAAATTATTTGGGTCCGTCCAAAATTTTGGGTCCGTCCCAAAATAGCCCTAGTGTTGCTTCACAACGGGAGGTAAATATAACTAAACTAAACCAAACTCCACTCTGTAATAATACATGATTGAATAAATTAGTAGTGATTGCTCTTGTTTGTTTAAAAAAATCAGTATTAATAATTGATATTTTTATCATTTAGATTACAACAAGTATAAATCAAGATTTTGACAACGATAAAAAAGTGGTCTGCTCAACTTCCAAGTTTCTGAAAAGAAATTAGAATCTAGAATTAATATTTCTATTCGAATTTACACCTCTTTTTTAAAAATAGATCCATCGATTACATGAACGATGAGGTTTTAGAATAAATGAAAGAATCTATTTAGAGGTAAACACAGCAACTACAGAACATTTCTGTTCTCAATATGATATCGTATAGCATTTCACAGTTGGTTAAATATTTTATGTAATATAATTACAATTAAAATAAGCTAATAATTCATTAATAAGCTAAATAAGCTTGTGTAATAATTTTTTTACACAAGCATTATTTAATCCATAATACCAAATTATATTAATAATGATTTTCTTCAAACAAATTGAAAACCTTCAAATATTGAGACTGTTTCATATCGTTTATTTTTTTCTTACCAAATTACATAAAAAAGAATATTAGCACTTATATATATATATATATATATATATATATATATATGCTAATATTCTTTTTTATACATTAATACATTTAAATCGCGTATAATATATATATATATATATATATATATATATATATATATATATATATATATATATATTATACGCGATTTAAATGTATTAATGTTTTTGCTGATATTTTATATGATTAGGTAAAAAGAAAAATGTATTCATATTTAGAACATAGGTTTTTTTTATTCAATTTAAAATTCAGTATTGGCACAAAAATTTTGGAAGTATTAAAATACTTATTTTATAATACATACAGATTTATGCATTGTTCTTCTTTCTGTATATCATAAATAATAATTTTATCTGAATGAATGAACTTTGCATAAAAACATACCAGAAATTTATAAAAACTATTTCACTTTCAAAATATTGATACAATAGATAACTTAAAATAGCTACTTAAAACATTTTGAAAAGAACAGTTTATGGATTTATTTTTGCTGAAATTAAATTTTATTTTCTATTCTGTTATTATTAAGAAATAAAGAAAGGTTTTTCAGAAAAGAACTTATTTTATTTTCTGTAAACTATAATTTTGATGTTTTAAATTACGGGGTTTTTTTGTGTGTACAATAATTTGATGTTTGGAAACTTTTTAGTGGCTGAATCACACATATTAAATCATGCATCAGAGATTTTACAAAAGATAAATACAAACAATATTCTGGCCAACCATTGATCAACAAAAGCGGCTGATTGTCAATGAAAGAGCAATGGATATACCAAGGTATAAAATTGCTTAAATGAATTTAATTTGCCTAACATTACCAGAAACAACATAATTATGATAAAAATATCGAGAAATAATATCTCAGTCGGGGTCAATAAAGTGAAATAAAAATTAATATTGATATATAACAAATTAAAAAAATATAATAATCTTTCTTATCATGTTGTTTTTAACTTCATTTTTCCGGTTTCTAATTTTATAAAATAACTGGATTCTAATTTCGTTTAGAATTACAAAAAAAAAAAAAAAAAAAAAAAAGATTTGAAGATTAGAAAATTTTGTTATATTACAATAAAAAGATTTCTGAATAAAAAAACGTAGCTCACAAAAAATACTATAAGATTAAAATAAACAAGTTCAATAAGAAGTCTCGTTTCATTTTCATAAACATCTGTTAAGATTCTTTTTCCTAACATTCTTTTAAATTCGATTTTGATTCATTTGCGAAAATGGGAAACATTATAAACATACGAAAATCCGAAGCTTTTCTAAGCATCATTAAGTATCGTTATTTTCTCTTTATTTTTGAATTTCATTTCTCATTCTATATAGATCCATTCATCTATAAAATAAATCGAAAGGCTTATAAAAGATAAGGAAGACGATGAAACATAGAAATATGATTTGAATACCATTTCCAGACATCTATTACTGTTTTTTCGTGTCTAGACATTCTACTTCCTTGACTGTACATATAACATATCAGTTAATAATATGCTGTCAGTTTCAGAAATATAATTTTTTTCCCATATAACTTCCCATATATTGGCTGCTTCTTTCCTTTAAGCATTTTCTAACATTCTATTTGAAGTAGCTTTATTCACTTTTATATGAAATATGTTATATTTAAATATAATTCTGTAATTTTTTTTTGGATTTGCTAAATGATTTAATCAAGCAGTTTATATTTCAGTATATAAATACCAGAAATACTTTAGACAATTGGGAATAAATTGATTAATTTTGCTTTAATAAAAAAGCCCTTTATCTAAATATATATATATATATATATATATATATATATATATATATATATATATATATATATATATATATATATAAGTAACCAATCTAAAGTAAGAAATAGTTTGAAAACGAAACAAAACTGAAAACGAATGAAACAGAAAAAATCCCTTTCTTTGAATGCCTGCCTGAGGGGGGTGACCCTTGAAAAAGTTTTTGGTTTAATTTTTATTTGATTTTCCTATTAACTTGATTCTAATACTTTCGTATATATATATATACATACATACATACATATATATATATATATATATATATATATATATATATATATATATATATATATATATATATATATATATATATATATATATATATATAATTGTAAAAAATTTATTTATAAAACAGATTGGTTTTTATTTCTCAAACAATACATACTTTTATCTTCACTTCCTATGCTTAAGTTACAATGATTTTACAACATTTTCTGAAATATAATATTCGGTTTGTTTTCTGTCTGAAAATTTGATTATAGCTAGGTAAAGAAAAGGGAATTTTATAGAACGTTCGGATAGAACAATGTTAAAAGTGTTCGCAGATTTCCGTCAATATAATTTTCTTTTACAAAATAAAAAGATAAATTAATAATCTAAAAACAGGTCTTAGTCTTTTCTTAGATCTTTAATCAATAAATTAAAGATCTAAGAAAACTAGAGATACCAATAAAAGTTATATGCATATTTATTTAAACGTTCATTTAAAAAATGTTCCACTGTTTCATTAGAGCATATTAATGGAATTTTCTTTTTTTAATATTTAGAGAACCTATCTCTTCCGTTTTTAAATCACATATTTTCTTTTCTTTTTGTTTGAGTAACTAGAAATATTTTTTTTTTCATTTAGATTTTCTGCTTAAATATTTTTAACACTATGTATTCAAAAGTATATTTTTAGTACATATTGGATTCATAAATAGATTAATAAATATTGAAGAGCAGCAAAAAATATTCATGAAATTTTTAAGCCTATAACTTAAACTTGCATAAGTTTAAACTTTAGAATAGTACAAGATACAACAGTAAATAAATTATCGAAGCTGTTTTGAAATTTCAATAAATATCATGTTCACAAAATGCTAAGATTTTATTTGGCTCAGATTCTAGCTATTAATGTAAATAAAAAGATTATTTTTTTTAAACAAGAGAAATAAAATCTGAATATTAAAAAAAAAATAGAATTATATTGAAATCGTCTGTGAAAAGGAGAAATATAATCATCTTTACTAATGTATGATTTTAATCTAATTTTTTAAAGAAAACATCTAAATTTTCCAAATTCTTCTTTTAAATGTTTGTCATTTAAGCAATAAGGATTACGCTTTGGTTATTAAAGCATAAAAGATTGAGAAGTAAGATTTTATTCTCCAAATATTTCCAACTATCCATCGTTATTAATATAGCTTCGGAATAATTATTTATATAAAAAATAAATATATATAAAGTAAATTTATATTATTTGAGTATTATATAAAGTTAATTTATATAATACTCTGATTTCCCAAAATATCTACATAAATTTGAAATAGAAATCCAAACTTTACAAAATTCTCTCCAGTTCTCTAAACTTGACATTCAGTTGATCTGTAAATTTCATCATTATTAATCATCATTATTAAAATCATCATCATTTCCTTCACTTGTTAATACAGCTAGAAGTTTCTTTGCAAGTGTTCATTTTTATTACGACTTTGTCATGAAATATCCATTTCTATGGAATTCGGTTTCAGTTTCTGGCCGATTTGAAAAGTCAGATCTTAATAGAAATATATGTAGCTAGGGGGAGTATTAATCAAGGAATTGTCCATTGTAAGGAATTCGTAGGGGGAATAATATTAGCTTAGGGAATTGTAGTGCCTAATCAAGGGAGAGACGATATTTCCCTGAAATTATCCGCGTCTTGAGAAATGATATGGAAAAGATTTTAATGGAATTCTTGTTCAAACTGAAAATGTATTCATAACACAAGAAGGCGTGCAGTTTCTGAGGAAAAACGAAATTCCCTAGGCACCAAGAACTTTTTATTAATGCATTTTTAAACACAATACTAATTTAATTGTCAAACCACAAAGAAACTAATTTAAAATATAGCTAAGAATTGTTATTTCTTGTAGTGATATTAATGAAATAATTACATTATTGGGTAACGAATACGGATGTGAAAATTAATTCCTATGATGTGAAAGTCTCTATTTTTTTTAATCGAAACGCAAAATCAAAATAGAAGAAATTTCTCATTTTATCATTATAAAGCTTGAGTTTTAACTTACAATTTTAAATTGAAATAAATTTTAAGTCAATGTAAGATTATATTACACATATTTTCATTTTGAAAACTGTGGCTAAAAAGGAATGAATATTGTTTTGAAAACATGAATGTTCAGATTAATACAATTACTTCAGAAAAATTCAGGTATTTTTTCCAGCATTGTTCATCACTTCCGTAGAAATAGTTTTGAATTTCCATTTCATAAATACAAAATTTTAAAATAATACAATCTCCGTTAAATAAGGCAATGTGGGTTATTTTGAAAAAAGTGGAAGTGAACGTTAAAAATAATTCTCTTTACGTCTTTCGCCATTGTCGTTATATAAAATTTGTAATGTTTCCCTGGAAGAGATTTGTTTTAATAATAACCGAAGAATATTAATAAAAATAAATCTCTGTATTTCTCTCTAATAATAAAGTAATAAAGTAGAATGGTGTGTATCTGTTGATTGGTGATGTATAGGACGCAATGTTTGACCTTGAACTATATATATATATATATATATATATATATAGTTATAGATGACTATATATATATATAGATGACTATATATATATATATGAACTATATATATATATATATATATATATATATATATATATATATATATATATATATATATATATATATATATATATATATATATATATATATATATATATATATATATATTAGGGATTGCAATACCGGACCAAAATTTCAAAACCGGTATTCGGTATTTTTTAAATCTTAATACCGGGATACCGGTTTTAATACCGGTATTAGAAATTTTGGAAAAAGAAAGAAAACACAGGTGTTTCTTTGTTTTATTTGCCAGTTTTGTTAGAGAGTGTAAATATAACAAAAAATAATTTGTAACTTATAAATTATAACAGTATATAATCACAAAAAAGTAAAGAAACATCTTATTTATTTAAATCACAAAAAAGTGTAAATATCACTATTCAGTCTGGGGTACTATTACAACTTTTTGAAATGTGATCTTAAAAAACATAATGCATCAATTGTACTGTCATTAAGCTAGGAACGTAATTTTGTGTAAAAATGACCAGCTGTCGAAAACACTCTTTCGGCATCTACTCTAGTTGGTGGTACTATTAGCAATGCGCAATATACTTTTTCCAAGTATTTACCTCTAAATCCCTCATCTTCAAATAAATCGATTTATCATCGGATGGTTTTGGATATAGCTGATTTCTGTATTGTATTTTGGTTCGTTGAAATTTTTTTATTTATCGCTAATTCTAATTTTTGTTTAAGGGACAATTCCTTTTCACTATCGATAACTGAACCGAATTCTTCTGAATGTGGATAGGGTTAAGGGTAAAAAATTTTAAGAAAATTTACTCTAAACTTAATCAGATTTGAATTGGTTATTTTCTTTTCTTCTTTTTCATTTTCATTTTTAAAATCATTATAATTATGTAATACCGTAAGACATTTTCTATTTCGGTATGCCTTTCTTCTGTGCGATTTTTCAATGTAATATATAATTCTTCAGATAGTGATGTGTACTGTTCTTTCAGTGACTGCAACATGAAATTTATTGTTGCATTAGCTGTTAATAAATTAGAATCTCTCCGACATAATGCCTCAATAGTCAGTTTTATTGGAAAGTAGAGCTAATATAGTTCTGTATTTTAAGTCGAATTCACTATCTGAAAAATTAATTTACAGGTTTAAGTCGATTATTGCTTCTTGGATTGGATTTCTCAGTTTCAAAAATCGTTCCATCATTAGGAGTAAACTATTCCAACGTGTTTTAGAATCTAATATTAACATATATTCTGTTTTATTTTCAGTTAGTATATATTTTAGTAAAATATCCTTTTTATAGGGGAACGTTTAAATATCTTAACAATTTTCAAACTTTATAAATTATAATATATTAATATTTCATCCTCATTAGCAATATCTTCTTCAAAAATTACATTGTCATTATCTTCATAGTCAATATCACTTTCACTCTTACTCTTTTCCAAGTTGGAATCCGAAATTTCTATATCCACAGTATTTGGATTCTTCTGTTCTTTATTTTTTTGGTATAATACATCTATTACTCCTAATTGAATTCTATGTGCATAGCACAACTGCTGATTTGCACCAATCAACTTTCCCACTTTTTTCATAATTGTTGCTAATTCAGTCATTAAGGATACAATATTTTCTTTCAGGGATAATTCATGTTTCGCTATTTTAGATTTAAGCAATTAATTAAGCCGTTAATTAGCTAATTAACTTCGCCCATTATGGAGACATAACAAAAACGTATACTATTTTGCTATGTTCGCGATGCCTGAACATATAGTGGAGAAATTTAAAAATTTCTAGTAAGTACCGAAAAACCGGTATTTAAACTTGTGAATACCGGTATTACAAAATTGTACAAATGGCTCAAAATACCGGTATTCGGAATCCCGGTATACCGGTATTGCAATCCCTAATATATATATATATATATATATATATATATATATATATATATATATATATATATATATATATATATACTGTAACACCTTAGAATAATTCTGCTGAAATTCTATTTAAATGAAGTAATATAAAAAATTATAATAGTTAATAAATGAAAGTATAAAATTAAAAATATTTAAAATAAGTAAACTTTGATAACTTCTTAATGTTTTTGAAATAAGGAGAATATATTAATTTTAAATAATTTGTATTTATTTATTGTTTATGCAACTCAAAGTAATTTTGTTGAAATTTCCTTTAAATCAAAGAAAATATAAAAATAACATTATTTAAAATAAGTAATATAAAAAATTATATTTTAGTTTTCGTACAAAGCTTACAACAAATGGGGCAATATTTTATGAAATATTTTTTGAATAGTTTTCAATAATAGTTTGAATTGTTTGAATGGAATTAAAATTTTTTCATGTAATATTTAATTGCTCGATTGACTTCCATTTTTGAAAGTCGAGAAAATAAAATTCTGTTTATTAACTGCTCCATCACACACAGTTTGATTACGGAATAGGAAGGGTAATTCTCAGTATAGCGAAAGACAACGCACAATTAAAATAGTGACTTAATTAGAGTTTACTTACTTTCTATCAATTTTACTTTGAGTTTATCAATTAAAAAAGATGCAAAATCATTAAAATAACACATGACTTCAAATTCTGACTCAATAATGCATAAAAATACTTCATTGATAAAACAATGTACATAAAAGTGTACATAAAATTAAAATTGAAATTAATGAAAAATAAATATTTAAGTCGAACCATCTGGCCGTCATTAGTTGTCAATCTCTGCTAATAATGTGGATGGATAAGTGTGTTTGCAGACCAGGCTGTTTGAGCTACAGCTGCCAAATTTGAGGCATATGTACCTTGGGAAGTAGTAATGAGAAATTTGCAATAATTTTTTTTGAAATTTTAATTAATTAAAAACTAAATTGAATTTGAGCTTATTTCCATGATAATTTTAGAAACTGCTGCAAAATAATAAATTTTCTTCCTTTCAAAATTAATTTCTTTAATAACACTAATTTAATAATGGTACATAGTTCCCTGAATTTGCAATTTTAAAAAATATTTATTTTTTGCTTAATTTTCAATAAAATAAATTCTTACACAAAATTTTTCAAAATAATTTAAAAGAAATTTTTAGCAGTCATTTATCCCGAGGAAACAAATGGTCGCAAAAGACGGTTAGTAATGAATACGACGTAATAAGATATTTTTCGTAGTGTGTGCGCACATTATTTGTATGTTTTAGAAAACAATTAGATTTTCCTAAATTTAATCAAAATTATACAAATTTATAACAGAATTATAAGTTACACTTCCCTATTTTCATAACTATACATAATTATTTTGTTTTTATTTGTAATGCTTCAATCCATAAATTAATTCTACTTTTGAAAACTTTCTCAAACTAAATAACTCGTTTCCCAGACGAAAACAAAAAGTTTTTACAGACGGATAAAATTTATATCCTGTTTTGAATTTCGAAACATCGTTTTTTAAATAGTGGAATGGAAACTACTTTGCTCTTGTTTCATATTGGCCACATATGTTATTTCATTAGAATTGTGTAACAACCTTGGCTGAAATTTGGAGAATTTATAAAAACATGTTTTTAACAAGATTACTTATTCCCTTTATTTAAATAAATTCTCTTTCGAACAGTAGGTATATTTAGATTATAAACATATACGAATCAAAAAGATAAATTACATTTTTCCTCGAGAAATTTTATAGTTAGTGTTATGATCAAGCCAGACTACAGTAGACTCATTGTTTACGATAAAATAAATTAAAAAAAGATTAAAAAAATTTTTTTTTTATTAAGATCACAAGTTTTGTGAATCCTCTATCTGGTATTCCAGTTCTTTAGAAATTGAATTTTTCTTCAAAAACTTTTTTTCGTTGTAAATTTCAATGAATTTCTGTTTCGATCAAAACATTAGTTTTGATATCTAAATTTTACATAGACGGGTATATGTAGTTTGCAAAGAAGTTGAAATGTCTGTTTATTACGTGTAAAAGTGATAAATGTAAGCAACATGAAAATCAAAATCAAAATTCATTATGTTAGAGGTATAATAACAGGAGATAATGATTATTAGTTCCAATAAATATTTATCATTTATATTTGATTTAAGGCAAAAATATATCAATGATTTTAAATGGTTTGTGATCTGTATATTGCATGAAAAAATATAAATTAATTATTGTGGAGATGCAACTACATATGAAGAAACGTTTTTATTTTAAATTAAATGCGAGGTTTGATTAATTTTTAGCTAAACATCGATATTTTAAGGGAAAAAAAGATTTTAATGGAAAAAAATTAATTAATTAATTTGATTGCATAATCATGACGTAGTTATCCCTCAATCTCTTTAAACATTCGGATTTATCGGAGTAATCGTCATTACGTCAAGGAGACAAAAAATATAGTTGAATCCCAATCACTATAACTGACCATGGTATATCTTGTAGGAGGTGCGATCCGTTATGGAAATGGAGGTAACTTGATCTTGCATGCCCCCCCCCCCCCTGAGAAGTGGTATCTACCCAGGAAACAATATGCATCCACCTAATGTATCCTACAGGAAGCGAGTAATATACCCAGCAGTAATTGAGAATCAATAATTATTTCAGAATATTCCCACCTGGTACACGAGCTGTCTTTTGTTGGTTTCATTAGATCGAATGACTAAAAATTTACTTATATTATAATCCTTTAATAAAAATGATTAAAATTGTTAGAGTTAGAAGTGTATAAGTACATTATTGTACAATAATGTATATTTCTACATTTTGTAAAAAAAAATTGTTATAGTATCTAAAACAGAAATAAACAATGCTTAGTTACTCATATAATATTATATAATGCATGATCAGAAGAAGAGTGTTTTTCTTTATTTTATTGAAATAATTCTAAATGATTAAGTATAAAAGTGATTATTAAGTTTAAACTTATAATATTCCAAAAAAAAAAAAAATCACAACTATGAAGTAAATAATGAGTGATTTTTTTTGTGCTTCTTTTCTTTTTATTAAAGATTTCATTTTCAGTATGTCCCTTGATTTACATATATTACCTCGCAATTTTTTTTTCTTTCAATTTTTGTTTTTTGTTTTACGAAAGCTGGAAACGTTTAATTTCACTAAATAATCAGTTTTTTATAATGTTGTTAATTGCTGTTCATGATTAAATTTCCCATTCATTTAAGCATAGTGCAATTTTTTTTTAAGATTGGCTAATTTACAATTAACATTTTTTACCAAGATGTTTTGCATTTGTATAGATAATCAAAAGTCTAAAAAATTTCTTTTAATGAAAATTCATTCAATAAAAAAAGTTATGCTGATGCCAAGTTCAGCATATATGAAAAATACTTTTTTTTGTACCAAATATTAGCATGGTAACATTTAAAAAAATTAATTTCTTTTGAGAACATTTAAATAAGACCTTTCAGACATTTTATATTTTCATAGTTTAGTAGATCAGATTTTAGCAACTAGTTTTTATATTCAAATAAGGTTTAACGAACTAATTTGATAAAAATTGGCTGATACTTTAAACAATTTAAATTATTTGAATATTTCCCACGTGCATATTTGAAAACAAAAGAGATAAGCAGGAAATATGTGATATGGATAAATAATAAGAACAAATAATCAACATGCAAGATGATTTTCTTTTAAAATTATGATGAGTAAGAGGCGAAAGTTATATACGGACGAAAGTGAAATGTTTTCATAATTAATGTAATTTAAATAAACATTTCTGTAGGAGATTATTATATTATAAAAAAGTTTAATTACAAATATATTTTGAATGTTATATATTCATTCTTTTAAACTGATTGAATGATTAGGAATGCAACAACAACAGCAACAAAAAAACTATCATAAGCTGGAAGTTGCAGTGGGAAGTCGCTAGCTAAATTTTTTTTAGCTTTTTTTATCGTGAAAATAGTAAAAAAAAAAAAAAAAAAAAAAAAAAAAGACTGGAATTTTGAACAAGCATGAATATTAATTTCTCTTATTTTTTAACTTACTCATTTTTCTCTCATATTTTTTCAAAACAAATTATAAATCTGAAATTTATATTTATAAGTTATTCCCAGTAAAGATGATGTTGTTTTGGAAGACATAAATGAATTCTAGGAAATCATCAATAGAAAGAGGAATGAATCATGCCTCCTTTAATTTCTTAATATATTATTTCCATCACAGATTCACTATTGAAGCTTGTAACTTCTGAGTTATAACTTGTTTCGATTCAATTTAGATATCAGCATGAAAATATGAAACTTGCTCGAGGCTTCAAATTCTTTCCCTTCTCTTTCCAAGTTTTCTGCGGCTGTTCTCGGAATATCTATTGCAATAATCAAATGGAACGGAAAATGCTTTGAATTTATTAGATTATACCATACAAACGGAAGACGATGAAGGAAATCTTTACAAAAGCATTTCCGATTAATATGTAAGAAAAATATATTTAACAGGATGAATGTGAATGTCGAATATAAGATTTCAATATTATCAGAGAAGTCAACCGTTTTTGAGAATTGGTTAGCAAGCTATTTAAAATGACGATGCTAAGTTGAATTGGGCAGGTTACTTTAATTTTCACTGATTGATACATTGTTATTTTCTTGGAAAACAATACAATAAAAGACATGCCGGAATCAGTTTGTGCTTTATAATATGTTCCTTTAATTTTGATGAAACATTATCCGAAGTATTTCAATAGGTTTATCGTAATATGTAATTTGGTACAACGCAGAGTTATATTAAAATTATATTTTTGCGTAATATAACCTTCCTAAATCTTTCAGAAAATATTCTTACTAAATCTAAAAGTTTAGAAACAAGATTGATGGAATTTGAATACAATCGAATGAATATTTTTGTTCTAATTTCACTAAATTTTCATTTTAAATAAAATATAAACTATTTTTTAACCATTTTACTACTTTGAGAAGTGCTTTCTTGGAATTGAGAGTTAACTAAAGTGATTAACCTCTTCTTAATTGTGACTACTTACACTCGATTGATTGATTACACTCGCATGAATAGTTACACACTAGATTGGAGAATATAGGCCCAGGCGTCACCCTCATTATCTTACTATGGTTCACAGTTACAAGATCTTCCTTAAAATGACAAATTTATCGTGTTTTTTGAAACAGAAAGTGCATGCAATCAAAATTACCTAGTAGTTCCAACGAATTTTTCATAAGGCGTTGAATAGTGTAAACACAAACTGGTAAACGGAAGTAAATGAATTTCCTTAAAAAGTGCTTAGTAAGTTTTGTAAAGATTAGAATTTTGTACACCTCATTAAGAAAATTTTTTGCATTTATCTATTATGATCAATACAAAAAAATTGTTATTGTCAATGATTTCTATTAGTCATGTTTTGCTTAAATATAGTTTGAAGCATTTATTAAATATCATAATGGATATTTGAAAACATTATAAAATTAAAAAGATACATAAGAATATTTGGCAAAGATCACTTTCACGGATAATGCCAAATAATAACTTAATGTTACAATGAAATTGATACATATTAATGCGTTTTTGTACTACGCAAGTCAGTTACAGTCAATAAATGTTTACTTTTTTGGTAATTTTTAAGCCATTAAAACCTTTATTTGATCTCTGTTATATGAACCTTATTTTTAAATTATCATAGGGGATATAAAATTTGCAGCTGTACTAAAAATATTTCGCTTTGAATTCTTTCAAATTCAAAATTATAAACTGCTTTATTGCTAAGAAAAGCAGGATATTTTATATTCCATATTTCAATACAGTAATTATATAATATATGTTTTATATTTCCATCACAACTTCAATTTTTTTAATAATAGTTCTGAATAATTTATTTATTAGTTAATAAAACCACTATTACACTTCTTAATCGCGCGCGCGCACACACACACAATTTTCAATATTTATTAAAGTTTAATTTAGGACTAAATTTTTGAACTATTTTTTTCTCTTTTAAGGTGTATGTACACACTTGAAACTTCGAAAATCGTTCAAAATATCGAATATTTTTTTATTGCTTAATAATATTCTCTGACCCTTTAGCTTTCAGATGATACCAAGATGTTGTCAATATTCGAAATATTTCTCGAGTTATAATTATTTTTCTTGAGGTGCTTTCATTATAAACTCTAGTTACGGTTGTTGTTTTTTTAAATTCATTTTATGAAGAATGATATTTTTCCACTATGTTGCTTCATTCAAACAATCATAACTCAACAAGAAATTAAGCAAATACAGTTATTTATATATCAAAATAATCTGTATGAAATAGCGGGTGTTTTGTGCCTCAATCAACATTATATTTATAGAAATAAATTTTTGATAGCTGTTTAAAAGATAAAATTACAGAAAAAATCTCGCTTTTTCTATTCATCGTTGATGAAAAAATCGTTTTAAAAAAACTATACATTTTTATAACTTGATTGAGGCAGACAACATGAAGACTAATATTAGGCATCATTTCCAACTAGTATTGTGTGTCTGCACAAATTAGAATTTAAGATATCATGTTTCAACAGGCTAATTAGCTCATTAAATATTATTTAATTAATAATAATTAGTGTAATGTGGTTTTTTCTCTCAGAAATGAGTTTAAACATATATTAATAACCTACTATAAAAAAACTGGATTTTTAAAATTAAAATTAAAAAAAAAATCTTCAAGTGTGTACGTACACCTTAAATTATAAAAAAATAAAACGTTTTTGCAAAATAAAAAAAAAATATGAGGGTTAAAATTAAAAAAAATGTAGTTAGCTTTAAAGAAAACAAGTTTGTATACTCGGAATTAAAATCTTTTTACGAATAATATTTTAATGTAGAAACAACTTTTGTATAAAATATTACAAAATATAAAACACGTTTTCGAAAGTATGTATCGATATAAAAAGGGTTTAAAAAACTTAATAGAATAGTTGAAAGCAACTCTGTTCAGCTAAGGAACACTAATAAATTTTTCTTATTTGAGAAACAACTGCGTTTAATATGCCAAATAATTAATATCATTTAAAAGAAACATTCCATAAAATGAAATTGGTATTGTAGAAAAGGAAAAAAAAAATTATTTATAAGATGCATGAATTGTTTCCGGTATAATTTTCTCTGAAGTTTCTACAAAAAAAAGGGGAAGAGGGCAAAGTATTGGTTAATTTCTCAAGCTTGAAACCATTATTATAAACATCTGTTTGATTAGCTCATAAGAGCTTTATTTTTCTTGCCTCTGTTTGAGCAACGATTTACACGTGGTTTTATGAATTTCTAAATCATTACTTTGAAACAAGTGCAAGCTCATTAAAAAGATATGCTCTAAGATAAAACAGAAAATTAAAAAAAAATGATAGATTAATTCGATTTAAAAAATTAATGACAATTGAAGGAAACCTGCATCATTCAAATTTTGATATTTCGAATTTTAAGATGGTTTAAAATATTTCTTCTAGAGTAATTTCATCTGAAATTATGGCTAAAAATTCCAAATCTTTTGGTTAATTTATATTTAATTTAATTAATTTGCAATTTATAAAATATCTAATTAATTTTTAAATTTTGAAAAGTTGATAGTAATATTTCCCTTGGCCTAAATAATAAGTGACCAAAATAATTCCTTGTCCAAAAATAATTCTTTGTTCAAAATAATAAGCATCCAAAATAATTACTTTTCCAAGATAATTCTTTGTCCAAAATATTAGGTTTTTGAAATTATTCTTTGTCCAAAATAAGTTCTTGTTATCCAAAATAATTTGACCAAAATAATAAAAATTAATAGAATGTGGCCCATTTTTTTATGAGGAGAAATGAAACAAAACACTTACAAATATTTATAGCCACAATGAATTTTATTTACATTAAAATGAACTCCACTACACAGAATGGCTGAAATAGCTTCTATATTTTAGAAATTATTGAATAGCTATTAAGAACTCCATTATTCAGAGATCGAAATATTTCCATAATATAAACATTATTTAAGACTTGAATGAATCTTGCAGGAAGCTATCTAATGTAGCTTGACCATCTGATTAAATCGGAGAAAGTGAATCAATTCGAATATCATGGAGGAGATCCATTAACTTGAATATGACCTGGCAGATTTATGTAAGTAGTATATTTAGACGATCTTCGTCGTGTATGTGAAATTTTGAATGGTGTGATGCCCGAGACCACATTAATCTTGAATATCCGAGGTAGCTCTCTTGAGTCTATTTAGCTCGTTTTCGGATATATGATACATCAGTCACCTTTAGAAATAGCACTTTAATGATAAGTTTGGAATTCACAGTTGCAATTGAATATATGCATATATTTTAATGAATATGCTACGGTTCTATTTTATGTTTATGAAAAGACCCTTTTGGATTTCTCAGTAAAACCTTCTAAAGTTGACAATTAATAATTATTATGCTTTATTTTGATCGAAATAATTTATGAGATTTTAGTTTACAGAGTTCCTTATTGAAAGGAACGAACAAAATAAAAAAATAAGCTATAAAATTAATGAAAAGTTTGATGAAACTTTAAGATATTCTTGATAACGTATTTATTTCCTCTATTGACTCTCAAATTAAAAGACAGTAAAATCGTTGCAACATAGAAAAGGTAAATAAATCATTTTTGTGTTAGGTTCTTATAAGAACAGAATTTGGCTGAATTCCTTTCCTGTTCTTATAATAAAATAATTCAAACACTAGAGAAATGGATTTAGTATTAACATAACAAAAAATTAGGATATTTAATTAATAACTTATTAAAAATACAAATTTGATGGTATTATTAGTATAAAAGGCTATTTTCTATAGAGTTATGTTTACATGATCAAAGTAAATTTGGAAATAATTTTTCATTAATCTTGCGATCAAGAATATCTTATATATTATAATGCAAGCTAGGAGACAGCATTTCAATGAAATAAATACATACATTTTGATGCTGTCAAACTTTTAAATACAATTTAAATATAAACAGAAGTATTTAATTAGAAAAAATATTACTGCATCAAATTTTTTTAAATAAATATCGAATCACGACTATTTTTTGTTATTTTAATATTACTGTAAATATAAATAAAATGGAGATTAGTTTGTTGGTAATTTGGAACGTTGACCAGAGAGATATATAAATATCTTTGGAGGTAATCAGTAGCAAAAATAATGAAGTTGAAGATCTAGAATTAATAATTTATTAAAAATACACATTTGGTGACATTACTAGTATAAAAAGTTATTAGCTATAAAGTTACATTTAATGATCGAAGTAAATTTGGAAATAATTTTTCAATGATCCTGTTGTTAAGAATATCGTATGAAGTAATTACTGAGTTAGTAGAAAATTTTTAATAAAATGTATACATAAATTTTGATGCATGCAAAATTTTAAATACAATTTAAATATTATATAAACATAAGTATTTAATTAGAGAAAAATATCATTAAGACATAGAATTTTTTAAATTAAATTCCGAATCATAGTCCGAATCCAAACTTAATCCTAATTTTTTGTTATTTTAATATTACTGCTGTTTGAAATAAAATAGAGTTTAGTTTTTTGCTAATGTGGAACGTTGGCCAGAAAACAGAGAAATAGCTTTGGAGAAACTCAAAAGTAAAAACAATGAATTTATGGTGAATTCAAACCAAAGATAATCCCTAGGAGAATGATTGTGAATGCAATATATTATGGATCAATATAAAGGAAGGAAGATTAAAAGTATATTGCAAAAGAACATGCATCTGCTTTTATGGAACCAATATAATATGGGCCAATATAAAGGAAGGAAGATTAAAAGCATATTGCAAAAGAACATACATCTACTTTTATGGAACCAATATAATATGGGCCAATATAAAGGAAGGAAGATTAAAAGCATATTGCAAAAGAACATGCATCTGCTTTTATGGAACCAATATAATATGGGCCAATATAAAGGAAGGAAGATTAAAAGCATATTGCAAAAGAACATACATCTACTTTTATGGAACCAATATAATATGGGCCAATATAAAGGAAGGAAGATTAAAAGCATATTGCAAAAGAACATGCATCTACTTTTATGGAACCAATATAATATGGGCCAATATAAAGGAAGGAAGATTAAAAGCATATTGCAAAAGAACATACATCTACTTTTATGGAACCAATATAATATGGGCCAATATAAAGGAAGGAAGATTAAAAGCATATTGCAAAAGAACATGCATCTACTTTTATGGAACCAATATAATATGGGCCAATATAAAGGAAGGAAGATTAAAAGCATATTGCAAAAGAACATACATCTACTTTTATGGAACCAATATAATATGGGCCAATATAAAGGAAGGAAGATTAAAAGCATATTGCAAAAGAACATGCATCTACTTTTATGGAACCAATATAATATGGGCCAATATAAAGGAAAGAAGATTAAAAGCATATTGCAAAAGAACATACATCTACTTTTATGGAACCAATATAATATGGGCCAATATAAAGGAAGGAAGATTAAAAGCATATTGCAAAAGAACATGCATCTACTTTTATGGAACCAATATAATATGGGCCAATATAAAGGAAGGAAGATTAAAAGCATATTGCAAAAGAACATACATCTACTTTTATGGAACCAATATAATATGGGCCAATATAAAGGAAGGAAGATTAAAAGCATATTGCAAAAGAACATACATCTACTTTTATGGAACCAATACAATATGGGCCAATATAAAGGAAAGAAGATTAAAAGCATGTTGCAAAAGAACATACATCTACTTTTAAGGAACCAATACAATATGGGTCAATATAAAGGAAAGAAGATTAAAAGTATATAGCAAAAGAACATGCATCTGCTTTTTAAAAAGTTGTTTAAAACAATGGATATTGACTTATTTCAAATGTTTAGTTGTGACGATGATTAATATTCTGATGAGTTTTAATTTTCAAGCTAATGATTTCATTTTTCAGGAGTTCCAATTTTCCTTATTTATATTATTATTAAATCATGAAAATATTTGACTTGTTATAAAGAATTTTTCCGTAATTGGAAATGTAATTAAAGCAATTACATACTTACTGCAAAAGGAAAGCGATAGTTGACGTATTACTTCGGACATTTCTCATTACATGAAGTCATGTCCCTCCCTCTAAGAGATTAATTATCGATTATCCTAAATAAATCCTCTATTCTACCTTGATATCTAGATCTGTGAATGATAGAATACCACGATAAGAACACGGGTTAATGTGGTTAAATACAAAATGTCTCATGTAACAAGCTTTTCCACAGGTGGTATCTCAGCCCATAGTTGAAAATTTGGCCAACACCATATTACAACCATTTTTGTAACAACTGGGAAAGATAAAATTTGTGAATAAGTAGGGCGATTTATCAGTCATATACTCAAGATCAAATAACATAAGAAAATCATGATCTTAAGATCAAATAACATCAAAATGATCATGCTGAAATAACGTAATAAAATGATGGTCTCAGGATCAAATAACATAATAAAATCAAATCATAGCCTCAAGATCAAATAACATCAAAATGTTCATGATGAAATAACATAACAAAATCATGGTCTCAAAATTCAAATAACATCAAAATGATCACGATGAAATAACATAATAAAATCATGGTCTCAAGATCACATAAAATGATGATCAAATAACGTAATAAAATCATCTCAAGATCGTACAGTTATTCATTTTCATAATAATGCCAAACTAATCGCAACACCTTTTAATAGTTTATAAGATGTGACTTTAATTTTATTAATTTTTTTATTGTCAAGTATTATTGAACTAAATTATTAATAGTATTTAAAACTTTAGTGCTTTGAAGAAATTCTAGTAGAAAGCAGAAAACTAATTTTATGCTTATTGATTAGCATCTGAAGAAAATCCTGATTGGGTAAACTTCAATTATTCTGTTCAGTGAGTAATTATGTAAAGTAGTCTAGTGGAAGTTTTTCAAAGAAATTTTTCTTTTTTTCCTTGGGAGTTCTTTGCTTAATACTTTTCAAACTTTGCCATTGTTCCATCATTTAAATTTTAATCGGTAGATTTACGATAAAAATTTAGTCTAAATCAGAAGTTGAGGAAAAATTGTTTATTTTTAAATTCAATATTATATTTATTTTTAAAGTGTCAGTCAAAGTATCCTTTTAATTTTAGCATAATATACATCATAAATTTAAACGAATTTCTTTCAATATTTCAGCTTAAACTACTACAAGAGTTTTGAATTTTTCTGATACATTTAACTGTTGTAGTGTATATAATTCTTAATTTATAATATTTTGTTAAAAATATTTATTGATTAAGTAAAAGGATTTCATTTCTAACTTAACAATGTTTTTGCTTTGATAATACCATGAAACAAATGTTTGAAAAAAAAAAAGTGGTTTTACATGAATCGTTAGATTGGCATTTCACAGGTTTTAAATTGCATAAAATAAGGCTTCTAAATTCTAAAGTTACTAGATTGAATTAATTTAAAGTTATATTTTAATTAATATCATTTTTCATATTATGTAACAAGATATCAAACAAGATCTCATTTTTTTGTGCGGGATATTTATATTATTAATGATTGGTCCAAATATAAGCACAAAATTTAAACTCTATATCTGTATAAATCATCTAATTATTTAATTAGATGTCTGCACATTCATTTTTTTATCAATTGATGATCGTTTTTCCCCAGGAAATTTATAGGTATAATGATTGACTCTAAATATATGCATGAAGTTTAAATTCTGTATTGGTACAATCATTTTATTATTAAAAAAATAATGCACATCATGATTTTGCAATGGCTTTTGCACTAAATATTTTCTCTATAAGCTATTCTCTATTAAAATAATAATAATAATAATAAATTCTTTTGTTTGATGCTGAAAATATCGTTTGCAGTAGAACTTTTCAATTCAAAATCCAGGAGAGCTACGCATGATAATTACTAAGGATTAGGCAGAACCTGAGAATTCTCAAGGGTGAAGAATTAGTTTATTTTTATTTTTAAATCTAGCAGAGTTAAAAATTTATATTTAAGTGGATACTTTTAATATTGAATCTCTTAAGCGCGTGTAATTCGTCATCCATATTTCCAATAAGAAAAGTAAAACCTCTACAAATGAAATTTTTTTTTTCTCATGAAAATTTTTTATGCCAGCAACTGATTGATGAAAGGCAAATAATTGAGTACTACGTAATGAATTTTTTCACCTGGATATTTACATGAAAAAAATTAAGAGAATTAAGGATTGTTGGGGGGTGGAGAAAATAAGTGTGATTCTCTTTTCATAGGAATGGGCTGATGCCAAAACTGTTCTGAGAAGAACGTTTTCTCCAGTTTAGCAACAATTTGTGATCCACGCTGAGTACATATAGAAGATATCCCATGCTGAATTCCTGACCTGAGCTGTCATTCAAGTTCACGACCTTAAGATTCAACACGTCCCAATACTTTGGAATGTAACAAAATTGTAGTCATAGAAAGCAACTAATGAAAGGTTTACATGCATTTGTTTATGATCATGAATTATCAAAAAGGAAATGTCTATAAATGTAATGAAATGAGGTAATAGATATGGCTTTGAAATGAAAGGAATATTGCAGGTCTTTAGCACTAATACACGATACGCAACTGACTGTTTGGAAAGTAAATAGAAGCATAAATCATCATATTTGGAAGATAAACAAATTATGAATAGAAATATAGAAATTAATGTGTGTATTTACTGCAAATTCTGCTTGCCACGCATCTTGTATTACTAGTTTGAAGAAATTTACAGTATTTTTTCTTCTTGTCTACTCATTTTCATAACGGCTGCCATTTTTTAAAATTCAAAACATGCTGACTTTCAGTAATTGAGAAAGTAATGCTTACCTTAATAATTTAAAAAATAAAATTTCTAAATGCTTGTGCTTCTAGAAAATGTAAACATATGTTCATTGAGAAAAAAATTAAAACAGTAGTTTAAGAATCATAATAACATAGATATCATATCTTTTATCATTAGATATTATACGATATAGTTATTATACTATTAGATGTTCTTAGTGCTGAAAAATATAGAGAAAAATAACATATCCATGTTGTAAAACATTTTGTGTTAAGAATGTGCACTTTTGCTCATTGAAATTATTCTAATTGTAAAAGGTAAATTTTAGTCTATATCAAGGATATTTCATAAAATATTTTCTTTTTTTAAATTAAAATAGTCATATATATATATTTCATTAATTTTATGAATTATAATGAGATAAAAAAATTGTCAAATCACCATTTGAAATGTTTTTCAAAGCTTTGCTATTTTCTTGGAGAAAATTGTGCACCAACAGAGCAAGATAACATAAATTTTTTTGTGTTAACACCAGTTCATTTTATATTGTTTTCAAACATGATATATAGCTTTAAGTAAAAATATAAAGAAGTGAAAAAAATAAAAATATATTAAATTTGTTTTCAAACTTTTTAAGAGCGTTGAAAAAGAAGAAGAAGAAGAAGAAAAAAAAAAGCGTTCATCCTTTCAACTTTTTGGCAGTGATAGCAATTACAATGATTTTTTTAGTTCTATATATCAAGACGATAAATGTTTTTCCATCGGGCGATTATCGCTGAATTAAGACTGGCAGTTGACGGAAGACGGTTTCAGTTAGGCACTGAATTAAGCAACCTTTTCCATCAGTTAAGGTCAATCAATAAAAGGGATGAATCTTGTTTCTTTACTGAAAATACTGGTTTTTCTGAAAGAAAGAAACTAAAGGTTATAAATGCGTTTCATTTGTTCTTATTTTTGAAAGGTATTGGATATGAATTTCGTGAAATAGTTTGAGATATTTATACAGATAAATAAATATATAATTTTTCTATGTATTGCCATATTTTAATTGTAATGTACAGCTATAATTTGTTACCTAATAAATTGTCTGTTATTATAATTTTTTTTATTAAATAACAAATTTTTAAGCAAAGAAAATTAAAATAATATGCGTACTAAGTTTTTCATGCAATAAGTGAACCGAAAACGAATTTTAGGAAAATTGGATAATTTTTTATTGTAAGTTATAATTAAGTAAATTATAATTGTAAGGAAAAATAATTATGATATATTAAATATGAAAATAGTTCTGAATATTACAAATATAATTAAATTCAATTTAAAATTTAATGGAATATTATACAGCAATAAATTTAGATGCCGCTGAAACTTCATTTGAATTTATTCGTAGCAATGCCTTTAATGATTTTCAATGAAAATTAAGTCATGTGTAATAATAATGAATATGACTAGTAAAAACGGGCTTTTTATAATGTTTTCCCTCCTTTTATTTTTAATATAAAAAGCATTAGAAGTCGTATGTCATTAACATAAGAAGCTTTTTTTTAAATTTAAAACAGAAAGCAGAATA
Source organism: Argiope bruennichi (assembly GCF_947563725.1). NCBI lineage: Eukaryota > Metazoa > Arthropoda > Arachnida > Araneae > Araneidae > Argiope > Argiope bruennichi. Next base: position 42,452,077 of record NC_079158.1, on the reverse strand, counting down.
AATTAGTTTTTTACTGTTATAAAAGTCTGAATTTTTTAAAAACAAATACAGTTTTCCATCATGTTTATTATAAAAATGAAAAAAAAAAATCATACTAAAGCTTTAAATGACTTTTTTTTCCGATGAGGTACAAATAACGTCGTTTAAAGAAGTAAGATGGTTAAGTAAGTTGTTATTGTAAACAACTGAAAGCAAAAGTCAAAGAATTTCGAAACCAACACAGCCTTTCATCTCTGGTATATAATTAAAAAAAATTCTTTGAATTTGGTTCTGTGTATTAGCATATATTTATTCAGGAGCAAAAAATATGTTAAGAGAAAAAAATTCTGAGACTTTAGCTTTCACTTTTAACTGCGTCAGAATTCTTGTATGAATTTTCAAAACAAATTAATGGAAGGAATTTAGTTCTCAAAAGGATTTATAATGAGTTATGGATAAGAAGTATATTGATCCACATCAAGTAAGAATTTTTAATATTTAAAAAAAATAAAGCCTTTACACTATTTTTGTTTTCTTTTTCTTTATAAGAGCTTAATATATTTATTTACTTTCTACTGTTTTATATCTGTAGATTATGGTTTTACAGTGAGTTTTTACTTTTGATAAAATCTTTACATTTACTGCTTCTGATATTTCCTTTTTCTTTGTTTATGCTTTTGAACAAATTTTCTTTTGAGAAAACATTTTTCCAAAGCACTTAGCTTCCACACAAAATAAATCTTAGTAATTAATAATATTTCAACTATTTTTGAGGCTTTCATTGGTATCAATTTTGTATTCATAGGGATTGAATATTCCAGAGAAAGAAAGAAAATCCTTGATTTATTTTCAAGTCATGAATTTTCCCTTTTACTTGGATTAATTATCTATTCTTTTTGTTTTAGATAGTCAAAGCATTAAAAAGGATTTCCATGTATTCATTTATTTTAATTTAAGGGAAAAAAAACAAATTATACTTGTATAGTAATATAAATTCATTTCTTTCGTCACACAGTTTCATACTGCAACTTAATATGCATCCTTTTTAAAATGAGCTTTGCAAGATATTGCAATCATCATTAGTCCTAGATTGAAACATTTCTAAATTTCAAGAAGATTCTCGGATTATATTATATGTTTACATTACTAATTTTAGTAGTGTAAACAAATATTTAAATTTTGTTTACATTAATTCTAATTTAATTTTATTTTTGATATTTGCCCAAGCTTCACTGCATTAAAAGAGCACCAACATTAGTTTTTTTTATTATTTTAAATTCATTCATTTTCTTTTCATTTTGAAAATCAAACAAACACAATAATATAGAAGCTGTCTGTTCTTATATTAAGAATATGCCGAAAAGGATGCATGTTTCAGAGAATAATATTTTTTTATAAAGTAATTAACGACATTCTTTTCTTTATTCAAAGTTACGTGAGTCTTTTGGAAAGAAGTACTGAATTTGAGATAATAACAATTTGTAGAAAAAAAATTAATTCGAAATTTAGTAAATATAGATTAAATAACTTGTTTCTCTTCAGTCATTTTTATGCTCTTATATAGTTTTAATTAATCAAAAATCCAAATTTATTGCTTTTTCAAAAATGAAACATAACATTTAATTATTTAAATTATTCATTTGATTTATGCAATGCTAAGAAATTGAAACAATTTCTCATGAGTATTAAATCGCTTAAAGGAAATAAAATATAGATGGCAATTTCATTCCATTTTCATATTCCGCAGTTTATTCAGAACATTTTAAAAGCAGACATTTTATCATTTTTATGATTTATGATATATACGTTAAAACCCAACTACTGCGATATGATGTCTCCTTATATGAGTCTCTAGGAAAACAAATTCACGTTTCAAAAATTTATGAACATTCTCAAATAGGAAAGACGAATTAATTTAGAAATAGAAAAAATGTTTTCATTTCCATTATACATAGATAGTTTAACTTTCGCTATCAGTGAAATAAACAAGCGAAGAAGCTCCATACTATTCAGAAATTTTAATTAGCATCAAATTAATTTAGTCACATCAAATCGAAAGTTATTTGTATACAATGTTTTGAGCTGATGTTTATTGCAGGTGCTGTTGTGTGTACATTTTATCTTTGTTTTGTATATTTAAAATAAAATCTTTTCATTCGTTACCGAGCATGTTATACTCTTTGCATTGTTACCGACATAACTGATTTGGGAATTGCTGTAATAATATTTATATCTTACGTTTTTATATCTTCAAAGTTAAGATTCAGTCAGTAAATACACTGTCAAATAAAATATTTCTTCTAATACTTTTGTAATAGAGAATATATTCTAAATGAATGTCTTTACCAGATTAAATCCTTTTCATTAGATTATGAATTTACCAAAAACAAAAAGTTTTGCTTCATGACTTTCAAAAAAGGAATAGAATTTATCCTATTCCTCAACCATCTAGTACAATCATAAAAAAATGTAATAACATCTGTTGTATTCCTTTCCTCGATATAAATCATGTCATAAGAGTGTGCTAGGCCACTAAGTCTTTTTTTACATTTAGTTGAAGTTCAGAATCACGTGTCAGTACCTTAAGTATAGAGTATGCAGTATTATGTTGGTTCCGGGTGGACAATAAATCAACTATTTAAATATATTGTTATGAAAAATAGTCCTGTATAAGTAAAGGAAATTAAGTAACACACTCCAGGTGATGAAAAATGGAGCTTTTTCTAAGAAAAACAAGGAAGGTAGTGCAGCGGCCAAACAGGCGATAAATGACTGTTTGTTTCGCCAACTGGCGATAAGCATCAATCATACCTTTGGAGATGAACTTTGCTCTCCAACGAATACGAGTGACTCACTTCCTGCCTTCGCCAGCTGGCTTAGAACTTCTGCCTCGTGCTGGTCGATGGAATTACGGCCAATGTATCATTTTCTATATTTGTTAATTTAATTTGTAATTAAAATTTATTTTTGTTATTTACATGGCCGGCAGTTTTCATTAAGTAAAATGTTTTAATACTTTAATTTAAAGTAAATTTGGCAATGCGTGCTAAACCACGCACCAAAGTAGGAACATGGCATGTATACAAAGAAATGTAATTGTAGAAACTCACGATACTAGGAGACAGCAAATCATTAATTAGAAAACAGTAATAACTCTTAGAATGTACTGATAGAGTTCATTCCACGAATAAAACTCCAAAGAGAGATTTCCGCTTCGTTTGTAAATTTTGCCTATTACAGATTAGTAATTGTAATTTTAGCTGTATCTTGTAATAAAGTTATTATTTGTTTTATCATTTTTTATCATATAATTATAAAATCCGCCATGAAGTTCATTAAAAAGTGGTAGAGGATTAATTTTAATATCGCATAGGATTTTCCTCATCTTGAGAACTGTCAAACAGATTTATGTGATTTTTGTATTGGAACGATCTTACAACTTCAAGAGGATTTGCATATGCTAGCAGATGCCATTAGACATTCTCCTTTAAACTATTCTGATAGGCATAATGCCATTTTCGATCAATTAAAGCACTTAAAGTAAATTGGAAGTTCATTAACATATGCAGGAGGAGGTTACGTGCATATATATTTTAATTAATTACTTAGACAACTATGCCTTATTTATCAAATTCATTCAATCCCCGGGGGGCACCTCGAAATGAGGATGAGATGCTTCCGGCATGGTGGTTGGATTTCGCCACCCTGGAGGGTACATATACCCTGGAGGGAGGTGGGGAATCTGACTCCACCCATCAATGACGGGACGTGCTTCCTTCGGGGAGGGTTGTACCGTGGCCGGTGATGGCCCTTAGGACTCAACCACAGTTCCGGCCAATGTTGCTGTTGTGGCGGTCCGGTCATTCAGTTTTTATGGTTTAAATCCATGTGCCTTCGTGGCGGGGCGGAGAGTCAGATGGTTGATTTATCAAATTCATTCTTGGTCAGTATTTTAAATATATGAGGAGATGAGGTATGATTAACAAGCAGTCAATAGGCCGATAGTACGAAGCTTTGAGATGTATATCAGAAAATGTGATAGATTCATAATTTGTGTAGAATAAAAATGATTGTGAATAATTCATGAATGATATGATAAAAAATTTAAATCTAGTTGATATTTATTGATAGTTTTTAATTTTACTAATAAATATATGGGTGTATGCATAAATATGAGTAGAAGTTTTGTTAAAACTTTATTAGTTTAAATAAAGTTTTTTAAACATATGCATACATATAAACATCCTTGTATTTAACCCTTTATTTACTGATGGTACTTAAATTATAGTTGAAATCAAGCTATTTTCTTCGCAATATAAATATTTTTTCTGACGGTATTCAAAGGAACATAAGTAGCTGATATCAGCTAAAGGCAGAAATTAAAAATCTTTAATTATCAATTAAAGAACTTATTTTAATTAATTAAAAAGTTATTTCCTCTTTCTTGTATTTATTCTGCACTAAAACTCAAGTAATAATAGAAAGATTAAATTTTAAATTCTTTTTTTGAATAAATTGATAAATAAAGGATTAAATAGTTTAAGAAATGAAACAGTTCAATTTTTTTGCGTAAAAGAATAATTTATAAAGCTTAATAAGTTGCTGATTAATATAGTTTTTTGCTTTGTTAAATAAGGACGTTATTGGTAGCAAACAGTAATTAAAATGTTCTAAAATTAAATATTTAGGACATTTAAGCTTTATTAAAAATTATTATTCAATAATTTTGTCAATTTGTATGTCTTGAAATATCATTTCTTTTAATTTTTGTATTTTGTTTTCTGTTTCTTTACCCTCTGTTTCTTCCCCTCTATAAAAAACAGAATCATTATTTCGAATGTGATAAATGCCAGCTTTTAAAACAGAGAAATATCATATGAAATTTTAATAATATTATTAAAATTATAATTTAAAATAATAGATATAAATAAGGACAAAATTTTCTTTAATTTTTAAATAATTTTTATAAATAATAGGAAATTTGTAAATTTATTTTCGGAAATCGTCCGGTCTAAGAAATATAATATTCGATGAGGGCTAGCAACGTTTTATTTCTAAACGAATATTTAAAAAGCAGGTAACAAAACATTGCCAAAATGATCACAAAGATCATACTTGGAGAAATCAACAGTATGCTAATAGACATCAAAACACTAATTAAATAATTGCACAGTATAACAATTCTCAGCAAAAAACAGCTCTCTGTATTGGAAACTACAAAGGAATTCACTTATTGACTCTTGTGTTAATCGTACTGCTTTCTTGTACTTACATATGTTTTCTGAGGGATCATAGAATTTTCTAGAAAATACCCGAATCTCGAGTTCTAACATAAATATAATATATAAAAGTTCAAATTATTCCAATACTTTTTTCGCCAAAGATCCAAGAATCTAAATGAATCTCAAATCTTAATGAAACAAAATCAGATTCATTTAAGTTGCAGAATGGCTCTAATATAGAATTCCTAATTGTTCCAGAACTTTTGTGGCCAAAAATCATCATTTTCATTTCTAAGTTGTCACACAGTTTATTGCTGAAGTCGTGGGTATTGACTTGACATCCATTCAGCATCCATTAAGAACATTTGTATACTTTTCTTCTTTAGCAGGAAAATAATATTATAGATTTGTAATTCTATATGTTATAGACGATACAAATATCCTGAATCTGAAATGACTTTTTCGCCACGAGAAACATATTGTTGATAAGAAAAAGCATCAATGGAAATTTCGTGAAATATTCTGCTCAAATCAATTCTGAAACAGCTTGAAAATCAATTATTTTGATATTTCAGAAGGCATTTTCCCAGAATTTGTTTTGGTACCGATGGCCTGAACGTTTGCATAATATTTCAAAGAGAAGATTCAAATATCAAGAAGGAGGATACATTTCCCCAGGGAAATACGTTTTCTTAAGCGCTCAAATATCTGAAATAAGTACATCCAACATTTACCGCGTTTTCTCTTCCTTCTTGTCGATAGGTTTCATCGTAATGTTATTTTATACACTTTAGAGGAGAGACATATTTAAGCATATTTTATTTTCTGAGAATGTGCTAGATAGAAAACTCGAATTAAATCTTCAGATTTTGAAATGAATGCATTCATTAATTCGCAGAGATTTGATAATAGTGCAATTTGTTAGGTTATAAAATAAATGGAATTCCAGAATTTGAGAACTCTCCACATTTCACATCTCCCTCAGTTCGAAAAAAAACACCCCTCACGTATGAATACGATAATTCCAAAATGTTTTCAGCTAGATTGATGAAATTTGTTTATAGACTTTTATATTTTAAATTTGTCAAATTTTTAATGCTAGATAAAATAAAAATATTAAATCCACACCTTATATTTATATTACATAACTGTTGTTCTTCAATGTTATGCAAGGCATTTATTGTCTGGCCTCGTGGTCACAAAATAAGCAGCAGGAAGCGCGTAATATCTTTATTAGAGAATATTCTAGAAAGTTTTAGAAAGAGTACGCCCGTTGCTTCATTTCGAAAGTATCACAACAGGCAAAATTAATACAGATAAATGTAAGGTACGGTAATATATCTATACCTATATCTATATCTATACATACATCTAACAATGGAAGCAATAATAAATTAACTGTGATTAACAGATTGGTTTTGCAGTTATACAAAAGCTTCGTTTAAAAGCAAAATGAAAAAAAAACATTTGAAAGAGCTTTATAATTTTGGACATTGTCTAATGAAAACAATCGTGTTTTCGATGACACCTACATTGCAAATTCCTAACAGATTGGTTTTGCAGTTATACAAAAGCTTCGTTTAAAAGCAAAATGAAAAAAAAACATTTGAAAGAGCTTTATAATTTTGGACATTGTCTAATGAAAACAATCGTGTTTTCGATGACACCTACATTGCAAATTCCTAACAGATTGGTTTTGCAGTTATACAAAAGCTTCGTTTAAAAGCAAAATGAAAAAAAAAAAACATTTGAAAGAGCTTTATAATTTTGGACATTGTCTAATGAAAACAATCATGTTTTCGATGACACCTACATTGCAAACATTGCAAATTCCTAACATATTGGTTTTGCAGTTATACAAACGCTTCGTTTAGAAGGAAAAAAAAAACCTGGAAGAGCTTTCTAATTTTGGACATTGTCAAATGAAAACAATCACGTTTTAGACGAACCTACATTGCAAATTCGCGCCCCGTACTATACGATTATGTTTGATCCTCGACGTCAGATAGTTTACCCCAAGCCCACATTTATAAAAGATCTTTGTTAAATTCGGATTTCGAACTTAGAGCCATTCGTCTCTGAAGTATAACCTTAGCAATAAAAGCATCGCAGCCTCATCTATTAATAGGAAGCGAACAGTCGAAAATGGAAATAAAAAAGATTCCAATACAAATACAAATTTGGTTTGAAAGTAAGGTAAAAATAAAAAAAGTAAATAATAATCATTGAAATTGTATTAAAAGTATTAAAGTATTGTATTAAAAGTATTGTATTATTATAATTGATAGTGAAAAGAATTTATGAAAGCATCAATAATATCCAATAAAGAAGAAAAAAAAATGAGATCCTATTATTTTTTTAGATTTTTAATTTTGATTGAATTGTGATGAATAATTATTAACTGATTAAAAGTATCGAGCTTTAAATAATTATATATTTTTTATGTTCATGTTTATCTATAACCGCGCATTATCACCTCGTAATATATTTTATAAATTTTTTTGGGTAATTCTAAAATAATATCACAATAAAATTTACAATGAAGAGTTTTATATCTTTAAATAAAAACATAGTTTTCTGAAATAAATACATAATATTTTTATTATTTCTCAACAAGTTAAAGCAAGACAGTAGAAAATGTATATTACAAATCTTAAAGATATGTTATAAATAGTAATAAATTTATCTGCATGTTTTAAAATTCATTAAATGAAAATGAAACTGATTAAAACCAATCGTAACAATATTTGTGAATAATAAAAATTAATTCATTAGTCTTCGAACTTAGCTGACTCTTTTGTTTTGAAAATTTTAATCTTTTGTTCAAAGACGCTATTTCTTTTTGAGTTTGATATTACTCTTTTAATAATTTTTTAATCACATTCATGCTTTTTATTCTTTCTATTCAGAATAAATGAAGAAAAATATCTCTGAAAGAATTGTTAACATTTTAGTCTGCAGAAAAGTGAATATCACATAATTTGTACTTTAAATGATAATTTTTCCGAAAGAATTGAATGACAAATATGTCTTTTAGTTTCTATGCGCAGTATCTTTACCCTCTGTTAAGGAACGTTTTCAGATCTGTCTCCTTATTGTAGTAAATAATCTGAAACTTCTTTCTGTTTGTTTAATTAATATCATAATATTAGCGATCGGCACGTGTGGTTTCAGACTTTGAATTAATTAATTTTATACGCACGGATATCTCTCTTTCCTGTAGCAAATAATCTGAAAATTCTTTCTGTTCGTTTAATTAATGAATTTAAAGTTTGAAACCACATGTATCGATTGCTAAAAATAAAGATAAATCTTCCATTTAGTGGTATAATATTCAATGAAACTAATTAATGTAAGAATTAATACATTCATTAAAGAATAAGTTCTCTTTCCTCTCATGATTATTTACAATGTTGGAAAACATTTCTTAATTACATCGAAGATTCGAACAATTTTAATATCGCAAAATCTCATTAAATATATGAATTGCAAATTCTGCGGGTTAAGGAGAAAGATGGAATTCTTATTCGAAGAATATTCTCCGAATTCTGTCTAAAATCAATACGTCCAAAGTGCTCTATTCATATTTAAGATCGTTAATTAGAGATTGATTAAGTTGGGAGTTTTGGAAGCATGTTTAAAGATATTTTATCGAATCGAATTTGTGAAACAGTGGATGAAAATTTTACGTCTAAATGATTTTAGAAATGAATTTACAAAATGAAACCTCTCAATGAAAGCCGTTATTGTTTGTCTCAAATATTTAATTTAAAGTAACTCTGATTGCTACAAGTTGTTGAAAGCATTTGTAATTTTTACGAAATATATTTATTAGAATATTATTAAATGAATTCTTATAGTCATAGAAAAATATATTTCGAAGTTCCCTATTTCTGCAAGAAACATTATTAATCCTCCAGTGAATACGCCTTCTATACTAATATGAAATACGGCATATATTTCTCAGATACACTAATATAAAATATATTTGTAGAGCGTTGAAACTCTTTACACTTCATTACGTGGTAGATAAAAATAACTGACGAGTTTCAGGAGCAGTTGTTTAATTATTTTCTAAGTTCCACATTTCACAAGACAAAACAAACACGAACACGAATGTACACGACACTCTCTTAGAATACAATCTAGTAATGACCCCAAAATGATCATGGGAGAAATATCTTGATGTTAATAAAATAGCACCATCTGTTGGTAGAAGTGTTAGGCTGCGGTGGCCTGGTGGTAAGGTCTCGGCTTCAGAACCGGAGGTTTGCAGGTTCGAGACCCGATTCCACCGAAGAACCTTCGTGTAAGGGGTTCTGTTGCACGTTAAACCCGTACTGACCAAACGTCCTCAAGCTGGTGTGGTGTGGAGTGGAGAGGGGGATGCCAGCTCAGGTGTCGTCCTCGTCATCTGACCGCTATTCAAAATTACGAGGTCCGTCCCAAAATAGTCCTAGTGTTGCTTCAAACGGGACGTTAATATAATTAAATTAAACTAAAGCTAAATTTCGTAGAAGAGTTAATGTAACCACGACATATTACATATATTTTTCAGACACACTACTATAAAATATAATTTTTTTTAATAAGTAAATTATTAAAATTGGACTGAAAGATTAACAGATGCAAATATTTGAAAGGATTTTTATTGAAAAAGGATTGGAAACAATATAATCATAAAACACTAAAATAATATAAAATAACGAATGAGTTAATTGAATGCCCTAAAAATAAAATAACCAATACCGACATTCAAATTATAATATTTACATTTGTAATACAAACTGAAAAAATATCGAAATAAAAAGCAAGAAGCCATTTTTTATATTCACTTCAATATTCTTAGAATATCCCAAGAATATAAATTTCTGGCGAAGCTCTCCTTATATCCTTGTAATTGTAGTTTTTTATGAATTTAACAGGTTTGCGTACATAGTTATGTGATAATATACACATTATTCGTTCATTTCTTCAAAAATTAGTTCCCTTCTCTTTTCAACACAGTTAAATTTAAAGAAGTTGGCGTTCTTCGCTCAACGTATTCTTTCATAAGATTATTTTCGAACAATCGTAGATATTTCCTTCTAAATTTTTTAAAAGATATTTTTTGCTGAATGAAAAAGGTAGCGATTGATTTCAGCTGCATTATTTTTTAAAACAAGAAGGAAAAGAAGATAAAGTCTACTCTGACCGTAGAATTACTTCAACGGTCAATATTTTTATTCTTTTTTATGCTTTTACGTGGGGTATAATATGCATCGACTTTTATTTTTCCTTGTAATTTCTGGTATGTAATTAATAAAGAGCATCGGAGTAATAAAAAGATTTACTCTCCTCAATCTAGTTTGGTGCATTTATAAGATTATCTTTCTTCTATTTCTCTTTAATTATGTTAATTATGGAATTTTTTCAAAATTGTAGAAAAAATTCCATATTAAAATAGGTAGTAATATAGTTAAAATATTTATTGTTTTCCATTTTGAAAATCAGAATGAAAAATAATAAATATTTTAAATTTTATGTCACTACTAGTTTAATATCCCAAAAAATAATTCATTAGTCTTTTTTGGGCTATTATTGAAATGAAATGAAATAAAACATTATTATAGTTAGAATTTTGGAAATTATTTTATATTATAAAATAATTCCATATTCAAATTAACATTATCTTCGTAATTTAATATATGATGCAATGCATTCTGTTCTCATTGAAGGAAGTGTAAACAAATCTATTCATCCTTGCAATGCTTCATTACTTTGAGATAATCACTTTACTGGGCATCCAAATATAAAACTATTTATCGGGAATCGAAGTTTCTTTTCTTTATCTGTTAACCACAGCTGATATGTGACTATATCAGTTCGAGCAATTTATATGTATATTTATTTTTACTTACTGTTACATCTTCTCTTCATTGTCATCAGTGTTATATTTGTAATACTAACTAATCAGTCTTAGTCGTTAGTCGAATTAACCGGAACCGAATGGAACAGAAATGACGATGAAATCTGTTATTAAATAATTCGGTTCATCGACTTTTGTATTAGAAAACAGACATAATAGTGACATATGTAATAGTGTTGAGTTACATAATAAATAATGTAATTGTTTAGAAAACACGTTCTTTAAGAAAATATTGATTTTCAAATAAAGTTTTTAAAATAACCCCTTCTGGTAAAATTTAATATTTGGCCAGTTCTGTCAACTGCAATAGTCTATTATAAACTAAAATGTTTTGTTTTCTTTCAGAAACTTTAGAACAAGGTTAATAACGCAGTATAAGTACTCGTTTTCAGTTACTAAACTGAAATAAAATTGAATTTAACTCGAAATCTAACTGATTCTAAAAATAAAATAATAGTTATACAAGTAACGAAGTGATATTTTTGTTATATTCTTAAGAATAAAGTTACTAAATAAATATTTAAATTTATTCATATTTGGCTGACATTATATTCACATGTAAAAATTAAGTCAAGGCTCCAATACCTCAATATACAATAAAGAAATCATATCTGGAGACTCACTCTCATTTTATTTCAGATTTTGTTTATATGTATCTCGAGACTTCTTTTCATTTATATTCATTTCAATTTATCCTTATTAGACTGAACTTACTACATCATTTGATTAAAATTTAATCTACACCCATCAACAGAAGGAATAGACATAGTTAATTAAAACTTCAAAGTGTTCTCCAAATTATAAGCCTTAATTGACAAAACAAGCATAATGACATCTAATGCAGAATTTTAAATCCATAATGGGTTTAAGATAATCCTACTTAATCCTATTATTCAGAACAGAAATTAATTTCTAATTTCTGTATGAGAAGAATTGTGGTAATAAAGAGTTGTATATTTAATTAAATTTTCGACGTATTAATGCAGCATATGGGAAGGGAGAGGGCAAATTCATTTTTCATTGTTGGTAAGTCTGAAGTAACTCAGATGCTCTAAAATTGATTTTGTTTTGTGTTACCATTTGAGTTTTAACTGAATTCATAGTCTAAACTAGAACTAAATTTGGATGAAAGTGTAGATAAGATAATTTGAATTATCTCCAAATTATTTTCAGTGTCACTCAAAGAATTATTGAGAAATTAATTGAATGGCATTTGGGGTGAAACTGCTTTAAATAACATAAAGGAAGAGGAATTATTGTGGAATTTTTGCTTAGTAAAGCTGGTACGTTTATTTTATATAAGTTATTATAACTTTTTTCGATTCTATAACAAAGAAATTTGAGCAATTCAGTCTCATTATGGTGTAGATGTTTTGATTGTTTTCATTTTGCATTCTGGAACGTTAAAATTGTTTTGCGTGTCCTATTGTGTTTTAACTAAATTCATAGTCTAAAATAAAACTAAATTTAGATTAAAATGCAAAGGAGATTAATTGATTATATTAAAATTATTTTCAGTGTCACTCGAAGAGTTATTGAGAAATTAATTGAATGACTTTTCGCGTGAAATTTCTTTAAATAACACAAACGAAGAGGAATTATTGTGGAATTTTTGTTTAGTAAAGCTGGTATATCTATTTTATATAAGATGTTATAACTTTTTTTTCGATCCTGTACTAAAGACATTTGAGCAATCCAGTCTCATTATGGTGTATATGTTTTGAATTGTTTTCATTTTGCATTCTGAAACATTAAAAATTTCTGGAACATTAACTTTTTTTTGCGCGTCCTATTGTGTTTTAAATAAATTCATAGTCTAAAATACAACAAAAGTTAGATAAAAATGCAAAGGAGATTAATTGAATTATATTAAAATTATTTTCAGTATCACTCGAAGAGTTATTGAGAAATCAATCGAATGGCATTTCGGGTGAAACTGCTTTAAATAACACAATATAAAAGGAATTTCTGTGGAAATTTGGCTTAATACTATTCAGTGAGAAAACAAACTTATCGCATAAAAAAATTTCACCTTTTTTTTTCCTTTCTTGTATATGAAGTACAGAGAAAATATTGTTATCGTCAAAAGAATTCGTTTTCCGGATTTTGACGAATCTCCATATTTTAGACTTTTCTGAGATAAAAAATCAAAACATAAATGTTTGTTAGGCTATACGTAAACTGTAATCCTTCTTCAATAGAAGAAGAAAAATTCAGTTTTTGTTCAACAATATCAAAGATATGCACGCCGCATAGGTGTAAAATTTTATATTGTTGTCTTGATCAATTTTAATATTACAACTGAACTCTAAAATAATAACAGCTAACTAATAAAAAAGGATTGTGATATTTTTCATTTAATAGGTAGGAAAGTTCAGGTCTATTTAAAATTTATCGAAAAAAAAAGTTGTAAAATAAACGTCTAGGATGAAAATTTTCGATGTTCCTGAGCTCTAAAGAACTATTTTATAAAGTTTCAGTTTGAAGAAAGAACGTCTTTGGAGCTTAAAAAGCGAAGTTGTTTTCCGATCAGCTTTTGCACACAATATATCGTTATATTAAAAAACTTATTTAGAAAAGTTTTTCGAACGTAAATGAAAGTGTGGTGATGACTTATAAGTCAGTTAACAGCTACGCTACACGAGCAATTGCTTTTGTATTGTAGTCATGTTACTGGGCTGCAAACCACAAGGTCCAAGGTTCTATCCTCGCTCTATTCAATTCGCTACATTGGTGACCTCGGACACTGATCCTTCAAACTTCTTACAGCTGTTATGGGGCCAGCTACACGCAGCAGCCCAAAGTCGTCAGACTCACTTGACGCGGCAACAGCATCAGCAACCACTCACCCACACATGCTCGTCATAACGCTTGGTGCTACTCAAATGGGTACAGGCGCATTAGAATCAACAGTTAATAAATACATCACCACTTGCCATATCGTTCGTCTCACCGACTCACTGGAGGGAGAGTCTGTGGTGAAAACTTATAAGCCAGTTAACAGATACGCTACACGAGCAATTGCTTTTGTATTGTGGTCATGTTACTGAGCTGTGAACCACAAGGTCCCAGGTTCTATCCTCGCTCAATTTAATTCGCTACAAAAGCTTATAACTTAAAAAAGAAAAAAAAAGGCTTTATAAAATTAGGGAGTTTCTTTTTTACTGCATTTATTTTCAATTTTAAAAATATAAACTGATAGTATGAGCTTTTGAAAAATAAACTACCCAACTACCTAACTGCTTTAAAATCAGTACTTTTAAAGACATTTAAAAATTGTAAAAATGTTTTCTAGAACGTGCTACATTCCGGGTTAAATAAAATAGTTAATAATCGTTTAAAAAAATCTGCTGGAAAACATTGTCAGTTTCAAAATTCTGTATTCAGGGGCAAAAACAACATTTTACATCCATCTTTTAATCAGCTGGATTTGTATAAAAAGTTCAAAGTATTTCAATAAGATCTAATATAGAAAGAAGTTTTCGAAAAAATTTTAGCCTTCTTTTTTACTCCAGAACCAGTATTTATTGTTTACACTTCTAATTAACAAGAAGAATTTCTTTTTCCTTGATAACTGGATTTAAAGTAAGACCTCATTTGAATAATTTAAAGAACTTTTTGGTCTTGTTTGGAGACTAGCAAACGTTCACGCCTATCAAATCATTTTTACAGTATACATTCCTCCTTCTTTAATTTGGAATTTGAGTTGAAATTCATTTTATTTCAAGTCTTATTGTAAAAATTAAAAAGTTTCTTTTGTTAATATATGTCCAATTGCTATAAGAGTATTTCAATTGTTATAAGAAAATACTTATTTTTTTTTTCATTTTTTTAATGGATATCATATGAAAACAATCAAGCATAACCTGCCTAGCGTTGAATAAATAAAAATTAGATGAGTTTTCGAAAAAAAATGAGAATGTACTCTAATAAAGATAAAAGATTTCTAATTTTAAATTGCAATGGCTGTTTCATAATTTTGATTGCTAAAAGTTAAATGTTTCTTGCTTGTTTTCTTTTCTTTCTTTTTGTCCCTGTTCATGTGAGGCTGCGATATAATTGTGACAGATTAAGACGTTATTCTTTTGAAAGAGGCTGAATTTCCTGCGATTGTAAATTTTCAGCTATCATCACTTTTATAACTTATCTTGAGGGATTGGGATAGCCTGGTTATACGGCGTTGGATTCGCATTCCTTGGGTTATGAGTTCAAACCCGTCGGCCAAAGACTCTCAGTGTGTTGTGGTGGCTGGTGCACGTATTAATCTGTCGTGCTCACAAGGTCCTCCATGTTGAGAGCGATACCACTGGGGTACTGGATCAGAGGAGGTAAATTCTCTGATTATGGTCTAAATTACGATCTGTGGTTACATAAATGGAATGAATTGCGTGAATGAATTCCGCCCCGTAAAAAGGGCTGTGACACGTGAGTAGCGAAGTCGTACTCTTGGCCCGAGATGGCTCTACTGAAAAACAAGAGACGCAAAACTTTCGGCTTGAATTCGCTAATTTACTCAAACGGGCTTGTCTAAAACAAGTGCAATCAGAAACAACAACATAACCTATCTTATGTAATTATATTGTCCAGTCTTTTATATGGTCCATATTCTTACCTTTAAAAGGATATACTTCTATTTTTTCACCAGGATGGAATATTTCTCTAATAAGTTTATAAGAAGAGTTTAATAAGAAGTGTTTTAGAGATTTAACCAAGAATGCTTAAAATTTTGAACTGCATTACTGATGTTTAGTTACACAAACATTGTTTGAAAGAAGGTACGGTAATAAGAACGTAATAAATAATTGATATAAATTAAAATAAAAAAATATTTAATTTATTTTAAAGTAAAATTATTGGTACGGAAATCTGCCAGATAGATATCCAGTGTAAGCTCAATGATGAGGAATTGCGCCTTCTTTTAGCAGAAAATACGAAACACAGATAACAAAACATAGCCATACATAAAAACAGCACTTGTAGAGATGAATTGTATGTGGATGAATAGTCAATCATCAATAAACAAACAATCCACTGGTAATCTTAATTATCATGTGGTTATGTCTAATGATTTTAGTTTAGGCTAATAACCCGACCTAAATTATCTTCTTACTCACAGTCTCCACTTTTTTCCTCTAAAAGTTGAATTTCAATGTTCATCTTCTATTGCTGATTCAGTTCCTTTAATACATTGAATTGTGAAGCGCTCTTAAAATAAAAATAAACGTCAATCTATGATTTTAATAATATGCTATATTGGTAATGTACTCATATGCAATAATTGAAAGCTATAATCTGTAAATATGAATGTAAAGGTTTCTAAAAAAAATGAGATTACTTAAGCAGAAGTTCAGATTTCAGCGCATAATCACTATGAAATGACCCAAATATATCTTATAAATGAGATAATCATTTAATTAACTAACACAATTGAACTTACGATTATTCATTTAACAAATATTTATAAGAATAAACAGAAAATCTATTCTGGTATTGCAAATTTACATTCGAATAGTGTTTACGTGGCCGATATCATCTTATTTTATTTGCGTCAAAGAGTTTCAGTTGAAGTTCTATCTTCACTCTAGAAACCGAAAACTAACTTTATTAAGCCGAAAAGTCCTTTCACAGACGGAAAAGTGTTTCGTTTATTTCTGATGAACTGAAGTAAGTAATAGGAAACTTTGAGTGGAAGTCTTAGTAGCCAATTTCCTGGTAATTTCCGCCATTTTGTTCGAGACTACTTGCTATTTGCTCTTTGTTTCCGACATATGTGTTCGTCAACAAATCAAAGCAAGCTCTATTTGAACATACTTTTTGAAACAAATCACGTCAAGCAAAGATTGAGTTCCCTACTGAATTGAATTTATCTCCAAAAATAACTGTAACAAAGATACTGAATCTTTCTGTTGTAGCTGAGCAAATGTAATCAATGTTTTGTTTGTGAAATGTGACTTCAAAAATTGCAAATGCACTTCCTTTTTACAAAAAAAAAAAAAAAAAAAAAAAAAGAAAAAAAAAAGAAAAAGAAATACTTAAATTTTAAGCTTAAAATGTAATATATATGATTTTAATTGAAAATCCAGGTCTCCCATTATATAAATATAGAAAAACATTGGATTAAAAAGTGTTTCTTAATGAAACTGCGAATAATTATTGCACAGATTTTGTGTTGAAAAATTTAAGAATAGACAAACGAAAAAATGTTTTATCTACCACTATTTTTTTCTTAATGTTATAGATAAATTGCTTTAGCTATTAATATGCTTTTAATGCTTAAATATGCTTTTTGTAAACAGCTTTCGTTTTTTCTTAGGTCTCTGCTTATACTTTAATTGCGTTTTCTGGAAGACAATATAAAATGTCGGAGAGAAATGAATCAATAATGATGATTGAACGTTTGTTTGAAGGTACACAAAAAGAGAGAATTATATAAAAAAAATTGCTTTGGACAAAGTTATACGTGCTCCCGGAAAATAATTGAAAATTACAAAAGAGATGGATTAGATGAAAATGAAAGAGAAACAGAGGGAGAGAAAAAAAATTCTAATCAGCGTTGAATCCTTAAGTACTTCTAAATTTGCTAAAGAAACATTTGTAATTATTGATAAACTCATTTAAACCGTGCGAAATGTCACCAAAAAGGTTATTTATACAAATAGCCTAGATGTGATAAAAAAAACTATCATAATTTTTCAAAATCATAGAAAGACTTTAAAATTTGACAATAAAATGATTAAAGATACAAAACTTTTAGGTTGCATGGCTGCAAGCGGAGTTGGTAAGCTCTTTTTTATTGATAAAATCATGAAAAACATGTTGTATCTAGATATTTTAAAGAATTATTCAAAGGAAGGTGTTACTAATTTATTAATTTAGGATTTAGTACAATTTTATATTTTAAAAAGACTTTGACCCTAATCTTACAATGAATATTAATATGGAAATGTAGTGCCTTTATGCTGTAAATAGCAACCACATACTTTTTTTCCAATTTGGGTACTATAATACTAATAAATATATTGGAGCAAGCACAAAAAGACTGGGCGAAAACTAAAAGTTGCAGTCAAAGAAAATCTGTAATATGTTTACAAGAAGAATGTAGCTCCAGATACAATTGAAAAATTCGTCAAATCATTTTATGTCGTTTGTAAGCTAAAAGTTGCAGTCAAAGAAAATCTGTAATATGTTTACAAGAAGAATGTAATAAATACAATGAAAAGTTAGTCGATTCATTGTCATCTATAAGCTAGCAAGTATGCAAAAAAAAAAAAAGTTATTTTATACAGACACTTTCTATATCATATTCTCACTTTTTTTAGTGAAAAAACTTCTTAATATTTAATTTAAAAGTTTAAATTCTTTATAATTTAATTTTAATACTAAAATGGACGCATTTTAAATGAAAGCATCTATGTACTTATTATTAATTTGATTTGAAAATGACTTATTGCAGCAAAAAGTGTATATTCTCAATTTTCGGAGTCAATATGTGTTTCAAATTTTGCTTCATTTTGTAAACTTTTACAAATTATGTTTATCATTTATTGCTTAAATAATTTTTTCTTTTCAAATTATAAAATAATATTGTGGTGTAATAATAATTATAATTTAAGTAAATTAAAAATTTTTGTACAAATTTTCAAAGTTTTCATTGTGAACAATTTAATATGAGATTATTCAGTGAAATTCTTTTTTTAATATTGAAATATAGGAAATTATGGATGTAATGATACCTTTAGACGATCTTAGAACGACGTTTAATTAAAACTGGAAAGCGAATTTTTTTTTACAAATTTTTAAAATGCATATTCGCTTTTTTTACTATAGTTAAGTTGTCTTTTCACACACTCTTCGCTTTCGGTGATCAACGGTTGACGCATTGTATTAATAACAGTAATTTAATCATTTTAACCATCTTTAATGAACTACTTTATATCATATCAAATGAAATTCATATTTCAATTTATATTTGTACAGTAAATATATAGCATTTTGATTCATTATTTCTTAGTACAGCGAAATGGATTAATCGAATTGTTCAAATTGTTGAAACGGGAAGGCTGCGTCAAGGTTTTGATTTTAGATATCTTTTGAAAAAGGGGGGGGGGGTTGATGTAGAGCAGTCGACTATTATCGGCGTAATCAGCTGCCATAAGATTTCAGGGAAAATAAGATTTGGAAAAATCGGTACAATGATTCAAACTAGAAGATTATGTCGAGAATGTTTCTGGTGGAGACCGGAATCTAAGAACGGTTTTGGGATATATCTCGAAAATAGAGAAAAGTCAGGGGATATGTGATCACTGATAGGTGTCATAAATTCTCATATGGAGTAAAAAAAAAATCCGTGAAATCTGGCAAGTATTTGGAAAGAAACTAACTCATACTTCAGATTTGCTATTTATTTTAAATAAATTGATAAATCTGTATATTGTATTCTTAAGATGCATGCTATTTTAATGATGCTATTAGGCTATGGAAATATCCCTTATCAGCAATTGCTATCTTTTCACATATGGTTCGTATATTGTCATGGCACTCAAACAAACAAAGAAGACAAAACGGCGGGAATACATACCATTATTATTAGACTTTTTTCAAATATTAATAACAAAAATTATCGTTTAAAAGATCTAAATAGATGATCATCTTCATAATCGACGTATCATCCTTATTATAGAAGAATTAAAATATACACAAAACTTATACATAGTGTGCATAAGAAAAATAAAAAACAACATATATATACATAAACTTAATAAGAAATAAATAATGAACAATATGAAATAAAGCGTAAAGAAATTAATAAAATAATTAATTAAGTAAGTAAATAAAGTAAAACGTAGCTAAATAAATAAATTAAAAATGAAAAATAGTTTCAATACATGCATACATAACCGATTTATCATTTAAAAAAAACTATAAAAATTAGTTGAAGAAAATACTTTTGAGTTAAATAAAAGAATAAATTTAGATAAGGACATCAAAAAGTAAGAACAAGTAAATAAAATAATAAAAGAGTAGGGAACAAGATAAAGACATGTAGAGACAAGATAAATTCTTGTCTAATCGGAAACGATGTAGCACAACTGAAAAAAAAATATTATATTGCTTCTTTCAGAGAGGAGAAATACAATCAATTATTTTAGTGTGTTTACGGAAGAGCGGAATGAACATACATTTTTTGATGTTTGTATTTTTCTACGCTTCTTACCACAAAGGTCTGGTATTTTCCCAGAAGAAACATTCCCAAGGGGTATATTCTATTAAATTTTCTGCAGATATATGTTGTCTTAAAAGTATTGTGTCTGTAGATATATGTTGTCTTAAAAGTAATGTGTCTGCAGATATATGTTGCTGGTGTGTAAGAGTCTTACTAAATAGTTTCCAAAAATTTCTTCGTTCGTGCAGATTTGATTGGTTAAAACCTTATTTAAATCTTATTAAAACCTTATTTATATCTTACTTTTGGCGAAACATTTCGTATTCACTGTCAAATGAAAGTTAGATTTTTTTTTATTATTAAAATGCGAATGAACACAAAATCAAATTAGGAGTTTTCTTGTGAATAGACTGTCTATCATGTACTGTTATATTTGATTTGGCAGTATCCAATGATTTTATAAAAGAATAAATTACATAAATATATTCTTGACGTTTTCTAAAACCAAAGGTTCCCAAAATATTCTGAAATCTAATTGAACTTCTGAAATATTGCCAGATGAAATATGCGCAATTTCAGGACACTTATTCAGCCTTTTTGTCATTTGCTCCGACATTATAAACAAGATTAACCGTTAAAAATCCTTTTTCTAATAAAAGGAGTCAGAAATGTTGTAATTCTTTTATTAAAGGGTAGGAGGATAAGGCATACAAGATTTTGAGCAAAAGAAATGTACGTTCTAATAATCAAAGAAACCGCAAATGTTTGGGTTTTTCTCGTAAGAAAGTGGTTTAAATGTTCAAAGAATGGCAGTTAAAAATTCAAATTCAAGGAAACAGCAGTGCAGTGATAGAAATCACATGCAAAGCTAAGATTTTCATTTGTATCGAATGAGTATAGGAACATTCAACAAAGTATTTTCAAAAACTGTTTAACTATTTCACTCGCAGTACATAAATGAATTTATTTTTAACTTATGAAATCGATCAGGCATATTTTGTGTTATGTTTAATATATAATGTTTATGGAAACGATTGATTGATGCATTTATTAGAAGTAAATATTTGTATATAGATACATTTTTATCATATTTTGATTTCAATTTTTACAATTGAAAAAAAAAACATTTTGATTTCAATTTTCCAGCTACTGAAAATTTTCAGATAATATATTTCTTGAACCTTTGCAATTGAAACAAAAACTCAGTGCAAACATTTCAAATTAGTGAAATTCCGCTGTTTTAAATTTTCATTTTGATATTTACTATATCAGTTATACATCGTCTCAAAAGATAAATTGCTGCCAGAATTCTTGATTTTGCATTATTTTTTTACTTATAATTACTTATTCATTTTGTAAAAAAAAAAATCTTTTATCACCCGACATATATAATTAATAGAACTAATTTTGCAACATTCCATAGCTTTTCTAGTCATAATTACTCTTTTAAGATAAAAGCTTTTGAAGTTATTAAATATGGTATGGAAATTCACCCAATGAATAGACCAAAGTAAATAGTTCACATATTCTGCTCTTCAATAAATTCACTAGACTGTCTGAAAGCAGCGACTTTCTCTAATTGACTTTGTCTGAGTCTGACTAATAATTTTAATGTATGAAAGCTCTCGGCAGTATTTGACACATAGAGGTAATTGCTTTAACTCTATTGAAAGGTCAGAATTTAGACTTGTTATAATACAAAGCTTTAAATTCAAGAATGTAATTATCTTTGGAAGAGAATCGGAAATTACGCAACAATGTATTCACTATTGTTTCAAAGAATATTTATTTGAAATTTATCATAAACATTTTAAATTTTAGAATGTGTCCTATTTTTTTGAAATACTAATTAACTTTTAAGAGTTATTTTGAGATGACAAATGTAAAGTATCTCTGTACGCATGTTTTGATTATAAAGATGTTGTTATAGTCTTTATTATATGTGTCAGAATATATGCTCATTTGCATTTCAAGAAACTATTTTAAACTGTGTAATGCAGTTGAAATTTATAAATTCCATCATAAACACTTAATTAATATTCAACGAGTTTTTAATTATCATGTTTCCTTCAGAAATGTAATTCTAGAGAACATTCTTTTTGACAAACACCATTATTTCAGTCAAAATTATGTAAAATAAATATTATACTGGAAAGTTCGAGAAGTTTCACGATCCATCCAGTAGGAACCGAGATACACCCAGAGACGTCCTGATTGGTTTGAAGATTCTAGCCCGCCTCCCGGAACTATAAAAGACGGGCATTCTGAAGCTGCGAGGAGAAGGTGGTGTAAGTGAAGTCGTGTGAGAAGTAGTGAGTCGGCAGCTAAAGCGAGAAGTTCAGCCGTTGGAGAGACGGTAGAGCGAAGCTCCAAGGAACCCCTCTCTTGCTGGATTCTGTCTATCCGCTTCGTGTGTTGCTGTCTACTGAAGTGTGCTACTGTCGTCTACTGTGTTCGTCTCTGCTGTACATAGTTGTCGTCTGTGTACTCGTCGTCTTTGTGCTGTCCTGCCTTCGTGTAAATAAACGTCGTTGCTTTTTTTCTACTGCCGCCTGCTGATTGAGCGTTCTCCACACCATATCACTTCCACTATCCAAACGAACCCGGAAATTTCGTAACAATACTGTGGCCTGCAGGACTCAACCACAGTTCCTCCAAGTGCTGCTGTTGCGGCGGTCCGGTCATTCAGATTTTTCCTTGTGCCTCCGGGTTGGTCGGAGTATTCGGTTATAGGTTATTCACCATATGAAGTAACTGTGACGGCATAAAAATACAAGGATTCAGTTAATGATTAACAATATTTTGAAAAACTCCAACCAGAACGGCCCCTCGAATATTATCTAATAAATTTGTTATCCCTCTCTCCTTTACACACCCCTATAAATTTGTAGACCTTGAAAAAAGTTGAGAATGCTAGGATTGCTCAGACTTTTATGAGAGTTCTATACATGAGAATAGTTCATATCATAATATGGTAAAATATTTATGAATTTATGCATGGCATTCTGGAACAATAGTTAGGAAATATCGATCATCGGCATGACTTTAACCAGCGATTTTTGGCGAACATGCGCTGTGTGTGCTATTAGTAAGCAATACCAAAAAAATATTATATATGTATTTTTTGACGCTGTTTTTCTAACAATTGAATAGGCCGCGGTGGCCTGGGGGTAAGGTCTCGGCTTTGAACCGTAGAGTTTTAGGTTCGAGACCCGATTCCACCGAAGAACCGTCGTGTAAGGGGGTCTGTTGCACTTTAAATCCGTCGTAACAAACGTCCTCCCACTGGTGTGGTGTGGAGAGGGGGTGCCAGCTCAGGTGTCGTCCTCGTCATCTGACCGCGGTTCATAATTACGAGGTCCGTCCCAAAAATAGCCCTAGTGTTGCTTTTCAACGGAACATTAATATAACTAAACTAAACTCTAACAATTGAAACTAAAATTTGACATAGAATACACTTGTAGTCAAAAGATCATATACTAAGTTTCATTTATTTAAGTTGTTACTTTTTCTCTGAGTTATCGCCTTTCATAAGGATAAAAGGAAAACTGATAGACAATCAATACCTCGGCGGATTTCGTTCCGAATTTGATATGTATCTATGTTTTAGATGCATAATCTATTTATCAAATCTTATCTGTCTAGCTGTTTATGTTTTCGTGTTATTATATTCATTTGTACCCGGACATCCTGGCAGATATATTACCTTTGAATGGTTTTCGTCCGCAATATGAGAGAAATCTACAAATGTAGTGTAATGTCCATATACTAAATTCAATCTCAAAGCGTTATTGTGTTCACATATAGATAGACACAGCTAGGACTCGGGAAGATCTGAAACGTGGATTTTCTTCAAAATTTCGAGGTCGAATTTTAAGAAGATTACAATGTTTTCTCTTTATATATTTCGTATTCGAAAAAATAAATAAATTAAAAAAAATAAATAAAACAGAACGATCGTTCTAAGCTATATACCATGCTCTTGAGTCCTTGAATTGAAATTACTCAACGTTCTTTCATAAGTAAAACATAGTCAGTGTAATTTGCTGTCTCAGTTGAACAAACGTTTCATTTTAATTATATTGCCACATTGAAAAGAGGCAATCGACTCTCTATGGCCGAATGGTCATAGCACTGGTCTCTTAATCAAGCGATCGTAAGTTCGAATCCCGCTATAGACAATGAGTTTCACAGTGTGTGTAAATATTTAATTATTTGATTTTATGTTTCCCTTTATTTCATGTTCTAGAAGATTCTGAAAATTTCTTTAATTTACCAGACAAGTGTTCTGGACTTTTGTTACTGTTTCTAGAAAAGTATTCTGGAATTTTTCCTGCTAGTATAAAAGCAGAAGATCTGTCAGTCACTGTGTTCTCAGTACAGAGTTGAGTTAATTAATTGGTTTAGCTCTACTTCTTGCGTGTGTAATTGAGTTCCACATTAAAGAACCTACGTGACAATAAGAAGTTCAGAATTATATTGTCTTGAGGAATTTTAGTTAAAGGTACATGCAAATTTTAACAGCATTTCTAAATTCAGCTAATATTAAAAATTATTTCTTAATAAATTACTGAATATTTTAAGGAAAATAATTTTTGTCTTGAATTATGTGCAATAGTGGTTGAAAATAGCATTTATTTAAAAAAAACATAAAGAAATGTAACCATTTTAATTATAGGCAATCATAACAGAAAACTGAAAATTCAAGGGAAAAAAACCCTAAGGAAATAGGTAGGAATTATTCATATATTTTTTTTACCAAGTTCATAGACATCCTCTGAATAGCACATTGAATAAAAAAAATTAGCATCCGAATTTGTTATAAGTCCAACTTCCTCAAATTAGTATAAAGTCAAGTAATTAAATAAATTAATTATCATATAAAATGTGAATTGATAAATAATTTGTAGTTTAAATAATTATCCATTAATTATCGTGTAAAATGTAAGTAAAATGTGAATGGATTAATAATTTGTAGTGTAAATAATTATCCATTAATTATTGTGTAAAATGTGTGTAAAATGTGAATAGATTAATAATTTGTAGTGCAAATAATTATTCATTAATTATCGTGTAAAATGTATGTAAAATGTGAATAGATTAATAATTTGTGGTGTAAATAATTATCCATTAATTATCGTGTAAAATGTGAATAGATTAATAATTTGTAGTCTAAGTAATAATTACTCATGTTTTTTATTATTTAGACATTCTCAGTTTAGTGCAAAAATAAGGAATTTAGTTATTATACCAAATGTAGAAGTTAATTTCATAATATGTGTGTATAAATTATACTCTATATTTTCAATTGCAAAGTTAATTTTATAATGGGAAGTGAATTCTACAACCGAGATTATTTGGAAGAGAAAGATACTCTTAATTTCATAGCAACATCGTGCCTTTATTTGACATTTCAGTTGAAGAAAGTAGCTGCCTCGAAATTAAAACTGAATAATTTTTTAAAAATAATATTAAACTAATAATTTAAAGGCGAAAAGTACTTCCCGAAGTAGTATCGCTTCTGTACGCAATGCCACTTCACAAATAATGATTTTCTTTTATTTGATTAAGAACACATTGCTTTCTTCAAGCTGCATGAAACGCTATAAATATACCCAGAAAGAACTAATTGATAACAACCCTCTGTTTCTCTTAACTCCTCCAGTACTTGAAGTTGCATTAAAAGGAGGGAGTGACAAAATGTATCAATGGATAAAACGAAATTACAGCTTATTAATAGAGAAAAGTTGCAAAACTTTTCTGGTTTCCTCTTTCCATTTAATTACATTTCCTGTTGCTATGGTGCTGGATTTGCAGGTGAAAACCATAAATGGAGAACTTTTAAATACTAAGAAAAGAAATAGTTCTTTTATCTCTTCTTTCTTAAGAAGTGGAAGAATTATAACTCTTTAATTTAAGAAAATGAAAAGTTTTTTTGAAACTGTGTTAGATTTGTTCTCCTTGTATAATTGGCCGAGTTGAGAAAGACTGTTGAGAAATGGAAAAGTTTTGAAAAGTGAAAATCTAATTATTCAAAATGAGTTTGAAAAATTACTGAAGAGACTAGACGCTTACAAATTCAGTTGTTGCAATATTTTTTGAAGAAAGAAATTTTTATGTCAGAGTATACTTTTTTCGGTTTTTGAGTAAAGAAAGATTATTAGGATCCTAATGATTTCTGAAATGTTTTTTTTTCTTCTTTTTTTAAAAATTGCTACTGATTTAAAAATATATGTTTCAAAAACTTTTGTTACACAAATATATTATAGCCCATATACTTGTTATATTCGTTATAAATTTAACATTTTTTTTACAAATATAATGTTTAGTAATTTTTCATTAAAATATCTTTTACAGTGTAGATGAAATAAATTTCTTTGCTCATTACTTACTTTGCTTATTATAAAAGTTACTTTCCTATATGCTTTTAAAATTTAATATAAATTACTAGGTATATAAATATTACTAGTAATGTATTAAAATGCCGTTAATATCTTTAAGAGTGTTTACTAATCCTCTGTTTTAATTCTTGAAAAATGCAGCAATTTTAATGCTGAATTTTAAAACTTGAATCAGTTTTAATTTTTAAAAATAATCTTTACATAATCAGATTTGTTGCTTTAAAATAATATAAATTTAGAAATTTGCAATTACTTACTTGATATTTTTTTCTTCATTAAATGAATTATGAAAGAGAAAGAAAATGATGCATATCTATATTGATTGAATTATACTGAATCTAGTAGATTATGTCACCATATTTTTATTTTGATTCAATAGTAATTCAGTTTTCCCTCAAAATACGAAGTTAAGTCACCACATTGTTCTGACTCTTTTGGCAAATTTTAATTTAAATCTAAAATAAACAGCAGGAGTATTTTTTAAAAAACTTTTTCGCATACTCTATAATAAAAATACTATCCACCCTGATAGTATTGCGAATCATGATCAGGGACTTTTTGCCTTATATGACGCTGCTAAACAACAGTTCTGAAATATCTATCTTGAAGCAATATAGTATGCTATTTTTCAAGGTTTATCATTCGCATTCGTTTAATACAGAAGTGATTTTTTTCAACCAAGCGAAACCAAATATTGACGTAAAATTATATATATATATATATATATATATATATATATATATATATATATATATATATATATATATATATATATATATATATATATATATATATATATATATATATATATATATATATATATATATATATATATATATATATATATATATATATATATATACGTTTTGTAGTTGCCATGTTCTATTGTATTTGGGAGCCGGATAGACATACTCATTTAGGATAAAATTTGTTAGATATCTACGAATTTATAGGAAAGTTCATATACAAATTTGAACCATCTAACTGAAATCATTATTTTTTCATCGTGTTCACATACATGCATAGTTCCAAAAATATTTTTTTCAGACTAGGAATGTCTGAAACGTCATTTGGCAAAATTTTTCAAGTTCAAATTTTTGGAGTTCAAATTTTTTGACGATTACAATGTTTATATGTTACTTGAGATTATTATAACAACTAAGAGTGTTTATAGAATTAAAATAAAGGCTTTAGGCCATATAAATACTTTGAAATGGAAAATGAATAAATATGAAAAAAACATTGCAAATTATATTTTAACATTATTTTGATAAAGAAAGGTAATATTCTCCATTAAAGAAACGAATTATTTTTGATAGATAAAAAAAACTCTGCAATCTCAATTAACTTATTAAATTTTTACCATTAATAATGAATCATAATTTGGTTTATCTCTTAAATTTTGAAAATTGTCTTTAAGACATATGTATAATTTTATTTTCTATGGCATTAAGGGGATAAATTTGGAGCTCTTTTACCTATTTTGCCAAAAGGAACACACATTGAAATTATTTTTAATTCCTTTTATGGCTTGTGCACTGCAGTGCTGATGAATAAGTAAATAAATAAAAGGATAATTTTTGTTGCGACTCCGTATCCTATAGGATTTGTTTGAACGATACAGAATATTATATTTTCTTTTGCAATGTTGATTTAAAAAGCACTACTTGAAAATTAAAGGATTGCCCTTTTTAATAAACTATGGCCCAATGTAGCTTAATGAAAAGAAGTTGTTTCTTAGTCGTTAACCGTATGCTGAACAAAATGGGATTTTTAAGGTATTTCTTTCAGGGTTGATTAAAGAAATAAATGTCAAAGTATTTTAAACTTATTTTTAAAAAAATCAGACTTTTATTGTTCAAAATTCAGTTTAACATCTGAAATAGCACAACACGTTTTTGATCCCAAATTTTGGAATTATTTTAATGTTAAATAATTCCAATGTTCATATTTTCTTCTAGAATCTGCTAACATCTTTCGAAGAAAATTGCTATTCAGACCTATTTACTTATATATTGCACTGAAAGGGTCGATTTCCATATTGTATTTGGTAACTGAAAAGTGTATCGAAAATCTGTCATGACATCTTCTATTTTCTTATTCTTTCTGTCAAATATTCTGAAACCTATAAAGATTCGATAATTCATTCGCATTGTAGAGGAACAAGATCTGAAATGGATTCCTGTCTCTTACGATTTCTGACATTTTATCATGAAAGTATTGCTTTTAAAAGTATTGTTTTACAAGGTTTTGAGAAATACATGCTATTTTATTGATATGAATTAAAGAATATTTTTTTAGAAATAAAATTTCTGTTTATTCATGCATTATATAAATTATTATTATTTGATTGTGGTTAAATGAGTTATTGTGATAAATTTTTGTTACAATAAGGAGTTTTATTAATTTTTTTTCTGGATAAAAAATAAACATTTGGAAAATGCACGTGGTTTAAAGATGTAAGTCAAAGTAAATATTTTTGAAATTAAATGAATGCATTCTTATTTCATATTAATTCTAAATAATGATGGGAGCTTAAAATGCTACTATTAGAAACCAGGGCTTCTCTATTTCTCATAAAGACAACCTTCAAATAATATCACATTTTGAAAATATATAAAATAGTATAAATTATTTTATTGGCCATCTTTATGATAACGAAGCTTTTAAGAAGTTGCAAGCGGAGAAAATTATGGTACTGGGGTAATACGGCATTCTGAAAATATATTTTCCATATAAAATGGTGTAAGCTTATGATTAACATAACCTAATTCAATTTGATTTATAATTAAATCGGAATAAAAATTCTTGTATTTTTACAACAAAATGATTGTCCGGCTTTTGCTTATTAACAACAGGGGGTTCTATTGTTTCTGTTAAGCACGATTTGATGTTGACAGTTTACTAAAGTTGAATACAATTGAAAATGATTATAAATAAAAGTATATATTAATCAAAAACTTTTTTTAAATTTAGACGACATTTCATATTCTTACTGGATGGAATTATTTAGATTAACTCTATAATGCGAAGAGGCTCTGAACATATGTGAAACGAAACTTTAACTGTGCGAGATGCCTCGATT
Organism: Argiope bruennichi; assembly: GCF_947563725.1. Classification (NCBI taxonomy): domain Eukaryota; kingdom Metazoa; phylum Arthropoda; class Arachnida; order Araneae; family Araneidae; genus Argiope; species Argiope bruennichi. The sequence goes on along the minus strand of NC_079158.1, from coordinate 42,422,319 downwards.
TAACTGCGAAATTTTCTTCCTCCTTCGTTAAGTGTGATTGATTGAAAAGAAATGGTGCTTACTTTGTCCGTTAGAGACGCTAATCCAGATGGATTTAAGCTACAAGGAGGATCTCAGAGTATGTCCGAGTATATATTTGGTTAATAGCCATCATGTAAGTGGGTAATCTTTTGTATTTCATCTTCTAAGGGAAATGGATTGCCATTGTGGGTTTTTTTTTATATCTTTGGAAGAGAAATCTGTGGGCTCCAGTATTCTGAGATTCTTGAAATCAAGTGCTTTTAGGAATGGAAGGGCTGAGAAGAATAAACTATTCATTTATCAGAGAAGAGTGCGAAAACGGAATGTTAGTTGAAGCCTGATGCTATCGAATACCCATCGTGTGTTTATTCTCGTGCGCATTAATTCCATCCATTAATACATTCATTACATTAATTCCAACCATTATTGCGTCTCCCACCAGTGGTACTTAAGAGTTAAAATGTGGGCTGAGGAGTTTCTGGAATTATGGTTAGTTCTCGCTTTTGTTAACTACAATAATGATACAGTATAAATTATCCTCATTATGGTATCGGATCTTACCTCTGCGTTAATTTTGGATGCCTGAGTCATGCCATAATGAGGACCATAAGGTATCCATCACAATATCATAATGAAGACTATAACGTGTTCATCACAGGTTTTTTTTAAAAATATAAAATTATGCCGATGCAGCTATTAAGATAAACTCGACTACTAAGATCCGTTAGTTCCGAAGTTATCAGGACAGACAAAAAATTATTTAACAAGAAACTGCAATATTTTAAAAAAATTGCTTTACTCATAAGCAATGTACAGTTTTTAATTTCAAACCACATATGAAATTTATTGCCGGTGTCCTGGCATAGGGGTAGCGCATCTTCCTCATGATCTGGGCGTCCCGGGCTCGAATCCTGGTTCGGCATGAGTGTTCTTCATCTGTGTTCTATCTGTGAGGTATGTGAATGTGCCCCTCTGTAAAAAGGGGTTGTGCAAGCCAATGTGTGAGTTTCATCTTATTATGAGCTAGAAGTCAGACTTCTGTCCTCGGGTGCTCAGGGGTCTTTATCAACAGAAGCTAGCTTTATCCTCAAAATAATTAATTAATCATAAAATAAAACATAATCGAAACTGCTCTTCGGAAGAAAAATAAAGGAAGAATATAAGTTAAAAACAGACTTCTCTAGCATATTTCATTAGTGCTAAAACAGCACCCCAATCTCATACATGGTTCGCGTCTCCCCTCTCCAACTTCAAAAAAAAAAAGTCGCGGTTTTTTTTTTGTTTGAATCATTGACACACAAACACACCCACCCACACACACACATACACACACACACACGTAATCACGCTCAGAGAAAAAGAGAGATAGGCTACGTACCTTGGATAAAAAGTTTCATTTTAAATTTGACAAAAATTACAAACAATTACATTTGTGTAAAATTTTTAGCATAATTTATTTTCAATTTAACTTTTCGCCATAAATATTTACTCAGTATCATTCTGACAAATTTAGATTGTTTATTATTAACAGGATTCCATTGTAAAATATAGTGAATAGAATAAATTTGAATAAAGCATTTTGCGAACTATATGTATGATTGTTATGCAAAACCACTTTTCTCCAGAAAACTGATTTCAATCCAAGTTGTCTCACTCAAACTGCACTTTCAAAAACTCATTAAGAAGGAGATCTGTATTCAACTGCTTCACGTTTCCCAAATTTGTTTTCACGAAACGCCTGGAGAGAACATTCAAAAATTTCATCACAATCAATCTCTTAGCAATGTCGTTTCCCAACGAGTCGTACATATCCAAACAAAGCTATTTAGAGGAGGAATTCCGAAATATTCCTTCGAATAACAAAGTCATTTGACACTAATTTACATTTCATTTTAATAATGGTGCTTCAAGCCTTCAATATCTGTTACTCCTTCGTACCCATTTCAAATTGCTTTCCAGAATTTTCGAAAAGACTGTTTCGGAATCGAATGGAATTAATTGCTAGAGTAATTATTTTATTGAGAGTTTCTGGCACGAAAATCTGTTTAGTGGAGCATTTCTCATGGTAATTGGAGGTTTGAATGAGGAAATGAGTTGTTCAAATGGCGAGTAATTTCGTTTTAATTACTAGAGAGAATAGACTCAATGAAATGAATGCACGGAATTTCTTTCTGTGATAAAAAAATTCCTTAATTTCGGTTATTAAAATAATTTAGTCTTTTTAATAATTCTGAAATTTCAATAAAATAAATTTGTTAGTACGACAAATATTTGAATAAAAGGAAATTTCTAGAAACTTTAATTTATACTTTTAAAGAACATGCTTTTGATTAGGATTATCCACTCGAATGACATGGACTGCCATAGTAACATCGCAGATAATTTATAGTAAGTAAACATATTACATAATAATGCATTTTTAAAAATCTTTGCTTAGGTTCATGATATTTTATATATTTTGGAAATTAAGTTCAAAATTGGAATCATATTCGAAGCTAAAAGTGGATTACATCTATTGTTTATTCTGTTCTAAATTGAGGCCGCGGTGGCCTGGTGGTAAAGTCTCGGCTTGTGAGCTGTAGGCTTTCAGGTTCGAGACCCGATTCCACCGAAGAACCGCCGTGTAAGGGGGTCTGTTGCACGTTAAATCCGTCATCTCAAACGTCCTCCCGCTGGTGTGGTGTGGTGAAGGGGGTGCCAGCCCAGGTGTCGTCCTCGTCATCTGATCGCGGTTCAAAATTACGAGGTCCGTCTCAAAATACCCCTAGTGTTACTTTACAACGGGACATTAATATAACTAAACTAAACTAAATCTGTTCTAAATTACTATTCCTATAAATTTGCTCATTTTATGTATTTTAAATATCTATGCAATAAAAGGATGGTATTTTAACCCTCTCGCCGTCCTCTTCTGTCCGAGAAAATTTCTGTTTTTTGCAGCATTAGAACAAATAAAAATAAAAACTCAAACAAGTAAACATTTACAAGGTATGTTAAACGTTTAAAAGTTTTAAAATGTAGAGGAATGCTTGAAGCGAGTTACGGCCGCACTTCAGAAGTTTTACTTGAACGCGCTAGACGGGTTATGGATGACGAAGAGGTTAAACAATGGTTTTGATATATTAATAATTATTATGATTCCAAAATATTAAATTGCATCTCTTTTATTTCCTGTTAAATATGTAATATTTTATATTAAATCACTTTATAATGAATAATTGTTGCATTGATTTTACATTTATTCTGTGAATTAAATGAAATCTAGCAAATATATATTAACTAAATTAGCCATTTCCATATATATATATATATATATATACGAACTCTTCAAAGTAATGTCTAAACTCTCTTGACATTTCACTCGCTGAGAATCTTGAAGGACATAAGTTTTATACTACCATTTCTTTAAAAAGTATTTGCGATCATTTGCTGTCAGCAATGGACACAAGGGTAATTGACAATTATCCATTTATGATTGAAGGCTCGCCTACATAAGACAAATTAGGCTGCACTGCCATAATTTATCCTACACTCTAGTTCTTGCAATTCTTCAGATAGCTGAATTCCAAACTAAAGAAACAGAAGCAAAATAGAAAAAAAATGCAAAATAGAAAAGTTTCGGCTGGTAATTAAAGTACTGGTTTTAATAAACTGTAACTCTGTAAATATATATTAGTAATTTTAAGAATCTGTGATACAGTTTTCTTTTAAGTTGCTACCGTAGTTGGGATGATAGATTTGCAATGATTCTTTAATGGATGTTAAATGGGAGACTGATCAGTAACTCCTGACCTTGGCGAATTTGGCGATAGAAATTTAAGCGCTGGAGAATTCATTTCTATTTCTATTGAAGGGTAAGTTCTCTCTTTATTGACACTGAATGTAATTATCCTGCCTCTGTTACTTAATTAACAGTTCACAATCTACTTCAGTTTTGCAGTCTTTCAGCATAGGTGTGTGTGTGTGTTGCGAAGATAACTAAATATAGTAAACATCGTTATCTTTCCTTACAAAATAAGATTTACAGCCACATAATGTTTTTGAAATGCATTTGCAAGAAAGAGGACACAATATATGTTTGAAATGAATTATTCGGAGGAGCACACTCATTTTAGATATTTTACAACCATAGGAAACCCTTTCAAATGAAAATACAGTATTCGTCTTGGCATTTATATTTGCCTTTGAAGTATTTCGAAAATATAGTAACCACTTGGTACCATAAAACTCGAATGGATGTTTCTAAAATGCCAAAAATAGGGAATTTCAAGCTGTTTCAAAGATGATTTAGACATGATAGCTATCCTGTTTCTGCTGTTAGTTTTCATAAGTTATGAAAACGGAATGTGGAAATTATAGTATTGATTTCCTTGAGCATTATATATATATATATATATATATATATATATATGCACAAATAATATTTCATATAAATCTAAAGAATAATAAATGAACGTGAGTTTAAAAATGGAAAAATTTTAAAATCTTGACTTTTTAAAAAAAATGTGAAATAGTCTGAAAGAGAAAATTTATATGCTAGAACGAATTTATATGCTAGAATATATCAAGTCAAATAATTTATATGCTAATCAGAATCAAGAATTTATAAATTAATATTAAGAAGAAATTAGAATTAAGAATTTACAAATTCTTATTTTAATTAAATAAGAATTTATATTTTTAATTTGATCAGAAAGTACTTGAAATCAATTTGATTAGTGGTACTTTGATATGAAATCTACAAAAGGTTTGGAAATTAAAATTATAGTTTGAAAATAAAACTGTTTAAGGACATCCAACAACCTACTTAATAAAAGGAGAATTTTCATTTTTAATCAGCTATTTATTCAGCTAACTTCGAAATTAATTCAGAGAATCTTTCTAATCCTTTAATGTATTTAGAAAGTTGATAGGATTAAAACAGAGCTCGATAATAAAGGTTTTAATCAATTTATAAGTGCGTAACTTTTGAAAAAAGAAGCTTAACTTATTAAGGCTTTGTGCTTTGTTGTTTACCCTTTATAAGCAAAAGAAACTTAAGCCTTTATAGAAATATACGATAAATTCTGACAGTTCAATTGGTAAAGCTTTATTAGAAAATTGTGTTCCTTTCTTTTAGCATGAAATTTTGATTATTCAAATCAAAAGCTTATTTTAAAGTACTTAGAATAAACATTTCATATAGTATATGGATTGTCTGCTTATAAATTTACAGAACCAGTTGTCTTATTTATACATTTCAGTTGTCAACCTCAAGAATAATTCTTTGTTTTTAATAATATTCATATAAGAAGTATTTTGAACTAAAGTATGTCTTTCTTAATTCCCAACTAAGTGTATTAAGAATCATGTCCAGATGGAAAACATGTTTACTTGTATTTTACAATATAAATATTTAAACATTTCTCAAATTTTAAAAAAAAAGTGTCATTTTTTTATTAAATAACAATATTTGTTATTTGATTTACTATAAGTGTATATAAAATATATTGCCTAGCCTCAGTTTAGCAAAAATTCTACGTTTTTTATTTTTTTTTATTTTCACTATCTGCCTCTGAATTTCTCAAAACAATGTTAATCCTGTAATTTTTATTTTTGCAACATAAAATGAGGTTTATTTTATGTAAGAAAACAATATATTGACAAATATTAGATAATTTTGTAACGGCAGTCTTCAGTAGAATAATAACCTAGTCTTATTAAAAATAGAAGTCAGTTATATACCTTTATGAAGCGTATTTTTTCTAAAAAAAATAAATTAGATAAAAATTGAAAGAATTAAAAAAAATATGAAAATTTATTTGCTATTTTAGTAATTCGTATTCATCGAATATCAGTTAATATTTACCTTTAAAAATAAAGTAATACTTTAATGCATATACTTTACTTTACTTTAATATATTTACTTTACTTTAATATATTTACTTTACTTTAATACATTTTTCAGATTTCGCAAACGATTACAATTTATTTATTATAATATAAACTTATTTAAAACCTTTCTTTGTTGCAGTAGTTGCTGAGAGTTCATAAACAGTAATTGCTGTGAGTTTTGGCAGAAAGTACTCTTTTCATTAGCTAACTTTGAGCATTAGTGAATATTAGCAATGTAAATTGAAATTAAAATCTAAACCCATTATTTTGGAGAGTTTGAGTAACAAAGTTTACATGAAACAATCATTGCCATAGCACGCAGAATTAAGGCCATATGTCTATATGTCATTATTTGCAACTTATGTTTAATTCGTACAATATTTTATTCTTTCTCTATGCTTAAATAATTCATTTTTTAATTTCTTATTCACTTTCAGAATATTTTCAAAAAATTATTTTCACGTATACTCACATAAACTGCGGATGTGTATTACATACCGATGAGGACGAGTATTTTATGAATTTATTGGCAAATTTAGAAAGTGCTTCGAAACACGAAAATAAGTTCTCAGATTTATTGGATATTAATGCAGTTTTCTACAAATAAAAATAGTATCAAAATTAAAAAAATGATTTATTTTCAGATGTTATTTTCTAGAAAAAGTTATCTAAAGGAATCGCATTTTGATATCCAAAATAATAGAATTTAAAAAAAAAAATTATTTTAAAAAAATTAATTTTCCACCAACATTTTATGTATAAATATTTATAAATAAATCATTATATTATTTTGATTAAGATCGATTGATTCCATAATCAATTATTTTCCAGTCTTTCTCGCAAGCACAGTATATTGCACATTCGTAGCTAATATATTTTATAGATGCCATCTTTTTTATTCATATATTTTTCATTTTTGCCATTTGGCACTGTTCACACTTTTTTTTATTCCAGCATTCTATATTTTACTTTATTTTATTTTTTTGTTGTTATATTTTCATTTTGATATCTCTTGTCGTTACGTTCCTATATATATATATATATATATATATATATATATATATATATATAGTAAAATATCATAAAAAAGTAGCATTTTGCTCTTATAGTAGCACCATGTTACGCAGTTATTTCAAATATCGTATTCTCGCTTTGGGAATATTGGACCTCTACGTATTCATTTCATATGACGGAATTCTTTAAATGCTGCAACAGAGCTCTGTCGATTTTAGCCGAACATATGTACCAGTTGCGCTTTTTCTTACAATGTAGGCATGATGTTGGAGAAGTAAGTAAAGCTCGTACAAATACGTACTCTTTTTATCAAAAAAAAATTCCAATAAGTATGCGTTGTAATAGAAATGATGTTTCTCATCTTCCATATATGGAAATAAATGCAGTTTATGTTACAGAACCATTTACTGATAAATGTTTGCATAAAATATTTTTTATTTATTAAATATCAAAAGCCTTATTTAAATATCCCCAGTTCAATTTTTTTCTCATTCATACAAACAGAACACATTATAGAACACTCTAAATTATGAAACTTATATCTGTATGCATATGCTTTATAATAATGTATATGCATATAAAGATGAATGGGATTAAACAGTTATTAATAACAAGAGTTAGCCTTAAAAATAACAGATAATTATTGACAATAACCGTGATAAAAATATCGTTATAAAGTGATAATTAATAACGAATTTATTCTATTATTAACAATGACCGATTAATTACAATGACTGTAACATATTGTTGCGAATCTGTAATATTACTTCCATAAGCAATATTTTTCATTCTAAAAAAAGAGTTTTACATATAACGCTAAGAGACTGAAAGGATTTGTGTTATCGACTGTCGAGCTTAATCACAAACTTGGTGACTGTTTGGTGAATTGGCGATAGTAATGTTCTTGAAATTTCAGGAAATTTGATATCTGTATTAGGATTTGAGATTTGTAGTTTCTTTTCAAATATTTGATATCCTGTCATATCAAGTTATAAAAATGGAGGTTGCGTACATAAGGTTCAGTTAATTGAATTTATCCTTTGAAGAGCAATCATAGAATAAATTCTTTGAACGCAAATAATGCTTTAAATTTTTTTTTATTTGTCTGTGTTGTTGATTTCTGCATATAAGTGCAGATTTTGGCTGTTTTCTGACTTTTCCTTTAAGTTTCAAGTGGATGAAAGTAATTTTATCTGTTATGGAGCTTGATGGCATTTTCATCGCACAATCATCGAGTGGATATTACTTATTAATATAAATATTTGATATATAAATAGTTAAATATTGAAAAAGGAATTCTTTTAAACCAATCTTTTATTATTATTCTTTTTATTGCATAATCAGGCAACAACTTTCCTCTTTTTATATAATTTTCGAATTCTTTTATTGAAGCACGATGGATCTAAGTAGGGTGCTGTTAGTACTGGCTAAACATACATAAAAAGTGTAATTTCGTTGCATTATCAATTGCATTATTATTCGTTGTATGTTTTTTCTAAAATAATTTATAAATATATTAATAAAATTGTTGCTTTGTTAATAATTGAATTACTTTTCGGGCTCGTTAAGGGGCGAAGGTTTTCTCTTTTACGTTATGTGATCCTTTCATTTTTATCACAGATATCATGTCATAATATATATATATATATATATATATATATATATATATATATATATATATATATATATATATATATATATATATATATATATATATATATATATATATATATATATATATATATATATATATATATATATATATATATATATATATAACCTTACTTATTCATTAGATGAATGAAATGATTTTCAATTATGTATTAGATGAATTAGAGTACTCAGGAAGTTACGTTTGAAGACTATAAAATATTTTAAATAAAAGCAGTGAATTTTATTCCGTTTACCTGTCTAATTTTATTTATATTAATAATGGATGGTTTAGTGATGTAATGGAGCATTTTAATCTTTCGGAAATGTGCAATCTGAAAAATAGAAAACACTTTTCAAAGAAAAAACTCTAAGAGAATCAATAATTGTCAAAAATAAAGTTTCATGAAATTAATATATATATTTATCTCCACTTCATACTTGTAGAAATTGAATAATTTTTTTCATTCATTGAATAATTCATTTGGAATGATAGTAAATTGTTCTATATGTTAATTTTGTGGAACGAGAGTTCTGAATGAATGATCTTAAATTGTAAATCTCTATGGAATAGAAAATATTACTCTCATAGATATTTGGAAATATAGTTTCCATTGAAACAATCGGAATTTAAATTAAGTAGAAATCTATTATGAATCAAACCACGGGTTCTGAAAATAAAATAAGCTGTGTAAATTTTCTTTCTTTCTTTTTTTTTTTTTTTTGAAAAATTATCTTGGAATTTCTGAAAAATAAGTTCTTTTTGTTCTAATAAAATTGATTATTCGTTTTAGATAGAGAAAGTTTTTGCATTAATACAGAAAGAGAAAAGAGACTCTATTGCATATGTACTTAATTATACTCTTCCAAAAAAATCGTTGACAGCCTTAACGCATAGAAATGCTTCAGAAAAGAAAGGTAAATTTTTTAGTTTTAACTCAATAAATCAAGTTAATTAATGCATGTTTTTATTTAAATATGATATTACAATGCAAAATTTATTTAAATAACTTTTTTTAGGCTTGTTTATTTGTAATAATTATGCTTAAATCATTGCAATTTAAATTCCTCCAGATAATATATATATTAATAGTTTTTGTTTGCGTATTAAATAAAATCATTGAACTTTTATTAAACTTTAAGGATAGTGGAAACTTACAGCGTTTCTTTCATTCTTATGGTCTCTTTTGTTATATTGATTTAATTAATACTCTGTTATTTCTTCTATCATATTTTTAATATTCTGTTTATGACAAAAAAACTATTTCTAAATTTTTTTTCGTAATATTTATTGAATTTGGGCATTTATTCATTGTTAAAAACTAATTTTTTTTCTATTTCGCATTACATTGAAACTATCTTTCAACTACCACACACACACACACACACACACACACACACACACACACACACACACACACACACACACACACACACACACACACACACACACACACACACACACACACACACACACACACACACACACACACACACACACACACACACACACACTTGTTTGACGATAGATATAAATGTGCTGATGTTAAAAAATGCTTTATTTTTAGACCAGAAAATTGTGTAAAAACTATCAGTATCGGGTCACAAAGTTCGAGATTATCAAGAATTCCATAAATCTCTTTCCAGTGTTGAACTAAACAAAAGCCATAAGTGAAGAAATAGTCAATATCTAAGCGTATTTTTATAGCAACAATTCCCACGAGCGTTGAAGGCTCACCTATGTTTCACACAAAAAAAGTGCATAAAAACTTCATCCACCTTGAGCATAAATCACCTTTAGCTTATCACTTTTTTATCCTTCAGAAATAGAACCAGAAAAATTTTAAAGAAAGTTGATATTGCATTCTATTCAATATTGTCGTGAGTGTTGCTGTGTGTTTTTTGTGGATTGCACAAGAACCAATAATTTTATGTTGTAGAGTTTTTAGGATATATTAAATTAAATGGTTGTAGTCAGTTTAGAGAATACAATTATTATCTAATTTGTAATAAGAAAATTTTAGAACCGTAGGGAATGTCTGCAAAATTCATAAAATTAATCCAAATAATTTACATACAAATATAAAAACAATTACTGATGAAAAGTGTCTATTTTTTGGAATATAGCAAAGCAAAGCAAAATTTGTAATAAAAACGAACTTGCAACACTGCATGAACATCACAAGTTTTAGGTGGCCTCTTAAAAATCTCCTTTTTCTATTCTTAGAAAGAAGAAGAAGGCGCCTTTGAGACACTCATTTATTATTGATTCCTTTCAGGAAAGTGAAACATAATGCATAATATATGATAAAAGCATCAAAGCAATTGCTTTATAACAGAAGTTGAATGACAATGTAGAAGTACACTTAGGAATACACTACTTCAGATGCATTAAAATACATACATTAAAAACTCTTGAGAGAATTTTTTTTCTTAAAATTCAAAAAATAAAGCATTAAATTCGAAAGTAAAAAAGATAAATTATCAGGCTGTTTCCGGGAGTTTGAACTTAAATGTTTTATTCTGACATCAAAATTGAAATTAGATTTCTGGGTTACTTTTTATTGTTTTTATCCAATAGACATTTTGATGCAGATAATAGAAATAGGCATCTTTGTGAAAATGAAAGGTTTGTTTGTTTCTTATGGCCCTTGCCACTGACAAGCCCACTGTTACGAAGACAGCGATTTAAGCCTGAGGGGGAACGTCTCTTATTTTTTATAGCAGCGCCAACTAGGGCCAAGAGTACGACTTTGCCACTCACGCATCACTCATTCGCTTGCACAACCCCTTTTTACAGGAGGGCTCATTCACACATCTCACAGATAGAAAAACCATGCCCAAACCGGGACTCGAACCCGGGACACCCAGATCACGGGGAAGACGCGCTACCCCTATTCCAGGACGCCGGTGAAAATAAAAGGAATTTGTGAAAACATTTTCCCGAGGACAATTCACTAAACACGGAATCTTATTCTTTCAACATTTAAAAATTTTAATCATATTCGGGAATTTGTTCAAAATTAAAAGTTAGGTACATTCTGTGCTTAAAAAAAATTAGTATTTCCAAAATTCATGTTTTGAACTAACTTTTGTTAAATTACAGTTCTGCATAAAATGAATAAACGAATAATATTCGTTCATATATATGAATATCAGTGATAAGAACTGTTACTCCGGCTCGATCACTTTTTAAACCATTGTAAATAGATATTTCAGAAAAATCGAGATTAGAAATGTGATGAATGAATTTTTAAAAGCGACCGATCAAAAAAATCAATAACCACATAAAAAAAATCATTTTTGTGGAATAAATGATTTTATCAAAATTTATTAGTCTTGGATGCAAATCCACCTGCAATGCGAAAAGATTTATAATGGATCTTTGAGAGAAACGCACCATTTTGTAGTTGTAGGGAAAATTGTATCAAATCTAGTTGAGCAAATAGAAGAGAACAAATGAAGAGATTTGAACGATCTAAGAGGTCTTTTAAAGGATTTCTAGCGGATTCCGTGATATGGTCTACAACAATTCAGTGGATAATCTATTTCCAGATGTACAGAATTCGTTTTAGATTCAGTTAATATTGAGACCAAAATAATTATAAATTATCCTATAATAGTAGTTCTGTTAGTAAAGTTTCTTCTGATAGGATTTTATTTGCTATGAGAAAGGTTTTTAATTGTAAAGGTTTTATCCCATGTTTTAAAATATACGATTTTTATGCAGCAGAACTAATAATCTCGAATTGTTGCGATGCATGTACCATCTAAATCAATATTATTTAACCTGACTTTGTCATTGAAATTTTACTGAATTGATATTTAAAGGAATTAAACTTATATTAATTAATTTAAAAGTAATCTGATGGTTATTTTAGTAAATTTATGATTTTTAAACATTGTTAGCTTTGGCCAGATGGGGAAAGTGTCTCTAAATATAGAGTTTACTTTCTAGACTTCTTCATTACGTAATCTCAATTACACCTGAATTACCCTCTTAGACATTTGAATAAATCTTGCCCTTCTTTAGAAGGTACATCCTGTCACATAAGTGGAGGTAATTCAATCCCCCACTCTTGAACCGACGTGTTTTTAGACCTTTGAGAGTATTAGACAATCTCATTGATTTCATTCAAAATCTTGGCATTTACTATGTTTTGATGAGAGAGAATGTATTGAATTTTATTTTTGTACTTATTGATTTTTTCTCAGATCTCAGATATTCTTTGTTCTCTCGAGATAATATTGCCTGCTTTTAATAATTTTTCTATGTCACAAATCATGACACATACATCATTTAAGATATATGCTGATTTGGTTATCGACTATAGAATAAATTATATTGTCATTGTACTAATTCTAATTTAAGACTACTCCGTAAACGTTCGGTATTCTTGAAACAATTCTCCATTCCATTCATCATAGGTGTTAATTGTACATAAATGCCGATGAGCAGAATTTCGAACACCTCTTTTGATGCTTCTAACTAATGTACTATTTTTTTGTTAAAAGGCATTTAATACCTCTTTCTGTACATTATCCTTGTTTTGTTTCTATTCCTCCTTTTCATTTGATAACAGCACTTGAGACCCTGCTTTCCTTTTTTTTATTCCAATTCGTATTAATATTCTACCTGTTCTACAAGTTTGTACGAGGAGATCAGAAATATCTTGCATATCTCAATTCTTTCGTGGATTGTAACAGCAGTGTTGGTGATTCTTATAATAAGGTCCATTTCAAAATCCACTGTCGTTTCACAGACAAACGCATTCATGCACCCATAAATAAAAAATTAAAAAAAAAAATCAAGAGGTGATACAGAATGACCGCTATTCGATGAGATCAAAAAGTCCAATCCATCTACCCCCCCCCCCCTCCCTCCAAATGGCCTTCCCAGATGGTCATGTATGAAAATTCCATAAAGAGATGGATGCTCAACTTGTTGAAACCCCATTCGGTGTTCTACCTATGCAAGAACATCAGTGAGAAATTTCCGTACGACCCTCCCCATGAAAGATGATATACGTATGAACATTAATTCGATGTGGTAACATATATGGACCGAACCAACAGTTCTTTGCGCTTCATATCTATATACTACCATTAGAGCGATATCATGCGGCATCTGATTTGTTTCCGTGTGGATTGTCTACGGTCCACATAGGCATGCTGCGAGTATGAAAAGTTAAAGCACGTGTAAATTGCCTTCATCAATGAGCAAGACAGAAAATGAAAAGTACCGATAGAGCACAGTGACCGGATTTTTTTTGAAGAAACCACTGTGAAAACACAAAACCTAGTGGATATTCTTCCGTCTTCAGTATTTGGATTCTTTGAAGATGAAAAGAATGTAAGACTTCACTGTGTAGAGCGGTTGCTCTAAATTGCTGAGGATGCATCTGCTGCAGCGGTAAATACACATACACTGATGCCGAACATTCAGTGCAAACAACATTCAACTGACTTATTTACAAGTGGGTTATTCTTTTTGGTGTATCCATAGAGTTTACTGGATCTAAATCAAAACCTGTGTGAACTACGTTCACACAAGTTCTGATGCATATGAGCGAACCTTTGGCGATTTGTTATTCGCCTCGTTGGAAATTTCTCGCTATGCAGTTGTATAGTAGAGCTACCATTCCCATTAGCGAGGCGATTGAATGAATATTGGCTTGATTAAAGCTAGTGAAATAATTCACGGGCATCTAAGTCTCCAGCTACAATGAGAAACTCCTGGATATGACCTCGAGAAGATGACTTACAACGTTGCCTATCCATTTTGGATCGATTCTTATTCCTATTATTGTTTTCAAACTCTTCTCTTTGCATATGGAGCTCAAAAATACCTTGAGACATTCAATTTTAAGTTTCGCCCTTTCGTGAATATCGGCAATTTTACACAGAAGCGCTGGATTTTCCTTGGTGACGATATTGGCTTGATATGAGTGTCATTTAAAAATCTTCTTTCTCTTGTAGATGGAATTAATTTATATTTCTAGAGTTAGTATTGAAAATTTGATCTAATTATTTCCTGATTTAACGATAGACGTAAGGATCATCCCGAAAATCAAGGTTGAAACATGATGCAAGACAAAGATTGCAAGAATTCTTTTTACACTATATAGGGGCACTTGAAATGATATTTCATTTCCTATTTATTATTTATATATCATAGACCCAAATTTCTTTTCTTGCTTGAATGTATTTTTTTTGTATTTTAATTTATTATTATTCTTTAAATTTGTAGTGTTCCATAATTTTACTATAGTAGAATATCCCTACATTGATATTGTTCCGAAATTTTCCGGGGTTTGTTTGGATAGTGGGAGTTATATGGTGTGGAGAACACTCAATCAGCAGGCGGCAGTAGAAAATGAAACAACGACGTTTATTTACACGAAGACACACAGGACAGCACAAAGACGACAACTATATACAGCACACAATTATCTTCAGCCGAGACGTGCAGACAACAGCACACAACAGACTCTAATGCAGACGTAGCGCACAACTTAATTCAGCACTCACTTGACTCCGTCGCTGCTCCGCTAAACTCTGGAAGGCCAGTTCTTTATGTTGATTCCGACTACTCTCCGACTCCAATGGTCCACGACTCAATTCACCACTCGACTCACCACTGCCCGGCAGCTGAGGGTGCTTCCTTTTATAGGTCTCAGGAGGCGGGGCTAGAAGCCTTTCAACCAATCAGGAACGTTCGAGGCGTATCTCCGTTCCTACAGGACGGACCTGGAAAATTCTCGATGTTTCGGGTATAATCTATTTTGGCGCCAAAGTCGTCAAATTCGTCGCCAATTCGCCAAATGGTCGCCCAGCTCTGGGACCTCCCATGGAACCGATTATGTTGGGAAGCCGCACCACAGGTTCGTAACAATATTTATGGGATGGCATCTACAATTTCATTTGTAAAGAAATCGAATACATCAAAAGTTCGGATTAACAAAAATTAGATCTTAAAGTGCAAAAAAAAATCTTTAAATCTGAATCCCACAAATTTTTAATACTACAGAGGATAAATAATTAAAAGAGAGCGCTATTCAAATTGAACTTATTGTTCAAAGTTTTTTTCTTGATGTGAATTTTTTATTTAGTAATTTTAAGAAATGTATTGAGGTATAAAATCTATATAAAGATGCAAAGAATAGATGTATCAAACCAACGATAACATTTAGAATTCATCTTTGACTTCGAATAAATTAAAATAAATGTGAATTTTAGATTATAATTTAAAATTATTAAAAGATTAGAGGAAAATTTGAGTTATAAGAAAATCTGAATTAAATACTTCAGAATTATTGAAGTTCCACTGTGTTTCTATGAAAAAAAAAATGCTAAAATTTTCATCAAATTAGCAAAAACCACCTTTTCTTTTTTTATATGTGAAGTTATTGAAAAACTACGAAAAAAATGATTATTTGAGCTTAATTGCATTTTTTACATGGTTATAGTTACTAATTCTCTTCCTTATAGTTGAAAGTAAAGTTGTTTAATAATAATGGCCTTATAAAAGAATTATTAAACAGATATTATGTATATTGTTTTTCCCCCATTGCACAGTTTAATGCAAAAAAACGATAAATAAAACCGCATTCTCCATTGAGTGTTTTTCATGTTTTTGTTTTTATGAATGCACCAAATACATAACTAATTGTTACACTTTTTTCAGCTACATAATTAATTATATAAAAAAACGTTTGCTTCGTCATTCACCAAAGCGCGAAAAATGAAATTCATTATCTTTTTTCGTATTTTCCCGGAATTTTCGTAAAAGCGGAAATACACTATATATTTTTTTCATTTTTTGGTCATTATCCTTATTAATATTCACTCTCTTGCTCGTTTTGACAATAATTGCCCTCATATAAAAAAGACAATCTCATGAATTAAATAAGAGGTTCAACATCGTGTTGCGCTTCTCGTATCTCCTCTGAACTTTTGGCACTACACGGAATTTGGCGATGGGAATTTTGTCATTTGGCTAATTTTTTTTATCCATATAATTTACTTATAAAAACAAGTTTCTGGTTACAGCACTAAGTGTAAGAGATTCTTTTAATGCTGTTATTAAATGAAGATAATTTTTAGAAGAAGGAACCTAAACTCTCTAGTTTTGCGATAATAAATGAAGCTATTTTTTATAGGTTAATTCTATTACAGACATATAAAAGAAATAATAATTTTAGCTCCGTATCTATTAATCAACAATCTATTGCAGACATAAAGTGTTGAACCTGCTGTTGTAAGTTTAATATGATCCTTTAATCACAAAATTTATGAATAATTTGTCGAACTTTATTCGACATCAGAAAATAAAAAATATAAAATGAGAAGATATTTTTAATTTTATATTTTAAAAGAATCACACACACACGCGCGCGCGCGCGCACAACCTGCATGCTCATATAATTTATGTGATTGCATTATGGGATTTATTTATGTGATTGCATTATGTGATTAAATTAATGTGATTGCATTTAAGGACCATAACGAATAAACGCAGCAATTTTCTATTTTAACCTAATTTTATATTCTTTTCATTTCATTCATTTATTTATGAAAGCATACTAAGTTTGAGATCTCATTTTCTATTGTATTATCAATTGTATTCTAATGTAAGAAACTGGAAGCTAAAAACGAACGAAAAACTAACACTTGAATCATAATGAATTTTAGCCTACCTTTTACAAAATATTAATTGTATGCATACCATCTGTGTGGTTTTTCTAAAAATTCTTCATTCAAAGAGTTTAATTTAATACATTCTTATTCAATTGATATAAAAAAAGTTCTTTTTTTAGTATTAGAGATATTCTCGAAGTTTCTAAGACGTTCCTCTTAGAATTAGTTAAATTTTTATGAAGTCTTTTTAAATCAAAATCGTTTATTGATAAATTCTGGATAGTCTTTTGACAATTATACATTTCTGACAAAATAAAATTTTGTTTCCTGTATTTTAGCTCTTAACTGCTAAAATTATTTTTTAACCTTATTTCCTATGCAAGATAGTGCTTCACTATTTAACCTTAATTGGTTGACGGAAACATTGAATATTATAAATATTCTGGATATACTGCAATTAATTAGTTTCCTATAGTGTTTTGCTCTAAACATGCATGTTTTAGATTAAAATAGGTATGAGGGAATAGAATACACAAGAATTCAAAGGCAATTTCGCCATACATTTTATAAAATATATCCATAAATGTATTAACAAATTATGATTTTTTTCATAGGTTATTGAAGCGCGAGGATAGAACCTGGGACCTTGTGGTTTGCAGCCCAGTAACATGACCACAATACAAAAGCAATTGCTCGGGTACCGTAGCTGTTAACTGGCTTATAAGCTTTTACTACAGAATCATGATTCACATTCGCTCTGAATATAACGAATGACAAATAAATACTTGTAAGAACTTTTATATTTTAAAGACATTCTTTTCATTCTTAATTGTAAGTCAATAGTTAATGCATCCCTTTCTTATTGTGATTTCATGGCCTTGCTATATTTTTAAGGCTGTTTTTTTTTCTTTTTAAAGTTTAAATATTTTGCTGTCGCAGTGATAAACTAACCAAGATTAGATGTATTACAGAGAACTACTGCACAAAAGGCGTTGGCTGATTGATAGAAACTTTCAGCATTAAAAAGATTTTAGGTATAATATCACAGCAATAAGATGTTTATGAGCATGCGCAATATCATATGTTGATTCTAATACTTTTGTATCAATTCATCAGTGTTTTAGAAGTAGCTGCAATTGCGCTCTCTAAATACTATGAAGTTCTTTTTTTGGTTTTAGTTTAAATAGGTTATAAATTTTAGTTGCGATTTCGAAACTGTTTTGTTTCGTTTTCAAACTTTTTCTTACTTAAGATTGGTTACTATAAATATATATATATATATATATATATATATATATATATATATATATATATATATATATATATATATATACTATTTCTAACTAATTGTGAAATCATGGTTAAAGAACTTTCTGATTTAGATTATATTATTTTCAAAAAAACTCTTACTTACATGTTTTTTTCTTTTTCTTAAAAAATAATTCAATGGTAATATTTTTTTTTAAGAAAAAGAATGCATTTTATTTTTCAATAATATAATTGAGCTGCAAATATGTTTATAAAATTAGAAACCTAATTGACAAGTTTTAGTTCCTGGTTATATTATTTAGTTACAATATTAACGTCCCGTTGTAAAGCAACACTAAGGCTATTTTGAGACGAACCTCGTCATTTTGAACCGCCATCGGATGACAAAGATGACACCTGAACTGACACCCCTCTTTCCTCACCACACCAGCGGGAGGACGTTTGGCCTTGACGGATTTAACGTGCAACAGACCTCCTTACACGGCTGTTCTTCGGTGGAACCGGGACTCGAATCTGAAACCCTCCGGTTCCGAAGCCGAGACCTTACCTCCAGGCCACTGTGGTTCAACCTAATTGATAAAAAAGATTATGAGGCTATGAGGCTTCTGCATAAATAAAAAAAAGTCCATATTTTAATTTTATTGCTTATGTTTAAGATGCCTGATACTAGATAAGTTTAATTAGATTAATTTTCCATTTTAAAGCTAGACAAAATATATTCGTGATGTGATCGGAATATTATATTAAATCCACGACAAATATATTTGATTAAAATTTGCTCTACCACACCAACAGAAGGTAATTGACACTCTTAATTAAAATTTCAAAGCTTCGTCAAAATTCTAAATTTTCTACAATCTTAATTGATGCAACTGCCGTAACGACATCTAATAAAGAGTTTAAAGTCTGTTATGGAATTCTAGTTAATTCTATCCATCCGAATAGTTTTGTGATTTCTGCAACTAGAGAATGCAGAGAAAATTGTATATTTCATTAAATCTCCCCACTGTATCTATAAACATTAATTCTTCTTTATTGATAATTTCTAGTTAAGCAACATACTTCAAGGTTAATTTCGTTTAACTTTTGTATAGTTTTGTTTAATGAAATGTCAGAGAGCGATTTATTTATTCAGAATGGTAAGAGAGATTATTTGTAATCCTTTCGATAGAATATTCTTTATTCTAGTTGGCTTAGTTGGAAATGAATTTGAAACTATAGATTAGAATATCAGTAAAGACAGTAATACTATAAAATTATTCAGAATGATGTAAAATGATGCAGGATATCTTTTTGGATACTGTGAATGTTGTAAAGGAATGACAGTCTAACAATCTTTAAACTTGATTGCTTATATAATTCAACTTATTTTGCATCACATTTACTGTTATTTTTGTGAACACTTAACGAATTTATGAAGTTAATATCAATTTATTTTCATTTTTTCCCTTGCATTTTGTTTCGGATAAAAACAAACTTTGATTTTTTTGTATTGTTGTATTTTAATCTAAATATGGTAATAAACTGCCTGTAAATTACGTCATGTAACAATGTTCCATGCATGGTGACAAACCATTTAAAATACAATGTTGGACAGATTTCTCAATTTGAAGCTACCAAATACAATACATATATTTTAATGGATCATTTAAAAGACGCTACATTCGAAAAGTCTTTATAAAAATTTAATTAAATTTTTAATTGAAAAATCATAGACATTCATAATTTTTTTTCAATACCTTCGGATGATACTATAACAAGAAAATTCTTTTTGCAATGTAAGCATTTCAGCAAAATAATGTTTTCATAGTTCCGTTTTTCTCTAACTTTACTAAATTTTAAAAGTGTTTTTTCCAACAATGTATTTCATTGATTATATGTACTATTTTGATATTGTACGCTGAAAGATTAAAATGCAAATTTAAAGATGCTTGTTGCGACATAACTAAATGCTATATATTTTTCGCGTTATCACTGTTAAATAACTAATAATATATTTAAAAATAAACATTTTTATACATTAAGGTGTTAGTGAGTTCCAACCACCTATGATACTTACTTTCCAATTATATGGAGTAAAACAAAGAAAATATATATTATAATCGTCAAAATAATTGGAACTCGATATGTTGACTCTTCTCCACGCTTCCGACCTTCCAGAACCTGAGAAATAAATTTTTTGAGTTATGTCTACCAGCTAAGACAATACCTCAAATGCACCTTTGAGCTAAAAAGATGAAATTCGGCAAATGAAAATTCAAAATGGAATCTATCCATCAGGAACTTATCTGCCTGTATGTTCAAGTGTAAGTAAATTCAACAACTTCAAAATTAATATATGCAAATTTAGTATCTAACATATAAATCCATATCAAATGTGGAATCATACCATGAAAATATTGAAATACCTGTCAATATGTACTTTTGCATGCATGTAAACTTGATAATATTATGATTACTTGAATTTACATAACCACAAATAAGCAGTCTCCGCCCTATTTTAGCACCCAGCCACATCTTATTAATGAACAATCTCCGTGGCCTTTAATCAGGCGATGAGATAGAAGAAAAGTAGCTCCATAATACACATAATACAGCCAATGCATTCATCCCTCTATGATATGATCTGTCGTTGGAGTGAAAGTAGTTCAACCACACATCCTTATTTTACACTCAAGAGAAGCGATAATCTGCTTACTTATATGACTATTTATCATTCCTTTATCTAAGGTACTTTAAAAAGGTGCTTTACCTTTAGTTTAATTACTCTCAAGATATAGATGAAATGTTGTACAACGTTTTAGCATTTGAAATGTAGATTCAAAATACATTTTCTGTCTTGGGTTGACCGTCTATCTGTCTGTACTTTTACGTGAATGTAGATATGATAATCTAAAAATACAATAACTTAAATAAATGGAATTAGTTATTTGATTGTGTGAGTGGGGCCGCGGTGGCCTGGTTGTCAGGTTTCGGCTTGTGAACCGGAGGGTTTCACAAGCCGAGACCCGATTCCACCGAAGAACCGTCGTGTAAGGGGGTCTGTTGCATGTTAAATCCGTCCTGACCAAACGTCCTCCCGCTGGTGTGGTGTGGAGAGGGGGTGCCAGCTCAGGTGTTGTCCTCGTCATCTGACCGCGGTTCAAAATTACGAGGTCCGTCCCAAAATAGCCTTAATGTTGCTTCAAGCGGGATGTTAATGTAACTAAACTAAACTTGATTTTGTGAGTATATTTATAATTCTTTGACAAAGTTTCTTTAGAATTTGTAGAACAAAATATGCCAAAAATAAATATTACGCTTTCTCTACTATACTAAGAAGCACAAAAGGCTCATATAAATGATTCTTGGAATAAAATTCGGAACACTCGTGGCATTCTTTTCTTTGACCAAAGTTCACAACTGTATGGCGAGGAGAAGGCTATCATCCTTATTAGAGAGTTTATGAAAATGCTTCGAGGAGATCACTGCATCTGGTTTTATAGGCTTTCATTTACATGGCTCATAGAAATTAAATGCATTCTCAAGAAAGGAGAAGATATCAAGAATTTATAAATTGAAAGTTCTTCGAATGCGGAAGCTGCGTGATCTATCTACATAATCGAACATAAGATTTTTTGGTGTGTTAAAAAAATCTCAAACACGGTTTCTTCATTTCCATGCAAATTATTTTATTGTTGTCTTGATCGGCTTTTATAACTACGTTTTGCTGTTGAAAAAGGTTATAAAATTTCCAATTGCTATTGAGAATTCCAGGAATACATTCTGAAAAGATCTCTTGATCAAGGAATGAGAAACGAAGCTCAAAAAAAGCATTAAGGAGAAATTTTAAAATGTTTTTGTACTCTCAAAATTTGAATTGCAAATATACAGAATATCTGTACAGATTCTCCAAAACTTTGAGGTTGGATATTTTGGGTGAAGTTATTGAAAAAAGGTATTTATTGAATGATGCATTATTGCAGTAGGAAAATTTGATCTTAAAAAGTGGAGTGCACTAATCCTGAATGGATTTTTTACTGAGTTTTATATTGCAAATAAATAATCAATTATAAAATGTAATTTCCTTATTCAATTATTTTCAATTTGGAAAATTATTAAAAATTAAAGGAAAATTTTGATTTTTGTGATATACAATGATTCGCTAGCAATAATCCAATATTTTTTTTTTTTTTTTTTTTTTTTTTTTATAATTTCACTTTTTTTAAATAAAAGTTTGGATTGAAAATTAAGAGTTAATTTCAAAATATGGTTAACGTACACAATAATTTTCAACTTCGATGGTTAATTAAAATCTTAGAACAGATTTCGATTACCTGTTTACAAAGTTCCTTTATTAATGGTCTTTGTTTTCTCTTATTAATTCTGATTCTTATTTAGCTATTTATAAGTAAAGAAGTCAGATTATACCATTTCTATGTTTTTTAAAGCTGAAATTCAAGAGTGGATTTCAGAATGTGGCTTTCTCACGCAGTTATTTTCAACTTGGATGGTTAGTTAAAATCTACAAAAGGACTGTGGTCTACAAAGTTTGTGAAATAATGATCATTATTTTTATTATTACTTCCGATTCTTAAAATGTATCTGCAAATATCTGCAGTCAAAACAATTCATAAAAATCCCATTTCTGTGTTAATGGATCAAAAAATTGCATTTTCTATTTAAAAAAAAAATCTCACAACGTTTCTTGTGGTAACTTTGTCTGTTGAGAACATGACTTCCCTAAATTATCTTTCTTCCGGTATTTAAACATGGGGATGTTTGTTGTTGTTGTTGTTTCTTATGGCACTTGCCACGGACAAGCCCGCTGTTACGAAGACAGCGATTTAAGCCGGAGGGGGAGCGTCTCTTGTTTTTATAGTAGATCCAACTAGGACCAAGATTATGACTTTGCTACTCACGCATCACTCATTCGCTTGCACAACCCCTTTTTACAGGAGGGCACATTTACACATCTCACAGATAGAACAACGGAAGAACAACCATCCCCAAACCAGGACTCGAACCCGTGACACCCAGATCATGGGGGAAGACGAGCTACCCCTATGCCAGGACGCCGGCTGGGGATGTTTAAATACCGGATTTAGTTAAATGTGTTTGTTTGCTTTTATAATTATAGTTTAAATTGAAATGGCAATTTTTATCTTAGAATTGCATTTGAAATATTTTGTTGAGGAAATCATTTTTTTTTCCAGTTGCCGAAATTATTTTTATAGTAGAAAGTAAAATGATAGTTTGAGAGATAATGGTTGGAATGACGCACAATTACATTATATACTTAAGCGTTTACTAATAACATTTAGCCTTAAAGGAAAAACAATTTCCAATAAATACATTTTGGATTATGTTTCCGAAAATTTAAAGGTGTAAAGTTCTTAAAAGAACAATTAACTTCTGATTTGATTTAGCTGTTTTAGTTAAATTTAGTTTTGCACAATTATTGATTTTCTCTGATTTCTCCAGTATCTTAGTCCAGGAGATTAGTATCTCCAGAAAGAACTAATTGATAACTTTCCTCTTTCTCGCTCATTTCTCTTAATTTCTCCTGTATTTGAGCTTGTAATAAAAGGAGGAAGTTGCATAATGTATCAATGCGGAAAACGAAAGTTCAGCTTATTAATGGAGAAAAGTGATAAAACGTTTCAGCTTTCCTCTCTTCATCTAATTACATTCCCTGTTGCTATGGTGCTGGATTGGCCGGTGAAAACCATAATTGCGGATTTTTAAATGTTAGGAAGAGGAAAAGTTCTTTTATCTCCCCTTTCTTAAAACGTGGAAAAATTATACGTCTTTAATTTAAGAAAATGAAAAGTTTTTGGAAGTAGTGTTAGATTTGTTCCCTTTACATAATTAACCTTGTTGAAAAAGGTTCTTCAAGAATGGAAAAGTTCTGAAAAATGGAAACACTAATTATTCAAAAAGAGTGGGAAAGCTGTTGAGTTCTAGGTGCTTGCAAATTAAGTTATCAAAGTATCTGTAAAGGAATGGAATCTTTGTATTAAAGTACATTTTGAGGTTTAGGAAGATTATTTTTATCCAAACAATTTCTAAAAATATTTTTATAAGACTGCAATTTATTAAGAAAAATCTTGTTTCATGCTTAAAATGCTTAAAAATTCATGCTTAAATAATAGTTTTTAAAACTTTTTTTAATTATTAATTAAAAAAGACTTTCATAAGTAACATAAATATAATTATTTCAATAAAAAAGTCTTTCTATTATTCATCTTAAATAAATACTTTATTTATTAGGTCAAAATAAATTTTGTAGTTATTTTTAAAGATTGAGCTCGGCTAGATAATTATTATAAATATTATATTGAGATGGTCTGTCATCTTTTAGAACTTTAAGACCCTACTACTTTTTAAACAACAACAACAAAAAAAATGTGCAAAAATACAAATGTATAAAAATATTAAAAAAAATAATTAAATTAGGACCAGCAAATCTAACGAAACACTTCGCATACTTTTTCTAATTATTTTAATAAAAGAGTCTTTCTATTATTCATCTTAAATAAATACTTTATTTATTAAGTCAAAATAAATTTTGTATTTATTTTTAAAGATTGTGCTCGACTAGATAATTATTATAAATATTATATTGAGATGGTTTGTCATTATGTAGAAATTTAAGAACCTGCTCCTTTCTAAACAACAACAACAACAAACAAAATGTGTAAAAATACAAATGTACAAAAATGTAAAATAAATAAATAAATAAAATTAAAAAAAATAAATTAGGACCAACAAATCTAACGAAACACTTCGTATGATTTTCTAATTATTTTAATAAGAGAGTCTTTCTATTATTCATCTTAAATAAATACTTTATTTATTAAGTCAAAATAAATTTTGTATTTATTTTTAAAGATTGAGCTCGACTAGATAATTATTATAAATATTATATTGAGATGCTCTGTCATTATGTAGAAATTTAAGACCATGCTCTTTTTTAAACAACAACACAAAAAAAATGTGTAAAAATACAAATGTACAAAAATGTAAAATAAATAAATAAATAAAATTAAAAAAAATAAATTAGGACCAACAAATCTAACGAAATACTTCGTATGATTTTCTAATTATTTTAATAAGAGAGTCTTTCTATTATTCATCTTAAATAAATACTTTATTTATTAAGTCAAAATAAATTTTGTATTTATTTTTAAAGATTGAGCTCGACTAGATAATTATTATAAATATTATATTGAGATGCTCTGTCATCATGTAGAACTTTAAGAACCTGCTCCTTCTAAACAACAACAACAATAAAAAAAATGTGTAAAAATACAAATGTACAAAAATGTAAAATAAATAAATAAATAAAATTAAAAAAAATAAATTAGGACCAACAAATCTAACGAAACACTTCGTATGATTTTCTAATTATTTTAATAAGAGAGTCTTTCTATTATTCATCTTAAATAAATACTTTATTTATTAAGTCAAAATAAATTTTGTATTTATTTTTAAAGATTGAGCTCGACTAGATAATTATTATAAATATTATATTGAGATGCTCTGTCATTATGTAGAAATTTAAGACCCTGCTCTTTTTTAAACAACAACACAAAAAAAATGTGTAAAAATACAAATGTACAAAAATGTAAAATAAATAAATAAATAAAATTAAAAAAAATAAATTAGGACCAACAAATCTAACGAAACACTTCGTATGATTTTCTAATTATTTTAATAAGAGAGTCTTTCTATTATTCATCTTAAATAAATACTTTATTTATTAAGTCAAAATAAATTTTGTATTTATTTTTAAAGATTGAGCTCGACTAGATAATTATTATAAATATTATATTGAGATGCTCTGTCATCATGTAGAACTTTAAGAACCTGCTCCTTCTAAACAACAACAACAATAAAAAAAAATGTGTAAAAATACAAATGTACAAAAATGTAAAATAAATAAATAAATAAAATTAAAAAAAATAAATTAGGACCAACAAATCTAACGAAACACTTCGTATGATTTTCTAATTATTTTAATAAGAGAGTCTTTCTATTATTCATCTTAAATAAATACTTTATTTATTAAGTCAAAATAAATTTTGTATTTATTTTTAAAGATTGAGCTCGACTAGATAATTATTATAAATATTATATTGAGATGCTCTGTCATTATGTAGAAATTTAAGACCCTGCTCTTTTTTAAACAACAACACAAAAAAAATGTGTAAAAATACAAATGTACAAAAATGTAAAATAAATAAATAAATAAAATTAAAAAAAATAAATTAGGACCAACAAATCTAACGAAACACTTCGTATGATTTTCTAATTATTTTAATAAGAGAGTCTTTCTATTATTCATCTTAAATAAATACTTTATTTATTAAGTCAAAATAAATTTTGTATTTATTTTTAAAGATTGAGCTCGACTAGATAATTATTATAAATATTATATTGAGATGCTCTGTCATTATGTAGAAATTTAAGACCCTGCTCTTTTTTAAACAACAACACAAAAAAAATGTGTAAAAATACAAATGTACAAAAATGTAAAATAAATAAATAAATAAAATTAAAAAAAATAAATTAGGACCAACAAATCTAACGAAACACTTCGTATGATTTTCTAATTATTTTAATAAGAGAGTCTTTCTATTATTCATCTTAAATAAATACTTTATTTATTAAGTCAAAATAAATTTTGTATTTATTTTTAAAGATTGAGCTCGACTAGATAATTATTATAAATATTATATTGAGATGCTCTGTCATCATGTAGAACTTTAAGAACCTGCTCCTTCTAAACAACAACAACAATAAAAAAAATGTGTAAAAATACAAATGTACAAAAACGTAAAAAATAATAATAATAATAATTAAATTAGGACCAACAAATCTATTGAAACACTTCGCTGAGACATAGGTTTCATAAGCCATTAAATAATTCAGACAGCTGCTGACATCATTTTGATTTTAAAAAATGGCATTTGCTGTCAAAAGAAATGACAAAAATAAATGTAAACCAAAATAAATGTCAAATGTTTATGATTGAATGCATATCAAAATTATTTTTGAATATACAAAGTGGCATTTCAAGATTCTTTGTACATCACGTTTTTCTCTAACATTTCGGTAACATTTCTAAGTTTAATTATGATTTATTTGCTATAAGACATGTTTTCAGCTATTGGAGAAGGTATATCTTGATGACTTATCTATTGAAATTTTAAACTACATAATATTAATATCCATATTATATAGAAAAATTGAAATGCGAATCGAAATTTTGCCATTAAATATTTTGCTTTCTTGTTATTGATATCGAAATTTAAAAAAATAAATTACAATTGATATGCAGCATAACATGACAGTTTCAGATGGATTTTTGCCTCCTATGCTCTCCGAAGCTATATCATGAGCATATTGCTTTTAAATGGGCTATCTTTCAAATATTTGTGAAATGTGTTTTTTTTAATTTAAAGTAAAAATAAGGTTTCGGGTATTAATTATATTTACTTTTGATATATTATATAAACTATCAGTACTTCAATATAGTTTAAAACAGTTTCTGTAGGAAAAAAATTCCCCATTTAACTATAAATTTTTATATGAGAGACGCATGCGTTTATAAATATGTAAATTAAAAGGAAAATTTTTGGAATACAATCTTTGGCATACTTCTATCTAATACAAATTATAATTATTTAATAATTGATCAAATTATAATTCGTTGAAATAGCTGCTTAAAAATTTTTTTTGAACAAATCCATTCAATATTTCCATTTTGATAATATTTATTACATAAAATTGCTTAAAATCTGTGGTTGGAGTTCTGCTAATATATTAATTATCTTTAGGAATGTCCACAGTAATATAATACTTGTACTACTGTGAACACTTTACACTTGTACAATATAGATTCAAATAACAGAGTTGTTTCTATATAAAATGGAGCAAAATTGTGATTGATATCTTATAATATTATATTATGACAACTTGTTTGTTAGATAGATAAACTGGCATTGAAACTGAAGCGATTTTACAATGCAGCAACAGGCTTCAATCAACTAAAAAAACATTTTTATATCCTTTTATTGCTACAAAGCTACAAAGAAATAAGTAATTTAATTAATCACACTTTAAAAGAGTTGAATATATTTAAAATATTCATATATAGTAGTATTAATTAATTTGATACTTAAAAATAATTTTACATTACATTTTTAAATAAGTAAAGATGAAATTATTTGATGTTAATTAAATAACATTATTAGTTAAGTTATTTTTAAGTGGTTTATTAAATTATGAAAAGTCGTATAGGTAGATTTTTTTTGGTAGAATTGTTGTTTGCTTAAATTTCGTATTTCCGCATGCATACTATTCAGGTGTATTTCTAGTGAAAGAAAAACTAACATGAACTTAGTAATCTAATTTTAGTTCAACTTTGAGTAAGCGATGTTACATTTCAGATTCACAGAAAAGACCTGAAAAATTCTTTCTATTTCTTTATTTTTTTTTTGAAAAAGAAAATTAAGTGCTTTTTTAGCATTTCAAAAAAAAAAAAAAAAAAAAAAAGCCAACTTATATATTTACTTTAATGCGCCTATGCTTAGCGCATGTATTTTTATTCAACGTGTACTCGTCAGCACTTATTTCGATGTTTTTATCGAATGTTGCACTTTCTGGAAAGGAATCAATAATGGATGATTTCAATGTCTGAAAAGAATCTTTTTTTCCTAAGAATAGAAAATTCGAATATTTAAGAGTAAGCATGCTAGAGCTTGTGATGTCCTAGAAGCATTGTTTTCATAATAAATATCACTTTTTTTCCAAACAGACATTTAGAGCTTAATTTGAAATTTTCGATTTTCATAGGAAGATAGTTTATATATTATGTATATATATATATGTTTAAAAATTTCTTAGCTTTACTTAATCTTGGAAATTATTTTGTTAAACGAAATTATTCTTGAAAATGATATTATTATTCAAAGAATTATGAAGATCGACTTCAACATTTCTCTGAAACACTTTATATTTTAGAACAGAATTAAGGAATCTGTCCTTGACCTTAAAAATTCTATATAATATCAGACCTTGTAATAATTTGGCAGAAACACTGTCGCTGTAAAAAAATGTTAATTTATTTAAGTGAAAGTCATTGCTTGAATTTTAACTTTCTGTTGAGGTCAGGAGATTGGAATGTTGGGAGGGGAACCGTTCTTATTGTATGATTGAAAATTAGGAAGTGAATCTAAAAATAGAGTTTTGTGCATTAAAACTGAAATAATTAAATTGTGAGCTATGTTCATTTTCATATAAAATAATTTTTTTCATATATTTTATTTATTGACATCTTTTTAATGCTCTATGCATATATTATCTTAATTATTTTATTTAAAAATGTTGAAATAATTTCGCAAGTAATAATAACTTTCTCTGACCGCAAAGACCATCAATTTACAATTCAAAATCCCGTAGAATGTTATTAATTTTTCATGTAATAAATTTTGGAATCATGAGTATATTTTAAAGGATAATCATATGTATTTTGGAGATATTTCCCGCTATACCGAAATTTAAAAATTTTCAAAATTTTTGGTATTTCTATAAATATAATATGAGTTTTCTCTAAAATGACGAGAAACACTGTATTTATTATCTGCTAAATGTTTCACAGCACACAGAATAAAAAAAATCCGCTTCTGAATACACCATTAAGTATAATGATTCAATAAGAACTGATGAACCCCTTAAAAGTGCAGGGCATACTCATGATGATATTATATTAAATAATATATAAATAAGTTCGATTTTTTAACTTCTTTTTCTGTTTCTGCACGGTTGAAAAAATGATGATTTTAAAGGTGGATTATGTCGATGGTGGTGAATTAAGATTTTCATCTTTTTTCTGAAACATGTGTGGGCTTTACGACCCTCAAGGGAACTGTTGCTATAGGAACATACTTTAATATCAATTATTTCTGCACTGATGGCTTTTGATTAGTTCAGCATTGAAAAAAAAGTTGGTTAGTTAATAGATACTGCTTGCTTTTACGCCATACATTTTCCTGATCTAAAAATAAAGCACTTCTAAATGTAATTTTTTTATAAGCATTTTTTCCAACAAGTTTATGTTTTATGCATTTTTTAATATTCTTAATAAAATATAATTGAATATTTTGAACATTATTGTAATAGATGGAAATTAATTTGAAACTTGCTATAAAATGAAAATTTTTTCAAATATGCTTTATTTTCTTCTTGATGTAAATCACAGAAACCAATAAAAATATTATATAGCTTTTTAGAAATAGTATCTACCATATATAAATAGCAGCGATATCAAAGAAGTCAGTACGAAATAAATACTTTGGAAGAATTAAAGAGATGCTGAAAGTTTTAAAATCCATAAATTAAATCAGGTTTGAGTGATTCTATTAGAAAAGAACATATTAAAGTGTATATTCTTTTGAGGCATGGAAAAAATGTTTTCCTGTAGCAATATCAAAAGTAATCATAAATTGGGAAATATTTCTGAAAAATATATTTGATATTTTTATAAGGCTTAAAGTATTTTTAAAGTTAATTAATGTTTTTGAGTATAAAAAAATTAACAAGAAAAAAAATCCCCCCAGCACACTTTATTCTTTATACGCATTATCATTATCATGAAATAAATACTCGGAAATAAATACTCCTTGTTCTTTAATCAATTTTGATGCATAAAAATATTTTTGTAGTAAAACTTTTGATGATTCAGAAAGAATAAAAAAAAAAGGATATCAGATGATATTATGTTTTAGAGGGTGCTGTTTGATCCAAAAGCATATCTGCAAGTAAGATATTCTCATAGTCTTAATGCAGGCGATATTTTGAACTACAAAAGTAACATACATATATTATTTTTTTTATATTTCTCGGAACATTCATTCAATACACATTTTGTACTAAAAATAGATTCAGATAACAGTTCATGGCTAGAACAGCTTATTCGTAATCATATGAAAAATCATGATACAAAGACAGTCTGTTCTTGATATAAAATTCTGCATGTACATGTTTTATGTATACTTCTTATATATATTTTAGAGACTGCAAGTTATATAGGTAAGGCTAAAGAATAAATATTAATTCATGGTAAATATTCATTCACTCCCTTAATTATTTTGATATTGTCCTATCCTTCAAAAAGCTTATTTCCGAAAGAATAAAAAGGAGTTAAATTATATATTTAATTCTTCCCATTACAAATATAGGACAAATTAGCCAAGTAAATGTTATTAAATTCATTATTATTCTTATTCAGAATTATTTTATAGTCTTTTAATAGCTTTTAAAGACATAATCATTAATCCAATTGAGATATAAAGAGCCAATAAGAAATAGAAAAAAAATTGCCGTGATGTCTATAATAGCGAATAGAATAACCACAGCACTCAGAGAGCTCTCACTCCGGAATCAATTAAAAAGTGCATTCTTATAATTATTGGATAATTATATTAATAGATGTGCAATTTATTTAAAAAAGATACATTGGTTTGATAATCTAAAAACTTTCTCCTTTTTCTGTATTTGACCGGCGCTTATATAATGTTTTTATGATTTCTGGTCATGGTTGCTAATAATGGCTGATTAATCATATTAAACATAATACACACACATACACGTACTCATACCCTCAAACAAACACACACACGCACGCACACACACGCACACACACACACACACACACACACACACACACACACACACACACACACACACACACACACACACACACACACACACACACACACACACACACACACACACACACACACACACACACACACGAATGAAAATATAAAAACGACAAAATAGAGCAAAGTAAAATTCTGAAAAAAAAAGAAAAAAGAAAATAATTAAAGTAAAAAAATAAAAATAAACAAAGGGACGTATTGACATTTCGTATAAAAATACAATCGCTACAAATGCACAATATACTCTGTCATTCTAGGAAAGGCAAGATAATAATTAATATCGAATATAATGTTTTTTTTAATCTATGATTTATATATAAATATAAATACAATTTTAAAAGGAGTTAGAAGAGAAGTTTTTTTTTTTCATATACTTCTATTGTTTTGGATTTCAATTTGAATGCTATCTAAACACAGTTTTATCAAGTAGAATACACCAGAAAAATAATTTTTAATTCTAATATTTTTGAAACAATTTTGAAATGCAATTGCATTCGCTGTATCTAAATATCTATCTTTTGAGAAATTTTCTAAATCTAGCTATCGATTCGCTGTATATTCATCACTTTCTCTATATAAAATAGATCTAGATTATAGATGAAATTGTGCCTGATAATAAGATATACAAAATAAATAACTGAGCAAAGAATTGACAGTAAAAAGAAATGAAAATCACCTTTCTTTTAAAAATTAAATACTATGCATAATAACACAGCAAACGACGCCTTTTGAGCTTGTAATTTTATTCGAAATTCTGTGTGCTATAGCAACGGCTGTTTCATTCAAACTTTGTTAGCCAACTCTCCAAAATAAGAGCATTAGCTCTTGCATCACAAAGGGAGCGTGTGTTCTCGTGGTTTTAGCTTCAATTTACACTCTCATTACTCACTGATGTGCATCTCATTTTAAAGCTCCAGTGAATCTGGTTAATGAGAAGAGTGATTTCTGCAAGAATGCTTTGCAATTACGTTTTATAATGTAGCAAAGGAAAATATTAAATGTTTGAAAAGATTTTCATAAATTCTAATTTTTGTGGTATCTGAAAAATGTGTTGCTTTTTTCATTTCCTTTTAATAGCTATATATTTACTAATACCATTATATTATTAGTATTCTTTGTTGATTGAGAATCAATAAAATAAGAACAAATAGTTCGTATTCATTTTAAATTTCTTCAAATTATATTCCTTTAATTTTTGAGAAAAATATGGTCAATAAGCATATATAATATAAATTATCCTTTCATTTAACAAATACTACTTTATTGAAAGATGAGACTAATTAACAAAAGCCTTTGCTCATGAAATATTCTATTATCTTTCAGGCCTCTTTGGTCTGATGATAAGGCCATGATCTAATTAATAAGAGCCCTTGCTAATGAAATATTCTATTATCTTTCAGGCTTCTTTGGCCTGATGATAAGGCCATAATCTAATTAACAAAAGCCCTTGCTAATGAAATATTCTATTACTTTCAGGCCTATTTGGCCTGATGATAAGGTCTCATCTTCGGGATCGGAAGGTTTTAGTTACGAGACCTGATTCCACCGATCGAAGAACCGTCGTGTAAGGGAGTGTTGAATGGTCTAGGCCAAATGTTTGCGGGGTTTGTGCGGAAGTTTGTAAAAGGGGTGACAGCTCAGATGTAGTCCTCGTCATCTGGCTATTGTCCAAAATTATGAAATACGTCTTAAAATAGTCCTAATGTTGCTTTAAAATGGGGCGATAATACAACTAAAACCGAAGCCATATATTATTTTTCAATTTCTTCTAAAATAAAAAGAATCATATTTTATCACAAACCAGTAATTATTTACATGCTCTAATTTTGACAAATTCGAGTATGAACCATGAAATAAAAAGAAACATTCTATTCAGAATAAAAACTGAAATAAAATTATTTGAATACAATGAACCTATAAAAGAAAAAAAAATACCATAAAATAACATGCAGTTAGATATTAAATTATATGATATGCAGTTATTTCTTTCATGTTAATTAAAATCTCGTGCAATGATTTTATGGTTTATTTGGTCCCTAATATATCGTTATGATAAGGGCACATTAGGGCATGGATGAAATAGTGGAAGAATGTTGGTTCTGTACGTAATGATCATCAGATTACTGTTCCTATACAGCAAAAATTTAACGTCATTGTAGTAAAATAAATTAAAAGGAACTTAAGAGTTTTATTTTCAATTCTTTAGCTCTTATTTCTAAAGAAAATATAAATCAACAGTTCAGAGCCACAGAATGTTCTATTAAATATTAGATGGCATTTTTAAAGATTATTGTCTTTACACTAATCATTAACACTGACTCTCGTATATAAATTTCATGTTTTTTATTGCTCTAATAAATATTACGACAAGGATTTCATTGAATTAACAGTGATACGAAAGAACAAATGGCAGATTCTTGACTCCTCTGAAGATTATTATAGCTTGTTAATGATAAGAACATGAATGGCATCATGTAATATAAATAAAGAAGAAATTTAGGCTTTGCTCTATGATTCCACACAAAATTAGAGAAATAATCATTAAAAGTCTTTATTTTATTTTGAACCAAATGTATTAATGAATGCTGCATATGAGTATATATCTTTTAAAGTTGTTATTGGAAGTTTGAAATGCAGGTTTATATTACAGTTCTTAATATCTCATGCATAAATATTTTAAAAATTATTCTATGTGCTCTGAAGTGGAAAATATTATTTAATGGAAAGTGTTTCCGTAAATTTGTAAATTGACAAACCATGTACTGCATGAAACAGTTATGAGCCAAATGCATAAAAAAACCTAAATAATATCAAATGGTAATTCTTCAATCTGAATATTCATTTTAAAAGAACCTTTTTGATTCGAATAACCATAAATGGAAATGTTATATTTATAGGAAGGAACACAAATTTTTTAATTGTGCCTCATCATTTAAACTGACAGAACTTTATCGCTTATTTCTGCCAAGTCTTAAGTTTCTGTCATTTATAACTGGGAAGCGGTGACACACCAAAATTGAATATGTTTAGCTGGCTTAATGAGGCTCTTTTTCAAAATTTATTCGCTTATTTAAATGACTAAAGTCTTTATTATGGGACTCTGCTTTAATCTCTTGAACCTTCTAAGTGCATCATAGGATTAGAAAGACTTTGAATGAATTTCGAAATTAGCAGATTAAAAATGAGTTAATGGGAAATTCTATTTTTATTGAAATAATATTTTTATGTCATAGGCAATTTTGGTCATTAACAGAAAAGACATAAATCGTCCAAGGAATCGAAAATCGAAGAAATGCGTGTAGAAGCTCTCATTTAACTACAAATAATTCATTTTTATGAGGAGTATTATCAAATCAAATATATAAATTCTCAAGCATAAAGAGAAGGCAGTATTTCATAATATTTAAATGCACGAAATCATTAATGCCCGAAGTTTTTAGTATTTCCAGAATTTTATGTTATGTTTTAAAATATATATTATTAAATATAATTTAATTACATATATTATATCTATTTATAGATCTGTATGTTACTGGTAAGATTACTAATTGGTTGTTATTAGATTTGCTATTGTTGCTATTGATTGACAATAGATTAATCATATTGTCAATCGATAGCACACACAGGCACACGCATAGACACATACACATACAGATACACATATACAGAATGCACACATACAAAGCCGCATACACGCACAGACAGATGCACACACACACAAAGACGCACAAACTGACAGAAAGACTCTCTCTTACACACACACACACACACACACACATACACAGATTCTTCTGAAAGTAAACATCATAAGTTAATTAAAATAATTTTCATACAATAAAGAAATAAAAGATATTAGCTCAGTTATCAACATACAAAATTATAAAAGCTTTATTCTTTTTGTATAAGAACTTTATATCTTATTATCTTTAGATCTATGTATTACTTTTTAAATTACAATTTGCACAACCATCTACTTCCTTCTTTTGAAATGCTTCAGGGGAATCAAAGTTATACCATGTATATTTTTCCTTCATAAATCAATTGGTTAGAGAAACTATCGGCAGAAATTGGAGAACTATCTTGCTCAAATCATCCCCGAAGCCGCTTAAAAATCAATACTTTTGATACTTCAGAAACCTTCATTCGAGTTTGTTATGGAGCCAAGTGGTTGGAATGTGTGCATAATGCTTCAAAGGGCAATTCCAAATGCGAAGATAGAGAATGCATTCTGGCGTGAAAGGCTATTTCCTTGGATTCTGAAATATCTTAAATGAGCATATTCTTTCGAACAATCCATTCGAAATGTACTTTATGTTCCCTTTCTTGTCGATATTTTACGTTACAGTGCGTTTCATATTCTTTGAAATGTTGCATGTGGCTGCAAATTTTGTTTTCCGAGAAAATTCTAGATAACGAAGTTTGAAGAGAATACCAAAAAGTTAGAGTTTTATATTTAATTTCTTCAGATTTATATGCTCTTTTGTGTATATATATGTCTGTATAAATATACAATTTGGTTATTACTTTTTAAACAGAATCTATAGAATAGAATTCATACAATTTTCCTTCTTATTCAATGAAAGTTCGTAACTGAAAGTATAAGTTTAGGGGCACTACTTAAGGAATAAAAGTGTGTTTCATTTTTTGGTTGGAACGTTATATATGTATATATATAAAATTGTAGCTAGGCCCTGTTTGTTTTATGCAAATTAGTCATGGTATATATAAATAATAATACTTGTAAAATTTAACAATACACAAGTTGACAAAAGTCACTAATTAAGTAACAGCAACAGCAAAGTAACTTGCCTTCAAAAAATAAAGAGCTTGTACTACGATCAACACTTGAAGCAGAGAATTGATTCTCCGGTAAGTACTCGATCTGTTATAGTCTCCCGCCCGGAAGGATAAAGAATTTTTTATAAATGTCTCCAGATCTCGAATCTTAGAAGAAATACAGCCTTATTTTTTGCATTCTCCTAACATCCTAATTCTTATCGTCAAAATCATTAAAAACACACACACGCGCGCGCGCGTGTGTGTTTGTAATAGACAGAGAAAGAGAGATATAGTGTTACATTTTGTTAAATCTTTTAAATTATGAAAGTAATTCGAATTTCTTCGTTTCAATAAATTTTGCCAAAGATTTCAGAAACAGACATTTTGAATAATTACAAGTTTTAATGTTAGAAAAGCCATGTCGAAGATGCCTGACTTGCCTTATGCTGGCAGTTGATTATTGTCGGTTAACCACAAGTCTGTTGTTTATTGGTCGCATTTCTTCTTCGTAACTATTACTGAGTAGAAAATACAAAAAAAATGTAATATGAGATAGATGAGCATAAACATACTAAAAAGAAATCGGATCAGAAATTTTCTGTCTATAATATTCAAACGAATGTAATTTCAAATTGATTTTAATGATAAAATTTTTTTTATATATTTATGCATTGTAAGAAAAATAATGTATGCAACAAATAATTTTTACTCCAAATTTTGGTTCTCATTGATGATTCTTTTATTTAAGTCAATTTTTTCCCAATATTTCATTTAGTATGCATAATAAATGCAAAGATATCTATAAGAAATCATTTAAATTATTTCACATTTGAATAAAACGAAGGGATTATTTTAACTTAATTTTTGAAGTCTTAATACTTACAAATTTATTGAACCTATATTATATATTTTTAATCTAGTTAAAGAACAATATTTTGTCCTTTCCTCCACGCTTATTATTTTCGTATCTGCAAATCTTGAACTTCTCCTATTCTTTAATAAAAAAAAATCTTCCTTTTAATCCATATATAGCACAAAAATCAATCAAATAAGAAAGTATTATTTAGGAATATATATAGGAACTATACATGAAATCTTATATGGTATAGAAAGTACTATATAGCATATGCAATCCATTTCCAGTGAAATAATCATAAAATATAATAATACATAAAATATCATAAATATATGTTAAGATTAAAAAAAAAAATACATTTTTGAAAAATATGTATATACGCTATATATGTCGCTATATACGCTATATATACGAAAAATATGTTTTTACGCTATAAATTGTCTAGACTATTATTATGGCAGTTCTTGTGAACCTCGTGAATATTCTCAATAATAAGCGAATATTCTTTTGAATTACATAATAAAATTTCAAATAAATTTAAAGTAAGTTTATTGTATCTGAATATTTATTATATTTGAAAATTTATTTCAAGGAAATTTGCGAATTGTTAAAATTGTTTGTACTGAATCATTTTAATGACCATGAATAAGAAGAATATTTATCATGAAAAATTCAATTTATCTATTCTATTAAAAGGGGTTTATTCTCACTAATAAATAAAATGGAAATCAATTGCAATTTAAACAATTTATTTCCAGTTTCAAACTGTTCATTCAAACCACCAATTATCCTAAGAAATGTTCCATTAAAGAGAATTTCCAGCTAGAACTCTCAATAAAATAATTATTCTAGCAATTAAGTTTATTCTATTCGAAAACAATCGCTTCGAAAATTCTAGAAAACTGTTTGAAATGGTTACAAAGGAGTAACTGATATTGTAAGCTAGTTTCCTGTTATTGAAATGAAATGCAAATTCAATGCAAATGATTCTGTCATTTGGGGGAATATCTTGCATTTTCTTTTTCTAAATAGTTTTGTTTAGATTAGAAAGCTCATTTCCAGTATTAAATTTTTTAATGAAAGTTGCGGTTATTATGAGAAATGTTCCACTAAAAAGATTTTTATACTAGAACTCTCAATAAAAGTAATTATTCTAGCAATTAATTCTATTCGACTGCAATAAAACTTCATTGGAAATTCTGAAAAAAGAAACAATTAGAAATAGGAATATTAAGAAGTAAATGATACTGACAGCAAGAGATACTATTATTAATTTGAAGATGTACTCTTGTGCCCAGCGACCTTGTTATTCTAAGTATGTAGAATTTCGGAATTCTCTCTCTTTTAATAGCTTTGTCGAACCGTGCAGGACACTTTGAGGAATAACATAGAAAAGTGATTGATTGTGTTGAAATTTTTGAATGTATTTCTCAAGGCATTGCATGGAGACAAATATAAAATTCATGAAACAGCTAAATTTAAATTTTCTATCTAATGGATTCGTGAAACTACGGCTCAGGAATTTGGATTACATTCAAATTGCTAGTGACACATAACAGAAACATTCTTTATTCAAAGAATAATTCAAAATGGATTTCGCTTTTACAGAAAAACTCTTTCATAGAGGTGAACTGAATTTCTTATAAAAAGTTTAAGTAAATATTATTGTACAAAATTTAATTAGGAATGAGTGATGCTCAGAAAGTGTCACAAATATAAAAAATCTTGGAAATAGGAATGTTGTGAGAAGAAACATTTATGATACAAAATTGAATTTCTATCAATAATAAAAATGAATATGCATAAGTGTATACGTTCTATATGGCAGTCTGTTAAATCTAGAACACTAAATTTGACACAAATATTTTGAAAAATAAAAATTTACCCTCGAGACGATTTTTTAAATTTTTAATTGGAATTTTAAAATTTTTATTGTTAAATCCCTCAATTGTGAATCATGGATTAAAATATTCTTCTATATATTCCATATACTCATACTAAAATGAAATACACATCGAACAGGAAGAAAGATCAAGTTAGATCACCATAAATATGAAATAATGAACCTAGAGGAATGAAAATAAATTATTGCCAATATAGGTTTCAAAGAAATATTCCTAAAAAAGTTACTTGCATATCCAAATTATTCAAAATCACAGAAGATTTGTTCCAGTTTTGAAAAAGGTTTTCAAACATTTGATATACTGTTATTGGAAAGATGGAAAAATACTATTGAATCATCTTAAATACTTGAGAACTATTTGAAAATCCTTGCCAAAATAATCAAACTCTTGTGAAAGGTTTACGAATTTTACCATATTTCTTTAAAGTTTCTAGTATAGTTTTGTTC
Organism: Argiope bruennichi; assembly: GCF_947563725.1. Classification (NCBI taxonomy): domain Eukaryota; kingdom Metazoa; phylum Arthropoda; class Arachnida; order Araneae; family Araneidae; genus Argiope; species Argiope bruennichi. Next base: position 42,382,157 of record NC_079158.1, on the reverse strand, counting down.
TGAAATTTTTTATGGCAAATTTTATATTGAATCCTATATAAATTATACATTTTTTATGAACTAGTATGAAAAAAAAAAGCTGTTACATGCGAAATTAATTTTTGTTCAAATGATTCACAAGAATACATTTATTTCTTTAGTTTTCATCCTTTCATTGGTAATCATATATCTGCATAAAATTCATTATTAATGATTGATCCCATTGAATAATGAGCAGAAGAATTCCTTGTTCCCAGAATTCCTGTGGCCGTGACGAGACCCAGTCCTTCACAGCGTCCTTAAGTTCGCCGTCCGAGTTGAAGCGCTTCCTTTTCAGATGTTTTTTTAGGGGACCAAACACATTAAAATCACAGGGTGACATGTCCGGGCTGTAGAGTGAATGATTTAGCTTCTACCACTTGAACTTCGCCAGTCCGGCGTGTGTGACCTTGGAGACGTGTGGACGCACGTTATGAGTCTTCGGAGTGTCTCATAATAGACATCGGAGTTGATGGATCTTCTGCCATTGCCATGTTTGCACTACCACGTCTTTTGAACTGCGCTCTTTATAAGAACCTCTGCTCTCTCCTGCGCATGCGGGTGCCCGCCCAGGCTCCAATCTACGCAGGAGACTCCAATAGTATCCCTAGATGTTTTACTACGTTCTCCCATAGCGGCATAGGCAAATGTGTTAACGGTTACATTGTTAAGATATTTCATACCTTGTCATTTGAACACCCCCTGTAAAAACTTTCTTTTAAGAGGATCCCTTAAAAATGAATGTATGTTTACTATTCGTCCTAAAAGATGTCTAAATTTAAAAAGTGACGAAACTTTTTTGATAAAAAATGCTACTTAATCTAAAAAATTTGACTTTTTTTTTAATTGTCATTTGTTTTCGAACTTATGAAATCGTAAAATCAAGAATTAATTTTTTACCCTATAAATATGAATTTTGTGTGAATTATATATAAAAGACTTTAGAAATACACAAAGATAAACATATTTTTAATCATATCTTATTTTATCAAGTGCGAAAGAAAGTATATATACAAATGGATGGATATCGGATGGATGAATGGATATGGATCTTGAAAATATATGAACAAGTGGATGGAATATATATCTTCCAAATAATTTTAACTTGAAATGACATTATTTTCCCTTTTCAAAAAATAAAAATAGTGAAATTTCTTTAGAATAAAAAGGTATAATCTATTATTCAAATATAAATAATGATTGGTTTTATCAGCTTACACTGAAATTTTATTTTGAACCTCATGTATTGTAAATATGAAAATTATTTAGATATATTCATATTATTATTTTCTTGTTTCCCTTTTGCGAAATCCTTGGGAAAAAATAAAAAAAAAAGAATATTTATCAAAATAAAAATTTTCTTATGTGTATAAACACATGTTGTTTAAAGCATTATACTGATTTATTTATCATTAATTATGAAGTGTCGGTAATGATTAATTATGAATTATCATTAATTAACATTAATTATTAACTATCATTAATTATGAAGTGTCGACTTAATTTATTTCATATTCCAAATATTTTCAATAGTTCTGAAGTCACAAATTATATTCAAAATATTTTAATTGACTTATAAAAATGCGTTTAACTTATTTTTTATTTTATTTCTATAAAATGAAAACTAAGAAAAATATAATTTGTGTTATTTGTTTTTATTTGATAAATAATGAACATAATTTGAATTCATTCAATGAAGAGAGAGAAAATAATACAGTTTCTAAAGAAATCTAAGATTTATGTAATTTTTTTTTGTAATTAATGTTAAAATATAGATTCAGAACATTTATACCATTAGGGCAATTAAGATGTACATCTCGTACAATGGAAAAATTTGTCGCTTATTTGTCGCAAACAGTTATTATTTGCATTGTTAATGACGTAGAATGTAAAAAAAGTATTAATGATGTTTCTTTTCTTGAACAAAAATTATCTGTTTAGCGTTATTTGACTTACCAGTATGATTTTTAACCTGGATATTTTAATGATGTTTTAAGAAAAATAAAATATGTTTAAAAGAAATTGTTTGACAACTCTAAAAAATTGTACAAATATAAAGGATTTCGCTGCTGAAACTATTTATTATTTTTTCTAGAATTCGAAAGTATATTCAGAAGCCTACAAATGCTATTTTCATAAAAGTTTTTGAAAATAAGTAAAATAAAAAGGGAAAATTATTGATTATAACGTTCAGACCAATTTAAAATTCTTTTTATTGCTTAGACTAGCCGCCTTTGGCGACCAGCCGGTTCGCCAATCTTAATGTTCGTTAAAATTTTAATAATTAAATATTTTATGCAATTCCAACTTTAATAGATTCTTCAGCAAAATATTTTAAAACTTCAAATTTTGATAGTCATATAATTCACTCATAATATTATAAAGGCCTTCAGTCATAACGTGATATGTATCTCTCTAATTTTCTGTTACACCTCGTAGAATTTATGCTTTAAATTAAAGTGTAAATGATTAATCTGCAATTAATATAATAATATTTTTTACTGAAACAAAGCTTTTTTTTTTAATAATATGATTACTGATAATAGAGTCACTGAGCGTTTAAACTTTATGGGCACTAAAGAATATCTTTCTTAATTTATGTAATATCTCAAGAATTTGTCAACAAAATTTTCTCAGATTCATCATAAACAGATCGATTCATTAACAATGTTTAATTTTAAATGCATCAAACACTAAGAAAATAAAATGCATCGTTTAAAATAATCGGTCGAAAACAGGTTTAAAAAAACTACTTAAAAACGATGTACTTAAAACTATAAGCATATACAAAAAATATATAACTAACATAAATACAATTTAATTATAAAAGCATGCAACTAACATAAAAATAATTTAAATCATTGAAAACAGGTTAAAAAAAACTACTTAAAAAACGATGTACTTAAAACTATAAGCATATACAAAAAATATATAACTAACATAAATACAATTTACTTAAAAAAGCATACAACTAACCTAAAAGTAATTTAAATCGTCTGTTGATAATGGTTGCCATGCCTTTTACGGTAACGCAAATGCGTGAATTTTTCTACGCCAGTTGGGGTAACGCTATGCAGATTATATATTTTTAATTTCCTTTATTCTGTGTTATTTTAATTCAAAAGTACTTCAGAATAAATCTGAAACATGGATTAATTAACAATGTTTAATTTTAAATGCATCAAACATTAAGAAAATAAACAGAATCATTTGAAATAATCCGCCGAAAAATGTTAACCCTAGCCTCATTACTGTTGGAAAAAAAAACTGAAGCCTTACTCATTTGGCTGTGGGGAAAATCTAAGATTTTTTTGGCGGAAAAGTTGGCGGTGGGGAAAATGGAATATTTTTTTGGCGGGAAAGTTAGTTTTTAATTAATAATTAAAATTGTAATTAAAATTTCAAAAAAGGGACCCGAGGTGCACATTCCCGACCTCTAAGGTATACGTGTACCAAATTTGACAGCTGTATGTCAATTGACCTGGCCTGTAGAGCGCCAACACACACACACACACACACACACACACACACACACACACACACACACACACACACACACACATTGAGCTTTATTATAAGTATTGTTATAGATAAATTCTCAATTAGTATTTCAGAAAACAATATACGTTTAGCTAATATTAAACGAGTTCTCTTATTATGATTTTTAATTTGGATATTTTTAAAGTCTTTTTGACAATTTCTTTCAAATGCCACATGAAATGAAGAATGTAAAGGTAAAATATACCACGTGTCAAATTTTGGATTTGAGAACGGCAGAAAACCATTTTCATTTGTGTTTTTATACTTTCTGTATTTTCCCAAGGCAGTGATTCTTATTCCTTGCCATCATACTGTTCTTATGGCCGTTTTCCATGCCACATATATTATTATTAATGACATTGAAGATTTAAGTCACCTCGTTTTTCAACTATTTAGAATATGCTGCATACTTCCATTTTTTCCCACTTAGAATACCTAGAAATTTATAATGTTTTGACAATGAAGATATTTCTTATTTTATTTTTCCACTTTCGGAATTTTTCAGATAGGTTTTACTATTCTTCATGTCATATCTTTCATTACTGGAAATATTTAACCGAGGTATTTATCAACCGCATGTAAAATTGCATTTTCGAAATGTATTTTATTGCTATTGTAATGTACAGAATAAAAAAAAAAAAGGGAACATATTTTCGTTCATGACTGATGGCCTTGAAAACTTGTACATATAATGCCGCTAAAAAGGAGTTGATTTTTTAAAAATGATGTTGAATTGGTATGGACGTTAATTAAAATCTTTTACCTTTGAAGACTAAGTTAGTATCTTTCTTGGCGCTGGAGTGTTTTAAGAGTTTTTAACATTGACACTTTGACACACTAACATGAAAATTCAGTTATAGATTCAAAAGCAGTTTGTGGATTTTACAGTTCAATTAAGGGTATAACAAATTTGACAACACCAAAATCATTCACGAAAAGACAAGAGAGATTGTACAAGATTGTACAAATTGTACGACAATATACAAGCGAGATTTTAAAGCAAAGTGCAAGAAAAAGATTGTAGGAATAGTTTTCACATCTGATATGTGTTTAGACACTGAAATTGAAATGTCATTTTCTATTTCCTGTTTCCGTCATGAATGCCAAAAATTTCTTTTCATATTTTAATTAGTTTTTAATTCATTATTAATGATGAAATGTGAAATCGTATTTATTTGCTTAGTTCTAATACAGAGCAACATGACAAATTCAGTATGTACAGAATGGCATCGAAAATTCGATTTTTTTAAAAAATTCGAATGAGAGGAACAAGATATAAATAGGATTACGACAAACTTTAACTCTGAAGCTGGAATTATGAGTTAAGATTTATTTTTCATATTTGAAAATTTTAATTGATAATGATAATAGAGCAAGAAATAATTTTACTAAGCATGTGATTATAATTAAAAATAACAATTAAAATTTATATTTAAATTATTTAAGCTTAAATTTTAATTCATATGCATATACTTGCACTACATGAACTTTATATATAGTTTTCAATATACTTAACAAACAATTATTAAAGTCGTGAAGTTCATATTTAACATTAAGGTGTGCGTGCACACTTGAAGATTTTTCATTAAATTTTAACTTTAAAAATCCAGTTTTTTCACAGTAGGTTATTAATATATGTTTAAACTCATTTCACTGAGAAAAAACCATATTACACTAATTATTAATTAATTAAATAATGTTTAACGAGCTAATTAGCCTATTTTTTGAAACATGATATTTTAAATTCTAATTTGTACAGACACACAATTCTAGTTGGAAATTATGCCTAATATCAGTCTTCATGTTGCCTGCCTCAAACAAATGTATAGTTATTTTTAAAACAATTTTTTCATCAACGATGAATAGAAAAAGTGAGATTTTTTCTGTCATTTTAACTTTTAAACAGCTATTAAAAATTTATTTCTATAAATATAACTTTGGTTGAGGCACAAAACATCCGCTATTTCATACAGATTATTCTGATATATAAATAACTGTATTTGGTTAAATTCTTGTTGAGTTATGATTGTTTGAATGAAGTAACATAGTGGAAAAATATCTTTCTTCTTAAAATGAGTCTTAAAAACACAGTAACTAAAGTTTTTAATGAAAGCACCTCAAGAAAAATATTTATAACTCGAGAAATATTTCGAATATTGACAACATCTTGGTATCGTTTGAAAGCTAAAGGATCAGAGGACATTATTAAGCAATAAAAAAATATTCGATATTTTGAACGATTTTCGAAGTTTCAAGTGTGTACATACACCTTAAGTATTCTAAGTATTTTGAAAATTTTAAATTTTTATTTATTTATTTAAACGTTGCCTTGTTTTGTGAAATAAATAAAGATTTAAAGAATGGGATTATTAAAGTAACAAAAACAATTAAGAAATGTTAGTCTTTGAATTTTACTTCTCATCTCTATTAACTAAAGTTGAAAAATGATTTTTCTTCCTGCTAAACCAGAAATTCAGATTCTTAAAAAAAAAGAAAGAAATTATTTTTCTCTTTTTTTTATTTGCCTGATATTCTCATTAATATACACATTTTCCTTCATTGTATATATTGTTCCAAATCTGTAATTTTGCTACCCGGCATGAATAGTGTCATCGTTAGAGAGACCGTTGTAAGATCTGTGCTGAGCAGCTGCCGCGTAAATGACCTGAGAGTTTGGCGACCATTTGGCGACTTGGCGAAGAATTTGGCGACTAAATGAATACTACTGGAAAGTTCGAGAACTTTCACGATCCATCCACTAAGACCCGAGATACAGCCAGGTACGTCCTGATTGGTCTGAAGATTCTAGCCCCGCCTCCCGGAACTTTAAAAGATAGGCAATCTGAATCTGCAAGGAAGTGGTATGGGTCTTCAGAAGTTGTGTGTATGAGAGTGGTCGGAGTCGCCGACGTGTAAACAGATTTGAGAGGATCAGACAGCAAGCAAGCTGCTGAACTATTGTGATTAAATGTGCTGCGCTATTACAATTGATTAGCGGTATTTGTTGTAGAAGAAAAATTTTGTAACAATATAAACAATCCATCGTATAAATTATATTTTCTGCTCCCTTCTCTCCGATAATAGGTTGTGATACAGAGCTGAGCTTTTCACAGTTATTTTGAATATTTGCATTGTATGGAATTGGGATCCGATGATTTTGATTTTTCTTTTGGGCAATTTTCTTTTTAGATAAAATTTACTTGTAAAAAATACCAGTAATAAAATAATGCGAATTAAAATTTTGATGTTATTATTGAAGTAAGATGTATTAAAGAATTTAAAGTTCTGTTTTTCAGATTAATTTCTTAAATATTGCTTCCATTTTGGATATGTCAGCTTCTTTCCATGATGAGAGATCCAACCACCATATTAATAATATTAATTTAATAACATTCACCTAATTTGATGACGGAATCTTATACATAAAATGAAGCTACTATCTTAAATTACTTTTGCGTAAAAACTTTACAGCATCTTTTTAATTATACGCACAAATTGGCGAAATCGAAACACTTGCTTATACTGGAGCTGTGCCAAGATCTTATTTTGTGGTTTATTGTTTCTCAATTATGGGAGATGGAGGAAGGGATAAGGAAATTCTGATGATATATTAAGGGGGCCATGAGCTTTCATATGAAATAAGAAATAGTGAATTTGGACCAATGATAGTACCTGTGGTTAATATAGAAGTAAAATTTAAAATATAAATTTAAAGATGGTTGATATGATAAAAAGATAGCTATTGTATGAAAACAACTGATCGTCGAACGCAAAAGATATAGGTAAATTTGAGGGCGGGTTGTATTGGCTTAAACAATGAATTATTCATTGTGAACTTTATAAAGCAAGCGATTGATAAAATATGATATATCGCATATGAACACTCCAATCATATCTATTTCTAGTTAAGTAAATTGCAAAGGAAACAGGTTGAACTTCGTGTAAAGAAATATTTAAATAGCTTTCTTTCATTATTGCAAATTTATTGAACTTTATCAATGCTAAATAAACATGCCTGAATGTATGTGTTTGCACCATTTGCAAATATGAGTAATCAGGAATTTAAGATATGCGTTCTGATTTTTTCTAGGCACACGGTTGTTTATTTGGTGTAGAGAGAAAAATTCATAATGCATTTCTATATTTTTATGCACTTGTTTTTAAATAAGTAATTAAGGTTTATAAATAATTTTATCATATTTATTTAAAATAATGGTGGATCAGAACGTTTCTTTGAATTTCATATAGAGTTTTATACAGAATGTATATATAATTTTTTGAAAAATTACAAGAAGTCTTTCTTGAATAATGTCTCCCTTTTTAATATGTTTGTTAATGTTTTTTTCTATAAAGTAAATTTGATTAAAATATTCTAGTAGAAAAAAAGGATTTTTATTTATCTGGTGCGATAAATATGAGGTATTGCAAAGAAGTGTATTAATAAACTAATAATATTTATTGAATAATTAATCATTGCATAGATAGAAAATGGAATTTTATGAAATTTGCTTATTGATTCAACATATTTTTCAAAATATACACAAAATTATAATCATTTTTGTTTTGTGGATAACTGTTTAAAAATATGAAGCTCATATTTAAAATATCGAACAAAATTTAAATACACAGTTCTATTGCGTTTTGTATATAATCAAATGTATACTGATTAAAAACATCGAACAATATATTTCAGTTCTCATTTTGAGCGAACGACATGAATTCCAAGATTTTATTCATCTAATGATTTTCTTTATGCCTCTTCTTAAACAGATGCCGATTTCAAACATTGCAATTAGCAGTATCTAATCGGAAATATCTCAATGACATTGGAATATTTTCTTCCATATGTATTTGTGGGAAAACGATTTTTAAGAATTGTTCTATGTTAAATGCAGCATTGAATATCTCACAATGACAGTGAATGAAATTTTATTAAATGGAGATGTTAATCTGATTTTGGGTTTTGTTTCAAATTCATATCAAAACTTACCTGAAATCAGTAATATAACTAATATCAGTAATATCAGTAAATAAGGAAGTTCGACATAGAATAATGATGTGTGGCTAATCTATAATGTTTTATTTAGGAAAATTAAAGCTTGTGATCTACAGTTGACTTGATTTCTTAATTCTTTGGACCATTTAATGTTATGGCCCTCGTTTCCTCAGAAAATTATGCAGTTGTTATATTTTCTAAATATCAGTAAATAAGGAAGTTCGACATAGAATAATGACATGTGGCTAATCAATTATGTTTTATTTAGGAAAATTAAAGCTTGTAATCTACAGTTGACTTGATTGCTTAATTTTTTGCAACCTTTAATGTTGCGGCTTTCGTTTTCTCAGAAAATTATGCAGTTGTTATATTTTCTAAAAAGCAATATTTAGCAAAAAATGTGTAATTTATTTTTTAAAATTTAAAGGATGTACATAAAATTCACGATTTAGTTTATAAGACAATTATAGCGGCATTGTATAAGAAATCCAGCTCCTCATTTTAATACTATTGGGTAAGCTTGAAATTACTGTCCCTATCTTACATTAATATCACTAATGTCTCATTTTCAAGCAACACGAAAGGTAGTTTTGAGGTAACCAAAATTATATTTCAAACCCATGCCAAGTGAATTTCATTAAAATGTACTCTTCTGCACCAACAGAATTTAACAGACATTATTAATTAAAATTTCAAAACCTTGTCAAAATTATAAACCTTTCACCATCTTAATTGATGAAAATGCCATCTAATAAGGAGCTTAAAGTCTATCATGAATTTAAGACAAATCCACGCAATTGTTTACTGATTTCTCTATAAATGCTGAATTATTTTATCAAATTCCTCCAATATAAAATATTAATTAGTCTTGTGTTTGCTAGTTATCAAGAAGACAAAATGTTTTAAATGTTTATAAATTAATTTTGTAGTGCCTTATTACATTTTATCCTAATTTAGAGTTGAAAGCTAATTTATTCTGAATGATGGATTAAGAAGATATTTTGAATTTTTAAATTTAAGGAATCAAGAAGATATATTGAATTTTAAATTTAAGGGATCAAGAAGGTGTATTCAATTTTTATCATGCCTTATTATATTTTATTTAATTTACATGTCAAAAATCAATTTAATCTGAATGATTAATCAAGAACAATAGTTTGAATTTTTATCTTGCCTTATTATATTTTATCTTAATTTTCAAGTCAAAGTCAATTAATTCTGAATGATAAATCAAGAAGATAGTTTGACTTTTTGAAGTGCTTTATTATATTTTATTTTTGTTTGCAAGTCAAAAATGAATTTAACTTGATTAATGGATCAAGAATATAGTTTAAAGACTTTTTTAAATGTTTTTCGAAATGAAAGTGAATTATAAACTATAATTCAGAATTTCTACAAAAAGATAATAATTAATTAGGTGTCGAATAATAACTCTCTTCTAGCTATTATGAGTATCCACTCTCTTTTGTATATATTTAATAATACAAATTTAATTACAATAATTTCTCTTAATATATTTAACTTCCTCTAGCATAACGCTTTCTACTATTCCTGTGACTTCTTAATATACAGAATATTAATGCCTTCTTTTCCATTTTCTTCCTTGAATTTTGTTGTAAGATTTCAAAGTCTTAAGTTTTTATGCATTGTTCTATTTTAATATTATTAAGCTTATAGACTGACATACTAACAGCACGTTACGTCATGCTATAATGCTCCATGCATGTTAAAAAAGTTAAGACGATGAGTACTTCAAAATATTTTTTTTCTGGAGCAACCAAAATTAGCTCACAGTTATTTCTTGGTCTTAATATACTCAATCAGAAAAATCCCTTCAAAATTTCAATTAGATTTAAAATTAAAAAGTTAAATATTTGTAAATTAATTTCCCCGATAATTTTGAATAAGACTAAGTTATTCCAAATGCATATTTAAAACATTTATTTCTAACGATACAGACACGCATTGTAACAATAAATACAGACACGTATCGTACGTACATCAGTGGATAGAAGAAAGTTCAAAATTTTATTTATGCATCCTGATAATTTCGTGTGAATAATATTGAACAATATTATATGGTATTGTCCAATATTGCATTATTTTGAACAATATTATATGGTATTGTCCAATATTGCATTATTTAGAACAATATTATATGGTATTGTCCAATATTGCCTTATTTTGAACAATATTATTATGATATTGCCAATATTGCACAATTTCCACTAAATTGCGAATAATGCTTAATGTGAAGCAATACTGTATAATGATGTGTGCTACTGGTTGCATGTTTTCTTAAATTTCGTAGGAAATTGTTACATATACATATTAAAAAGTAATACTTATACTAAGATGTAAGATGAAAACAGTGATCTTATTTGAAGTAATTTCGATCGTAGTCCTGTTTGTGCGGATACATGAAAGTTTTGTGATATCGAATCGTTATAATTTTCAATAAACAAGGAACCAGTTATTTCATGCAGAGCAAAAAATGAACTTCCTAATTCTATGTTTGTCGAATAACGAATAGAGCTCATATTGAATGTCGATTAAAAAAAAACCCTGCGAACTTACTTCTATCCAGATATATTTTGTATGTGTCTCTCTCTATTGCCAGTGGTAGAAATATATATTTTAAATTGGCTCTTTCTTTTTAATAATCCTGTTCCATCTCAAAAAAAAGTCATTTCAATTCACAGTAAAGTTTCACAAAAGTAACCTCTTTAGAGATATTTCTTTTCTGTTCAATTATTTTCTAGAAATTTAATAAAATTAGAAAAATAATTTTAAAAATATATGTTTTAATGCTTTAGTTACAGTATTTATTCTCAAGCGCCTTGAAGTGTTATTATTAAATATAAAAGTGCACATAATCTTTGTTCTTGTTCCGAAACTTTCTTGTATATGCTCCAATAAAGTATTATTCCCTTCCTCATAAAATTGTGAAACTTCAATAAGACCACAATTAACTTGCATGGCATGGATGAACGATATTTATGATACATAGATATTTAACATAATTCTAGTATTTTCAGTGAATCTATCACGAGAATCTAAAGCGAGAATATGTCACTTTTGGACGTTTTTTACCGGATGATTGGAACCAAATTTATACGAATGGACAAATGTTGTTGTCAAAAATACAACATACCGAATTTCATTGATTAAGTTGTATGAGTTAAAGTATTTAATTGCATACTATAGTACGGACCGACAGACGGTCATCCTTTTTACGGGTTTGCTTCAAAAATTTTGATATTAATCTATTCTTTAATTTCTCACCCTGTGTACCAAATTTTATCTACTTAGCTCTTTACGTTTTTATAGTAATCGAATTCACTTGTATTGGAACAACTGGACAAACAGACCTCTTGTAAATAGATTTCGTTTAAAAATTAATAGAAATCTACAAATTTGGTAGCAATTCCGTATACCAAATTTCAGCCTTCTAGCTCAAAGCATTATCAATTATCGGGCTCATAGACTCATAGACAGATATAATGGCATAACTGTATTTTTTGAACTTAGATGAGTCTGAAATCTCGAGATTCGTCAAAATCTGGAGTGCAAAGATTTTGATACAATACTTCCTCTGTGCACCGTATACTAGAAAGTCATAAATAAATCAACCCTAAAGTATTATCATATTGTGGTATTAGGTTTAAAGATCTAATCTTCACCATTTTTTATTGAATAAGCATAATTATAATTTCATAATATAATCCATTAATAAGAAATCAGAAATATTCTGCTTAAAAGTTTCTGAAACAGCAAAATGAATGTAAGAAAAGTAAAAGAAACTTTTACCGGAATCTATCTTCATAACAGACCGAGTTTTTAAAAGTTCCAAAGTTAAGTTCCTCATTTCTGTGCAAATCTCTTTTATTGATGTCTTGATCGACTTTTAATACCGTGCTTAGTGCTTGAAAAGGAGTGTAAAATTTCCGATCTCTGGTGAGAAGTTCAGAATTGCTTTTTAAATCGATGTCTGGAAAACTAAAAGAAGAACGAAACTGCCAAATAAACGATTACGGAGAAAATTTACAATGCTTTTGAGCTCACAAAATTTGCATTGCGAATATGAAGGATATCCGTAAAAATTCCCCGAAACTTTGAGTTTGCATATTTTTGGAAGAGCTATTGAAAACAAGGATCTGTTGGTTGATATTCTATTAATAGCAGTAAAACCTCATTTTTAAAAGTGGATTTCACTGGTTTTAAAGTTACTTTTTAGCCTATCTGAAGGTAAAAGCAACATATAATTTCAGAGTTTCACTCACTCAATTAATAACGTGGAAAATTAATTAAAAACCCCAAATAAGGCTTGGATTACATTGGTTTACAATGATGCAATAACAAATGCCAAATTATTGTTTTTATAATTATTTTCAATTTTTTTAAAAATTCCAGCCGGTTATGATGATCAACTGGTTTGCTAGAATCAATAATTGCTTAATTGTTTTTTAAATATATCTTAATTGCATAGTTAGCAAAATATTTAATAAATTTTATGTTTTGATAGATATAAAAGACATACTATTTATGAAGTCTTACTCTATTCTATTCATTGTGCTATCTATTTCTCTCGGTATATTTATCTATATCTCTATACATCGAATTAGATGACTAGGAAGAATTGCACTATTTAAACATGACCACACTTTAAGAGTGCTTGATTCTGAAGCTAAAACTTTTTTTTGTAAGTACTATAAAATTTCAAATTTTTTATCAAAAGCATGCTTTAGTATGCCGAATCTTACTTAGCATGGAAAAATAAACCATATTTTTATATATTGATCATAAATTATTAACTTTCACTCCAGAGTTGAAATATTTTGCTGCAAAATGAATTTAAAATATTTTTCTAAAAATTAATTACAATAGAAATAAATTTGAATCGACCAAAAAATGATACTTTCACATAACAGAGTAATAATCATAACACTTGTAAGCAATATCAGTGGTATCAGTGGTAATTGTCTGCCCAAATGTTATAAAACTCTTGGTAATAGTTTAAATAAGGTCATGGGAATTTCTTTTGCTCCAGTAAAAAAAAAGAAGCTTGAAAACTCACCACCAAAGGAGAAAGGGCGTTGTATGCAATATTGTTAAGCAAAATAGGACATGAAGACACCAATTTAAAATGTGTATAATAGTTTCTGAAACGTGTTACAAATCATGTTCAATGTGTGTTGTATCAAAGGCACTATTTATGGTGATAATCTAAACAATTGGCAGAATAGAAAGATGCGATACTCAGACATGTGCGTAACATTCTTCCTGATATGCTAAAAGCCACTATTGAAAATGCAGTAATGCGATTTAAGTTGCTTTCCGAAAATGACGGAAGCCACATTGAATATGCTTTGTAACACCTTTCAGAAATGATTAAACACATTTTAAACCGGTGTCTTCATATCCTATTTTGCTTAACAATATTGCACACAGCGCTATTTCTCTTCTGTTGGTAACTTTTTGAACTTTTTTTTGGAGGAAAAGAAATTCCCATAACCTCCGTTAAACTATAACCAAGTTTGATAATATTTGGTCCAGTAGTTTTCCTTTTATGACTATTTCAAAGTGGAACTTAAATTATTACCACCCTGTATATTCAATGGTTGCCTTTCTTTTATAGCCTATTTTCAAATGAATTTTCAAAACCATTCCTTCAATCTATATACTTAAAGAATACCAATCTGGATAATTGTCTTCATGTCCTATTTTGCTTAACAATATTGCATACAGTGCTATTTCTCTTTTGATGGTGACTTTTTGAAAGGTTTTTTGGAGGAAAAGAAATTCCCGTGACCTCCTTTAAACTATTACCAAGTTTGATAAAATTTGGTCCAGTAGTTTTCCTTTTATTACTATTTCAAAGCTGAACTTTAATTATGACCACCCTGTATATTCAATGGTTGCCTTTCTCTTATAACCTATTAATAGGTTAATCGATGGACAGGATTAAAAATTTACTTAAGTTATGAAATAAATTTTAAGAATTGTAGAAGACTTTTTTACAATTCGCTTAATATTGAAATAAATAAGATGCAAAATTATTGAATTATTTTCTTATTTTGCATAATTTTTTATGTGTAAACATTTAAAAATGCATTTCTTTGCATATTTACAGAAAAGTGAAATACTTTTTCTTGCCTTCAATGATTAATGATGGATTTGATTTATAGTAATCTCAAATCTAATTTAAGTAAATTGATTAAGAATTTTCAGATATGCTACAGAAATCAAAAGAGAAATCTACTCTTCAGTTTGGATCCTTGTAATGAAATAAAATACAAATAAGAAAATAAATAATCGATGAAGAATATAAAATTGAGGCACAAATTATAACTTCAAAACTAGAATATTTATTTTATTCGACACTTTTCATGATCGAAGAACAAGTGTAAGTATGATACTATAAAGCTTTCGGTGAGAATATTTTTTTTTTCATTTTTTTATTGAAAGTTCATTATTATCAGTCTAAAAACAATCTAAGTTTGAATGGAATTTGAAAAGTGATAATCTTTGAGTATATTTCATCACGATAATATACTGTGGAACATAAATCAAAGCTAATGCATTCATATTTGAAGTATCAAATAAATTAAAATTTTATGGTTTGCTTGACGCTCAACTTAAAATATTGATTTGAGTAAATTTTTGTTAAATTATGAAACAGAAATATTAATATAACTGTTTGTTTGTTTGTTTCTTATGGCACTTGCCACTGACAAGCCCGCTGTTACGAAGACAGCGATTTAAGCCTGAGGGGGAACGTCTCTTATTTTTTATAGCAGCGCCAACTAGGGCCAAGAGTACGACTTTGCCACTCACGCATCATTCATTCGCTTGCACAACCCCTTTTTACAGGAGGGCACATTCACACATCTCACAGATAGAACAACCATGCCCAAACCGGGACTCGAACCCGGGACGCCCAGATTACGGGGAAGACGCGCTACCCCTATGCCAGGACGCCGGCTTAATATAACTATTAAATGCAACTAAATTTCAAAGAAAAAGTTTTCTTCGTCTTGTATCGTTTTATATCGTAAAAGTCATTTCAGAAAACTTTTTGAAATTGATTTAATTTTTTTAAAAATAAATAAATAAATTATAAATTGTTTTTAAAATGTGGCAAAGCAAAAGAAAACGAACAAAAGAGGACAATAATTGAAATATATTTAAATACCTAGCTAAGAGGTGGTATATGCCGGTTAAAGATTGTTTGAGACATTGGGAAGACATATTGACTTTTTAGAAAAACCATGGAAGAATCGCTAACATATGTTTCGTTTCGCCACGGAAGTTCTGGGGAAAATTATCCTGATATTATCGGGATAATCTTCTTAAATAAATAAACACTAAATATTTCCATATAAATTTTACAATGAAATAATTGCAAAAGGAATATAAGGTTTTCCGTTAAATTCAGTTTTGGTTTTTAAACACTGCGGTATTATGATTTATAATAAAAATTATGTGCATGCATTTATGAAAATAAGTAATTCAAAAACTTATTGCATTAACTCTTTGAATAAAGATTTCTACTAACATGCAAATACTAAAGGAAAGAGAGAAAAAGGCGTTCCAAAACAATGTCCTTCCTAAAACTCTTGCATTCAATAAGATCTGTTTATTTAATCTCTTTTATTTTAACTGAAAAAATTTATAAATATTGCCAAAAGTTTTAATATAAGATACCTATCAGGATAAAAACAGCAAGAACAATATTTTTAGTTATTTAAAGCTGTTTGTTTATTTGCAGTTTACTGGATTTACAGGGACCACATGTATAGACACGAAATCTTATTTATATACTTCAATTTGCTACATTGAACTTAATGTATGCAAACGATTACTTTATCGTATCGTCAGAAAATCTCTTCCCCCTTTTTCTATACTACTTAACTCTCTCCTTATTTGAAGCTGATAATTAAATTCAATTTATTTCCAACTCCATTACAAGACTCAAGAACTTTCTTTAGTTAATATATGTTCCAATAGCTGGGAATATAATTCAAATATTTCGTTCAATTATAATTTTTTCCGAAATATTTGCAAGTAATAAAGCGTTGCTTGAGCTGAATTTATTAAAGGCAATACTTTGCTGAACTTTGTCACAAATGTCAAAAGAAAAGTTTCTTAATCGAAATTATAAAAAAAAAAAAAAAAAAAATAAAAACTTAAGCTTTTATCCAGTTATTTCTCTACGAATGAGATTTCTTTGAATTTTATATTATTTTTCTTAAACATGATTCGTGTTCATATTTAATTTTTTATTTCTTGGAAGGAAAAGAAGAAATCTAAGAATTATTTTTGAAATGTTCTGCTTTTTTTAAAGTAACTCTGTTTGAAATTTGAAATACATTTTCATTAAAAATGGTGTAAATTATTGAGGATTTTTAATTAATTCTCAATATTATTTATTTTAAATATTTAATTAAAATTTTAATAAAAATTGGTAGAATAGTTTTCAAAAATTGTCCCGAATGTTCCTTTAAAACATAACAAAAAAATTACATAAAACTATTAGTTCGAAATCGAAGTGATAACCTTTAACTTTAATTAATTTCATTAATTTTTTTGTATGATCTAGAAAATAAAGTAATATTATGGTAATAATAATTTATGAATATGGAACTATGTTTTCTGTTTTATATATCTTATTAAACTTGTTGGCATTTTTATTTGATTTCAATATTCTTTAACATATTGTTAAGGATTTACTATTTCCTCCGTCGGGTTTCTTTTCAGATTTGATGGTCGATGCAGAAATAAACAGTTCCTTTAGTAGAAAACTACGACGATGTTTATTTAACACGATGACACTAACACAGAAACGATTAATACACAGACATACAAATATGTATAGCCGAGACGAACACAACAGAGCACACTATAGCAAACAATAGCTTACAAGTCGTAAAGGTAGTAATAGCAGCTACAGCACACAAAACGGTCAGACAGAATTCAGCAGGAGAGGGAATCATCGTAGATTCGCTCTAGTAGGTCTCAAGTAGGTGTCTCCAAACGGTTGGAATTCTTCACTGTCTCTTCGCTTTAGCTGTATTCAGCTGCCGACACACTACTGCATGACTGGCTACTTACTCCTCAAAGGACACGATGCTGCTTCCACAATAAACACAAGGACTCAGCACACAGCTCAGTACAGCAATCGCTTGAGTTCCACACAATGCTGACACTTCGCCGGACTATACCACCATTGCTTCGCTATCCTCTCTTGTTTACGACTCCAACTCCGATTCCGATTCCAATTCCTTCCGGATTGAGACTGCCGGCCTTTTATAGTTCCCGTGGAACGGGCCGAGAATGTTTTCGGACCAATCAGGCGTATCTCAGCTCCTATTGGATGAATCGATAAAAGTTTCCAGTAGTTTCACTTTGTCATCAACTGACGCGACACCCGATCAGCACCCACAGGTCTGATCTTAAAACGGTCTTTCTTACGATGACACTACTCGTGCTGGGAAGCAAAAGTTACAGGTTTGTAACAATATATTTGAAACATACTTTTCTTGGTATATAAATCTAGGCACATTAAAAGATTTGTCAAAAAGTAATGTTTTTAATTTCCATTAAAATATAGAACCGGAATCTAATTCTTTATATTTATAAAGTTAAAGGAAATTTTTCCTCATTTCCTTATAAAATTATCCAATATTTATACTTCTGTTGTGTTGTTTGTAATAAAGGCAAGCAAATAAATCATTACATTAAATCAACATTTATCATCTTCAATACCTTTTTCTTTTTCGTATGAACTTTTGACTATGACCTAAGGCTTGAAACTATGATTTTTTTAGGAGTAATTGTTCAATTGTGTTGTTATGAGTATCGATTCAAAACTAGACATTGATTGAAAATTCTAGCAATTTAATTATTGAGGCCAAGTTATTATTCTTATAATTATTTGATGACAAATATTTATAAGAGTTTAAAATCAAATTTTCATTTTCGAAATTAAAATATTTTATTATTATTTTCAAAATAAATTAACCGAAGTTGCTTTAACAAGAAATTTAAAGTAAATTTATGATAAACAACAAACTAAACCTTTTGCTGAATTTAAATTTTCAATAGATGTTACTTCTAATTATTCTTTAATCCCAAAATATATTCTTAGTGAATTGTACTTCTATGCAGCAAGGAGATATTTTGAAAATAAAACCTTTATGTCTTTGTTAAATTATAGGAAGACTTAATGAGGGAAACATGTTTAAAAATAATTTTACTCGAAACAAATTTTTTTGTTTATTCCTTTCAAAGTAGAACGTTTGGCAAGAAATAAATTTAAAAGACTTTAGAAAAACCGAAGCATAAAGTTTATAAAAAAATCTGCTGCCTACTTTAATTATCTTTCTGCAATCTTTATATGTCTTGTCATCACTTTTAGAACTTTCTGCAATTTTAAATAGAAATAACTGAATAGCTAATGACAGTAACAACGGAATACTTTTAACAAAAAAATCCTGTTACCAAATAATTTAAGGTTTTTATTTTTTATTTTTTTTATAATCTTTTTTTAGTTTAGATTAATATTTTCAACATGATAATTATAGTTTTCAATAAAATTTTGAGGCTTTTGATATAATTTTGCAATATAATATAATTTTAAATGTGCTCTATGTTACACTTATTTTATAATATGCTATGTTCCATTTATGCTATAATTATTTTATTATTTTTTGTATATGGAAACATTCTCTAAATTTTTCAAATGTACATTTTTTAAAAATTAATTTTTAATCAATACACTTTGATTGTGTAATTAATTCAAATATTTCCGGAGAATAACTGATCACTCAAAAATATAAAAAAGAAATAAGTAGAAAGTTATGAAAAATAACCCTCTAGTCAGTGTAATATCTTGCTAGATCATATATTCAAATTTCAGATATCTTATGTTATATAAAAATCTTAATTCTATTCTACCGTTGGCTAAATACTGGCTTTAAGAACTATGATTATATCCGGTTGTCTATGTATTGTTTACATGAATGAAATATCAATATATAAGTAGAATAAAATTATGATAAATAGTAATTTAATCGTAAATTAGTAATATTAATTTTAATTTTAAATTTGACTTTATAATTCTTTTGAATAATCATCATTTCTTGTTAGGAAATGAGTAGAAATAATGAGATAAATAATGACATACAGTCTAAAAGATATAAGAATTCTGTTTGTTGCTAAGTAAATGCAACTTTTTTTCATATGATGTAATTTCTAATAAATCAAAATAAACTAAGTTAAACGTAAGAAATAAATCGTTTCCAATAATATTATGTTATTATTATATGGAAATTTAAAAATAATTAATGGTCCATAACAGAAGTAGGATTTTCATTCTTATAACGACATTATTTAGGATGTTTTTGAATGCGATTTAAATCCGACATCTTTATTTCCTTCAGAATGCTTATAGGGAATGTTTCTTGTCTCTTAGGACTAGTAAAACAAAGCTTATTGGGAAGAAATGTTCTTTTGTAGACAAGAAAAGTATTTCTCCTTTTTTTTTGACGGACGCAAGAAAAACTAATCAGATACTTTGAGTTGAAGACTTAGTAGTTCAATTTCCTGGTAATTTCCGGCATTTTGTTCGAGAATGGCTGCACTTTCACATCGTTTCGGTATATATATCTGTCACAAATCAAAACGTCTATGTAAAATTTATCTGAGCATTTTTCCCTATAAAATTCGTATATAAACCAATTGGGTTTTGTTATCAGTATTAATTCACTTCTGTTTATATAATTCTGCAACAGTAATCCTTTTAGTTTTCTATCATGCCTTTCGTAGTCAAACAAATTACCAATAACTTCAGATTTGGTTTCATATTTTTCACTTTATTTATAAATGTTTTGTAGTAAAATGCTAATTATTTGTTTATTTCACAATAACTTTGATTAAAATGTGTTAAAATAATTCATGAAAATTTGGTTAAAAGAAATTCTTATAAAATGTAGGCATTTTTTAATCAGTATGTTTGCAAACAGAAAAAAAAATTAGGTAAAAATTCAAAAATAGCAATGGATTTTATCAGCAATTATTTTTAAGTACATGTAAATCTACAAAAATTAAGTTGAGATAGTAATAATGTGTATGATAAACTTATTTTAAATGTTTTCAATTATCAAAAATGATAACTATAGCATTTACGTCTACGAAGGTAAGAAAGTTTAGATTAATTTAATCCTTTAATTAGAAAAACCGAGGAAATTTTTGCATCGTTAAAAATCGTTATCGTCGTTTTGTATCGTAATGCTCATCATCACTTAAATAAAAATGGTACATAGAAAAATTATAGAAAAAATGTCATGAAAGATATTCTTATTTTTTATCAGATTTTATAGAAAACGAAGTTCATTTAAATTAATTACAGTTTTTTCTAATAAAACTATAACTATTATTTTTTAAGCAGGCAAGTAAAACAAAAAAAAATGAATTCTTACGTTTGTAATTCAATACTTTATTGTATTTTATAAATCAATACATTTAATATCTAAACACTTAAATAAATAAATACAATAATCATACTTAATAAAAAATTTTAAGTCAATTTCTTGTAAGTATTTGTACAAGGGAAAATAAAAAAAAGAAAAAAAAACTATCCATAGAAACTACTAACACTTAAATCAGCGGTTCTTAACCTATGGGTCGCGACCCAAAATTGGGTCGCGAAGCATATTTCTTGGGTAGCGACAGATGTAAGTAAAGATGCTCAACTCATGGTTTACGTGCGGTATCCAGGTTTAACAGATATACAGGAGGACATTTTATTTTACAAACCAATGTCTACAACAACTAGAGGTGAAGATATTTTTCTTATGGTCGATTCATTTTTTAAAGAAGGATTAAATTGGAATCAGTGTTTCAGTATTTGCACCGACGGTGCAGCTGCCATGACAACATCTAAAAAGAGATTTTCGACAAGAGCAAAACAAATGAATCCACAAATTATATCGATTCATTGTTACATAGACAAAATCTTGCTTCAAAAAAATTATCACCCGAATTATGTATCGTTTTGGATGAAATTGTTGCGGTAGTGAATTTTATCAAATCAAGAGCTCTTAACTGTAGAATTTTCCGAGAACTGTGTTTCGAATTTGGTGCAGAATACGAACATTTATATTATTCTGAAGTTAGATGGCTGTCCCGGGGCAAAGTTGTTCAAAGAGTATTATCATTACGGACAGAAGTCGAATTATTTTTGATAGAAAAGATACACCCATTAGCATCTATGTGCTAATCAAAATGTCAATTATTTTCAAAAAGTTATAAATATATTTTAATTTGGTCAATACAAATTATTAAAAGCACTTGATTATTAATTAAATTTTCCTTGGATCGAAAAGTACTTTTGTTTATCTTTATTATTAAAAAAATAAATAAAAAATTTGTAAGTTAAAAAAACTCATCATCGTAGGATTGAAGATTTTTTAAAAATACAATCTAAAATAAAGCAATGAAAAAATTTTGACTTTTTCTCAAATATTTCTCAAATTTGGGTCGCAGCTTAAAAAGGTTAAGAACCACTGGACTTAAATATAAGAAATATTTATTGGTTTTAAGAAAAAGAAAGATGAATGTAGAAATTCATGCTAAAAAAAATAATGTTCTATGCAAAAAATACTAAATAATCAATAATATTCTTTATTGAACATTGAAAAGTTATTAAAATTAATAATGAATAACTGTTTATTAATGCATCACTATAATTGGGTTTTGTTGTTTCAAAGAATTTTACAAAATGTGAAAACAATGACTTTTTATAAAGTTACATTATTTTAGAATTCTTTTCTCACTCATTTATGAATTATATTATTGCGTTAAATTTAAAAACATTGACGTTTCATATTGAAGCAACAGGAAGTCTGTTTCAAGATGGGCCGCCCAATATTGAACATGATCGATAAACCACGACAATGGAGAATTGATATTCTTCTCATTCTAAAAGCTTCATTTACAGCTATAAAACTTGAAATTAAGTTTCGTATTTAAAAAATTTAATTTAAAGAAAGTCATCTTTATTTTAAAAAAAGATTGTACCGTATAAAAGCAACTATATTTATCAATAAAAATTTTTTAAGTATGCAGCTTACATATCGATAAAAAATTAACGTTGGATTAATATTACTTTTTAAAGCGCATAGACATTTAATAGTGGACATTTTATACTCCTTTTTCATTGCTATGAGTGCACTTCGTTAGATTTCGACATCGGAAGGATAGGGAAGCATCCCATGATGTACGATGGTCTTCAGAGCATGGTGTGCTATATGGAATATAATTTCAAAACAAGGCTCGATAGATTATTATTTCATCGAGAGATTATTAAATTAACCTCGAGATATTATCATTTCCCTTTCCTCATTTTAGTTTTACATTCTTAATTATTTGAATTTACATGTAAAATTACGTACCAGTTCATTAGCTGCAAATTACAATGTTATTGTTTTTATCGTCAAAAAATAATCTAGAATTTTTTGTTACCTTATAAGATCATTATATTTGGATAAATATTCTTGTTACACAGTAATTGATGTCTTGCCATTGTAAATATTGTTTGAATTCAATATTGCATTTTCTTTGTTTTTTATATCTATATAGATAACAACATAATTATGTTAGAGTATTTTTCTTTTGGGGTTGATAGAGCAATTTTTTAAATATTTAAATAATCTTTAAACTCTATGCAATTTTCCAATAAAATGATCATTCTCTATTTTCTATAAGAATTACAATAAATATTAAATACTTTAATTATTTAATAAATAATTTTGACTACATTGATAATTTCGAAATTTATAATAATTTTAAATTTTTCTTCTAAATGTTTATTTGATGTAAGTTAAACAAGCAACTTGAATCAGACATACAACTTGATTAAGATATACTCTTTGACTTGATTCTTTTTTGCCTTTTAAAATAGAACTATTTAAAGTAAATAATATTATGCAAACTATGTAGATCCTCTGTATTGTAATTTGATACATTCTTTTATAGTAATATTCCTTTTTAAAACTACACTAAGGGACTAATGGTAATATTGAGATATCAAATTCGACTTTTCAACCGTGTCATTCAGAATATGTAAGCAAATTTTAGAGGCATCTTTGTCACTAAATGACGCAGAAAGTAAATTAAGGGAATTGCTGATCCATCTTTGTAAGCAACAGTATTTATTCGATGGTAGTTAAATAAAAGCAAATTTAATCAGACATACAATATGAGCTCTCTGTTTTGATTCTGTAGTTATGGCTTTATAGTATTGAATTATTTGAAGTAAATAATATTGTACATTCTGTATAAATCCACAGTATTGTAATTTTATATATTCTTTTATGATGATATTCCGTTTTAAAACTATATAACAATCCACAATCTTAAAATTTAGTAATTCTATTGCAAGTAAATCACGCTCGAATTTGTTGAGAGAGATTATTTCTCAGGCTGTGTAACCTTTCCTTTTTATTTTAGCACCATAACATACCCGATTCATCCCAATTTACTCATTTTTCATAAAGCTCTTATCATTTATAGTTTATATTGTAAATGTATATTATGCGATTAGAATGCTTTGATTTGATTATATAATTTGGTGTTTGTTTATTTTAGTCTTCTCTTTACTTCTTTTATAGTTACTTTGCTTTTTACTTCTTTTTGGTTGCATTTCCGATCCTATAATGTATGCAATTAAGAATCTCTTTATGTCTCTTATACCTTTCAAGTGTGTCACACAGATATATGGCAACTCAGAATGAAATTTCATATTTATTTTGCTTCCCAAAATTGACCACTGATTACATTTACTCTACAATATACCAGTATAAAATTGAATATGAATTTATTTCCTGCAATAAATTTCACAATAAAATTAATCCCATTTCAAAATGACAAAAGTTTTAAATGAATATTTTTAATCCCCCCTCCCCACCAATTTCCAGTATTAAATTCAATTTCGTTTCACAAAAAATTCTGAAATGTTTGACATAAAATCATAATAATCTTCTTTCCATAGAACAACTTTATAATAAGAGAAAAATTCTTCATTCATTCAACATTTATTTTAAATTACATGAAAATAATTTTCATTTCTCCATCACTTCAGTTATGTTCAAAGAATTATTTAACAGAAACAATTTTTTTTATTGACACTGCTTTGTTTATCTTTAATTAATTATTAGTCTTTCGTGCTTCGATTCAAGAAACTTATGAAACATTTTAAAAATAAAAACTTGTCCGAGTTAAAATTCTCTCTCAAAGTAAGAGTTTTTAGTTTAAAAGTAACTCAATCAGCAGTAAAGTAAAATCCTTAAATACGAAGCAGAGAATTTGCTAGTAGAAGGTTTTGATATATTTTTACGGATTATGAAAATCCATGGAAATCAAAAGTCTGATTTCTTCCTTTGCGAAGTTAGAAGAGTAGGTTACTAAAAATAATAAAATAATGGTTGAAATAATGGATAAAGTTTTAAATGTGTTTTCTATTCAAAGAGGAATCATAAATAGTAATTATGAAACTCTTTGGCAAAATGTATTTAGGAAATATTATTGGATTTTGCTATTTGATTTTACCACATTTTGAATTCATTAATTGATTTTCCCAAGTTTGGAATCTATTGTTTGATTTATTTTACCAAGCAGTTTTGAAAAGTTTTTATTATCAGTGAAAAATAATTGATGCTAGTTAACAAAATGATGTATAAAATTTTTTTACAGGAAACTGGAAACATTTATTTCTATTCGTAATAAGCATTTTTTTCAATAACGCTAATAATTATGGAATTATCTTGTTAAAAATTTTATGTTTAGGAATGTATTAATTATTTCCGGTATAGGAAAAGGCAGCAAGAAATTCAGCAATTTATTTTCTACACAAAAGATGCAAAACTTGTAATTTAAAAATACGTTGATTAGGTGAAATCAGTGTAAAACTTTTCAGTTGTTAACAATAAATAATGAATTCTAATTCTATGGCAACAGCAACGTAATCGGATCCACTTTTGATACAGATAGTCCTATCTTTTTAACTGTCAATTTTTTCTATTCCTCTTAAAGTTCCATCTCGATTAAAAGGGAATTAAATGGGAATCTCGAATGGGATTAAATTTAAATTACGGATAGTAAAAATTCAGTTCTTAAATAAAAACAAGTTACTGCGATTAAAAAAAAAGCTAAATAACTAATCTACAGCAGTGGAGATAGAGAAATATAAAATGGGTATGAGATGAAATTACTTTGAAAACAAAACTTTTATTTAGACAAATGACTAAGTTTTACTGAAAAATAGAATATTATTTATACATTATACAAATCGCTTAGAATAATAGCTATATTAAATGTATTAGACACAATTAGACACCATCCACAAATACCAATATAGATTTGTAATTCCATTTAATTTATTAATTACAGTAATATTCTATTTTTGTTCCAAAAATTAGTGTTCTGTTCTGAAAAAAAAATATATTTCTTTATTTGAAGAAATGAACATTTTATTAAGGATTTGTGATAAAGATGTTTTTTTAAATTAATTTCCTGGCAACTTGTAAAAACCAGTTTCATAATGGTTAGATATTACAAAATCGAAATGACTAATTTTTATTTTGTCAATTCAAATCTTACGATATCTTATTTTTATTGCATTACTTTGATCGTAATTATATTACTACAGAAGAAGAAAATTTCAAATTAACTGCAAATAAATTAATGGTTCCACAAATCAAAGAGGAATGTTGTTCCAGAATTGATTTAATCTGCCATATATTTCATCCATAACAACTTATTAATCAAAGAGAGATTGCTTATTTCAGTGCCATTTCGAAGAGCTTTATTATTTCCCTTTCTTTCACAGTGAGAAAAACTGAGAGTAAATTTGTCTTTTCTGATATCTTCTAATTACTCCAGAATTTGAATTTTTATCAAAAGAAAAAGTTCCCAATCTTTTAAAATAGCAAAGTTCACTTGAGTTTACTATCAGATAAAAATGATATCATTTTCATTGCTCATTTTTCTAATTATCATACTTGATGTTGATATGGTGCTAGATTAATACAAGATATTTGCTATTGATATGGTATTAGATTGGTACAAGATATTTGCTGCTGATATGGCACTAGATTGATACTAGTAAGGTCCTTGCTGTTGATATGGTACTTGATTAATACGAATAAGTTGTAGATAAGGAATGCTAAAAGCTAGAAAAATTAAAGACTTTCCTTCTTGCTTGTTAAGCGAGAAAAAAAAGTGTTGAGCCTTTTTATTTTTATTGGATTATTGATCGCTTTTGATGACCACCTGGTTCGCCAGGGATATTTGATTTACTTCATTTTAAACAAATCCATTAAATATAAAGTCATGCCCGTAATACCATCAAATTATCAGAAATTAAAGTTGTATTAATTTGTTTTACATATGTACTGTTCATTGTGTGCATGAACATTTCTAAAAGAGACCAGACCCATGACATTATAGAGCTATTAAAAAAAATAAATGTCTGGCTCATCTGTTTTTTTAATTTTTGCAGAGCTGTTACTTCATTTTTATTCGTTTTGTAATTTGCCCTGTTATTAAACAGATAAACATTGTTATTTAACATTCAGTAATCGAAAAATATATTTGCGTTGAATATTTGATTAAAAAATGAAAGCAGTTTGAATTTCAGAGTAAAAATGTAATGTATCTTTGGAAATTAAGCAAATTAAGCAAAATATTTTTAAAAATATTGTTACATTTTAGGAAAAATATACGCTTTTTTTAAATTATTGTTTCAAACGGTATAAAATTCTATTTTTTTCAACAATATTTTCAGAAATTAGATTGGAAAAACGCAAGAATTTAGATTAATTTTTAAATAATTAATATTCTAATCAGAATTTCAAAAATAAAATCGCTTCGAGACACTTATTCCAACTATTTAAGAAATATATGTTTTAAACTTCATATCTGCACGTCAGACTGTCTGGAATGTAGTGCTCCAACACAGACACACATTTATTTTTATTATTAATGGAGACTGACATCCTGCTCATAATTAAATTACTACACAATAAAAAATTATTCTAACAGTAAATAAAATAATACTTCGACAATTTGGGATGTGAAAAACTATTTCAGAAATGATTCAAATTCAATTCAATAAAGATTAAAATGCATTTTCTAGATTTATTTAAAAGTGTAGTAATCCTTTCCTCTCATTTGCTGATAAATATAATTGAGAATATATATATTCTTTTTGATATTTTCTAATTACCTTACTGTTTGAGTTCGTATTAAAAGAGAAATTATCTCAATCCTTCAAAGCAGAAAACAGCGACTGAGCTTTTAATCAGAGAAAAATAATAAACCAGTTCTGGATGACTCCTTTAATTATTACACGTGTTGTTGCTATGGTGTTGGATTAATTAGAATAAGCCATGAAGGAGGAATTTTAAAAACTGCAAAAAGAAAACATTCTTCTTCTCTTCTTTAAAGTGGTAAAGAAATATATTGCTTTCATTTAAGAAAATGAAAAGTTTCCTGAAGATTCTTTGGGTCTGTTCTTTTTAAATAATTGTCAAATAGACAAAGTGAAAAATCTTTTAAAGGAGCAGAAATTCTCTGAAAGGGGAGAAGAAATTATTTAAAAGGAACGAGAAAAATTCTTTATTCGTTGGTGCTTGTATATTAAGTTGAAATAATTTTTGGAAATGATTTCTTAAGTTTTTCTTTCTTGGAAGGAATAACGTACATTGCTATATTTTTTTAAAGAAATTAAAGGATCTTTAAGATGTTATGGATTTATTTTTATGAAATTGATGCTGATAAAATAGTTCTTTACTATCAAACCTTCTTTAACAACATTTTCAGCATTATATTTGATAACGCTAATACTTAATAATAATAAATTCGAAAATTATCAATAGAATTAACTTAAAAGAATTAGCGACAATAATTGAAAAGAGTATTGGGGCCTAATAGATAAAGCATAATAATAATAAATCTAAAAATTAATGTATATTATGTAACTACAGAAAGTAAGGTTAATGTAACGTGAAAAATTAAGGATAAGATTCCAAAAACTAACAACTGAATAGAAAAATAGCAAAAAAGTAAATTAAATGTAAAATAATGTCATTTTTATAATATAAAATGCCTGCAAAAATGAATAAAGTTAATGCCTATAGTAAGTACATTTCTAAATAAACATTAATTTAAAATGAAATGTTAAAATTAAATGAATGCAAAATTTATGATTTTTTTATCAATCTGCTGCAGTATACAAAAAAGGATAAATATTGATTTTTAAATCATTGGAAGTCATTTAATGTGAAATTGCAACTAAAAAATTTAATTTAAATTAGTAATAATAAGTGAATTTTAAAGAGATCTTAAGCAATAATATATTTTGAGATACAGTTATTAATTCAAAGCTAAATTTGTAATGAATGCAAGCTAAATAAAAAAAATAATCAAATTCGTTGAATATCTAATAGTTCCAGACATTGAATCTCAAATTTCTGCTATACATTTATTGAATTCAAAACTGTGTTCGGCTGAACTGATCTGGTAATTCAATTTAAATTTAACAAAGAATGGAATAGAATTATTGAAAATTCTGAGGAAATTCCACTGAAAATTGTTTCCTATAAACGCTTCTAAAATAGTACAAAAGTAATTCTTTAGTACAAAAGTGGTATTTACGTATTTGAAAATCTTTTAAATTGTGTTAATGTTAAAATGTTTTCTGAATCGTAATAATGTAGGAGAAGCTTTTTATGTTACAAATGACAACTATAACGTATTCATCAAAGTATTCAGAAATCAAAATTAATTATTAATTTAACAACGATATCTATTAAATATATGTAATGCCTTAATTAAAAGAAGATATTTTATTAATTATGTGTGATAATTAAGAAGAGATAAAATTATAATTAGGATATACTTGACAAAGAAATGTTTGGAAACCATGGTTTAATCCATTTCCCAACTTACAAGCAAATATCAATCACTTGTATATTGACGTTTATTATTAAACAATTATTAACAAATAAATATTAAACATTTATTTTCAATAGATTCCTTTCTGTATTGATTTAGGAAATCTTCATAATCTTGGATTTCATATAAAAAAGTTAATTAAAGAATTCAATGTTTTTTTTTTGTTTTCTTTAAATTTATTTCTATTGAATCTCTTCCATTTACAAGCTTTAAAAATTTCTTTTTTTATAAAAAATGCTTATTATATTTGGTCACAAACGATTAAAATATTTAAATTAAATATTAGAGATTTACTTGAGTTTATCAATTAAGTAAACTGAATTTAATTTAAAATGGGATATGACATTGAATCATTTTATTTTAATATTGAGTTGTATGGTAATGATTTGTAGCTTAGGATTTTAAAAAGTAAATATGTACTATTTCACATAAACAAGATTCAGTTTCAAATAATTTGCGCAACAATAATTTTATAGAATAATGGAAGTGGTTCAAATATTACATTTCTTCAAATTTCTTATCATTCATTGACATCCGTATTTAAGAAGTTGTTTAGTTAAAAATATATATTTTGGATTCTTCAAAGCTTCACGTGATTATAATATACAGAATTACCGCTGATTTACGAGAATGGATTGCGAAACATTTAGTATGAAGTGTTTTAGGCCATTAACGAAACCATTTTTTAGGCAATGAAAAATGGTATTTCTCCAAACATCGCAACACATTAAAAATAAATTAATTAAAATGAATGGTTTTTCAACTGCAGTTTATTACAGTCTATATTTGCGAAGTCAGCTCAAGCACTCATGAAGCCAGAAGTTTTAATATGAAATTTTTAACTGAAGCATTTTTTCTACATTTTAAAAAAAATGAGCGATGAAAAATAGGTGACTCTCATTTATTTTGAGTGAATAATGAATAAAGATCTTTTTCTATTTGAATAAATATTTTCTTTTAAAAATTGTGGAACGTTGGGTTATATGGATAGGAATCTAGTAAATGATACCATAAAAATGAAGGATAGTTTAATATTTAGCTTTACTCTCTTTAAAGAAAAAAGAAGAGAAAAAAATATACTAGGTGATTTCAATCAGAAAATTGCAATTTTATGGTGGTCATTTGTTTTAAGTTGTTTAAAATGCAGTTATTTCTTTAAAAATGCAGTTCATATAGATACTGAGTTTTGTGGAAAAAACTCCTCCTCGCACAGAAAGGCAAATTTCATCTCTCATTACTTTTAATCTATCAGCAACATGTTCAAATTAAAATTGTCTTTAAAAACGGCTGAAGAATATTAAGAATAAAATATGACCTTGCGAATTAAAGTCCATGATACAAATTAAGATATATTAAAAAAAGCTCAAAACATATTAACAATCAATTTTAATTGAAATATTATTAAAAAGGTTTATGAATAACTTGTGAATTTTAGAAGAATTTGTTAATAATAATGAACGAGCCTCATATCTTTTACAAGAGTATTTTTAACAAATTTTTATTAAAAATATAGACAATAATAAAAAAAAAGAAATTACACAAAATATGATAGTTAGAAAATGGTAAGGATAAATAAAAGATTACATATATAAAAAGCAGTTGTTTTTTCAAAGAAAGTATAATAAAAGCTGTGTTTATTAGAGACATGGGCCGGCACAAAAATTTGATTCATTCTAAATTTAATCATATATAGGGACACTAACTTGAACAAATATTTGAGAAGGAATTCTTTCAATGTTTGAAAATTAATTAATATTCATAAGGCTTTCATTCAGAAACTAAAGTTTCTCGGTCGAAATAGTTGGTCATGTATTCGAACAAGTAGGAACTTCTATCGATGGATTCCTTATCATCATGAAATTGAGAAGTTGCATGTATTGAAGTTCTTTCATCTTTATGATGTGATTTTTGTCAATTCTTATTTACATTTATCAATTAAAATACCATTTGAATTTAAGAAAAAGGATTACTTATGAACAAAATCAATAAATTATATATTCGTAATTGATATGGGAAGATAAAATATTAATCTAATTTCATTCTGTACATTTTGAATCAAAAGCAGTATTATTTCAAAGCCCACGGTTTTCACAGATTTTTATAGTTTAGAAAGAACAATAAGTAAAATATTTCTCATTATAAAACATGGCATTCTAATTACATTCTGTTAACAATAAGGCAGACATTTCCTTCTCTCTTTTTTAAAGAAGCTGTTCATTTCCTTCACATACGGTTTTGTTTATAGTTATGGATCTAATTGTTAAAATTAGCTTAAACTTTGTTGTATTACTTTATATTTGGATATATTCGCTACATTTGTTAATGATTGTTAATGTCTCTCATATAAGAATTGATCAAATGATCAATCAAATTATTTATAAATAAATGAGTTTTTAAGAATCCTTTTCTATTTCTGCTTATTAGAAAAATTAACATTTTCATTCATCTAATTGGTACACTTTTTAAGTATAAACAATCAATAAACGAATTAAATTTTTGGTTTGTAAAATTCAATGGAAATTTGTGTCATTGCTTATCATTTTGCATAAAACAATCTTATTTTAAGGTAATCATTTCTATATGATGTAGGATCCTCCGCTATTTATTCATTGTTGATTATTTTCTTATCTTGATTTTCAGTAATAACAAATACATTCAAGATTAATTATTGGTATTCAATATGAAAACGATTTAAATTCCCTTATCACAATGAAATATATTGTTGTGAAATATGTCCTACTACTATTACTGAATATAAATAATATTGCTACTGGTATTATTGAATAGATAGTTATTTAAAAAGAAAATTTAACACGTGAAGTTATGGTGAGTAAGCATGCAAACTCTACTTAACTTTTTACTAATTAAATTTCTAATTAAAATTTTCAGAACAAATCTCTTTTTTGTGCATATTATAAATTTCTAAAATTAATTTTTGTAAAATTTTGGTAGTTATTAAACTAAATCTGATTAAACTCCAATTAAATTAAATCTGATTTCAACTCCAATTAAGCTAAGCTTGATTTCAACTAAATAATTTAATTTATTTAATTTCTCAATTTTTAAAAATTATTTTCTGTATTACACTCTTGGATGTTTCTAATCTTTATAGAAATTTTGAGGCATGCCTATTCTTTAGCATAGTATAATTTTTTTAAAGAAAATGTCCTATAAGCGATTTTTCTTAATAATTCTTGCTCTTGGTCGGAAATAAGATTAAGTACATTATAATTTTAATAACATTCTTGAGATTGTAATAACAATCTTCAAGGCCATCACAGGGTAGAAAAAATGAACCACAAACAGGCCTTTAAACGTAAAAGAGTAAAAAGAGCAATGATTTCTTTCGAAGTTGTTGATGTCTTAAGCCTGATTACAGAGCATTTTATTTCCCCTCTAATCATCTCCTTGGAAACTCAAGGGCTGTACCCAGAAACCGCTCAAAAGGTTGCAGCATTTTTATTTTTATTTTTGGAAGAAATATATTAAGGCTATTCTAAGCCGCTTCGATAAAGGAATTAATTTTTCTTTATTCTTCCATGAAACAATACCTAGATAATTCTTTATAGATAGGAGAAACAATTTAGTTGAGAATATTACTTTCTTATTTATAACTAGCAAACGACATTAATAAAAAAGAAAAGGCTGTAGTGTATTTACTAACCATCTTACTATATTTCAAGTATGTTTTTATGTAATTGTTCAACTATAAAAAGTAAATCAACTTAAGATACAATACAGGAAATAATACATGGTTATTATATGTATATAAAATATTTTTATAAAGATAAATAGAAATATATTAGCTTATTTTTGTAATATTAATAAAATAATCTAATGATGAATTGGTTTTATCAAATCAATTTAATCAAACCATCTTTCTAAACTATTTATTAATTATATACTTAACAATGTCAGAAAGAATTTTGTAATATATGTAGTCATAGAAGATACTACAACTAAATTGATATTTTGGAAATTATTAAGTCTCTATTGTCTAATAATATCATCATATTGATTTAAAATTGGTGAAAAATGAGGGAAAATGTGAAGAAATTTATTTTTAGACAATTTCTAAAATTCTAAAATTTCTAATTTTCTATGAAGCTAACTTATCCAAAAAAATCACTATATTATAGAATTATTCAAATTATTTTTTTTAAGTTACCATGTAATAAACGACTATATTTACGAAATTATTTAATTCATTTTTAAAAATTACCGTGAAATAAACTACCATATGTACAAATTGTTGAAATTAATACAGATCACCTGTAATAAATATTCTGATATGTGTAATGCAACCATTAAGTCATAGATAATTTTATTAGAAACGACTTTTAAAATTATAAATTAACTTTAATGAGAGTTTTAAAGAAGTGCTTAAAAAAATGAAGGAAATTGATTTAAAAATTGCACCTGCTCAATTAAGAAAAGTGTAGAATTAAAAAAAAAAATCAATATATATACATACATACATACATACATATATATATATATATATATATATATATATATATATATATATATATATATATATATATATATATATATATATATATATATATATATATATATATATATATATATATATATATATATATATATATATATATATATGCATAGATAGATGGATATATATAGATACCAGTACTCATTATATCCACACATACTCCAGTAGGTTTAAAATAGAGGATAAATCCTATTACGGAAAATAAATGATAATTTTTTTCAAGACTTTTAAGAACATATACTTTTGGTAAGTTCATGACTAATAAATAAATATACGTAATAAATAAATATTAGTTTTATGAATCCCACCAATCCAATCAAACGAAATCGAATGCATATTGAATTATTTCATTACTTTACATGCTCAGGACGGAATACATGATTTTTTTTAAACATTCCGGAAAATGGCTGTTTGGTCTCTTATAAAAGTGTTCCAATATTGAAAGACGAAAAGTGTACATTCAATTTAATATGATTAATTAAATAATGTTGTATTTACAAATCAAATTAAAAAGGACTGGAATTATCCCATAGTAATTATTTTACATATCTTCGGTGGTATATATGAGTTGGTAAAGTATATTAGAAACTGACTGACTGCTTGGTCTTTAATAAAAAATTTCCAGTTTCGAGAGATAAAAAGATTATATGAAAGAGTATGTAATATGATTTGGTTGGTTAGTTTGCTAGTTTATTATTGTTTAAATCAATTCGGTATCTAAAATATTAAAAAATATCGAAAAATGTTTTATTATCTCCTATGATAAATTGAAACTTTCTAAATGTGTCTGTACAATTTTAGATCTGTATCTATATTTTTATTAAGTTATTGAAGTTTATTAAGTTATTAAGTATATTTTCATGCTGATTAAGAATGATCATATATATTTAAGTAAAATATCCTAATTCTTTTCTCAAAAAAGTCTAATGATAGTGATAATATTATAAAAAATATACTAAAATACCGTTAAAAGTTTAAAAAAAAGGAAGCAAAATAAACTTTCACGAAGAATAAACGAAATTCTACCAGCCTCAATATATAAATATCTTTAGAAATGACAAATACTCATGGGCATAGCTTAGCGACACCTTATCTTCTAAATACCTGAGGGAAATCAAAGCTTACCATTTCTTTCTAATAAAGAGTCTAAAAATGACAGGGGAGAAAAAACAGCTGAAATTTGAGGAGTATCTGGTTCAAACCATCCTTGCAATAGCTTGAAAATCAATCCTTTTGCTACCTCAGAAACAAGTTTTCTAATGTGTTCTGGCACAGAACAGTTCAAATATTTGCATATTTCTTCAAAAAGCAAATTCAAATATCTAGATGGGTGACATATTTCCTCTGGGAGAATATTTCCGTGAGCCCGAAAACGTCGGAAATGAGAAAACTTGATTGAACAATCCATTTGAAACAAATTTATTTTTCCGTTCTTGTGAATGAATTTCAGCTGGTTTGTATGCGCTCACAAATGTTTTCGTGTATTGTTTGCTCTATAAAAATTGAGTTGAAAACTAAAGAGTAAGATCATTTGTTTCATCGAATCGTGTTCATAATAATAAACTTCCTTTTAAAATTTGGTAATTTATGGTTTTAAATTGGCTGTAAAAGCACTTGACAAATCATATACGAATGTAAACCATTAAGAGTTTGCTTCAAGAATTTTTTTAAATGAATGAGAACAATTGGATTGTCTATCGTAAGGTTTTTTAAAGATAAAGTAGCAATGAAAAAAAATACTGGAAATTGTGTTATTTCATAGATTTGTAATTTTTAATTTATGAAAATTGTAATTATTAGTTTATTTAATAAGATCCAATCAAAATTTTATCATGATATTGTAGATGCATGCTTACAGAATTTTGTTAATTTATTTATATTATGAAAAATTAATTTTTATCCTGCATTTTCGCAAGAACCTATTTTGTTATTCAATACAATTATGAGATAACATAATCTCAAATTAGATATAAATATATATATATAAATATTGAAAAACATTAATTTTGCTGCCACCAGTTCTATATAAATTTATTTTTAAAATGTCAGTGTAATTAAATAAATATATGCTATCCAAATTGTGTTAATATTAAATCTCTAAAAAGTTAAAAATCTTATCAATACCGCTGTGCGCGATTGAACTAATCTGTACTTATTAATAAAATACAGCTTTATTAAAGCTTTATTCTAATTATTATAATGTAGATTTAATTTATACTTTATTAACTCGATACTACGAATCAGGCCGCTAAATCGTTAAATCCAGTCTGCATTTAAAATGGCAAACCTAGTGGGATCTTACAGAGGCAAATAAACTTAAAACAATAAAACATCTAATTTTCTGTTTGCCCTGTTTCCCTAATACAAAATTTGATACCATTCTTATCAGATTAAGAATTGGCCACACCTGCTAACACATAAACATTTGCTGTTAGGGGAACTCGCACCCCGAAGTACAATATGTCAGTGTCCTATGACGGTTCTTCACATCTTAATAGAATGTCCACAATTTAATAATGAACGAATTCGCTACTTTCAATCACCCCACATCGAATTAAAAGATATTCTTCATAAACTTCCCTATCCCAATCTTTCTATCTTTTTAAAAATGATTGGCTTTTACTTTTCGATTTGATTCTTAAATAACTTTTAGATTGTTTTTTACCATGGTATTACTTTTTGTAGATTTTACAGGTTGACAGATCCAGGAAAATGATGCAATTTAGAAAAAAATTTTTAAAACTTTTAAAATAATATGAAATCTTACCATATGTTTGACGCAGTTTAATCAAAAATGGTTCTTGCGCCAATAAACTCCATGAACTAACCAATCAACGAATCAGGCATGTGAAATGTATCAGATTAAAACAATCAGGAGTCAATATCAGTTTTTGGATTCAATTGATACTGATTAGTAATTAATTCATTTTCATTTGGACGATAATATATCAGTCTTACACAAAGTATTTAGTTATAGATATAACCCAGTTCCTCGTTCTACCTTGGAGACACTATGAGTACGCAAGATACTTTTAATTATATTCATTTTATCTGTCTAGCCCCTTTCTTTCTACTTCCCAACATACCTTGTTTGTCTAAATCAAAGACAATACCATATCATTATCAATACCTCTTCCAAAGAAACAAAATTACAATTTGGAATTGTATTCGTATTATTATCAGCTTCCAATCGGAGCAAATGCTAGAACCGAAAGTCACCAAATATTCGATTATATTTCGACAGGAAAAAATAGCTACCTACAATATCAAATACAAAAGTAAAAGATAAAAGTATCAGGAAAAATAGAGTACCATTTTCAACCGGTATTTGATATGGCAAAAATGGTTATCAAATAGATTTTACCAGCATGAAATTTAGCATGTTTCTAAATTGATTATCAAATACGCTGCGCTACGCTTTTTTGTTAAACTTAAAATGATTAAAATACTTCAATGACCCATTTATTTTGTTGCTATTCCATTAAAGTTGTATCGCGATATGTTCTTTGATTTGCCTGATTTTTATAATGCAAAATGTTTTTTCATTGCTTTGGAGAGAGATTGGCACCATAGTTGAAATCAATGTTACGAATTTCTCATGAGATTTATAAAAGGCAAGTCATGCAGAATGAAAAATCTTATTACAACTTTTAGGGTTGAAAAGGTATAAAAACATTTACATAATTATGAATTTTGAAAAATAAGAATCTTAAAATTTTACTTTTTAAAATAATTTTCAGATAACCATTTTAAATATGTTTTAAAATATATTATATGTGTAACCTATGGCATGAGAAATATAATTCAACAAAGCCTGGGGTGCAAATATATCAAATTGTATAATTCTATTTTCAATAATTTAATTAAAAATTACTAAGAAGAATGAAATAAAATATCAATTTTAATATTTTTGGCGATTTAATATTTTTTTCTTTAAAGAATAGCCCCAAGATATGATGTTAAAACTATTCTTCTATTTACATAAAATCTTTATCACCGATGAAGACTAAGTTATGATTGTTTGAATAAACATGTGATCTTTCACTCAGGATATCCACTGAGGCATTTGTGATTAAATAAAGTGATTTTGAGTGTAATATATCAAGATATAGCCCAACATTTGTGCAATTCATCAATGACTGCAATCAATTATCTGTTTGTTAGTATCTTTTAATTTATCTAAGTGATTGTAGCATACATCCATCAATTTCACTTGCCTGGCGTGGATTTGGATAACAGAAGTTTCTTTACATACTTATATTTAAAAATAAATAAATGAATAACAGTGGAGCTCGTGTATCAAAAGGTGCTAACATAAATGTTAGAAGTAAAGTTAAATGTAGTGTGCCGTGGATTTAACAAAATTTTCTTCTTTTGAATTTTTTATTCGATATTATATAACTTTCGAAACCTCTGCGAATTTGATTATCTAAAATTACTCTTTATTTTTATTTAAAAACAATGGTTTTCATTGATTTTTCGAAATATACAGGGTGTTTATAAAGTCCCGGACCCATTTTGATGTTTAATAACTCATAAAATAATAAAGATAGATTTAAATTAATAACATAAATGGTTAAATAGACTCAAAAAGTTTCATGACCCTTGTCAATGAACTTCCACGTGTGCCCCCTTCGTCGCACGGAGAATATCAAGTCGATAGTCAATTTCACGCCAGGTAGCGACAAGCATGTCGGCATCCACAGAGCCATTTGCGCACTTTATGGCGATTAACAATGCCAGAAACATGAAAGGATGCTTCATCGGAGAACATTATGCTCTTCAGAAAATCAGCAGCATCTTCTATCCTCCTTAGCATATCTGTTGCAAAGGCCATCCTCCTAGACCTATCGTTCGGTTCCAAAACTTGAACAATTTGAACTTTGTATGCATGCAGTCTTAATTTTTTCTTAATAACCTTGTACACCGTCGAAATTGGCATATCCAATTCTGTTGCCGCTGATCTAACAGATATTCTAGGATTGTGTACTGACCCACTCAACATCAAAATCACTTGTGCAAGGACGTCTGGAACGTTTCTTATCTTCGATACTTCCAATTTCTAGAAAATTCTTTTTCCACCGCAAGATGCTGTTTTTGGATGGAGGATCTTTTTGGTAAATTCTTCTGAAATTTCTCTGTGCTTGCACTATCGATTTCATTTCCATGAACCACCACAAAATCTGTGCTTTCTCTTGTGGTGTATGCATTCTCCTTAATATCCGCTCGAATAAGACATCACATATAAAAGTACTACATAGAACAAACACATCAAAAGTAAACATAACATTGCAATAGCTGCCAAAAACAAAAGAGAGAAAAATGCAATTAATAAGCAGACAATATTCAGAAAATTACAGATATTTAGACTGGAAAATGAAATTATCTGAAATTAACCACACGCGCAGACGATATTTACAAAAGTAAAAATATTCAAACCTGAAAAGGAAAATATATGAGTTATTCCATCAATAAATGTCATAAGTGTGTTTATATCTTTATTATTTTATGAGTTATTAAACATCAAAATGGGTCCGGGACTTTATAAACACCCTGTATATTGCTAACAAAGAAATATTTAAATTAAGAAATATTGCAAAAAATCAAAAGACATAATAAACATACTCATATCAATTTTTTTATGATTTAAATCGATTATTTTATTTTCTACAAAAGATAAAAGTAGATTTTTCAGATAATTTTAGAAGTTATTAAATGATTAGTTGTTAACAAAATGTTTGCTTATTTTATTTTTTTCTCAAAATTTTTTAATTAGCATCTAATAGCAAAATTTGCTGCATCTTAAAATCTATGTGCTTATTTATTTTTAAAGTTTGTTTTCGGTAATCAGATAATTTTTGCATCCCTTAAACAGAAAGAAAGAATTAAATCTTCTTTCTGTTTATTCATCTTTAAAGAAGGCTTGAATCCTTTTAAGACTCAGCTTCAGTGACGATGTTGAACTTTATTTTCGTCTGGCATTAGAACCAATGAATTGAATATTTGTTATTTATTTACCTGTATTGGATGTTACTGAAATGTATGATTGTCGTTTAAAAATCTATAACGTTTCATTTGATACAATATTACACTTTTAACTATCAGTTACATTTTAAAAATGTAAATATTCACTTGACAAAATTAGAAGACATGATTGAACGCAAAAAGCTTATCTTGGTAAACAAATCCTCTTGATAATCATTGTCTATTGTATCAGATGTGTCATATTTTTACTGTTACACTGGATTAATGACTCTTAAGAGTATTCTATTATTAAAAGTTATTTATCTCAAGCATTTGGTTCATTCTTTAAAGAAACTTTTTTTAAAAAATTTCGGTCCCAGTTAATATTCTAGAAAATTGTTAATCAAATCGCAACTTTATATCGATACACATTTACGTAAAATGCTGTATTACAGAATTAATTCGCCTAACTTTTAAATTTTGATACTGTTGTAGTTAAGGTTACGTGTATGTGTTGTGACTCCATTTATCTCAAGCACTTTGTTCATTCCTTAAAGAAACTTTAAAAAAAAATTTCGGTCCCAGTTACTATTCTAGAAAATTGTTAATCAAATCGCAACTTTATATCGATACACATTTACGTAAAATGCTGTATTACAGAATTAATTCGCCCTACTTTTAAATTTTGATACTGTTGTAATTAGGGTTACGTGTATGTGTTGTGACTCCATTTATTGCAACGTTTTCAAAAAAATAATTTTATTTACATTTTGACTAAAAATGTTTACTACGAACTTCATTGAGGCAGTGTGCGAGAGAGTTCCGCAGAGGATAGCTTTTTAGCAATACCCGGATGATGAGCGGCGCTGTAATTACGTCACACACAGCCTCGACGGAGCCTGTAGTTTACAGATATCTGATATGATTTATATGATTTATGTTAGATATATATGATTTATAATAGGTATATATGATTTTTGATAATCATTCACCACAATACCTTAATTGTTTTTTTTTGCCTGCATTTCAAGAATAAGCTAAAGCTTAAAAAAATATGTTTTGATTTAAGCGTATGTGGCGTCTTTTCATTATCAATTATGCCAACTTGGCGGCCGATGTTCAATATTTTTCCTACTTAAGTAAAATATTTCTACTTCTACTTTAATTTATCTTTTTTTCTGTAATATTCGTACTATATCTTAACTTCGCTGTATAACGTATATTATAGCTGACCTCCGAAAATTATCTCTTAAATCAAAGCCGTAGAATTTTTGAATCATTGACCATTTAATTGGAATTTCTTTTCTTTTCAAGAATGGTGAGCCATATTTGATATTGGTTATTGCTTCATCAAGTGGAAGTTTCTTCTATCAATTTTAAATTCCAGGTATTTTTATTTTTTAATCCTTTTTAACTTTTGCATTAGATCGTGCTCTTACTCCTACTTAGTACAAAAGTATTTTTTAATTATATCACATTAATTTAGAACATCTCATTTTTTTGGGAAAATTATTATGGAATGGTGACTTCTTAAAAGAATAATCTTAGTTTATTATAGATGATATAGATTTATAAAGCATTTTTTTATCGTGTAATACTTATTTTGGATTGTGATATTTTGACTTATGTAAACAACCTCATTCGAGTCTCTGCTTCCAATACTCCTTATGTAAATTTAGACCGTAAAATAAAATAACGTACACACTTTTAAACATGTTATTAGCTTGAAATGTTAGAGCGCTATTTAAATACTTGCAACTTAGATAACTTACAAATTAAAGAACTTAATAATGGAACATGTTAATTACGTTGTTTTTAAATATTTGATGATTATATGTTGGAATTATCACAAATTGCAGATAAAACTTCTAAGTAACTATTAGTACATTTGTAATTAGTAAGATATCAACAGTCCTTCTTTAATAAAGCGAAAAGTAAAAATTGATGCTACGTAAGCAGGTTCAGTGAATATTTGCACAATTATCTTTTAGAGGTAGCCTAGAGGTTTGACATCAAATTCTGGATTAAGTTCCACCATAGGAACTAATACTAAAAAATGTTGATATTATACATGCCACATTGATTAAAGGTTTTAATATTATAAAATCGGAAAGTGCATGGTAATATGTTCTTACACGAAAAACATTAAAACTGGTCATGTGTAGCATCTTTTGATGATTATAATCTGTGGAACCACTTAAACCATTAAGATCACAAATCTAAACTTAACATTTCGATAGCTGGTAATGCGGTTTTTTTCTAGTTTCTTAATCAAATTTAAAACTCGTATATCAATGTTTTCGTTCAATTAGTTATCTGAATTTACTGTTTTGGCCACTTAATATTGAAATTACCGCGAGTAATCAAATGATTATCTTCCAATGGCAGTTCAAATGCATCGGTAAAATGTCGGACTCTTTAGTGTTAACTTTGGATTTTCCTTTATACTATTTTTTAATTCTATTACTGCAGATATTTCTCAACCAATTTTGTACTTAGTATTTTAAAAAAGATTTGAAATGCATATCGATATTAAAATTACTGGACCAATTCATAGGTTCATTTACCCTTTAGGTAAGTAATAAAACTTTCAGTGGTTTATCAATTGGTGGAAGTCCATTTTATGCATTTGCCTATTCAATGATTGCTTTGTTGTTTTAGTCTTATTCTTATCTACATTCAACTTTATACCATTAAACCATTTAAGTAATCATTACATACTGTTTAAAAGACATCTGATGTTCATTAAACACATGACTCGCATAGAAAAAATTAAAAGCGTTTAAAATCGAGTTTCAAAGGGCATGACATTTAACGCCTTTCTAAAAGTTTTCTAACTGTTTATTTGATTAATCTTATATAGAAACAGGACACCAATTGATATTTAGTAATGATTTCTGTCCCAGTCTTTGACAGTTATCAAGCATGTTTAAGGTAATTCCAACGTTGTTTCGGATACCTTTCTTCATGTAGCTTAATTAAACTATCAATTAATTTGTTATGAAATTTTGTCTAAAAAATGGTCTTAAAACAATATCTTAAATTTTTGATAAAGATTGACTGAAGATTGAAACTAAAATAATATTAAACTTTTATTTGGATCAAAGTTGAAATTATTTAGCAGATTTTATGTCCGTACTTCCCGACAGGTTTTAGAAAATTTATTTTAAGCAGTATTTATTCACTCTATTATCCTGGTGGAACATCTATGGATAGATTTCCATTAATAAAGGGTAGATTTATTTGGCCTTCTAGTCTGAAAGACTGCATCTAATTCTTCAAAAATTGCACCACCTGTTTTTGTAAAATTTAGAGGCATTCTAAGTCTTTCGTAATAGAATGTTCCTGTTTCACACGATTCAGTCACATCCCTCTGAACATAATAAGGCATCTGATAGTAAACATTGCATCCTTCTGAACATATAAACATCTGATGGTAAAAGTGACTACCAAATGATGGTAGTCACTTTTACCATCTCGCATGTGTCGATAGAATTTTCAGAGTGATCAGAATATTTCTCAATACCTAATATGAAAGCTGAATTCTGTATTGAATAGTAAA
This sequence comes from Argiope bruennichi, assembly GCF_947563725.1. Taxonomy (NCBI): domain Eukaryota; kingdom Metazoa; phylum Arthropoda; class Arachnida; order Araneae; family Araneidae; genus Argiope; species Argiope bruennichi. The sequence continues at coordinate 42,338,546 of NC_079158.1, read as the reverse complement.
ATTCCGAATTTTCAGATTTTGATCATTAGAAATTATAATGTCAAGTCTTAGTTCAAAGTTTGAATTTTAATTATTTGTCATTTCTCGAATTTCAAATTCACAATGGATCCTAAGTTATTATGCGATCACAAATGGCTTGTTACAATGATTAAATTAAAGTTGCTAAGCATTATTGCTATTTTTTATCAAATAGACAAGGATCCTTCCAATAATCAAACTGGGTATTCCTACAAGTCTGAAAGATGCTTCCCGTTATACTATTCTATGAATATTTATGACTTCCTACAAAATTTATGCTATTATTTTACACTATTTTTGCAACTCCTGAATTCATTCATTCAATCAATTAAGTATATATAGAACTTAAAGCCAGCTTCATCTTCAAATCACTTAAAAGGGATGCTAATTATACAAGAATATTGCTCGAACGACTTATGCTTTTGTCCGACTTGACACTGTACAGCATCTCTACTAAGACTATACACAGCTTTATTCATGACAGATAAAATATTTTTTGGGTATACATGGGCAAAGGCAGAGTATAGGAACTTTGCTCAGGCTCTTAAAAATATGGACATGCCATTAGGTTTCCCCTTACGCCTTTAATCAATTTCTTTAAGATAAGATGCTTTATAGATAAAACATTACAAATTATGCCGAATGGCCAGCAGGCCTTCGATTCTACTCTAGCCAATTGTTTCTTCCAGTGATTTATGTCATTCTGTACTTTATGTAAATAAATTATTTTCATCTTTTAGAGTCTTAATATTTATAAACGTTATATATTTAAATGAGAATCTTCTACCACTCATAAGTTCCAAGTAGAATAAATTATGCACATATCATAATATATTGCAAAGATATATGAGCTGAAATCTGATAATAACCAAGTTCCCTGTAATAATTTATTTTCGTTTCTGGTAAGATAGAAAAGTAAACAATTTTCAAACGGATCAATAAATTTGTCTTGGGAAGATTTTTTTTTATAGTTAATGAATTATTCAAAGCTGAAACTTCACATTTCAGATATTTTCCAAATATTCGCTTGTTTTATTCAAAGACGTTTCCCACCAATGTGATAAATGGGCTGATGTAGAATATATAGTACAGAAAATTATTCTGCTTTAAAAATTCCGAGCATACATGTTTTCAAGATTATTTTGATGTATTATGTTCCAATATATCATTCTGAGGAGGAAGATATATTTCTGCTCAAATAATTGCTTTTCTATTCATATAAATTATCTGTGTTATTTGCTTCTTATTTTTACACTAAAAAGATTTATTTTCGTAGAGAACTGACTATTTTTGTTTCGTTATAAATGAAAGCAATTAGATTTAATTTATTGAAAGAAAATTTATAAAATTTATGTATATTTACATATATGTGTGTGTATAAAGTTATGTTTTAAAATCTATCTTCAAGATTAAATTAGAATTTCAAATCTAAAATTAATCAGTATTTTATTTGCATTCTTGCTTAAATTATTTTTGTTCTGTTTGTTTATAAATATATGTTTCAAATCGAATAAAATAAGGGGATTATAAAGAACTTTTAAATATTCCGTGTCGCATAAATTACTCTGAATTTAAAAATTCTTTCAAAACTTTTAAAAATCCATTCGATGTTATTGGAAAATCGAAATTCTTTCATTTTCTATTTGAATTTAATTTCGAAATTTCCAATACGGCATTAGTTTATTTTTAAAAATGTATAAGAAATCTTTCAGCTTGGATCTAAAACCATATTTATTGAAAATTTTAATTCAAATTTTAATGTCATTTTAAAATTCCCATTATTTATTTTGCAAAAACTTCTCTTAAATGTGGAAATGAAAATAAAAAAAAAACATTTCAGAAATTGTATTGATTACTTAAAGGTGCATCTTTTAAGTCATTATGAACCGGTAATTTTTTTTTTACAGCGTGAACAGGAAAAGTTAATATGGACAGCATGTTTAACGGATAATTTTTTTAAAGATATGAAGAAGGCTCAAATTAAAACCAAAAAGAAAAGTTCCTTTTTTAAGTAATTCTTACCGATTTTGTTATTAATAAATCATTGGATATTGCAGATAACTGGTGAAAAATGTTTCTGCAAACAAGAAGATCTATTAAACTGTCAGGGTTGAAGTTCTACTTTTAATAGGATAAAAAAGATAAAAAAAAAGAATTCAAATTTCATTATCTTTTCTATGTTTCTCCAGGAAATTCAGTTTGGCTCTTCGCTAAAAATATTTTTTTCTTTCATTTGCGTATTATTCTCATTAATGGGCACGTTTTCCCATTCAGGCATAAATTACTCAATTTAAAGAAGAACTGCAAATTTTTTCTGTCCTTTTTTGCTTCATTTCGCGCTTAAAGAACTTTCACCATCATGTTGTACTTTTCATAGTTATCTTGATCCTTTGGTATTACACGCGATTTGATGATGGGGATTTTTAATGCTTGTACAGGTTTTTTTTTTTTTTTTGCAAGTGTTTATTTTGTCTTTCACGATAGATGCTATAATGAGGTTAACTTCGGTAATACTTTTGCTATGTTGCTAGAATAAAAAAAAAGTGTTAGCGGTTTTTTAACATAACTGATCAGAATATGTAATTTTTGAAATTATAAAATGCGGTTACTCTTAATGAATGATATCTATAGATATCTGATTGAAATTATGCAGAGCTCCTGCATTTTTAGTTTGTCATCTATATAAGACTGTGCATCTCTAAGAAAATGTAATTTAATGTTATATTTTTTTATTGAATTGTTTAACTATTTAACAAAAAAATTGTCTAAAAAATTGAAAAATTGTTAAAAAATTAATAAAAAAATTCTCTAAAAAATTGAAAAATTGTTAAAAAATTAATAAAAAAATTCTCTAAAAAATTGAAAAATTGTTAAAAAATTAATAAAAAAATTCTCTAACTGTCCATATTGAGTTGCTGAATTCTTGTTAACTGTCCATATTGAGTTGCTGAATTCTTGTTAACTGTCCATATTGAGTTGCTGGATTCTTGTTAACTGTCCATATTGAGTTGCTGGATTCTTGTTAACTGTCCATATTGAGGTGCTGGATTCTTGTTAACTGTCCACATTGAGGTGCTGGATTCTTGTTAACTGTCCACATTGAGGTGCTGGATTCTTGTTAACTGTCCACATTGAGGTGCTGGATTCTTGTTAACTGTCCACATTGAGGTGCTGGATTCTTGTTAACTGTCCACATTGAGGTGCTGGATTCTTGTTAACTGTCCACATTGAGGTGCTGGATTCTTGTTAACTGTCCACATTGAGGTGCTGGATTCTTGTTAACTATCCACATTGAGGTGCTGGATTCTTGTTAACTATCCACATTGAGGTGCTGGATTCTTGTTAACTATCCACATTGAGGTGCTGGATTCTTGTTAACTATCCACATTGAGGTGCTGGATTCTTGTTAACTATCCACATTGAGGTGCTGGATTCTTGTTAACTATCCACATTGAGGTGCTGGATTCTTGTTAACTATCCACATTGAGGTGCTGGATTCTTGTTAACTATCCACATTGAGGTGCTGGATTCTTGTTAACTATCCACATTGAGGTGCTGGATTCTTGTTAACTATCCACATTGAGGTGCTGGATTCTCGTTAACTATCCACATTGAGGTGCTGGATTCTCGTTAACTATCCACATTGAGGTGCTGGATTCTCGTTAACTATCCACATTGAGGTGCTGGATTCTCGTTAACTATCCACATTGAGGTGCTGGATTCTCGTTAACTATCCACATTGAGGTGCTGGATTCTCGTTAACTATCCACATTGAGGTGCTGGATTCTCGTTAACTATCCACATTGAGGTGCTGGATTCTCGTTAACTATCCACATTGAGGTGCTTTTATTATTAAACTTTATATAATTGAATTGAAATATAAAAAATAATCATGTTGTTTAAAATATCCAAATTTTAAGCATTCTTTTAATGGAAAAATCATAGTTTTCATTTTCTTAGAAGTAAAATTTATACTAAAAGTTCACTGTTAACGGTTATTTAAAAATTTACCAGTTTGCAAGAACGTTGATAAATACATTAATAAGTCTGGAAACTTCTGTTATTTAAATAGATTTGTAGAAGGTATTAAATTTGTTTCATTTTAGTATCGTAAATATTTAAATAAAGGGCGAATTTGCCAAGAAATGGATGATTTCTTTTTTTTTAACTTTAAGAAAGACAAATTTGGCTTTTTGTCATGAAAATAGAAACATATGCTAAATAAAATGAAACTGTCATTTTTTTCAATGAATATACTGAATGAATAAGTATTTATTATTATAAAATTGGTAATCGATATTATACTGACTTTAAAAAATGTAAAAATATTTAATTTTTCTACTGATTTGCATTTTGTTCAATTGCTTTGTCAATGAGAATCTTGTAATTTCAGAAACATATTTGATAATACTAATAATCTTTTAAAATTCTGCGTTATGGCGAGGGGATATTTAATAATAGTTGATGTTGTTATCTCCCAAACAGGAATTTTATTTACACTGCGATGGGTTTTTTTTTCGTGGCGCATCTGTTATAATTGATTATTATTGAATTTTTTTAGTTATATAAACAGTCCCCCAACTACATAAATTCGGATTAGTGAAATTCTTCATTCTCAGGGGTTGAAAACGGTCTAAAGAATCACACCTTTATGACCACTAATTTTCCTGAATATCGTTTTCGATCAATTTTAAGAAAAATAATGACACATGCATGGTATTAAAAGTAGTAATTTTTGAAATTATCATCTTGTACATCAAAGTATGAGCATATATATAGAGGTACAAGAATGGATCTGAATTAAATAGTACAATGTTCAATGAAGTAAGTGGACGTACAATGAAATAGTGCAATGTTCAATGAAGTAAGTGGACGTGCAATGAAATAGTGCAATGTTCAATGAAGTAAGTGGACGTGCAATGAAATAGTGCAATGTTCAATGAAGTAAGTGGATGTACAATGAAATAGTGCAATGTATAATGAAGTAAGTGGATGTTCAATGAAATAATGTACTGAGCCGTTTTAAAAATGGAGTTTTAATAAATATTTAGGCTGCATAAATTTCATTTCTTTCTATTTATGTTACAATTGAATTTCGATAGATAAAATTCTTTGAAATAAATGGTTTTGTAAAAATTTAGGAGATGTAATTTTCACATTTTAAATTAATATTTTTCGATGAACCATATATTTTGTTATTGAAAATTTGTTAAAAACTAAAGATCAAATTAGTAGGGCTCAAGTTCGATTTCTATTCACCGAGTCTAAGGAATCGTACTGTGCTGGATTTAAATGCTAATAACAATATAATTTGTAAAATCATATTCTATGATTTACTAATTTGACTTTTTAAAAAATATAAATCTAATTCAGAAGAAATTGTTTTTTTAAAATTATTTTTCTAAAAATACTTATTGAGAACAATTCTTAATAGTAAAATTAAAACAAACTATATGATGGATTATGTACTAAACACTCGCTTGTTGTATCCAATTTTATAAAATACAAAAAAAATCATTACTGAGTTTTTACATATTGGTTCTCTTTTATTCATTTTTTACAGGATCATTCCAGAAGGAAAACATTTTATGTTTAAGGTTGAGTAGTATATGTCAAAATTTGTTTTTTTTTAACTGAGTGATCAATTTTTGAATGGCTACAATGCAATATTGCTGTAAATCTTTGGAAAAAGTAATAGAAAATAATGGTGGACATTACTAAATGCAAATTACCTTGCGTAAAAATGGTCATTAATGGGGGGGGGGCATTACTAAATACAAATTATTTTTGAGTAAAAATGATCATATTAATTAGATTTCTTAAACAGTGATAATGGATGTAAAAGTACATATAGATATTTTAAAGCGATATGTTAATAAAATTTACAAACAAATTGTTTACTTTATTCTCATTTTATTTTCTTCTATTTTATTCGGAAAAAAATTTGGATGTTTTTAAGACAGAAATAAAGCATCTATATGGATAAGTATAAGCAAAATAATGCAACAAAATTAATCTAGCAGTTATTATTTTGAAATTTATTTTTTTCTCATTTAATTTAAATTATATAAGCAAAATGATTAATTTTCATAAAATTATTAAAATTTAAAATTAAAACAGATCAATAAAAAAGAAATGTGTTTTAAATAAGTTTGAATTTCACACTGCAATAGGAAAGCAACAAGACTGAACTTAAAACCTATTTCAATGACTTAATAGCCTTTTTATTCTATTTCCTCAAATTTCATCGTAAATTTTCAAAACATTAAGTATACAATGCAATCTTTCAAAGAGTTTAACAACAAACTCGGATAAAATTTTCAATTCCTATAGGAATAGAGGAATACTAAACTGAATATTGATTTAAATTCCATGAGAGGAAAACGTGCTTGACGACTAAAGTTCATCAGCCCCTTTCCACCCCCAACATTCAACTAATAGGAGATCACGATTCTTGTACGAGTTTTGATAGGATTTCGGAATTCCAGTCGAGAACGGGTGAAAATCCATTTACCAGAACTTCCTGGGCTATACTCGAGGTAAATTTCATGCTACTTTTAACAGCGAGCGAAGGGCAATCATCTCGGAATCGTCTGCGCGCAAATGCATATGCAAGGAGGTATTCGAATGACGAAGGGTGGTTTCGAGTGGCCAAACTTCTGATTAGGATGATTGAAATCAGCACCTGGTTATTGAGAAGGTACTTGAAAAAAAAAGCTGGGGATAAATAAGGTTCAGGAATTTGTGATTATTTGTCCAAAAGGAGCTTGGTTCCATGTCATTCGAATTAATTTTGATTTAACTTATTAATTCAGAAATACATTATAAAGAGAACATAAGATATATTAGTGATAGAATTTAGGTAATTTCTAAAACTAATCTAATATTTCAATGAAAGCGTGAATTTTATAACCTAGTCATCATATCTGAATTGTAGAAAAATAGCTGTTATAGATTTTAATTTGATGATTATTCTTTAAAAAACATCAGAAAATTCGGAAAAAATCGGAAATTAAAGAAATTGATTTTGTTTCCGGTTTGTTTCTTTTTCGGGTAACGGAAATGCTTCAACTTTCCCCTAGCAATCGCCTGAATACTTACGTGTTAAGTCTAACTTCTGACTCTCCAACCCGCCAGAAGGCACACGGATAAAAGTACTGAATGACTGGACCGCCGCAACAGCAACACTGGCGGGAACTGTGGTTGAGTTCTAAGGGCCATCACCGGCCACGTTACAACCCTTCCCGAAGGACGTATGTTCCGTCATCGATGGGAGGAGCCAGATCATCACATTTTTGTGTACCCTCCATGGTGGTGAGCTCCAACCACCATATCGGAAGCATCTCATCCTCATTTCGAGGTGCCCCCCCGGGGGTTTCAATACACGTGCTAACCCTGAACTGTTTTTTTTAATAGTAAAGGGATATTCAGTGGTATCAGATGGAGAAAAATATTAGAAAAAAAAGACCTAGAAAGAATTTGACAATTTAAAAAGAAAAGCTGATCGTGAAGCTGTTCAATTGTTGGAGATATAATTTAACAATGTTGTCATTGTGAGGCTGTGAGTTTTGAATAAGAAGTAGGCCAATGGGAAATTGTTCCCATAATGAAAAGATTAAGCATCCAGCATTGAATGAATAGCCAATAGAGTTTAAAAACTCTAAACATTGAAACTGATGAACATCGCGCAGCATAGGACAAAATCGGGATTGGCGAGCGAAAGCGAGCTCTCTAGTATATACCACGCGAATTCTTTACTTTCTCTCAGAAACTGATTACTAAGGCTGATGGCAAAACATATTTTTAACAAACTGGGAGAAATAAAGAGCTGTATATCAATTTTTAAAGATATACCAGTATAAAATTTTAATTCTCATACAATTTCAAATAAGTAAAACACATCTGCGAATAAAATATAATTGGTATAGGTTATTTTGTAATTTAGATATAAATATGTAAGTTGACTTCACTGAAAACTGCTTTAACCCCTATAAACATTCAGTATGAGAATAACAAGAGAATGAAACTTGCATCACAAATTAATATTTGAATCGATAATTTCTCCCATATTAATAACAAAGAGGTTGCGTATTTCCCACATTTTATTTCGGCAGAAGGAAATTCCAGGTGTTCTTAATCGAAATGTTACAGAAGGCACTTAAAATAAATGCTATAATTGTTCCCTCCATGTTACTTCATTATTTCCGACCGGAATTCCATTAACAAGTTTTGTGATGAGGCTTAAGGTAATTCGAAGATAATTAGAATTATCTTTCGGACGCCTTCATCTAAAATGAATTGCCCTCTGACCGATAAATTATAATGAAATGTTAGAGGCCAAGGAAAACGAACTTAATTTCAAATCGTTTTAACAATTTGATGAATTTGAACAAAGTTCTATATTAAACTATGTTAATTAAATATACAATTAATTTGCCGGTTACGTAGCATTAATATTGGATATTAATTTTAGAAAGTTATAGAATTAAGGAACCGGATTAGATTAAAAAGGTGCTTTTTTGCAAAAGAAATTTTATTTTATAATCTAAAAATATAGCCTCATTTTGGTAGATTTTAAAATAACTGTAGAACAATTGCCGTAAAATTATATAATATTGCTACTTTGAAATATAAATAATAAAATTTCTACTTTTTACCCCAAAAATGATTAAATGTAACCTGACTGGGGTTGGGACTTTAGATGTTTGGAAAAGCGGGGCTTTGTCAGATGGGTTACGATTTCAGTTAGTATGAGCTAAAAGGAGAGTTTGTGTATGGCGCAGACCCCACGAAGCAATGGACCCAAGTATTTAAAAAGGCTCTTTGTAGGCTGGTGTGTCCATAATGGAGTGAGTTCTTTTTACATGGAATAGACTGGGTCTTCTGGTCCAGTTGAACCAGCCATTAACTAGAAATGGTTATGTTAAGCTATTTCAAGATCACTTGCAGCTATTCATGAATTTCATGTGCCCGAACAATGATGGAATTTTTCTGAATGACAATATGCCATAATTTGTCCACCATGATAGCTGAATATTAATACCTTCGAATATTTATGGAGCATAATCAAGAAGTCAGTTCTTGTACAAAATGCTGCACCGGCAACAGTTTCTCAATTAAGAACGTGTATAGAAGCCTCAAGGCTCATATTTCTGCGGGGAGCCTTCAATGAGTTGTTGATTAGATGCCATACCGAGTTGTTGCCCTTTGTCGGATAAAAATAAAGGTTCGACACAAGGAGGTATCTCATGATTTTTGTCACCTCAATATATCTAAAATACATATATAATGTACGCTTGTGAGTGTGTGTATTCGCACGTTGCATATGTGTTTAGAGCTCTTGAAACATTGATTATTTTCTAATCATTTAAATTGTGTCTTCCGAGCACAAATTTCCCATACTTTCAAAATCTAATTCCTGTAACTTTATTACAATATCGCGTGAAAACCATACAATTAAATAAGTGTTTTCTCATCTAAATTGCTCAAAACTTCTCATTGGAAACTACATAAATTGGGGATATGTTACGATACCTTCTTTTTCATATTTCTATCTTACTATGATGAAAACATTGCTCCCTAGTCATAGATTAAACAAAAGGAAATTATATGCTGAAAAAAAATCGAACATTTAGTCATAAAAAAGGAATAAAGAGTTATTTTCTTACTCATTTAACGAAAGTTTTAATACGCATACGTGACGCATACGTTAATACGCATACGTTAAAATTCATTTAATTTAAAAAGTTTCTTCGCAATGATCAAGAACTTTCTATTTGTAATATATGTGCAGCCTATGTACCAGTGATACACTTTTTTCTTCAAGGAGACTCATAAAAGCAATCAAGCGTGGTTTCGTGGATTTTATTAAAAGTACCATTCCAGTGCACTTTGTCACTAATGTAAAATGAAATATTTCCTCCTTGGCAGTAAGTAAGTAAGTAAAAAAAAACCACACTATTTAAATTGCAGTTTCTTCTTTGCGTTTATAAATTTTCAAGAGAGAATTATTTTCTCCGGTAGTACGTTTCCATGTCTTATTAAGTTTCGACTTTTTATGGAATGTCAGTAAGAGGGCAAATCATTACTTTCATTTTTTAAATAATATTCTAGAATATATCTTGTATATGAGTTTATTAATTTTATTATTGAAATATATTTTTATGCTTATTAAAAAAATAACTATTAGTTTTAAGAGCTTTTATGGAATAATACAATGAATGCGAATTTTTTTCCCCGTATGTAATTTTATTTTATATATTTCTTTATTATATGTACTATATGTATTGAATTTAAAAGAATTTAGGAAGACAAAAGTAGAATCCAGATAAAGGAGTTGATTAACTTATTTATTAAAACTTTGCATTTGAATGATTCCATCTCTTATTTTATATCTTTCCAATTTATTAAGCAATAAATTTAAATACATAGTTGCTTGTTTTCTGTTTCTATAAATTCTTCTTCAGAATACTCATGGTATATTTATAAATATTCTGATTATAAATTGTATTATATTCTAAAAACGAACTTAAATATTGAAGGACATATATAAAACTAACAATTAAAAAGTATTTTTCATAAGCCAGCCATTCAGTTAAGATGCTTAGATATGCAATTAATGCATGAGTTAAGAGCTCTTGATTAAAGAATGCAGGCATGACTTGTGGATCAAAATGACATTGTAATATCAAAGTATTATCAGATCTTGAAGTCTGACATTAATAAACAAGGATGCAATTAAAATCCTGGAATGTTTATATAGGAAACAGGACCAAATTTGAGCTTTTTTTTTTGAAAAAACAATAATTCCTTTAGCACTCACACAATTTAAAGAAATTCTCACATTGGCGCTTAATTTTTAAAAATGCTAGCTTAAAAGTAAATCCAAAGATTCGAATCAATATCAATGACCTAAAATTTACGCTATCGACCATCATGGAACGGGTTGGATATGTTCATGGCGGTATGTGTGCTTGAAGTTCTTGTTTGAATACACCAGCAGAGGATGCAATGAATATAAAATATTAATGCATTTTTATCCATTTAAAAACCGAGTAAGATGAGTTACACCTTAACGAAATATACCTGAACAAGAGTGCCATTTTACTTGCTAATTATACGAAAAATTGCAGGGTTTAAATCATTTTCATTCAAGCATATCTATTTATCTCAGTATATGTTTATATAAACACAGAATATCTTTCAATAATACAAATTTGGAAATAAATATTTCTAATTTCTGGTGTCTTCCCTTATAGTATCGAAATGTTTCAGTATAACATCTAAACTAAGACAAAGTTTTAGTTGAATTCTTAGAGCATAAAAATATATTTTATGGTAAAAACATTTCTTTTTTGTTGGAATCGACAAAATTTAACTTTTCATCTTATACTTATAGTACATATTCGTTTTCAATATTTAAAGATTGGGCATCAAACTACTAATAGCAAATTTAATGGTTCGAAAAAGTCTTTTTACATATCATCATTTATACATTTGTTTTTTAACAATCGTATTTAATTTTATAAGTAAAACATTTTTGAACAAATTTCTGAAAGAATACATTTATAAAAATAAACTTAATACATCTTCTGAGCATCGCCTTATGTTTCATTTATAGTTTACCCATTAAGGTTTCTAGGGATCCATAAATATTCTATGAATAATAGTTGACACTGATTAATGTTCGCCAAGTCATACCGCTAAGGAGCAGAATCTGTCAGGAAACCGCGGCATGATGTCTTTATTAAAGACCATAAACGTCACCTACAAAACAGATTTATATCTCCAAAGAAGGAAGATGTATTAGATGTTAATGTCTCTCTTGGATAAGTGCTGAAAACGGGATCCAAGGATTAATAAACAATGTTATTTCGCTTTTTTGGAGCATATTCAGACACAAGTTGCTTGAAACCTGTTTTTTAGAATAATTTTATTGTATTTTAATAGATGTTTACTTTTAAATTATTGAATGTTATATTAAATGATATCATTTCCTTCAAAAAATAGAGAATATCTACATACTGTTTCTTCTAAAATCTATTTTTAATATTTGTCTGTGTGGAGTCATTACGAGTATGTGACCTAAATTTTAATATAGTACTTTTCCTAATTCCATTAAATGTGGATTGAAGCTATTTTTTTGTGTGCTTATTTTGGATTTTCTTTTATTTCTTTGGGGTTAACAATATTGTTTGAATGTGGAAAATTTAGAGATTAACTAGACAAGAAACACATCCTCAGCAGGCTATTTTCTTATTTTTTGCAACCTTTATGTCCATAAAATTTAATTTTCATATATTTTTTGAAACTGTGTTAAGTACTTATTTTTAGATTGAATAACAGGACTATTAAAATATGAAAATTAAAAATGTTTTGCTGAAAAAAGCTATTTTGAGAAGTTACATAAAATATTAATTGAATATTTTAGCGAGCATTAATTCTGGTGAACCGGCTGATCACCAAAAGCGGCTAGTTATTAATAAAGATTGCTATTAATTTTTACTCACTTGGCTTCGATTTTTATTCTTGAAGACATGTATTTACATTACATTATAGGCATGTAGTGCAGTTTATTCGTTATCAAATAAAAATATCTATATAATATTAAATAACAAACACAAAAATGTAACTTCTATGCTTGCAAAGCCAGCATCTTTGCATTTTGTGAGAAATGCCTTTTAGTGAATTCTACGACATTTTAATTCACTTCCTTTTATTATTTTAAGAACGAAATAAAGTTAAAGGAGAAATTAAATTTATTAAATATTTTGACTTTTGAAAAGTAGACAATACATATTATATGTTTAATTTGTTTTAAGGTTTTATTCACGCTTGAGGCAATGGAAACTCTTCTCTCTTACTTAAATTTGTAATATATACATCCACCTAGTATAGTAACTTTAAAAGAATCATCTCTAATTTAGAAGTGAAGTTTATGTTGTATCCTGTAATTGCCTTCTAGAAATACATGTTCTAGATTAAACGCAGATTCAGATATTGAATATTAGATGAAAATTCATCCATTGTAGATGGCTTACATCAAAGACCAATAAAATTAGATTTTAACTTTTACACTTTTATTCGATTTCCTAATTTAATACTTTGAAAGCAAAGACTCTATGTAATTAAATCTGCTTAGACTATATCTGATATTTCAACTAAGCTAAGATTCACACAATGTCTGTTGCACATACAGTTAATTGAATCAACTATATTGAAAGGGCAGTATTCAAAATTGTAATACAAATCAATTTAATTCAGAAATTTAATATACGTTTAAACCAAATGTCGAACAGTCATGAGAATTAAAATTTCTTATTCAATTTAACATTTTAAGGAATAATCTTTCAGCTGTTTCGAAACAGTGCCTAGCTTATGCTTGGTTTCAGTATTAGTGTCTTATTATGCTAAGATTTTATAGCATAGATTCTGTTAATCTAATCAATATTATATTGATTCATTGAACTCAGTATACTTATGCATAAGGAGTATTTAGCGAGTTCACTCTAGTCTTGGATCAAATATTCTTTTCTAAACTACTAGAAATAGAAATGTACTTACAAATGGGAGATGGTTTGACACACATAAATAATTATATTCTATATTATTTCAGTAAAAAATGTGAATTTATAGAAAAATCGAATTCTAATTCTTTATACAATCTCAGTTTTATTAGATTATTAAATAAAAGTAAATTATTCTTTGCAGAAATTTTAAATTAAATAAGCTAGAGACTGTGTTTTGCGATCAAAATTAACGGAGTTATAATTACTTAACTATCGCTTTTTTAGAAGGTGTTAAAGTATTTCAATAACCACTTCGAAGAAGTTGAGCTATCATAGTTTTATAGAGATGGCCGCTGAATGGGTTAAAATGATGAAATTCAAAGATTTACTACTCAGTTTTTTTGTAGGTACAGAAGATGGAACTTTATTTAAAATGTTAGTCAAACATATTTTTCTAAAAAAATATCTTAAAAATATTGGGTAGAGAGGTAAGAAATTGAAAAACGTTTTTCAATAGTATATTTATTGATTCACATAACATAAATATACATACTTACATTAATTGGAAATTTTTGAATTGAGTATATTTAACAATTTATGAAGAAACCTTTAGGGTAAATCTTACACATGATAATATAAATATACATACAATAAATTTTAAGTTTGATTTTTCCGAGAATTAATTTTAATATCTGACACAATTTAATCACATGAAGTTCTGAGATATTATTTGTTCTTTATTAGTATGCATATGATATTGTAAAGCGAATTTCAGTATTAGTATGCACATGCAAATTTAAATTATATGTAAGAACTCCGGAATGAAGAAATTTCTTCCATGTTTTTAAAAACAAATAAATTTACGTTTAAATAAGAATAAAAATATGTTTCAAAATAATAATTAAAAAAAATTTAAAAAAATTAAAAAATATTTAAAATAATTAAAAAACACATTTAAATTTAAAGAAATAAAATAGATCTAAATGTTATGAATATTTTTTTAAATATTTTTTTTATCTTTGCCCCTAATTACGATAATAAAATACTTTTAAGAGTTTTAAGCAACAGATCGTAATATGATACTCTCTCAAGATAATCAGCTTTTTATCACAACGTAAGAACGTTACTTATCTTACTGATCTCGAACTTAATTTGATGAAAAGAAATCTCTGCTGTCCTTTTCCCAAATCACATTAAAAGAATTCTTTCAATTAAAAGTTATCTCTTCAGGGCTAAATACATTTGAGGAACGCTGTCGTTTGCACGAATGTAAACTACTTTAGTTATGTTTAATTAACGTGTATATATTTATCTTTAGTTGGATGATTTAAATAAACTTTGAAATTCTTTCATCAATATAAAAACTTAGTTTTGAATAAAAAAGTAAATCCTTCAGGTAAAACACTTCTGTATGGACCCAATTTAATCAAAGTTAAAGTGGAATTCAGAAACCGAAATATAGTACTCCTCACATGCTTATGAGATGAAAAAGTTTAATTAATTAAAACTTGTACTTAAAGTTGGAAATGGTTTGAAATAAAACAAAATGAATGAATGAATGAATTTTATAGAAAATATTGACGGAGTGATTTTCAAAGTTCAAAATAAATACTAAGTTTGAATCATGAATGAAACTGGAAGAGCAGTACTAACTGTGGAGAACATGTGTTGAGATGAGTAATGTGAAAATGCGAAAAAATGTGTTGCATCCCTTTTACCATTGTTTCCACATATATGCAAAAATAACTATATTTAAAAACCACATCTATTCTCGGTGATTATAGAATCAATTCTAGTTACACAAGAATATATTCTTAACAAAAAATATTTATGAAGTTCAATGATGTCATATTATCCAACATATTATAGAATCATTATTCTCAAAGCCTGTTTATTATATTTTTTTACAAAATTGCTTTGTTTTTCTAACCATTGATAGATAAAAGCATTTATAAGAAATTTTAGTTCTTTTCAAAATAATTTCTTGGCCTTTTATTGTAGTCTTCACCTTTCTTACTACTGGGAATTGTGAAACTTTGGATTATATCAAGGGCAAATTATTTAAAATTTATTTTAATTTTCTTGCAGGCCTTTTGTGTTAAAAAAGCAACAACACACGAAAATGGACAGTGATAAGTTCAAAAGTGAATAATTAGTATCAAATTGCCATATGTTTGAAAGTATAGCCGTGGGATTTTGCATTGCTCTTTTTTGAAAAACGTCAACTTCCTGTTCACACACATTACAGAATCTATTATTTGGGGATTTTTAAAACCTCCTGTTTATTTATTCATTCATTCAGTCATTATTATTTTTATTATTCAATGTCGTTAAAAAATGGATCTTCTAGTATTTTTTGTTATATTATGTAAATTTTTGGAGTTTTAATTTAGAATTCTACAGAGCGTTTTCTTTAGTTTCAATAAATTAAGAAGGAAAATCATTCCTTTTTTAAAAAAAATAGTTTGTTTGATTTTACGCTTTTTCTACAGTAATGTTTGAGAGATTTTATAAAATTAGTACCGACACGTCACAGTTTTCTTTTAACAGAAATCTAATTTTTATATTCAAAAATTCAAAATATTCTTTAATAAATTTTTTGAATCAATATAACTTTTAAATAGTTTGATATTAATCTTTCTTTTTCTAGGATGTCTACATAAATAAATTAAGAAACCGGGCACGAGTTCTCAAAATACTCAAACTGCCATTTCTTAACTTTTAATCTTTTAAATAGTACTAGATTGCAAAATTATTTCACTTTAAATTTTAAAAATTGAAGCATTATCTCCTTACAATGTAATATTTCATATTTAAATAACTTTTTCTGACAATGGGTGTAGGGCGATGTTATGTTTTTCCATCCTTTAAGAGACACGAGTATTCTTAGAGTCCCTACCGCAGTTTGTGTGAGCGTTTGTTATTTCTCGTTCAATTTCGAAGCACAAAGTCATTTAATTAGCCAATTTTATTTAAATGCTTCTAATCTATGTCCTGTATCTCTAATTATAATAGAAGGATTTTTTAAATAATTTACGTCTAAAGTTATCTTTTTCAATAGTATTTTAATGGAGGAAGTCTTCTTTAAAACCTTCAAAGCAAGGTTGGCTAGGATGGAATTTGCTATCAATAAATATAAATTAAAATAATCTTCTAAAATAATCTAAATAAATCGACAAGAAGCTTTGAAATTCTTTTTAAAAACGTTAGGCAATTCTAATCTTTTGTATGTATTTCATTTCATACTGTGCCTCGGACTATTGATTCAAGCAATTGTACTCTATTCATTTCTTCCTATGCCATGTCCTAAAGCCGCAAGAAGCAGTTCTTGATTTTAAATATTATAATCTATAATCAGAACTGCTATTATAAATATTATAATAAATAAAATATTAATCAGAATTTATCAAAAATTCAGTTTTCATTATTTTGATATCATTAAAATTTGAGGAACTATTAGTCTATAATAGTTCTATAACTAATGAGACTAATAGTTTGATAATCTATTAGTCTAATTATACTATACCAATCGTACTGGTCTCAAAATTAAGTTATGTTTTACCCGAGTAATGCATTAGTTTTTAACCAACAGTAAATCTTTTATCTATGTATGCAGTTAAAAAGTAATTTCTTATGAAGGTATTAAGCTTTAGTAGGTTCATCATGAAAGATTTATTATAGATGTTACAAATGCATTGAATTAAATTCAATAACCGTTTAATGGTTTAATTTTTAATATTTATTTGGAAAAATATTGATTTTGTTTTATTTCTCAAAAACTGCGTTTTTCGAAAAAAACATGTTGAAAATCAAGGTGAAAAACATAATAAATTATTTAAAAATTACTATTTAAAGCTAAGGAAAAAAGTCGAAGAAAATAAATAATAGAAATAGATGGAAATCACCTTCGTTCCTACAAAATTTCTCATTTTAACTGAATACCCAATTTTATTGTACTACAACTTCAAGAGTTTATAACAGGTTGGAATTTGTCCTTTCCCTGTATTACAATAATTTGTCTGAATGTCATGGTTATTGAAGTACTCTAATTTGGACAGAAGAAAAGGTGCTTTGTTTCCATGTACCGAAACCAATTTTATGAGTAAATTACAGGCTTGTGGTACCACACAGGATTGAATCGGAACAGGGCTATATTAATGCATTTATTACTACTTCGAGTATTTAATTAAATTCTGAATTGAATAGGAAAATTACCCTAAGTGCAAACCAGATAATGCTCCAACAAATTTGAAGGCGCAGAGTAATTGCAAAACAGCTTACTATAGAGCGCAGATATAATGATTTCCCTTAATCAGATTCAGAATGCATTAGTTTAATGCTGTTTTAGAATGCAACACTTGTTGTCCCGTTTTCACCGAGACAACTAACTAAAAACAATGTCTCTTCCTCAGATTTTCCTTAATTATTCTAATACTGGGATTTACATTAAACGAGGATATGACAATGCTTGAAAGTAACAAAAAATTAACTCATTATCAAAGGAATTTTCAAAAGTTTCCTCTTTACTCTACTAATTTTGTCCACTGTTGCTATGGTGATTAGATTTTCCGAAGAAAGATAATAAAGACATTTTTCGAAATATTAAGAAAGGTAAATGGTGTTTTCGTTGTAATGTGCGAATTTGTTTAGAAATTTAACATCTGCTGGAAGAAAAATTTTGATTTATTCTCTTTAAGAAAATGCCTGACAAAAAGATAATAAAAAGAATGAATTTGGAATAGCAGAAAGAATGAAGAATAAATTTAGAAGAATGGAAAAGGTCTAAGAGGAAACACAGCAGAATAGATATGCATGAATTGCGAGAAAAATATCATGAATACATTCATTCTGTTTTAATTTGTGTTTAAAATATTAAAAACGAAATAGTACTTCTTTAATTATTTAAATATCTTTTTTCCTTAATTATTGTGCTATAATTCTTTCATTCTCTTCATTTTTAATGCCAGTGCAAACTTATTAGTATTTTAGATAAAGTTTTAAAAAATAAATCTTCTGGGATAATTTTTTCAGTGTAAAATATTTATTGCAGTCAAGTCAAAAATTATGATTCTTACAGACTACAGGTGTTTATAGGACAATTTTAATGATAAATTCTGAAATCAATTAATTTCCGACAAAAACATGTCTATTGTTTCGCTTCTTATTTCTTTATCCTACTTCAGCCATCTGATCTCAGTTAGACCATAAGTCTTTTCAAATATATTTCGTTAATATTTCAAGATGAAATTCCTTACTAGAAAACATTACAAAGGTAGAACGTAAAATAAATTAATTTAGAATATCGTTAGCAAAGTATAAAGTGTTGCTTGAACTTGCTTGATAATTAAGAGAATTATGATAATTAACTAATTCCACTTTGAATAATTAAAGTTGATAAACATCTAAAGATATAATAGATTACTAGCAACTTCAAAGGTAAGAAAAAAACAAATTCGAGAAACAATGTTTAATATCAGTCAGAGCCCAGAGATGTGTTTAATATTCTTTAGAAGCAGAGCAATGATTTATTTTTTAAAAATCAGATTTGGGTTGATGTTTTGAATTATTTTTCTGAATATTTCCAGAATTTCTTTCTGCAATGTTACGAATTCTACAAATCGAAATTATTTCGAATTATTTAGAAACTTGGCTTTTAAAAATGTTTTCTATTTTCTATAATATTCAGCCGGCTTCAGTGAGTACATAAAAGCAATGCCATTGCCTCTGAAGGAGTCACCATTGGTCTTTCATTGAGCAAGTGTGGCAAGCGATTTTCGGTATTTTTGGCTACATTTGGCTGTATTCGGTATATCTGGTGATACTTCTTTAAGATTACTGAATTTAGCTAAAAGCGGAGCCGATTTGACTGTGGCGTCTTAAGATTTTCTTTTGATCTGTGAGTGAGGTAGTGCATAAATGTTGTAACCTACTGGAGGTTGAATTTCGTTTTCTCTACTACTGCAAATATTCGTAGATAGCTATTGTAAATAAAATGAATAATACATGAAACTGTCCGAACTATAACAACATTAACACGTCAGCACAGGCACGGGGTCTTTTTGACCCCGACTTTTCTCTTTTGTTGAGAAATTCTAGGAATTTATAAAGGTTTATACTTGTTACTATCTATACCTTCATGGGAACTAGAAGAAGTAGATTAGAAAAACAGAAATCAATTAAATGATGTACCTCGTTTTTATTTTTTACAAAAAAGTTGAGGTCAAATTGACCCCTGCGTGTGTTAGCGTTTCAGATTCTTTTAATGTTATGAATATGTTCAGTGATTTTATCGATAAATGATGATAGCTCAGATTCATCATATATTCATGAAATTCTGGAATGAGATCATGATAAAGAATCGAAATAATATGCAGATTCTGATTATTCCAGATAATCTGATCTTATCTTTTCTTGCCTGTAAAAGGTATCAAATAAATATATAAAAAAGCATTCTTTTATAATATGAATAAATTATCTTAAAATTTATATTAACAATTTCTTTTATTCTGAATGAGAAATAACTAAACAATTTTTCAGTATTATATATATATATATATATATATATATATATATATATATATATATATATATATATATATATATATATATATATATATATATATATAAAAGATATAAATTTTCAAAGTGGTATGGGTTATAAACTTCTTTTTCTAAAGAAATTTCAAATGTAAACTACATGTAAAATGTAGATCTTCTTATTTTTATACGTGAAAAGTCTACTTATATATTAAAAATAAGTTTTATATGAATGGAATGGGGAAAAAAGGAAACGAATGTAGAAAAAGTATGGAAAAAAGGGGATACGTTCAAGTTAGGTTTTTCTTATTAAAAATCACATTATCTTAAATAAGAGCCTATTTCCATGGGAAAATATTTGTATAATCTAATCAATTCATTTTTATACCAATAGCCAATAATGAGTAAATGCATGACAATTTGGGGTCAAAATGACTCCACGATAATCCTACTGTTTAAAAAAGATTGGATGCGTGTGCTGAAGCGTTAAGCCTAAATGTTTCTTAATATTTCCTAGATGACTAATCAATAGAGTAATGTGTTGAATTATTTTGTGTTTCTTACTTTAATCTGATTACATTTCCATCATTTACTCTGAATTAACAAGAAGTGAAAGTGAAAGTTTAATATTTAAATACAACGAAAAAAAATAATGCGTTTGTCTCTAATTTAGGAATGGATAAATACATTTCTTTATTTCAGAAAACGAAACAGTTTTAAGAAAATGTGTTGTTTGCCTGACGTACGTATCTATCAGAAGAGATGATAGGAATTTCGGAAAAAAAAATAGCAGAAAAGGGAAGCATTAATCATTTAAATTAAAGGGAGAAAATCGTTCAGGAGTTTCTGAGTATAAATTTGGTGACAATACCAGATAATAAATGAAAGTCTTTTATATATTTATACTATTTAGATTACACTGCTTAGTTTTTCTTAAAATGTAATTTTAATTAAGTTGTAAGGATATGACCTTATGAAACTGATAAAATATTTTGAGTTTAAAAGACCTAAAAAAAATTCTTATTTAACATATAATTAATCTGCTCAGAATGCATATAACGCTGCTTTGTTCAAATGAATTAGAATACTCTCCTTAAATGAATTTTATTTAAAGAGAATTTACTAAACATTAAATCGGTTATTCATTTTCAGATACAAATATTTTCTGGCAAGTAGCAACAAACTGAAACATATTGACATCGACTCTTTCTATATTCATCTTTAGGAATAGGAAAAAAAAAATAATAGGAAATAGGAAAAAAAAATAGGAATCGGAAAAATAGGAAAAAAAATAGGAAAATAGGAAAAAAAATAGGAAAATAGGAAAAAAAATTAGGAAAATAGGAAAAAAAATTAGGAAAATAGGAAAAAAAATTAGGAAAATAGGAAAAAAAATTAGGAAAATAGGAAAAAAAATTAGGAAAATAGGAAAAAAAATTAGGAAAATAGGAAAAAAATTAGGAAAATAGGAAAAAAATTAGGAAAATAGGAAAAAAATAGGAAAATAGGAAAAAAATAGGAAAATAGGAAAAAAATAGGAAAATAGGAAAAAAATAGGAAAATAGGAAAAAAATAGGAAAATAGGAAAAAAATAGGAAAATAGGGAAAAAAATAGGAAAATAGGAAAAAAATAGGAAAATAGGAAAAAAAATAGGAAAATAGGAAAAAAAAATAGGAAAATAGGAAAAAAAAATAGGAAATAGGAAATAATAGGAAAAAAAATAGGAAAAAAAAAACAGAAATGAACCGGTTTAAAATTAAATATATTAACTTGAAGTAATGTTCATTATTGCTAATTAAATGGAAACTTTATTAAATAATTTCTTAATTGCATGGAAATTCATTATTTAAGTAAAAAAGAATAGTAGGAAACTTTAGGAATATATACAAGTTACAACATGAAATTTTAAGTTTAACAATTTTTTTTTTCTTAAAATATTTAAATTTAATATGAAATCAGAAAGCTTTATCTTTATTAGCAGAAAAAAAAATGGAAAGTTAATAAAAATTTTGATACTTTATATCCAATTTCGTAATACGATTTCTTCTTTTTTATAAATTTTAATCACTGAAGATTAATTTTATGAAAAAGAAAACCTCTGAAAATTATTGAATAAATGAAAATATGTATATTTTCGCATGATGAAAATATGTATATTTTCGCATGATGAAAATATGTTTCAATGCTTTATTTATTTGTTTGTTTTATTTGTTTATGCTTTATATGTTTTGTATCAATGCTTTATTTTGAAATATTCTCGGAATAGCATTCAAAAGGAGTAAACATAATGCTATTCAAAATCAGAATCTAGTTTATGTTCCGTGAAATCTATTTCAATTCTTTCTGCTTTCATTATTAATGCAAGCTTAGAATTTTTGTATTTAATTTGACTTTCCTATGTTTTTTATAAATAATCTGGATTTTATATGCTTCTGCAGTTTTTAATGTTCTTACCTCATTTTGATGAAAAAAAATTAGGATAAATTACTTCTTGGAATATTATAATCAGAGGATTTCAACATTTGATTCTGTACAATAAATAAATCTTTTTGAGCAAAATTTTTTCATAAATATTTCATTCATGTAACTGTTTTTTTAATTTCCTGCTAAGATAAATTCAAACTATTTTTTCACATATTAGTGTAGCACTTTTCCAAATCTGTAATTTTGCTTTCATGCAAAATTAGTCCAGCTCCTGGAAAGATAGATTCAAATATAATTTTAATGGATATTGAACAGATGCCAGATCAATGATTCCTAGACTTGGCGACAAATTCGATGACTTTGGCAAAAAAAAAAAAAAGAAAATTCAGGAATATACAGGAAATTTCGTGATATACTTATTCGGAGGTAATATCCGGGCCTAATAGAAAAAATCGATGATATGTTCCACAGACTATAAAAACCAGATACCAAATCCAGAGCGGAAGGAAATATTTAAATGAATTTTCTCTTGGGAGTTTTTGATCATGTCTCAGTAACAATTTACTATTCCTTTGTGCAAGTGTTGTCTATATACGTTTCTACTGTTTTACTACCTATGTTTCGTGTTTTCTTGGCGTCTTACTTTCTTTTTTAAAACGGCGTTACTTTTTGTTTAAATGGTTACTTGAACATTCTATACAATTCTTTGTATATACGCAAATGATTTTTTGTAACACATTTTTTTTTTCTGATTTTTGATACTCAAAGGTAGTTTGTATAGTCAAAACTTATTTTCATATCATCCAAATATATACATCATCCATATATAATAACCATATATATACATCATCCATATATAATAACTAATTTAATCAATCTTGTTAATATCTTTATCAATGAGATCATAAATAAATCTGATAAAAAATTTTCAATAAAATATATAACTATAATAACTTTTCACAATATTGAATCAAACATTTCGATGGTCAGTCATTAAATATATGAGAAATAATATTGAAACTTTGATTGTGAAAACAATTTTTATAATGTTTTAAGCCTTTGATATTTTGTTTTTTGTGGACGTGAGGTTCCGTGAATTCGCGATGACAGTGATGGGTCGACGGCAGCCTGAGTGATGCCCGGAAGGAAATGTTCGAGCATCTTGATATTGAAGAATGGTTCTGTGAATGACGCTGAATCCAGATGACCAATCATCTTGGCAAAATTTCACTACGGAATGTCCTGTTACGGTCCATTGCTTGTTTCTTTTGGAATCCTTATGTGTCTAGTCTGGATATAAAAACAGAATCGACGAACAGAAGTGAGACCGAAGTTGCGAAAGGCTTGGGAAGGAAATTGTTATCGCCAAGAAAGGGGACAAAACACGCACAAAAAAAGTGAATCACGGAGTTATTCACAGAGACCGGCTAGCACCATACATTTTACTATTTATTTGCTTACGTAATGAGACTGAGGGGGAATCAGTCCTTGAAGAGTGGGGCAATGTTGCGAATTTTTAATGTTTTTTTTTCAGTCCATTGAATCTCATTGTAAGGGTGGCCTTTTATTGGGGAGCTCTAACGGTGTCAGATCGTTGAACCCGTATATCGTTTCATTTGTAATGTTGCTTAACGAGATTTGAAGACTTGGCGATGAAATGTAAGATTCTAGTTAATAGGAATGCTGATGAAAGAACTATTAGGACTCTAAGTGTGCCAATCCATCTAGAATTTTCTATACACTGTTTCGTAATCTATAATAAGCCGGGAGACCTAGCTGGTATTTAGTCAATTCAGTTGATCTTAAGCGATTTGTCAGTCATGAGTTGAATGTTGAGTTGTGTGCTGAATCACGCATTCAATTACTGGGGCAGCATCAAGCCATGTGCTGAGTAACCAACTGTATAGTGAAGTCAATAATGTATCGGGAATCAAGTTCAGCAAAAGTGAGTAGACAGTAAAGATTAGCAGGGGGTTGATAGACATGAATTATCTTATAAATTCTATCTTCCTGTGGACCGCCTAGGATGGTTTGTCCTGTTACGATTGCTTAATAATGATTTGCTAATTGTGTGTTGCTGTTTACTATAAGTTTGCTCTTTGTTCTTTTTTTAATGTTTCTGCTGAATACTTCATGTTCATTTCTTCGTCGATATTATATGTTATTGAGCTTTTTGGACTATTTCACCTTGTGCCCACTACAACGAAACTCTTACTTTAACGGACTGTCGGATTTTGCAAGAAATATTTTGTAAAATATATTAACTGAGCTGCATTTAATTATCCTTAAGAAGATGTTTTTTATCGAAAATTCCATTCCTAAAGTTTATGTTTACAAAACATTCTTCATTATAAATTAACATTTGTTCTGATAATTTAGAACTAAAATGTGTTATTGAGTACAGAATGTAATTATGATTTCAGAATGAATATTCATTATTCTGAATTATTTATGGAACTATTCTTAAGATCTATACGAATAAAACTTTCTAGCTCTGAATAAATTTGAGATTATTCTATCTTTAATGAAGTCGTATCCTGAAATTTATCTTTTACTTTGGAAAATATTTTATACAGGGCCATTTTATATCTTTATCTCTTCATCTGTTTTTTTTAACGCTATCATGTTCTGTGTATATTGTGTTTTTAATTCTTTTTTAATTATAATCAGTGCAATATATCAAAGTAATGAAGAATAATAAATTTCCATTTTTTTATACGTTTCACAAATATTCGAAATATCTTGGTTCGCATATGTTTTTT
This sequence comes from Argiope bruennichi, assembly GCF_947563725.1. Lineage (NCBI taxonomy): Eukaryota > Metazoa > Arthropoda > Arachnida > Araneae > Araneidae > Argiope > Argiope bruennichi. The sequence goes on along the minus strand of NC_079158.1, from coordinate 42,313,296 downwards.
AAATCATAATGACACTTTTTATAACATTTGATTGATAATGAAATAAAACTCGATTCAAGGAGAAGATATGTTTCATGAAATTGATTACGTACAAAATACCGACAACTCATACTACTTATACAGAAAGCAATTCAATTTTTTTTGTTGCTGTTTTTCCTTAACACACTCTAAAAAGTTTTAAAGATAATTCGAAAATTATCCTTCCGATTCAACAAAAATAATGCTGGGTTTGGAACTTTCTTCTGTATGAATTGTCATGCCACATATATTTCAATGGTCTTTTTTACTTTAATTTCCATTTTTACGAGAAAAAATAAATGGTATTGCAGGTAGTGATTACTTCCAAATCCTAATTTTCCCAACGGAAATTTTATCGATGCATGTTCTCTTTCCTTTCTATAGATGGAAGTTAAACATTAAATTCTTTCTTCTTATCGCATCATTAATTTGATTACTGTAAATCTAAGTTGATGTTTTAAGAACTTTAAAATGAATATATTTCTGTAAGGATAAAACTGCTTTTAGTAATTTTTCGATGGAAACAGGAAATGATCCACCAATTTTTCTTCACTTTTAAATGTCCATTCTGCATATTATAGTTCGTAAAAAAACAGCTGAGTTGAGAACTTCACATTAAACAACTGCTTGCTAATGGAAACTTAAATGAACTTCTTTAAAGTTTTAGTAAAATTATTCAATGCTTGGAAAAAAATCTCTTTTAATTTCTTTTTGTGGAATGCTGTTCATGTAGTAAAGAGGTGAAATCTTCAAAATTATCTTTTCTTTATCTCAATATCTGTAAGGTCCAAAAGTTCTTAAGAAATATGATACTTTCTTTTAAATATATTAAATTTCTGATTTAAAATAATATTAAAAAAGTAAAATGAGATGAGAAAATCCAATGTATTCTTATCATATGCTTCTTTAAATATTTTATACATCAATTTTTTTTGCTACGTAGATTTTTACATATGCGTTACTTATTGAAAAAATAGTAATTTTGAGCAATATAATTTTTTTAAATTAAAGAAAAAATATCTAAGTAATATATTTTTAATCATTACTTTCTTTTCTACCACCCATTTAAAGTTACTTTATATAATTTGAAAGACTGAAGAAAACTTGTTTCATAGAACTTAAAACATTCAAATTATCAATTTAATGCAAATTCAAGTTTCTAAATTAAACTATTCGTTTAGTTGTTGCCATTAATATAATATAAGATTTGAATAAGTGCTATATACTTTGATATTGCAACTTTAAAATAACTACAGTTTTCACTTATCATTGTTTTTCAGTTTAAAGGAACCTGCACATAAATAGTTATGCTAGTTTTGATATTATTTAAACCAAGCACATTGAGAAGCAAATAATGAAAAAATGCGTATAATTGTCTTTTCCATTCAACAATGCAAGATAAATATGTAAATTGAAATATGAAAGAGCCTATTTCTGTTATTTATGAAAGAAATCTTTATTTTATGATTCATGACAGAACCTTTCAAATATAATAAAAATAGTTGAACATTTGGATTAATTAATTTTTTATTAGCATTTGCATTGCTCAGCAAAAATTAAGTTACAACATTTTTCTAGATCTAACAAAATAATAATAATCATAACTTTGTTTCACATGTTAGCCAGTTTAATAGCACGATATATTTAACAGTGTAATATTGTCTTTTAATCTATGTCTTGTTCTACGCTGTGGCATTATTTTATTATTCCCAATAAAATAAGCAAACGATTCTGTAACTGAACTACATCGTATATTTTAAAGTTTGTATAGAGCCCAGTAATTACAATACTGTTCATTGTGGGAGGTAACATTTCTTAAAATTCCTGTTTAGTTTAAATTTTAATGAATTGCTCAATTATTATTTTAATTCACTTTTTTGCTACAATATGTTTTATCAGTTAGCTAATCAGATTCTAATTATGCCGAAATAATGTGGGAAATTGGGAATACTAAAATCTTGCTATCGCTTCTTCAAATTGAAAAAAATATGTATATATGAAATGTTTTCCTTTCTTCCGTATTAGAAAACAAAAACAATCAATTTATTACAATTACTAAATTTTAATTTTAATTTTTTTAAAAATTTAGTAACTGTAACTGTAGTTAGAAAATTTTACAGTTATTAAATTTAATTTTACAGCCTGAAATATATGTTGTGTGTCATAGATTATTAAATTTATGCCAAAGCACTTAAAAGAACATAAAATAAACTGAGATACACAACGTAGGAAACACTTTTTTCTTGTTTGATAAAATATTCTCATTTATATAATAAGGGAAAAGATGAACTAAATAAATATTAGGTGTATAATAAATTTTTTTGCATATTTTTGTGAAATGTAATATTCCAGAAGGGTCGAGGGAATCATCGCTATAGAAACGTCTAAATATCAATTATTTATGCACTGATGGCTTTCGATTAGCCCAATAAAATCACATTTATAATATTTGGTGTTCTCCAGATTTGTGAAAAATGTTCTGTTAATGCATTTTTCATATATAAAAATAAGGGAATATTTAAAATTCCATATATAAAAATAAGGCATTTATAAAACTACTCAAATTTCATTCTATGAATGAAATTTTTCATTCTATGAATGAAATTTGAGAAGCTTTATTGTACTCAATTGTTTATTGTTTCAATTGTTCAATTTCATAAATATTGATCTTGGAAAGATTATTCACATATTATAAAACGAAGTGACGTAAAAATGAATAAAATGTATATAAAATCTCATGGAAATATTCCCATTTCAGTAAATTTTTATATTTCGTAAATCAAAGGAATATTATAAAATTTAATATCAATGAAAGTAAAATATATTTTTCTATTCATTGATTTAAGAAATACATTAATGCTAACTAATATTAAAATAATGGATTATTAATGTGCGCTTTCTTAGATTTTTTAAATTTTATTTTAAATCATATAATAAACATTCTAATTTAAGCTAAATTATTTTACTGAAAAAAACACATTTTAACAGAATGCAATGGTTTTTTACTCTTCAAAATAGATTTGCTTTATATCAAATTTTCGAACGTCTAATTTGTTTAATCTATTATGTTTAAAATGATGCTACTAAATCAATATGAAAGTAGTAGCATGACACCATTTAATGAAATTTAAATTCTCTAACATCGGAATTCCAAATTAATAGCAGTTAAAAATATTTCGAATCTTAATTTAGAACCTTTAAAACATATTGTTTTCAATGAGAAATAAACGGATGAAAGTGCACTATTCATCTTTTCTATTCCAATATATTGGTATTTTTTAAAATGTCGCAATTTTTAAAGTTTAAATTAACTTAATAGCCTTAAGTCATTTTTCTTATTAATAGAAAAATGTCATATCGAGAAAGATAAGATCCCTTCCAGCCATGGCATCCGAGTTCTGTGAAGACTTATCGAGGAACAGATCTTTAATGTGGTTACTAAATGAGCATGGTAAAGTTATTTTCTGAAAGAAATACCTCTAACTTCAGTAAACTGCCATAGTAAGTCAGAAAAAAAAATCACACCTTATCAGACCGTATGCTTTCTTTCCATTTATAAAACTAATCCCAAAGAAAATAAACTGATTAAATGGTCTCAAACAATAAATATTCTATAATTTACAATCCTTTCTTCAAGCTGTCCAAAAATATAAGTCATGTAAGCAATCCTTTTACAGGTCCCGAATTATAAAATTAAATCCTTTTTTTTTTGACATGGTATGAACCATCAGATTTAATAAAGATTTAAGAGCTGGTGGAAATGTTTCGGAAAGTATTCTTTATGGATATAGGTGTATCGTGGGTATCATTAACTAATCCCCATCTGCATTTTCCATTTTTAAAAGAATTTTTTTTTGATAAAGTGGGAGAATGTTCGTGAAATAAGTATTCGATTCAAGCAAAAATCTCCAAAACACCTTCCACCTTAATTTCTGCTGTAAGTCCATATAAAATACTGAAAGTATTCTGAATTTTTCTACTTTGCCATTGCTTGTTAATCAATTTTTTTAAAGTTTTGTTTGAATCCTTTGTCGCCAGGATTGAACACGCAATTAATATCGTCCTTTTTTGTAGCCATAATACCTGCTACCTTTTTTGTAGCCATAATACCTGCTACCTTTTTTGTAGCCATAATACCTGCTACCTTTTTTGTAGCCATAATACCTGCTACCTTTTTTTGTAGCCATAATACCTGCTACCTTTTTTGTAGCCATAATACCTGCTACATTTTTTGTAGCCATAATACCTGCTACCTTTTTTGTAGCCATAATACCTGCTACCTTTTTTGTAGTTATAATACCTGCTACCTTTTTTGTAGTCATAATATCTGCTACCTTTTTAGTAGCCATAATACCTACTGCCTCTCTGATACCTTTATGGACTTTAACCCACATAAGTTTGATATTTGTTCTTAACAATGTTTTTTAGTTTAGAAAAATTATATGCATTATAAAACGAAAAAGAGGTGTATAATAGACATTGGATAGTGATAAATACCAATTTATGTGAAGAAATAATGCTATAATCAAAACAGTATTCAATGTTAATTAGAAATTTAATCGCATTTTAGTATACTGCCTCCACGGCTGCTTCAAATAAGCTTTGTTATAGAAATATTCTAGAATGACAGGAGAACTAAAATCGCTACTAGGGCGCAAGCTTCTCTAGTTTAATTCTGGATTTGCATTTCATTATCGCATATGTATCCGTCATTTTAAATCCCAAAATCCAGCAAAGTCCCTTTAATGAGAAGAGCAATTTTCTACCAGAAAATTCTGAAATCTCTGCTTTACTGCACTAAGGAAGAAGGTATTAAATAATATGCAAAATAAACACATTTGTTATATGATTTTTGTTTTAAATGTTATATGATTATGGATGAGCTACTTTATGGTGAAATTATGCTCTCACACCCTTAAAGGAAATTGTGTCATGATCTAAATAAAGTTTTATAAAATACTTGCCGTCGTTTTCGACAAATGTGTTCATTAGGAATGCCACTTGACTTGGTTGCTAACTTTTAATTTCTAATATACAACTATAAAAGTTTGCACTTTTGATTTATGATACGGCAGAAAAATATGCATTTAATATAAATTGGAAAAAAGTTAATAGTCAAAGATAAGTAAGAAAACAAAATCCTCCTATTTACATAATGAAGATTTAAACTGATCAATCCAAGCATTTCACCTATTATTTTTTGGGATTGATATTGGATTTATATGAATTTTATAGAATTTATGCCATTTTAGCTTTGTGATATATAATGATTCGTTTGAACCCATTCAAAATTTTATTAAATTGTTTTTTTTTTGAATATTTGATTTGGTTTCTAATTTTGTTCTTACAAATCTTTGTTTCCTTTTATGAAAAATAATGGAGCAAATATAATTGGAAAAATAATTATATTTGTATTATAATATTTCAAAAATAATTGGTGCAAAACTATCTTTTTATGTTATTCTTTTTGTTGGCTTTAACTAAAAATAACTGATGCCAGAAATAGTAATCATCATTTGTAGAAAAGACTAAGGGTTTTATTTAATAAACTTAAAGTGAATCATTTAGCAGTTTTTAAGGAATTAATTTATTGATATTCCCAAGAAATTTGAAAATTATTTCTACCTGATTGAACTCTTATCTTTAAGATCAGTTGAGTTCAGTATTGCAAAATAAAAGTATGCTAGAGTTTTTCTTCCGAAGAATAAAAGCATTTCATAATAACTCCTCCCCTAAAAAACTATAATAACGACCCTTGTTCTTAAGGGGTTAATGTATAATACAAGATCAGGCATATTTGATGACTTAAGCAAATCCTGCCAAAACATTTTTTTTTAAAGTTCTCAGAAAACTTTCCTATTTATTAAATATGTCTGAGCAAGCGTATCAGACAGGATGCTCTGGGTGTTTTCAATCAGTCATGCTTAACTCAAGAGAGAGAATTTTCAGTGATATTCAGGTGTCTTGGGTGTCCGCCGTAGTTTCGTTAGACAGGTGTTTGGTGACTTTAAGTATTAATAGTTAAATTCTAAATGTTTTCGCTTTCAGAAGATATTTATTTGAATTATATTTCTTACATGTCGGGAAGAAAACTAAACATTCTACATCATTGTTTTTTGGAATTGACTTCTTTTCCTATATTTGTTTTAGTCATGATTATTTCTCGACTTATTTTTCCTATATTTGTTTTTATGTCATGATTATTTCTCGACTTGTTTTTCCTATATTTGTTTTTATGTCATGATTATTTCTCGACTTGTTTTTCCTATATTTGTTTTTATGTCATGATTATTTCTTGCCATTTTGATTTGTCAACATTCATCATGTCACGGAATGCGCCGTATGGTATCTGTTAACTTGCCATAAAAGCTGTTGGTTTTGAAGGTCGATAAATAAAGCTTATGGGACAATTATTTATATGGTATCGATACTATAAATAGTATTTTACTGGTCTTAGGAATATTATTAAACTACCATTGGATTTGAAAATTTGAAATATCTCGGGGCTTTAGATATTACTGGAAAATAAAATGGCTTTTTATATCTTATTTGATAACTTAAGCTTCACAACGGGAATTTTCTCTTATAGTCAGTCTTTTGGATCGATATACTATAAACAGAATATCTATAATATGTCTCCCAAGACATTGCCTATTTTTTTGGCTTGAAGAGACTCTTCTTAAGATACTCTTTATTTACCATAAGTTTTATCTATTAAGGAATTATTTTTTTTAAATATACATTCAAGAATCAAATATGTAAAAAAAAATATCAGATAAAAAAGAATACCGGAAAAATTTATTTTATATTCTAATTAATAACATTGTTAGAAGTAAGAGGACCTGGCGGATTGATTTTATCTTTATCTAATATAGTTTCATATTCCTTAAGCAAAAAAAAAAAAAAATCTTCTGCAGCCGAAGTGAAAATAATATGAAATGACGATGTATTTTTGAATTTATTCTTATATGATGCATACGAATTACAAAAACGTATTTTTGTAATTATTCTCAAGAAAAGGTAAACATAAAAAGATATAGATATAAAATTCCTGTTAAGGACTGATTAATTAAAGAAGAAAATGAAAATTTAAGATAGGTATATGCCACAGCGTTTGTAGACCGAATCCTGCAACTGGCAGCAATTATATTAATTCAATATCTTGAATAAATATTTTAAGACATGCTGTCCCTTTCTAATTGCTAATTATATGTAGTTAATTATAAGGTAAAATGATTCTAGCAATCCCAGAGCTTGAAATAAGAAGACAAGAGTGATGAAATACCAATTATGTTATTTACCGCATTATAAGCCGATTAAGAACGTTTGAAAATTCTGATTGGAATTCGATTTTTCTGAATTGGGAAATTAACGATTGTTTACCAAAAAATGATTATTCTGCGAAAAATAAAAAATGTTGGTTATCTAAAAAAAGCCTTTATGGCTATTTTAAGGACATTAAGAAATTTGACATTAATATGGCAAATTAAATTTGTTGTTGCACTCACTTTCAATAGCTGATTATAAATTATGACTAATTTAAGCTATCAAAATTCTTATTTTCATCTATATCTTTGGATACTTTTATTTGCTTCAATCTTTATCGTGTTAGCGAGTTTGAATCAGATATAGAATATTTATAACTTGAAAAAGTATTCAACATAAGTATACCAGAAGAATAAACTACTGAAATTTTTTTAAATTTCCGGCATATCTATAGGAAATTTTTATCTCATGGAAGATGGCTATTACTAAGCTCAAATAAACATTTCAGATAGTTTTGGAAAATTATTTGATAACTTCTATGTATTGAAATCACTTACATTGAGAATAAAAAGATTTGAATCTTTATTGTATATTTTGAAAAATAATAAGATAAAATAACAAATAACTAATAAATGAATGATTCAAGTGCCTTTTTATTTCTATATTAATCAGTAATTATAAATGTGCAAGTTACTTTGTTTTAAGGCTAAATAAGAAGTAACTGTGATTTCAATTAACATATATTAAAATATTATTTCTTTTTATAAAAATTTCGAGTACGAAATTTAGTTGCCTTTCGAAATATTTTTTTTCATGCCACTGCCACCCATGCAAGATTTAAATATTCAAAATTTAGACCTATTGCAATACTCATCGAATTTTATCCAAATGAAATAGAATTTTAAAGTAATAATTTAATATTATAAATGTGAAACTTTTCCGTCTTGAAGAAATATTACTAATTTCGTTATTTTGTATGTTCTGTCTTTAATTCTGGAATGAATACTGAATATCTCTGATATAAAACTCTGTATAATTTCTTACCATTTTTTTTGTATCAGTGGATATTCCTTGCACAAAAATTAAAAGTATTTCTTATCTCACAAATTTGTTCCATTTTCCCAATATTTTGGCTTTGTTTTAAAATTAGAAAATCGAATTAGGAATTCGAAAGCAATTTTACTTTTTGATAAAAACACTTAAGATTTTTTTTAACACTTTTAAAGATTTTTTTTCTAGCTTAAGTATCATTAAGAAATGTTCTATCTAACACTGTTTCCTGCTACAATCTTAATGATCCTAACCGCATAGATAATAATACTGATAAATATATTCGGGCGAAACAACTCCATTACGATCAGTTGATTACGATGTTCTAAAGCAGTATATCGCACTGCCAGCAATGGAAATGTTTATCAACGTCGCCATAATTGTTGTATCTCCGGTAGAGACAAAAGCATGGAAATTCAGTCTGGCAACTTATCATTCACATGCTCCTGATCTTTCCCCTTTACCTGTAAGATTTTTATTGATTGGCATAAAATATTTAACTAATTATATATTAATCTCTCTTTAATGCGATATATCTTTAATTAAATATTTATTCATTATGTTAAACAAGAAAAATGATTTCATTCATTCAATATTGCTCTCATTTTGAATTTTTTTAATATTTATAAAGAAATATGGCGTGCAACAGTCATTTAAAGTAAAAATAATCTAACAAAATAAATTTTAGAATGCAAGAGACAGAAAACTCAAAATATTACCATTAAACAGGAATTATAATTAAAGGTTTAAACAGCCATAAAATTATTGGTTCTCTGTCCTTGTTTATCGCTGTTCTAGGTAACCCGCTCTTAATTTATTAGTAACAGAATAACATTTACCACACTGGATTCTAAACAGTACAGAATGATAAAATAAACTACCGGATGACTACAAAGCAAAAAAAAAAAAAAAAGTCTGTTGCGAAGAGGATTTTGTAGAAATTACTATTGGTCTCTTTAATGTAAAATGTAAAAAGAAAAAATTCTGTGGCATAGAAAAGTCCTTTTTTTCTTCAGTTCAGTTTTTTTTCCTTTGTCATATGCATATTTAGCCTAAATGTAAAATTGAACAAATTAAATTTGTGGTGAATAGCTTATAAGCCAGTTAACAACTACGCCACTCGAGCAATTGCTTTTGTATCGTGGTCATGTTACTGGGCTGCAAAGCACAATGTCCCAGGTTCTATCCTCGCTCAAACCAATTTGCTACAAATTTTACATAGATTGCACTCTTAGTTTCTCAATGCATTATAATTGGTGTTAGTTTGTTTTGCTTGTATTTCATTTATGTTTTCTAAAGAGTAGAAATAATTTGCATGCAATGGCATACAAATTTTTAGAAAAGAAAAACGCACTCCTTACTGTTATTATAGTTTAATTGAAACACTTAGTGATATTACCAAAAAGGAGTCAACTAGAAAATATATTTTAAATCTTCAAAAAATTTTGAAAACTAATATTAATAATGATAATAAAATATTTTTAAATTTATGGCCATTTTTATGGCATAGAATGTTTTTCATATCGAAGTATAGCACTTAAATTCAAAGGAATTGCTTCTATTTTTGACATTAATGCGCTTAATACATTTTGAAACGTGATGTTTCTTATGTGGTGTTTTCCAACAAGGCAAATATGTCTTTTTTTTTAAATTCATCTATTGAAATGAATTGATTGTTCATATAAATAAAGAAAAAAATCTCATATAAAAAAAATGAAAATTCGAGAACACAAATAACGAACTCGTGTTATCGTTGAAAATTAACATAGCATGGCATGAATGTTTTTTCCTGAAATTTTTATTTCAATTTGAGATAGTCTAAACTTCAATTCTCTTGGGATTTACTTTCTGTCTCTAGTCAATCTCAACATCTAATTCTCTATTGTTCTTCCCATTTTGGCATCGTTTGATGTACTTAGTTTAAATAACCTTTACTTTTCTATCTAATTTATAGTATCCAATTAACACCTGTCGGTATTAATTGGATAGCTCAACTGACGACATTTTATTCCCTTTTTTAAAATGTAAAAACGAGGGCAGATCAGGCATTTTGTCTCAAGTGATGATGGTGTTCAAGTTAACCAGTCCTGTATCTCTGTTTCTCATATTCTAATAAGAACAACAACCAGTTATAAATCCGGACTCAATATATATATATATATATATATATATATATATATATATATATATAAAGAATGATTGTAAAATTTTTTTGAATGAAAGAAAAACAGGTATTGAGTTCTTTTAACAATATTATTTATTCTTCAGAATGTGGCGGAATGAACTCAATTTTTAATGGAACAGGCCTAGCCAGACATGATTGTTGATGAAATAGAAAAGCGGAAAGTCATGAAAGAATGTGATATATTATTACAAAATATATCACATTCTTTCATGACTTTCACATTATTCATGACTTTCATGACATTTCATGACTTTCACATTATTCATGACTTTCATGACATTTCATGACTTTCACATTATTCATGACTTTCACATTATTCATGACTTTCACATTATTCATGACTTTCACATTATTCATGACTTTCATGACATTTCATGACTTTCACATTATTCATGACTTTCACATTATTCATGACTTTCACATTATTCATGACTTTCATGACATTTCATGACTTTCACATTATTCATGACTTTCATGACATTTCATGACTTTCACATTATTCATGACTTTCACATTATTCATGACTTTCACATTCTTTCATGACTTTCACATTATTCATGACTTTCATGACATTTCATGACTTTCACTATTCTTTCACATATACGTGTACAAATATTTGGAATTTTTATTGGTTTAGAATGAAATTTTGCAGATAATTTTTATTATTTTTGGTTCACGTCAGTGGCGATTACTTTGGAAAAATCATGCATAGAATAGAAAAGCAGAAAGTTATAAAAGGACGACGCGAAAATATTTTGAATTTTTGTAGTTTGAGAATGAAATTTTACAGAAGGGGCATTTTCGGATGACAATAGTGTCGATTACTTTGAAAAAATTAGTGCTTTCCGAATTCAAAGCGTAGCTTAAATTCGAATGATTAGAAAAAAAAAATTAAATTGCTGACAAAAAGAAATTATTACATGCATAAAATTTTTAAATGCCATGATCAAAAACCTTTAAGAAAAGTGATTTGTCATTAAAAAATGCAAATCTATCAATATTTTAAAAAACAAAATCCATCTGGTATTAATAAGAGAAGACGTTACTAAAATATTCTGGAAAATTTCGCCCACATCATTATTTGAATTTTTATCATAAAATTATACTTTAATTTTCTCAACTTTCAAAGTTTCTAAAAAATATTAATAAACTTTCTCGAATGAGTTTTGAAATGAGCTGATTTAATGTTGAAAATTCTATTTTTTTCTGAACTAATATGCAAATTTTATAAAGGATTTATAAAAGTATTTTGATGAGTAGCAATTGCTGATGATATTATAGTTTATCAATTTTAATTTCCTATCTTTTTATTAAATAGCTTATCCTGAATAGGGTTTGTAGTCTTCAATAACACGAGAAATTTATTTTGCAATTCGTTTCAAATTTCAGGATATTATTTTAATTAAATTATTTTTCAATAAGAAATAATGAGTTGAAAGTGAAATAAAAAGATTTATAAAAATGCAGTAAGTGATATTTAAAATGTTATCTGTATGTGAGTGAAAAAAATTATGTTCTGGAAATCAATACAAAATTGAACAGACTGGCTACGGAAATCATTGTTGAAATATTTATTACATCTCGAACATATTGCACTCAAAACTATACTAAACAAGAAAAATACAGACATATCACTACAAATTACTTTGAACGCATTTTTCGCAAATACAGCAATAACACACATTGAACATAGTATTCTAATAAATGAATCATGATCTATAAATATATGCAAATGATTAATTCATATAAGTAACTACACTGAGAATTGTTATGAATTCTTATGGTATTATAATATTTTTTCTCAAGTATTTCTCTCATAGATACTTTGGAGTTTCAAATTCGAAAAAAACTATTTATTTGAACCTTTTGGTCGCAAAAGTTCTCTTTATTATATGAAAAAAAATCAGTGTCACGTAAAGATAATTTATTGAAATTATTTTTATACTTCCTATTATAAATATATGATGGTTTTACTGGGGTTTGAAAACTTTTAAAACGGAATTAATCAATCTAAAAAACATGATTTAGGTTTTTAAATGAAAAAATACAAAATTTCAAAAGATTAATATAATTGATAATAATTAAACTTTATTCACTTTGAAAAACTGTTGTTAAAAATATATTTAAAAAAATTCAGTTGTAAAATTTAAATATACTTTATATTTGTTTTAGAGCATAAGTGCATATTTGATATCTTTCTTTGAAAATATAATTAAAATCTTAGAAGGTGCAAATTATATTTTTTTATTGGCATTTGATTGAAGGTAATTGCTTCTATTGCATCATTGAGCAAGATGACTTATAAAATTTTTAATATAATAATAGAAATATTTAACGTTTATTCAACTTATTTCATAGCGAAATGTTTCATAATGCCCGAAAATTGTTTAGAACGAAATAATAATAAATAAAAAAATATTATAAAACATATAAAATTTTACAAAATATTCTCAACAACACTTCCAAAAATCAATTCTTAAAGACTATTCAAACTAATTTGAATTTTACTCAAAACTTTTCAGAACAGATTTTTCTTTTACATTTCATTCATATAGTTTATTTAGCCTCTCGTTCAAAAGATATTCAATACCACAGAATACTGGAATATGCACGTTTTTTTCTTTCAATGATAAGAATTCTTTCCCTCTTCAAAAACTTCAATAATAGACCATACTTAAGGGATTGATGTAAAAAGGAGGAACCCACTACAAGATGCATGCTAAGCAAATATATAATTAGATTTCCTTTGAAATTTCTCAGGAAACTTCCCTATCACCACAATTATCTGGGAGAGCGTTTCCGGCGGAGAAAGCATGCACTACAGGTATTTAATCAATCATAACTAACAAATGAGGGAGGAAATTGCACAGTCATAGCCATAATTTCGTTGACTATATATTTGTGGAATCGTTCAGTATTGATAGAGTTAAACTTGAAATAATATAGTTACGACATGTAATATTCTAAAATAATTGTAATCCCAAATTTGCAACTCCAAAATTTACAAAGGATTCTCATAATAGAATCAAAGATCAAATATTGTGTAGAAAATGTAAGCTCCTTTTCTGCCTCTTAGAAGTGCCATGGAATTCGTATTGCAGAAGTTTATTTTAAGTTAAATGACTGAAAGACTAAAGTCAAAACATTTTAATGAATAATCTACTTACTATTATTTAGAGGATTTCACACTACCGACATTTTCAAATTTTGGACTATTTATGTATTTTTATGAAAATATACAGTTAAATACCTTGTTTGCATTTAAATTGATATCCACCACAAGAATGGAAACTTCCGAAGAAAATAAGTTTCTGTATTTTTCGTTCTACCTTTTCCTCTTTTTTCTGATAGTCAAGGAGCAGTCACGACTTTATATGAAAGTTCCGAGCAAAAGTATGAAAAGTCTTGAAGTCTGACAAAAACATGTTTCAAACAACAGTTTTCGTTTAAGGATATGTCGTGTTAAAGTATGCGAAATATTAAATTAAAATGTCGCAATATCACACGATAAAACGCGTCATTACTGTTATGAGGTTATGCACATATGATTCACTGTAACCGATTCAGCTACAAGTTGCTACTAAAACTTCTAACTTCTAATAAAAGCATATTTCAAAAAGCGAATTTATATTTTAAGTTCAAAATATTTTCTAGGTAGTTTTTATATACGATTGGTTTTCTGTAGCTAATAAATATTTTTTTAGCATAAAAAAGACAATGTAAAATTTCAAACTGTTATTTAAACAATTTCATTATGGTAAAACTTTGATTTTTACAAATTCCAATTTAAAAAATCTCCAACTATCCGAAAGTCTCCTGTTATTTATGCAAGAATCTTATGTTATTCGAAGTCCAGTTATCTGTATTTCAAATTATTTAATGTTCATTTATTAGAAACTTAATTTACACATAACTGAAATTATCTTATACTTAATTTTATCAATCTCCAACTACTGACTGTCCAATTATACGAATTTTGTGCAAAATATATAATTGTTATACCTTTTTTTTGTATTAACCTTTTATAAATAATTTTTTGGGTTTCTTTTCTATGAAAACTTACAGTATTAATTGTTTTCTGTAAAATGTTTTTTTTATTCAAGAATAAAACATAATTATTTATGAATTAAAAACATAGTTTTAATTTCATGTGAACTTTATCATTTATAAATTGATAATTTAAAAACGCTTCTCTGTGTCTGAAGTTTTTTCAGATAATTCTTGAACTTTATAAAATCTTTGAAATGTCTCTATCTCCGAATCTGTTAGATCCAAATTTATTTCATATAATTGTCCGTTTAGGACCTCATTCTAAACAGAAAATCATTTGATAATTTAAATTTTTCCTCATTTGTGGCATATTAATGGAAAATCAAAAGAATTATCAGATATTTTTTTTAATTTTTCAGTGATTTTATTAGTTTATTTTTATTAGTTAGAAATTTAATATCTGGATATAATTTTGGATGCAGAAAGAACGGAGGTGAAATGAAATTTCTAAAAATACTATAATATGAATAGTTCTGAAATATAATGCAATAAAGTGGCATCCCACATAGAAATTAAAAAAATAATTGCAAAATTTTTAAATCGTGAAATTTAATTTTCAATTATAATAAACTTAATAACTGATTTCTTGATATAATTCTTGATAACTGATAAACGATTTTTTAATTAATTTTACTTGTTTCTTGTTTCTAAAATTAATTTATAAAGAAAATCAATTATATTTTGTTTAAAAAAAAAACTAAATTTTTACATTTTTTATTGTACTGAACTATTAAAGCTGAAATATAAAATGCTTATTTTCAATAATGTCTGGATATTTCCTACATAGGCTTTAAAAAAACTGTTTCTTAGGGACCATATACTGTAATAATCTCTTAAGATATTTTTATAAGAATACAAAGAATTTATCATGCAGTTCTATAAATTTAGGAAAGTTTATTATTTTTAATACGGTAATAGCAAATAAATAAATATTATGTTCTGAAGTGCTACTATAGAATGTAATTTGAATTTACTTATATATCCCATATGATATTTGATACTGGATACTAAAGTATCTGTATGATACTTTAATGAATGAATGAATACTTTTTAAACATTAAATTTTTTTTGAAGTTCAATCTACTTAAAATGATTTCACAAATTAAGAAAGAAATAAACCATTTTTCTCAATCTAACTAAAAGTTTATCTTTTTAAAGAAGTAAATACTACAATTATGTAGGTTTATAAACCCATGCTGAGAAAATCACTTTGTCTGTCACCAGCGCTATAAAAGTTTGATTAAAAATACGTTTTTATAAAGCAATGGCTACTATCAAAGTTATGCCATTAATAAAATCACTGAAAAGGTGAAACTCTCACCACAACAGTTCAGACGTATTCCTGCATTTGTTCATGATGCATAGTTTTATTAAAACGCGTCTTGATAACAAGGACCCAAGGGAGTATGAGTCTAGAAACTGGTCACCAAAATGCTTGGCACTTTTGGTTTCTCCGTTGCTTGGGAAGGTTTGAATTCCTCAATCAATCTTTGTCCATCTCTTTTGAATTTTGAAGTGTCTTCTGGTATGCTCAGTCTTGATCGTCTGAGACTGGAACTGGGGCTGTGACACGGACTTTTCATCACGTTGGAGAGGTCTGGCATCACGGTTGCGATCACTGTAGCGATGGTATTCGCGAAACCCAAAGCAGGACTTTCTTTGCTGACAGGTAAACTGAAAAGAAAATAAACCATATTGATCGTTTAGTAAAAAAGATGTTTCTAATTATTTTCCCAGTTATAATATACCCACTATAATCTGTGAAGGCCATTCATTTTTTTCAAGTTCCTAAGGGCCTAATGAAAAGCGCAGAGAATGAAATGAAATCTTATGAAAGGTTATGAGAAATTTTCTGAGTGATTGTTAAAGAAAACCTATACTGATATAAGTGATCGTAATTATCATATCGTTTACAGGAACAGTATAAAGTTTTGGTTCAAAGTATTTTAAGGTATACGCTGAAAAATCATATTAAGAACAGCAGTTAAATTCTAACGTTATGGTTACAATGGCAAAATTTTCAAATAACAACACAAACTTTTTTTTATTGGAATGTTTTCTCCATAGAAAAAAAACAATTAATCGCTTTGGTACAGTACCTGTAGCACGAAAATTATCAGCGGTAGATAGACTAAGAAGAAAAGAGAAAATAATAGAAGAGAAGCAACAGAAATGAAAACGTTTTATTATGTTTCACAAATTTTTTACTTGACCTACTTCAGCCACGCTGACAATTTACATGCTGAAAATGGTGTCGGGAACCAAAGCATGTACCATACTGAAAGGAATCCTGCTGAACTTCATGTCTCTGATAAGCACACGTCTATTGTTTTCTCTTTTCTTTTTAATCTATATAGCGCTGGTGATTTTCATGCTACAGGTATCGTTTGAAAACATTTTTATCGCTTTTTGCTATGGTGAACACATTCCAATAAAAAAAAAAAGTTTGTGTTGCTGTTTAAAAATTTCGAAATTTTGTCACTGTCACCGTCACTGTTAGAGCTTCACTGTTTCTCATATGAATCTTGAACCAAAATTTCATTGTTTTCTTGTGGATGCTATGATATCTCTTTTCGATATTATCGCCGTGAAGATACCTAAATCTTAACAAAAATGAGATTTCAAACAAAAGAAATCTTTTAAATATCATAACATTTTAATTAATGCGAATTTAATATGTTATTCGTTACCTGGGTCTTTGCACTTGAAGTTTCTCTTTCGTGTTGGCGGTGTATGAAGACCAGGTAGAAGTCCTGGTCCTTAAGCACTGCTGAGCTTTCCACTTTACCCACTCCTGTATAGAGCTGTGCAAGGCAGGAACTCTACCCAGGAGCAAGACAATTGCACCATCGAGGTTCTAAAACATATAAAAAGATACGCTTTTTATAAACAACAATTCGAAATAAACTAAAAATTCTCTTTCAATATTAACTATATTATTATTTAGTCTTCACCATATACTCATAAATAGATTGAAAGTCGGCATAAATTCCATAACAATATGAATTAAAGCCCATGGTATAGAATATTTATCAACCGAAATCAAAATCAATTAAAAATTATATGGTTTTTCTAATTTCTATAATCCTAAAGATCTAGTAGAGATGGCTAGTTTTAACTTTAACTAGGAATTTCTAGATTCGTAAATTTTGCCTTCTCACAATTTAAACACATTTAAACATAATTTACGATAACATATATTTACGTCCTTTACGATAAAATACAGAGAAAAAGTGATATTTAAAATTTATATTTCAAAATAGAACAACGGTTTTGTTCTAGGATTACATTATCAAAACATTCGATATGTGAACAATTATTTTCAGACTTTTTTTTTCCATATCATGGAATTATCGCGTTTTGTTTAAAATTAGCATTAATTTTTTCTGTATTTATTTCAATAGAACTTTAATTTTGAAATTTGTTTTTGAACACAGCTTTCATTTCGAAAAAAAATTATTTTGAAAATGGATTTTCCGCTTTTTTTCTATTTATTTTGTGATGTAGACTTATAATATTTTATGCCTATTTAATAAACTATAAAGCATGTTTACCTAGTTTTTATAGAATTTAGTCGCTTATTTTGAGATGGATAATTACGCTTTAAATTATGATTTAAGATAAAATACAATTAAAGTGCAATTTTAAAATAAATGTTCAAAGATTCTTAAATGCGGTCATATGAAATGGAAAAAAAAAAAAAAATTGAAGCTTTTATTGCTAAATTTAAATATGCACTTCTTTACGAAATGTCTGAATTAATACCTTCTTTCTAATTAGAGGACTCCTTTACTACATTGAAGAGACATGAAAGTTTTAATTTAATTGACAGATTATCCAATTCACAATCTAGATTGGTTGTAATGAACCAAATAATAAATAATAAACCTAACATGAATAAAATTTCATGAATTATTGAGATAATTATCAGAACCTTTTTTCGCTTGATTGAAAATGATTTTCTCTTTCCATTCATATTTTTCCCAGTATATATTCTCACTTGTCTAAATGTGAGATAAAGTTTAATACATTTTTATAACTATCAATTTACGAAGTAATGTATCAATAAAATTATCTCAAACTAAAAAAAAAAAAAAAAAAAAAAAAAAAAAACAGGCATGCGCAAAGATTAGACTTCCTCAACTTGTGTCTAAATTCTTTGCAATGCTTTAAGCTGCTGGATTGTCTTTCCTGAGAATGCTTTAAGACCATGGGTTTATACCTTTCTACTGTAACTATCGTGAAACATATATAATTATTTTGTTGAGAAAAAACATTCTAGAGTTAAAAAACCTACCTGTATCATATGGGCCACATCCTTCTGGTTGCTCTCCCTCACATTGTGTCCGTTGATCTCGAGAATTTGGTCCCCCTGTGAGATTCGGCGCCCATGTCTGGCGGCGATACTTCCCGGCTGCTGCAACGAACAACTACACTGTAGTCAAAAAGCAAGCTCTGATCTAACTTACCTTTTTAAAACAATTATTACTTTTTAACATAAATTGGCCAATATTGTTACACTTTCTTCAGTATATTGCCGCATTGAAAAGAGGCAGTTGACTCTCCATGGCCGAATGGTCATAGCACTGGTCTCATAATCAAAAGATCGTGTGTTAGAATCCCGCTAGCGGCAATGTATTGAACAGTTTGTGTAAATATTTAATTCCTTGATTTTATATCTTACTTTATTTCGTGTTACAGAAGATTCTGGACCTTTCTTTAGTTTACCAGATAACTGTTCTGGACTTTGCTTACTGTCTCCAGAAAAGTATTCTGGAACTTTTCCTGTTAGTATAAAAGCAGAAGATCTGTCAGTCACGGTGTTCAGAGTTGAGTTAATAAATTGATTTAGCTCTACTTCTTATGGGCGTCATTGAGTTCCACACTAAAGTATCTACGTGACAATAGTGTGAGTCATTCTGGATAACGAGAAATAAAGTGGAAATATCGTAACGAATAACATTACTTGTGAAAAAGTAAATTTAACTGATTATAATAAAAGTGAATAAGTAATAAGAATGCAAAAGCTTTTAATGTAATAAGACTAATTTATATACCAGAGAAATATATATTCAAAAGTAATTTCCAGGAACAATTAAAAATAATATGTATTTCTGTAATATTAAGTGAATATTCTGAAGATATAGAAAAGAATTAGCCACTAGAGATCCATTCCTTATAAATTATTCATATCGGAATCTTCCCACTCTACAAACATTTCAAATATATCCTAGTTATTCCCTATTATTGTCCAAATACTTTATTCACTTCTTAACGAAGAAAACGTAATTTTGAATGCATATTGAAGTTGTTTCCTGTTTACAAAATTCCATTAAAGCATCCTTAGAGATAAATTATGTCCAAATACATTATTATTAGAGTAATAAAGCATTAGAAGAGTCTGCATTCAATTAAAATCCCTTCTAATACCCATAGAAATTATTTCAATCTTATTTTTTCCGAGAAAACACGATTTGATATTTTCTATAAGGATAGGAAAAACATTCAAATTCTTTTGGGTATAAGAAGCCTAATTATAATAACCTGATTATGAGCGAATCGTAAATTTAAATATTAATAAATTGCGAACTATATATTAAAACGTTTCAAAACATTCACACGGAAACAAAACTGAAAATTTTGATATAGTAAATGTTGAATTTTAATGACGTTCTGATCTAAAATATGATAACACCTTTTATGAATTTTTTAGTTCATGTATGTTTCTCGAAATTTAACATTTTTTATAAATCATTCGTTTTCTACAAATATGTCCTTCGCTTTCTCCAAAAAGTATGAAACTTCTTTGAATTCTTTCTTGTTCAATTCAACTTATCAAAACATTCCTTTCAATAAATTTTTAAAGGTTCAGGCAATTACAGTGGAAGTCGCAAATACATTTTTCTTTTCTTGCAAAGGAGGTAAATTGTAATTCTGTAATACTGAAAATGAAATAACACTTGACATCAGTATATTTACTTCTTTCATATTCATAAGTAGAATTGATTTGATAGTTATCATTCATATTTCATCGCAAAGTATTCATACTTAAAATGAGCTTGCAGGGCATTCAACGTTTAAAGTGGGCTTAGATAGAATTCACAGGTAAGCACTTCTAGCATCTTTCAGTCTGAATTCATATATTATGTTGTTCATCAGTTTCACTCGCTATTTTCAATCAGTTGCTCTTCCTGCATTTTCTGTATTCTTGTTCTTCTGCAGTCTCTAACTGTCCTCTCTACATTTCTTTTAAAGTACATCTAAAAGGAATGCAGAGAATCTCTCTAAACTGTCCACTCTTTACATTTTTCTCTGTTTCTTAGGAAATATATCGCTCTTTACATTTTCCTGTGTCTCTTGGGAAATATATCGCTATCTTTGAATCACTTTTTTTTCTCAGTTTTTGTTCGATTTTTTTTCTGCTTTGTTTATCCGCTTCGGATGATTGATTTAAATTGTTTAACTTGAATTACTGAATATTTACCAAAAATTTTTCAATAGATTCAAGATTTAATATTACCATTTCTCTTATATGTAAAAACACATTAATAAATGACTAAGTATTAGGCATTAGCAATATAACATCAGAGCTTATTTCGGATGATAAATTTTTAAAAAATCATTCGAATCAGCAAAACGTTGTTAAATAATATGGGTCAGGGCATAAAACAATGAAAAATAAAGCACGGAATGGCAAAATGAATAACCCGAAAAAAAAATTAAATCACAGATAATTTATTATCTGATGCGGCAATAATTATTATGTAAATCGTTTTCCCAGCATGGAAATAATTCCTTATAATGTAAATGTTTGAGAAAGGAAGTTACTTCGTAAAAATAAAAAAAGGATATTTAAAAAGCAGAAACGTTACATACTTGAACTTTAAGTTTAGAAAGGATTTTTTTTTAAATTTTGCGATGATAAAAAGGAATCGTATTTATTCAATTAGGATACACGAGGAAAATATGTGTAAATCTACAACAGCAAACGGATTTATGGTATAAAATTTAAAAAAAATAGTTACAAATTACAAAATTTTTACGGCGCTATCTTCCACTTATTTAATCAGCAATAATTTATTGCTGATTCAAATTCGGTGCCAATATATTAAATGACCTGGGTGTACACAGTAAGGATAAAAATTGACTAACAAAATCAATAAATCAATAATTGGAGTTAAAATTTAAAATCTTATTAGAGCCAATGGATAAATGCTGAAATTTTTCAGTCATGTACTGAATTTCTGAGAGATGAAATTTTTGGATCATGTAAATTGTTAGAAGTCTTATAAAAAAAGTAAATTTGTAATTTGCAATAAATTATAATTGTTTGAAAGTACTTTCAAACCTTTAATATTATTAAGACACTAAAATAAAATATTTCACTCTCAAAAAAAATCTCTTAATTACAGGATCCATTATTTAGTTTACATTATATTTTATAGTTTTTACAAATAACATTATAACTTTGAAAATTAAATTAGCATTTTATCAAGATAGTAAAATCCATTATTATATTTCAAGTTAATTTTTAAGAAAACCACTCACATGTAAAAATAATAACCATAGTATTATAATTTCAATCATGAAATAATTTTTTACATAGAACTTTTTAACTTTTGTAATAAACTTTCTTCGAATTAATTATTTTAACAAAATAATAAAAAAATTGACCTTTTATAACATTTATTTCTAAAATTATAGTTTCAGTTACCTATAAATATATTTCCTTTATTATAATAAATGAAAAATATTACATGGGTCCATTACTACAGAACTAAGTTCGGAACGATTTAATTGAAAACTCTCCCTATTTGAATAAATAATTAACAGTTTCACAATTTTCCTCCAAATTTGTGACTATTCTGCGAAATCCGTAACCAAACAGATTTTATTGTCATGCAATAACTCTCAATGGAATTAATTACTCTGACAATAAATCCAGTTCTCTTTCACAACAGTTTAATCGAAGATTCGGGGAAACCCTTCATTAAAGGCAACGATGGATTAATTAATTGATTGTGCGTGCTGGAGGAGTGAAGAACGATATTATAATAGAAATTCTGTGAATGAAAGACCCATTTGATACATTTATTGGAAGAATACTTTTGAAACTCTTTGTTAAATAAATATGTTTAAGAGAAACGCGTGTGAAAATAACATTGTTATGAGATTTATGCTGTTATTTTCGAATGTGTCCCTTTGGAGAAGACATCCGAACAAATGTCTTTGTGTTTAAAGCAGCAACTTTCAACTTCTTTGTTTAATAGCTCCTGAAACTGCTATTTGAATATGGATATCTCGGTGTGAAAAATAGGTTTTTAAAGAGTAGTGATCTTTTGCGGTAGTTACACTCATATACAAGATGCTATATACTTCTTGCTTCACTATTCTGTGCTATTTCTACAGGAGTATCTATCGATGCGGCATCTGCCATATACGAAATAAATATTCAAGAAAATATTGTTACAAACCTGTAAAGTTGCTTCCCAGCACGGTTAGTTGAATCACTGGAAAGACCGATTTACGATCAGCCCTGTGGGTGCTGATCGGGTGCCGCGTCAGTAATCTGAGAGCTTGGCGACTGACTTCGCGACAGCTTTGTGACGAATTGGCAGTTCGACAATTCTCAAGTGTCGAGAATAAGCCGGGAATAGGTAGAAATATTACCGTGGAAGCTTTGGCGATGAAGGCGAATCCTTAGTTTTCAAGTGAACTCCCGAAGGAACCTTTGGACCATCCTGATATTCGTAGAATTCGATAGAAAAAGTTTCAAGTGAGTAATAGACAGCATGGTTAGAATTCGTTTCAGAGATTTGTTACGATACAAAAAGTGGCTGCATGGGATACCTTACATTTTAAAGAAAGGGATCAAGTTTGGATGTACAGTCCGAAACGACGAAGTGTAAGCCAAAGGCAGTGAGAAAGTTTGGTAGAATTTTTAGCTGTCTCCAATTTAGTAAATGATGTCATCACCGAAAGTGCGGAAGTCGCCCAACAACGGATCAAGATTGTTTACCGGATTGTTCAATAGATGCAAACTGGATTAATACGTCATAACCATTTTTTTGTAGTTAGAATTTGTAGATGGAATAGCTTCTAATGAATATTTAGAAATGACCGAAAAGTGTGTATGGGACTGAATAAATGCCATGTAGTGGAATTTTTCGTGAGTACTCTGGATGAGTAATACAGTTGACATCCCCATGATAATTATGCCATGTAGTGGAATTTTTCGTGGATACTCTGGATCAGTAACATAGTTGACGTCCCCATGATAATTATGCCATGTAGTGGCATTTTTCGTGGATACTCTGGATGAGTAATATAATTGAAGTCCCCATGATAATTAGACTTAATCACTATTACAGAAATACTAGCACCATTGTCAAATTGCACTATGTGAATTATTTTCAATATCATACATGATATCCATTCATTTGTTTACTTATAACTTCTTTCTAGAAGAATAGGATTGTTGAGCTCAAAGCCTTTTAAACAGAATTACTATACGATGATATTTGTTTTGTTGATTTTACTATTACTTAAAAACCAGTCACAATTACTCACATTATTCCATATTTATTCTGAAACATCCATTCATTCACTTAATAAATCTAAAATCTACCTCATGGAATAAGCCGAAAGAACCAAAGAATCACTTGCATTCTGGTGAGACTTATAAATGATTTTAAAATGAATTAAGAGCTCTTTCTCTTGACAGATGCTGGGTTGTTCCTTTTCTTAACAAATAAAGTACGTACCGCATTCTTAGTTAATCATTTCAAAGCAAGTATGGGTCCTTTGGCGGAATCCATTAACTGTCGAAAACTTCTGGGATAGAGAAAAATATCACTAAAATTAAGTTAATGATTCCAGTGCAGTTTTTTTATATGTTTTTATTTCCTATTGAAATAGCAGATTAGATAGCTGCAATTAATATTTTATTCTGTGAAATTGAAATTGAGGATTCAGGGTAAGTTATAAGAAGTACATGGATGCAAAGATTTTGCCTTCAATACAAATATAAAAGTATCAATACGTTTTTCTAAAATGAAATTATTGAAAACTGTACATTTTCCCAGTAATATAAAAATAATACCTACCACATAAGTGACAAAGACACCTCGGCCGTTCCTGAAAAAAAAATATGTAAAGAAATTGTACTAAAAATTGTAAGAGTTAAATAGTAAAGAGCATATTAAAAAAATAAATTTTATTTTTACATTTTTTTCTTTTGAATTTTTAAAGAAATAATTTTAATAAATAACTAAAACAGAATTATGACTGATTTTTTTCAATTATCGTGTAAGCAATTGTAAATGGAACTGACATATAGTGTCAGCTTGCACACCAATTTATTAAGCAGTATAAAAAAAGGAATTATTTAAATCTTTCAAGAATAAATATTATTATCTGACGGAAATTCGTTTCTTCTGAAAATGCATTTTTCTCTTCTTCAGTAGTCATTAAACACTTGTACAATTCATTGAATATTTTAATATTATGATGCAAATGTCGTTTCTTTATAAATTGTTCACTTGAAATGGAAAATTATTAAAGCCTATTAAAATAATTTTAATATTGATACAATATTTTTATAATAGCATACAATCTTTTTTTATTGATGACAAAGGATTTAAAGGGGCAGAACTTTAGTACAATACATATGATGTAATGTAGCTGCTTGTATTAAAATACCGAGGAGATGATTCATAATTGAGGCAAACAAAAACATTTTACACTATTGGAAAAAATATTGAAACATTTACTTCTTACCATAGACTACAAGGTAACCAAAGTATGTATGACCTGACCGATGCACGAGAACAAAGTACGCAAGAAACTATCAACTTATATTCAATGTCTACTTTATTACCAATTATTTGAAGAACTATTCCTCTTTTGACAAAAGTATAACATCGTTGAAACTAAAATTACTATTCATTTTTAATTTTTAAATGCTTCCTAGACTTTTCTCTCCACGAAAATTTAGTCAACTGGCTACTCATTCGGACAATGCTAGTGCAATATATAAATATCATGAGATAATTCTATATAAAAAAACATAATTGGATCTGGAATTCAATCGATCGATGTATTGTCTTTGAAATAGGACAAACAGATAATTTATCCCTATTATATTGGAACAATATTGGCAGATTTACTGATAAAGAATCAGTATGTATGTTCTTCTTGCTCATACTGAATTATGGGTACGTTCCAAGTTTAGAAAGATTTTGAGTGTGACACCTACCACCTTTTTATATTTCACACAGGAAAAAACCCATTTTTTATATCTTGCATGGATCATGCATTGAATGATTAATAGAGCTTCTTTCGGTTCACTCTTTCAGACTTGAAAGTATAACGAATAAGTTTTGAAATGAACTGTATTAATTTAATTTGTAGTAACGACAAATTTATAGCAGTAAAAAGTTATTTTAAAGAATGCTCAAAATGTTTGATTGAAACGTTAACAAATATTATTAAATAATAAAAGTAATTCGATATAGTTGAAAAAAAGGAGATATACATAGAAACTTACGTCCTTTGCATGATACTGATTCCAATGCTGTCTTTGATGCTGAATTTTCTCAGTTCCACTGTGATGAATTTCGTGGGAGCTGTTGAAAAATTACAGTTACAGATAATTCATGTAAATTGCAAGGATGCTGATATCGAAAACCAATTAGTATGAAAAGATGAGCTGTAAGATGTAGAATAAATACCACTAGTTGGAAGTTATGTGGGTCATGAGATGTAGATTGAATACAATTAATAAGAATTCTTATGAACTATATTTAAATTAAATACAATCTGTTCTAAAATAATTAAGATGCTTAGCTCATTTTAAAAA
This sequence comes from Argiope bruennichi, assembly GCF_947563725.1. NCBI lineage: Eukaryota > Metazoa > Arthropoda > Arachnida > Araneae > Araneidae > Argiope > Argiope bruennichi. The sequence continues at coordinate 42,286,867 of NC_079158.1, read as the reverse complement.
TTTTCTAGAATAGATCAAAGTTTTTGATAAATGCGTATCAAATATTCAGTTTATTTTTTTTTTTAATTTTATAAAAAAAAATAGTAAAGCCTTAATAAGTTCAATCTTTTAAATCTCTTAATGTTTTTAAAAATTTTAATCTCTTAAAAATTCCTTACCTTGAGAAACGAAGAAAAAAATTGCTCGGATGGTGTGCATTTAATAGATTTTCAAATATTTCAAAAAAATCTCTTATCCGAAGTATAACTATCAGTTTTCGTAAATATACTTAATTCACAGAGTAGCAGTCTGTTTTTTTTACTCGAGTTCCGCCCATATTAGCGCATTCTATCGATATTACCTTTTTAATTCAAAATATTATTTATTTATGCTTTCGACAATCTTAGATTTTTCTTTAAAATTCTAGGCAATTACTTTAGAATCTCATTCGTTATAAATGCTAGATTTCGTAAATTGGGGACAAGTACTAGTTCTTTTTGTTAAAAAATGCTTAGAACTAATACATTTTTTTATTAATATAAATTGTATTATGCTAATTCTTGAGTCGATAAGAAAAAATATATTATCAATTTGTTTGAGCAGAGCATAAAAATTCTGAAATAATTGTGCAAATAAAAAAAGTATTTATAGTAAAATATTTGTAAAAATATCTGAATTTTTCTGAGTTTAGTATATTTCAATCATGAATTATATTCTCCTGTAGAATTAGACAAAGAATATTTTGGATATTATTATATGTAATTAATAAAAATGAAAATTAATATCAACTATTTTAAAAGTTTTCTTATATGTCATGTGATATACATATATTAGAATTTAAAATCTAATAACACAAATTATAAGGACTATTTGAGATGGAAAAAAAAGTCACTATTTGCCTGTTTTAAAGAAAACGTTACCTTAATTCAGCCTAAGAAAATTCTGATTTATTCTAATTGATCTTATTTTTAATAATATAACGATGAAACATTGTATGTTCTTTAAATCTTTGTTGTTCTTATAAACCTTTCTAAATTGTTTCTAATCATTTGCTGAAACAAGATAAACGCTAAACTAGTTATGAATATGGAAAAGCATTGATAAATGAGAAGAAAAATATCTTTGTTTATTATACTAAATAACCAACGGCTCAAACTTCACAAATTTATTCAACTCTTCCAATTAAAAAAAGTGTAAAATTCAATTAAAATAATGTATAACAAAACCTATTATGCTAAAAAATAAAATCGAAATTAGAAAAAAAATTGTATTTCAAGGGGTTTTTTATTATTTTTTTTATTTGAAGAAAGTACTTAAAGAAACTTCAGCAAAAAATTTCATAGTAAGAAGGAAACAACATTTTCAAGATGATGGTCGGCGTATTTAACTTTCATTAAGTACTTCTCAATATAATACAATACCTCTTAATACTAGTACTTCTCAATATTATAAAAATGCAATAAGCCATAACATAAAATTTTTTATGAATAAGTGTATTATGAATATTCCAAGTTGTCCTTAATGATGTTTTTTTTTGACAAGGCTAATTTGTTTGAAGCTGAAATTGATTGTAAAATATGATAAAATGAATATATCTTAAAATCTGTTATCTATTATATCCATACAAGATTTTGATGCCTGCATAGCAAATTTTATTACATTTTATCGAGATATAAATACTCCTCTGTTCTCGTTTTTTATTTTTCTCATCTGGTTTTCATGAAATATTTTTTTCTTCAAAACATTTTATTTTCAAGATAGTTTATACTAAACATAGCAGAAAAATATGGTTTCTAGTCCTTTTTAACAGAAATGATCGAAGAAAGCTCACCGAGGCAGGGTAGGCAGAAAGTTTGAATATAAACATTTTAAATATTATAAATGGGAAATTTTATTGTGAAGTTAGAAATGATTAAATCCTTCATCATGGGTTTAAAATATCATTTCTTCCCATTTTAATTCTATCTATTGTGTCTTATTAAAACTGCTGTGTATGAGTTCAATTTAACGCGGAATAAAAATAGTGGATTTTTTTAATCTAAAGCATTGGGGCTTTGTTTCTAAATGACATAATGAAATTCAAATTATTCATTAGGAATCAGATACATTAATAGGTCTATAAATTTATGTTATCCAATAAATTCAATTATATTCAAAAGTCTATTGTAAGTTTTATTCGAGGGTAAGTGAAATCTTTCTTATCAGAATATCAAGGCTGATTTTATTTTTGAAATCGTATTATATTGTTATATGGTTAATACTATTAAATTTTATTTGCTACATTTATGGGATGTAATTTTTTAAAAGGAATGAATGCTTGTTATATGACAACTAAGACACGTCCATCAAAAGAAAAAAAATATGTGAAACAAACCCGATATATACCCAAGAAAGTGCAAAATGCGCGAGATAGTGTAAAAGTAACGCAAAGAAGAAACAAATAAAAATGCTTATAGTATTGTGAGAGTGGAAGATAATATATTAAAAGAGTTAAAACACTTCCCCCAAAAGAAAAATTATGATATGAGCCCAACACTCCCAGAATTTGCTTGAATTAGTGTATAAGTAGACTGAAAAATATCACTCTGTCGATTGAAATGGGCTGTGTCATTAAGTATTAAAATATTTCCCCCATAAAGAAAGATCGTGATATGAGCCCGGCATTTTTCATATTAAATGTGATTTACATGAGATAGTACAAGTTGAATATAAGGGATCAGGTTGTTTACAGTATCGAGAGAGTAGCAAGTCTTGCCTCGATCCTGAACACGTACTCTCGTTGGTGGTGAACAGGGCCTGTGGATTCTCCCTCAGGATGATCAGGCGGACGGGGGAAGGGGTCTCCTTCAGGCAGCGCACGGCGTCGGCCAGGTTGGCCTCCCGGAACGAGATGTCGTTCACCTGGAAATTTAGTACCGATAAATGAAGGTATGTGACCGCGGTTGAGGGATTAATTATTTTATAAAATATCATAAAACATTATTTTTTAAATTTTTTTTTGCACAAAATGGAATTGAAAAAACATCTATGGAATAAATATATTATTTAAAATGGGAGGGGATGTCTTAAAAATTAAAAGAATTTGGTCATTTTTGATTAAATTCTAATAGAAAGCAATAATTTGATAGTTTGGAAATTTATCAAAGAATTTCTTCAAAATTTCGCAGATCACTTAAGAAATGCATGACCTAATTCTTAATGTAAGAAATAAATAATACTTAGATCCAATCTTTAAATACTGTGGAACGACTGAGAGATAATTAAGCATTAAAAATATCAAATAATCGAAACATTATTATATAAAAATCTAACATTTTTCAAATGGACATATTGTTTTCTCTGTAATTTAAGAAGAGCAAAAGATAGTTTGAGAACATTATATAGAATTTCAATTTGAAAAAAATGTGCATCATATTTTATTTTATGAAGTTTACCGTGAAAAGAAATTACCAAAATTTAGAGTTGTGGAAAATAGCATTTAAAGATGTAAAATAGCATTTCAGAATTTAAAATAGAGTTAAAAACTTAATGTATTTAAAAGCAAAAATTAAAATATAACTTTCCAAAGAACGAACATATAAACGAAATCCAAGTAGTTACATAAGAAAAGACCTGTTCAAATAGTAAAGATTTTGAATGAAATTTTTTTTGATAATTTCATTAAAAACGAATCTTTAATGTAGTCAGTTTACCTTAATACGATACTTAAAGACCAAATAAGCATAGATTTTATTACTATAAAAATGTATTTCTTTTTTACAATACAAACTTATTTAATAAGCAATTTATATAAACCCATTTCACTGTCTGGTTTATTTTTTCATGTACGGACTGAGGCAATCTACAGCAAGCAAATATATTATTAATAAGTTACTGGGAAACAGCTTATAGCTAATTTATACTTTTATAGTATTTCCCCCCACTTCTTAGCGTAAATTAACTGGAATTAGTTAAAGGCATGATACTAAAAATAAATAAGCCATATATGGTGTACCTAATTTGGTGTCCTATGGTGTAAAATTTGCACCTCATACATATGAGAACGGCAACAAATTTTGCAAAAAAATGTTGTGTAGTTATAATAAAGTATTTCAGCGCTTCACAATGAAATGGGGTACAACGTCATTTAGCGGCAAACAGAAGAGTTAATGTTCCTATATCGAAAATGGTATGAAGTAAGGGAAATAATTAATTACAAATTTGTAGAACGCTTTCAATTTAGTGCGAAAAGACATTTTGAGCGTAATTAGGATAAGAGCGCAAAACCTCTGAAATTCTCATTATTTTGGTCACTATTTTCCGCACCTGTGACATAACAATCGATTACCGGAGAAAAGAAAATATTTTGAGCTATAAACGTCGACCTATTGTCGTAGTCTTTGGCGCCAGCAGGAAATAAATGCTTTATTTCTAATATTTTATTTCTAAAGCGTTACTGGCGTAACAGCGTTGGCATTTGCTCCCAAACAAATACGTGTATTACACGCTTTGTTATTATATTACTCAAGTTACCTTTGGTGCAAAATAAAAACTCTACAATTTGGTAATGGATTTTTTCCTCCGTATATAGTACTGTATAGTAACTGATCGCACTTTTTATTACCAGAATCATTTTTACCTGCCTTATGACAATTGTTTTCGCCATTCTCAAGTTAATGTGTGAGAAGAAGGATTTTAGTGGATACCCCGTATATAAGCGATATTTGTTAAAGCTTCATAGGATAAATTTATATAAATAGATCCTTTTTTATGGCTTGTTTGTGATATTTGTTTTTCTATAATATTAGTACTGATAATTTGATACACATACATTCTTCAAAAAATACCTTAGCAAAGTGAAGAATTGGCTAAGAAATCGAATTTTTCTCTCTCATTCGAAGTAGTTTAATCTTTTTCTTTCACTTTTTCTCATTCACTATTTAACAATTTTTGTTCTGCTTTCATACTTCTCATATATAAATTGCATCTGATTTCAATAGGCATTAATTTTCTTTTCTTGGAGTTCACTCGTAGGAAATAGAAACCTCAATAATATTCTTAAATAAAATTCAAATATCTAAATTGAAAATCGAGTATTATTTAGAAGGGAAAGTTACTGTTTGTAATTGTTGAAATACAGAGAAAAAGTATTATAACCGAAAAAAAAATAAACCCGACGAATTTCAAAGTTCTAAATTTTACTGTGTCTGAAAAACATGTTTCTGGAATTGCGTCTGTGTGAGAAAACGATAACTTATAAACATGGCTAAAATTTGATATATAGTCTTTACATTAAATGCTTACGTCCTGCCAAAATTTAAGCGAAATAAATTAAGAGGAAATTACAAAATGCATATTTCTTTCTGAAATTAAACATTCCAAATGAAGACCCATATCAAATGTATAACGAAGTTCCTAAAGAAGCTGTCTATCTGTACTTTCATATGCATGTAAACGCAATAACTAAAAATGCAACAAAAAAGATACAAGAAATTTGTACACATATTAAACATCTAAAAGGGAGATTCATATCAAATTATGGGTGCGCTTACGGAGTTTAATCCCCTGCTTGGCGCAATTTTCAAAAATCGCCAACAACGATCTTTAAAAGCGAGGGAGCAGATGTCCAATCATAGCGCATAATAAAGATTGCCAGCTTTGGCGCGTTATCGCAACTTGGCGAAGAAGGGGATTAAACTCCGGTACATCCAAATTTTGGACCAAATTTGTCATAAAATCGACCATTTGTCTGTATTTACGCACGGAAAAGCGATAATTCAAAAATGCAATAGCGTAATTAAATAAAATTTTATTCATAATCTTAGTGTAAAAACTATAATTCTAGACTAATTTTTGGTTTTACCAAGTAGTTAGAAAGGTGTCCAAAATGTTTTTCGGTTTTCATTACATTACCAAAAAAAAAAAAAAAACTAAATTCTATTGTCCGGTATTTAGAAAATAGAATGTGTGGGATTGATGGCATTCTAGGTATTTCTCACGTTCCAGAATTTTTTATGGGGAGAAAAAGGAATAAAACTTTACTAGAGAGCATACCATACAGTATCAATGATACCTCTTTCGTTGAATTTTTCAAAAGATTAAATTGTAACCTATTCTATTGAGGGAAATTTCTGTTCTGTTGAACTCGTTTCTGAGCTGATAACTTACCTAGTGTTTAATAGGTTCTGGGAGCAGAACGATCAGCTGAATGTATTGGTAATGAGATAGATTGTTTAAATGGGAGGAGTGGCTTGTTTATTGATTTAGAAGATGTACAATCCCGTAAAAAAAGGTAAAAAGTAAAAAGTTAATTTTTTTTTTGAAATTTAACATCTGTATAATCGTTGAAATGATTATGCGTATCTCACTTATATATTTAAGAATGTTCAAGACTATTTTCTGTATCGTAAGACATTGATAAATTTTATAGCCCAGTAAAAATCATTTTGCTTCTTTTATGCAATTTTCTCAGGAGCATAATTAATTATGATCGTAATAGAACAAATTCTAAGAAAGGATTTGCTCAATTACAATCATTTCTGGTTGCTGCTCTGGGTGATGGATAATCGAGTGGCGATGTACATTCATTGTGCTGTGACACTTCATATTTAGTTTTTGAAATATTTTTACATATTTTACTGTCTGATTTATGAAATTTTGTATGAAGTATTTTGGTTAATTGTTTAAACTTTGATCTAAAAGAATTTACGTTAATTCTGGGTAGTTTATTATTAAAAACATAAATAAACTATATCAATTCAGCCAGACTATAAAAGGTAAGATGTATATTCTTGATGTTAAAAGAAACTTTATCATTTATCTGACGTGAAAAGATTTAAATTATTTATGTTTGACTGTCTATTGTATTACTATCTTACAAAGACTTTTTATTCAACTGCATTTAATTTGACCACTTTTATTATCCAATTGCCATTTTTCTGCTTCTTTGTTTTATTTTTGCCAAATTTATAGCTTTCAATATATATCTTCTGAAAATTTGATAATATAATCATTTGGTAGCTGTAATATTTGTCAGAAATGTACTATCAATAAATAAACTCAATAGTGTTAACATGAGTGAAATGATTTAAATTGCAAAGTTAGTTAACTTAGTTCTATTCAGCCATGTTAACATTCCGTTAAGAAGCAATACTAGGCCTATTTTAGACGAACTTTCTAATCAGTTGATGGATGTTGAATTTTGAGCAGCGATCATATGACCAACACGATGCCTAAGCTGGCACACCTTTCACTTCATACTTCCGTAACCCATTAGAGGAAAACATTTGGAAACCAACTGGTTTAACGTACACCAAGCCAATTTATGCAGTATCTTTTCAATGGAATTGGGGTGGGGCTTGGATCTGGAAATTGCTATCTTAATACGAAATCACAAGTGACCCTAAAATTTTAAAGAAATAATAATTAAGATAGCATTTCCCATTTCTGTTATATATGCCTAACAACAAATAAATGAAAGGAGCATCCAGCAACTAATCAGTGACGTATACAATGCTGAAATATTCATATGCGATACATTAAAGAAATTAATTCCTTCAAAAATATAAACTTATAAAAAAACTACTTTATTAAATTGTGTTTGTGCTTAATTAAATTAAAACTTAAGGGTGGATTTATATTCTTTTATCGTGAATCAGCCTGAATCTAGTAAAAGTCTATGCTATTGAGATTATATTGCGGAATATACGATGAACACGTAATCTATCTTTATCGGTATATGCGCCATTAGTATTTCGGATCATAGACGACAATGCTTGTAAGAAGTGTTTAAAATAATTCCTTACAGTTGCGATAAAAAGAAAAAAGATAGTAAAGTAAAATCTAGGCATTGAAAAATATTGGTAATAACACTGTTAATTAAGTTTAAATAAAATAATAGTTTCCATACCACAAGACATGATTATCCATAGGAATTATTTACAGACGTTATACCATATATGTTTAAGCATAAAGTGGGAATTATATATGCTTAATAATGATGTATGTTTTAAAAACATTTCCTAAGTAATATGCAGAAGAAAACATATTTCTTTTAATTAAGATGCGATGCGGGGAAGAGGATTTAAATGAAGTAATTCTACGGCAAGGAATTTAGCAATTACGTAAGTTCATTTTGAGTCGAAAAATAATATATGCTCATGAATTTATTGCTTTCAGTCATTGTATTTGTACATGTCGAAATCGCATAAATGCAATAAAAATGAAAATTGATTCTTAGTTGCAGTATACCATAAAAAAGACAAGTCAACTTAAAGACAAAAATTTTAAAAGCATATTTGAAATTTATCATATAATATAATCGTTTATTAATATTTTTGAAAGTAATTCTCATATGAAGAATGCGAAAAAAAAAACCGCTGAATAAGAAGAGAGGAAGAGATTAAGTAGTATTTTATGGAAGATGCTTCATGTTTAGATGCCCTAAGTAAAGGAAATAATTTCATTATAACTTGTTTGGAACTAATTGGAACTAATTTGGAAGTGACAGAAGACAAAGTAATAATTTTTAACGTGGTTTCTTTAAATATTAAAAAGGATTTCTATATTATATAATTCCAAATTTTGTGAAGAAATTCCTTTTTCACTTAAACAAATACCTTAGAACCGTGACTTTCTTAACACAAGACATCGCCCTTTAGTATTTCGGCTTTTTTCACATGAAACCATTTATCGTAGAAAAATTATAAATCTGAGAAAATAAAACTTCTAGGATTGCTGAATGTTGACTAATGTTTATAAGACAATGATTTTTCATACATAACAGGAAAAATATAATTTTTTAAATACTTGAACATATTTCAAACTAGAACTCCTGCTTTAAATATTGGTAACATTTATTTTAGAAAAAGAAAAGTAATTTTTATTTTTATTTTGTACTAAGGAAGAACAAAAAATACTTTTCTTAAAACAAAAGGTCCAATGAATATCGAAATGAATATGAAAGGTCCAATGAAATCAAAAAGGTCAAATGAAATCAATGAATATGAAAGGTCCAATGAAATCAAAAAGGTCAAATGAAATCAATGAATATGAAAGGTCCAATGAATTTTCTATGAATGATTTTTTCAGGCATGAATATGCTCTGATGAAAAATATATTTCTTCTTGATATATTTTACAATATATTAATTTAAGAGTCAAAAGAAATATATTCAACTTTTCTTTACTTAAAGGTTATTTATACAGTGATAAATTCTTCCCAAAACAAAGAAAACGATCGATAAATTTTACCATTTTGATCAAAATCTTGAACTCTATATAAACTTTTAAAACAAAATGTCCCAATTAGATTTAGTTTGTGATATATTAAAAAAACTTTTTTTAGGGACGGAGGGATGATGTAAAAGTGAATAGCATTTGCAAATATTACTATATACTAGAAAGTGTCATTCGTTATTATGGTAAATTTATAGAACTTATTATAATTATTTTAGCATTTTTTTAAAGTTAGGAGTTTGCAGTTGTATTATTTCAATATTTTTATTAATGTATGATTCTTTGACATAGATACTCAAAAATAAAATAAGCATTCATTTTAGCTTTTAGGTTTGAAAAAACATTTTCTATCCTTTGCGATATACAAGTAACATCTGATCTTGGTATAGTGTTTAAAAAGGTAATTAGGATTAAAGAGTAATTACGAACGACGACTACACAGCAAACCAGTAAAATCTTAGTGCACTGAGAATATTTACTTTCCAATATGTTCCCGCTTTTCTCAGGCTTTCCCCAGCTTTTAAAAGTTTGATTAATTTAATTGCAACCATATCTTAAAATTCCTTTCGGCAAGCTGGAAGGCAATGGTAGATTAATTTACATCCAAGTTGCTATCTAGTGACATAAATTATTGATATTAGAAACAATCAAAGCTAGAGCTTGAAAATCACTTTTCTGCCTCTAACTTCTAAGACATTGCAGTTATCAAAAAACTTGAAATCCCAAAGTTGTTTGTCTTAATGAGGCTCTAATTTGGCTATTTCGATATATTTTCCCATTTTCAATATAATTGTAGCGAATGTGAAATTTCACTCCCCCCCCTCCCGCCTTTGAACTAGATGAGCCATTTACGAACCCGTCCTATATTTTTACATTTATAAAAACATATTCAGAGCCAGGTAAAATTTAAACAAAATTACTCTAGTTATCCTGTTCAGAAGATAACTTGGGCAAAGAATTATACTAATATGTATATATAAGATTTTGAAAGAAAGGGTGATTTTGAATTCTAGGGACCATGATCGTTAAAGAAGGGAAGAAATTTTTCCCGAAGTCCTGTCATGAGAACAATTGAAATAGGTAGTTTCTACAGGAATCTACCTAAAGAGGGAAAAAATTTCAAGATTCTTAAGTCATTTTTTATTCCTTACATCGGTTATTTCAAGATAATTTGCAAAGTTATACATATCGTCGATTTCTAGGATATAATGATTAATAGAGAAAAATTCATTTTTTTATATTTGGATTGTCACCAAAGAAACAGGATAATTTTCTTAATTACCTTTGACTATTTCCATCATCGAAAAATTAGAGCATACTTTTATAGCAATAAAAACTTATTTTTCTTCCATTAAAAAAGACGATGTTTAATGATCTATTTAGAATATGATTAGACACTCATATAAATTATAGGTCTATTTTTTATCTCATAATTTCAAACTGAAGGGAAAAAAATTTTTAGAAAATCCCAAATACCATAACTGATCGTAATCATCAACATATTTTTATAATAATAAAATCTTAGACTTCGAAAATTAAATAGAAATTTAATAGATAACGTATTGTAAGAAATAAGTACTTTAAATATTTTATTTTATTTCTTATTATAATCTTCTCTAAAGTTATAAATTCTCATTGTAGAATATTTACGCGTATTTATAAATTTTTATTGAAAAATTCTGCTATACTTACTGCCAGTATGACGTCACCTTTCCTCAACCGACCATCCGAATAAGCTATGCCGTCTCTATGGACTTCTATGACACATATTTGCTCCTGAAATATAAAGAATCTGTTTTGTGTAGTAATAATAACAGGAAATAAAACATGGATAACGATAATCAATGGGGAAATATCGGAACAAACAAAGCTACATAAAGTTGATTGTCATCACTTTATCGTAAATAAATACAGCAATTTCAGGAACAAATAATGCATTAACGATTTCAGTAGTTTATATCTGCCAACTGCCTTAAGGAGTAAATAATTATTGGAAAGAAATAATCGATGAAAGATAAAGTCTTTTCAAATGAGCCCGTCCCTTCAAATTCTTCTTGCATTTTTGCAGTTTTCATTTAAAGTGACAAAGAAAAATCTTTATTTATTTAAAGATTTTTTCATACAGAATCAAAAGCAAATCAGAATTTTCAATAAGTTCGAATGTAAAACAAAGCTATAATGGATTTAATGTATTATATTCATTATATTGCTTTTAAAACGAACTTTTAAGTGACAAAAAATGATAAATGGGAAACATTCTAACATTTTGCTTTCTCAAAAGATGATCAGAAATTTTTCCAATTAAATTAAATAAATATCAATGAATGTAGTTATTTATTTTATATTCAAATTATTACAATTGGTAATAATTCACAAATAATGAGGTGATGGATTGGCATTATTTTTTACTCATCATCTGTCACGTGGAAAATAGGCTTAATCCTTCAATTTTCAAAAAGCTGCATTTTTAATTCCATTCGTTGTACATACATGATATTTTCAAGAAACTACAAATTGCCTGAAACGAATAATGCCATAATTTTTCGAAGCTGTAATAAGGATATAATAGAATTTACATATGTAACTATATTCCGTTTTTGTAAACTATGAATACAGGCAGAAAAAACATCCGATTAAAATAGCATTAATCATTATTATATTATTCTAATAAAAATATATTTCAAAATTTCCGTAGTTTGTCATTAGTTTCAGATGCAGAATATTTTTAAAATATGAGAAGAATGAACAGAAAACATATATATGTACTCTCTTGAATTTCCATGCGATTCAATATATTTTTATTCTAATATATAAACGAATAACCGGTGTACTAATTCTAAAAGCTTGCATCGAAATATATTGTTTTAAGATGATTATTAAGTGATTAATCAAGTAATTTGTTTGGAAAAATTCCAAATAGTATCTTTTATGAAATATTTGAAAATAACTGGTAAACTCAATATTTGAAGTAATTGTTCTACAAATAATTTGATTTTTATATTAAAATAATTAGAACTAAATGAATATTAGTTATCAAAACATTTTTAATGATTTGACATAGAACACACTTCAAATGGTACGATAATTGCAGAAGAAATACTTTTGATCCAGGCTAATTATGAACGTTTTCACTGAAAACAATATTTAGATGTTCATTTTGTTATGAATATCAATGTCATATTTCTTATAATATAGTTGTAAGTTAACTCTCCATCTAATATTAACCCAACTATAGTTAAATACTAAAAAGTAAACTGATATGCAATAGAACTAAGATTTTGATGTTATTCTCCATATTATAAATGTAACTTCTGACACAATTGCAAAATGCGTACCTTTCAAATAGGTTTATTGAAGCATCTTCTGATAAAGCCTTTTTAAACAGTTCATCACTTACATATTTTACCCTATACAAGAAACCTAATCTTTTATATGTTGATTTCCCGTCCTAGTGCTTGAGATTATCACCGGAGGAAATTGCTTATAAAAAGTTGCTCTATTATTGTTTAAAGCATCTCGAATATAACTTTAACATAAGTGTGGGTTTTTTTAAAAAGGAAAACAGTATGGGTAGATTTTACTTAAATATTGTGAAAAATGAAAAAAAAGCTGCTTTTAATAATTTTACAAAAAAATTAACTATAACTACAGTAATAAAAAAATAACTGTAATTTGTTTATTAAAGGTTTATAAATAATCAGGTATTGAACGACAAAGGCTTTGAAGACATTTTAATGATTTTTGTTCCGAACTTATATATATTATTTAAAATGATAAAAACTAAATGCAGCTTTAACCTCACAAGCTGAAAAGCGATGCGTTTAATGAATAAACAATCGTTTCTCTTTGAAAAATTCCTGGAATGAAAGTAAAAAATCTAAAATACTATATATTGAAAAATAATCTGTTATTGATTTTTATTCAAAAACAATGAAAAAATAATATATTGTCTAGAGAAAAGTCTCAATTAAAACTGACACTTTCCGACGAAAATGTTGTAAAAGAAAAACTATTTCCATCAAAAAAATTTGATAAAACTTTTGAAAAAATATAAAAGTTTTTCCTTTATAATACCATTTTCTTGTGTTCTATTAAAAAAAGTTTAAAAGGGATGTACATTTTTTGACGGAAGTACTTCACCATTCTAAGTTCATCTATATTTAAAATGACGTTTTAATCTCGTCTAAAAGGTTTTTCCAATTAAAAAGTCATATGATTTATTACTTTGCATACGAATAAAAAGAAAAGACTAAAAGGAAACTTATTTTAATAGCCTCCATTAAAATTTCACTTCGAAATTCATTTAAAATAAGAAAAGGAATTTAAAATGAAGACTTAAATGCATATATTGGGATGGATTTCAGAATTTTTTCAGAGCGAGTTTGTTCAATTCACTTTTCAATACAGCCATTTCTATCTATTCATATTTAAAAAAAATATATATACATTTTGCTTAATGTATGCTTTCGTTACAGTTTTATTCGTCTTAAACATATCACTTTCATTCAGCATAAAAGAGAAATCAATATACATAGAAAGATACCGAATGGACTATAAAGTGGAACAAGTGGTTTTTTTTTCTGTAAATGTTGCACTGTTAAATATTTCAATAACAAAATTCTTTTTACCCTTTAAACGGCCATTTTTTTTCTAGTCATTTTATGTTAAAATATTTTTTGGCTTGAAATTGAAATAAGAAAAGAGATTCATTTAGCTTATTAGATAAATATAATTTGATTAATTATTTAATTTGGTTAATTAATAATTAAGAGACAAACCAAGACACGTCATTTTGTGTGAGATAAAGAACTGAAGCATCTAAGTTTCTGTCTTTCTAAAAAAATGTGTCAGAACTTATGCCAACCTACGTAATTTCATACAAAGATTGATAAATTTGGTGGGAAGGATACTTCCCATGGCTTTAGAAAGGGTTAAATAAGATAAGCAATTGTATTTGAATATTTTGGCTTCAAAGAAAATTAAAAGTTAAATTTGTATTCAGTGTCATGGTATAAAAGTGATATTAGCAAAAAGAAATTCCAAATATAATTAGAATTAAATTTTCTAAATATACTTAGAATAAAATTATACATTAATTTATATACAAAAAAAAGTTTAAAGTTTCTACCGATAATATCTTGAGAAATATTTTAATTTTACTAATTAGAGAGATTCATCGCAAATGGAAACATTTATTTTAGGAATACAAAATCATAAAATGTAAAAAATAAAATTGTCATATGCAATTATATGCAAAGTAATATATCATTTTAAAATCATGATGTGATAGAAATTTTCTTATGACTCGGAATGTTGAACGGACGACGGTTGTAATTTCGACATTTTTTAAGTTTTTAATTTTTAATTAAAAAGTGAAGAGGAACTTGAGAAATTGTAAATTTTTTGTGTCTCAGACAAAAAGTACAATTCCGAACAAAGAAAATTCCTTGCTCGCAATCATTTGCCTGATATTGCACATTTCTAAGAAGATAATTGCATCTTATAATTAGAACAATTTTGAAATTCTGATGATTTGTATTCTATGTAATATCATACAGTTATATGTATATGCAAGTATTGTAAAAGAATGCAACTTTGTGAGGTATCAAAATTGCTCATTTTGAACAAGTTTTGTGAAGATTTTGAAAAAACGATCAAATATTTAATTTAAAAAATTCAATAAAAAATAATAAATGAGTTTCTTGATTCTACCCTTTAAATAATGAACTGTAATATGTGTATTATTTCTGAATTGTATTGTAAGACTTTTTTAAATACATGCCAGAAGTAGGAGAAAGTGGCCTGAATCATCAAATTTGCTTGTAATAGTTTTGTAATTTTATTAATAGAGGCGTGAAACCTTATGCGTGAATAGATGAATGTAATATATAATATATTACTAATTAAATAATATAATTAATAAAACATATAATTGCCTATTTTATTTAATAAAATAACATGAAATATACATCTAAATTCAATATTTAAGAAATAAACACTTATTCCTCTTTTTTTGGAGTAAATTGTATATTTGTATTAACAATTCTATTAATTTAGATCTCAAATAATTCGGGTAATAATTAAAATGTTTAAAGTTTCTTTAAATTAAATAATTTATGCTAAAAGAAGAAACTAGTAATTAATAAACACTATTTTCAGAGAAGTTGGAAAACATATGTTAACTGTGTATTATGTTACAAAGAACTTTATTTTGCGAATTCTTTCACTTTTTTTTTCAAATTATGAAAAGTTGAAACTCTTCCATCACTTTCAGACTCTTTTAGACAAAACATTAAAAAAAAATTGAAATAATATTTTTTACATAATTGAAAAATTAAAAAGAATATAAGATCATAAGTTGATAATTTTTCAAAAGAGAAAGTTTACTTACTAAATAAGAGTCATGCCCACCAGCTATGCTGATTCCCAGTTCGTTTTTCTTATCCTTCTTCAATACTATTGTCGTCTCTACGAACTCCTGAATATTACTTAAGGCTGAAATGAAACAAAATTGTAAATGTTATACAATTGTTTTTCCATTAATTAAAAGACTTGAATGTCAGATTATTATCAAGATCTCAAATCCGATTAAATAACACGGCTTCGGAACCGGAGGGTTTCAGGTTCGTGACCCGATTCCACCGAAATCCGTCATGACCAAATGTCCTCCCACTGGTGTGGCGTGGTGTGGAGAGGGGGGTGCCAGCTCAGGTGTCGTCCTCGTCATCTGACCGCGGTTCAAAATTACGAGGTCCGTCCCAAAATAGCCCTAGTGTTGCTTCAAACGGGACTTAATATAACCAAACCAAACCGATTAAATAACATTCGTTTTTTTTTTTTGTTCTCCATTGTACAAATCCCTTTCTTGTTGCATCTTTTTTGTATGTAATGTTTATGAAGATTCGGATTAAAACTAATCTTTAAAATCAAATAGAAAACAAAAGTGATTCAATAACAATAAAAAGATGTATTGCTATATACCAAATTTTAAAAAAAAATGCCGAAGGAAACTATTAGCAATAATTTCGAACTTGGCTTGAAACTAGAATATAATAAATAAACATATATATATTACAATTTTATATTTTTGATATATAATATATGGCAGACCTCAGTTCAGGAAATGTTTGCTACAATTCAAAGTAAAAATTATGTGTATAGAATGGATAGTTTATAATCTAGCAATTAATTGTTATTCATGCTTAAATTTATTCTCGCATAGCTAAATCTAACGATAGACACAATAAAAAACTTTAGCTATATTCGTAATGACGAAAATAAATTGAGGCATAACACTTCCACCTTTATAATAATTTCCACTTGGAAATGATGGCAAATGATTGTAGATAATGTTAGAACATTAACAATTCTAACAATTTTTTATATTTATAATGTATGCTAGGTTTTTGTGATTAAATAAATTTTGAAATCTAATATAACTACTATAGAAGCATCTTCATAAGTGAGAAGATGTATTCAAAATTGATATGCATTTTCTTTGCTTATTCCTTCAATACCAAACCTTTTAAACTAAAAATTATTGGTTAATTGATATTATCAATAAACTAATTATTTTGCTTATAGTGTAGTAATTTATTGAGTATTTCCTCAATGATAGTGACTTTTATATAAATGTAATTAGATACTTTGTTTTAACTTTCATGGCTGAAACTTGAATGGTTTTCTATTCGTAACAAAAAGGTTTTTTTTTTTTTTTCTATTTTCTGCTCGCGTTTATATTTGATTTATTCTACATATTTGGCAGGAAAAAAATTAGAGAGAAATATGAATTTAAAAATTTTACATTCACTCAGTCATTATATTTTATGTTGATGTTTTGAATTTAAGCAACAAATTTTTAAATCTTTTTCAGACTTATATATAAAAGAAAAATTAATATTTGTAAAATTACTGAATTCTGTAGTTTGATCAATACTTATAAATGAACGTATTTGCATAAGGACATATTTGCTCCGTATTTCAAGCACTAAATACCTTAGCATGCCAAGAATTTTTAATGCTTTAAACATAAGGGTTGAGAATCCTCCTTTATATTTCTTCTTATACTGTCTTATTAGTTCCTTAGTTCATACAATCAATAGCCTGATACTTATTTCACTAATATTGAGCATTCTCATGAAGAATGCAAACACATATTTAAGTCAGCTATTTGAAAAAATATGCACTAGGCAAACATTTTTCTTAAGATAAAATAAGTCTTTCATTTTTATGTTCAAATTGCAAAAATGAAAAATTATATATATATTTATTCAAACTACCAACGTTGGATTCAGATCCATTTGTTCGGAAACATTTCTCTTCTAAGACGATAAGTGTGAAAATGCTAACACTTGAAATTCATTCAATATATCATCCATGCTAATACTTCATGCCGTTTGGGATTCAATATTATTTCCCATTCCCATGCGGCAGAAATGGTTTCTACGATACGAAAAGCTCTACGTCAAGATCTTATATTCAGTTAGAAATTTCTTTTTAACGTTTTGAGTAAATACTCTAATTGATCACATATAAATTTATTCATTAATTAAAAAAATGATATTTTTTCGAAAAGCTATAGAAATCTGTACTGGATGGGCTCTCTATATGATGTATTAACATAAAATAAATAAGTAGGTGAAATACATTGAATGATTACTGGCCCTTTTGTAAACTGAAAATAATTCATTTATTTAAATAAAGTTTTTAACAATTATTTAATATTTACTTATTTCCTACTTTATAAGGTAAAGTGAGAAACGAGTAATTTTCTTTTGAGAATTACCCATGCCTCACAAATTTAATAATAAAATAACATTTTATTATTAGTAAAAACTCTTAATGTATGAAACGCTTTTATATTCCAAGAGAAAAATTTAATTTTGATTATAAATTAGAGGAAATATGTCGCAGAAAATGCGAAATTTCGATTTACTTTGTATCATTTTTATTTAACTCGACTTATTTCGTAATTTTAAAGATTAGAATTTGAAGTCGAATTTTATTTTTCTTTCCAATATAAGTAATAACGAGTTTTTAAATGCTTTATATTTCTCCGTCCTTGATGCTAATTCTTTATATTAATATTTTTAGATCCTAATATAATGAAATTTTTACACTTCATGCGTGGCGCCACTTTATTATGAATTTGAAAAAAAAATATGATTATCAGATTACATATATTTGAAATATTGATTTAATGAAAGAAATAATCGTCCAAAATAAATCTAAAACTGGGATTTTCTTTCTTTTCCGTACTGGTATGCGTTACCGTAATGAGATACAAATTCAACTATAAAAAAAGAAGCGAACACCACTTACGTAATGTACATCATATAAAAATTGGCAAAGAAAGTAATAATCAAAAACGGTAGCAGATATTTGTATTTTTTTTCTAAATATTATTTTTGTATAATTCATTCCTCGAATTGTTAATTCATAAATGAAACTGAATTAGAAATAAAAAATTGAATTTAAATCCTTATTATAAAAATTCTATTTTTCAGTAAAGCAATAAAAGCGTTTTTTATGTCTTTTTTTTTTAAATAAAATTTACCATATGTAGGCTTTGTTACATTGACTGTATTGTTTAAATCAAAAATTCTAGAATTGATCAAAGTAGAATTATTTTTAAAAAATGGTCATATTCATCTCCGTTCGATTCATATTTATATTACTAACGATATTAGGCTAAATTGATATTCTTGGATCAATACAGGAATATCGATAAGATACTAGTATTCGTTAGAATCGCATTATTAATTAATACAATTGCGTCAAATCGCATTGAAATGATTATGATATATTGAATACACTTATTTATTTTGCATTTAAGAATTATTATCATATAACTATTCTTGCGTTACTTGTAATATTCTGTGAATTCAATACAAAGAAGATAATGTTTATTCTAAAGAGGTGAACCTTCAATTAATTATATATTCATCAAATTCTTCGCATGCTTATTTTTTTATAAATTAAAAAAAAATGATATGAAGAGTTAATTACGTTATGAATTAGATTCGACTACCTCATATTTTATTAAATTCTGAAAGATAATTATCATACAATATTCCCAATTTTTGTTTTTAAGTTCATAATTTCAAAATCTCAGGTTTGAGAACGTGACGCAATAAATCCTATATTTTGTTAAGTAATGAATTATGTGAATTTTCCAAGGTAGCCCAACATGTTGTACAATATTGCACAAATATTATATTGCTTTACTTTATATTATATTCCATACTAATGTACATTATTGATAATACTTTTGAAATATCGTATAATATTCTACCATATATGTGATGCTGTTGTAGAGTAATTTTATATAATACCTAGATGTATAAAAATATTTCCAATCTGAGGCATTTTCGTTAATATACTCAGACGTCAAACTAAATTAAATAATTTTCAAAAGTCTTGTATCTATTAGTATATGCCATATGCGTCAAAATTATGGCTTTGATAAGGTTATTGAATTTAATAATGTGAAGTTAATAGTTCGTTTATAGTAAACTTTTAAACCTTATTCTTCTTAGTTTATTGACAGTAGTGTTTACTTTCATTACGTATTCATAATAATAATCCCAAAATAAAAAAATTAAAAAAAAATCCCGAAGCAATCTTTTAATTCATTTAATTTTTTTTATTATGAATAATTAAGGATTTTGTATTGTTAAAACTTGTAGATTTCTGATAATATCTCCGAAATAACACTTGCTTATGAATAACTACATTTCCTTTATTTATCCTTAATTATTTCTTGATTATTGATTAATTATTTTTGATTTAATTAAAATAGCATCGAATAAAAACCTGAGTCCAGGCACAATATGTTTTTAAAAACATATAAAGAGAAAAACAACTTTTTTTTCTATTTTAAAATGATTGGTGCAACTGCTTAAAAAATTTTTAAAAAAATCTTAAACACTTAATAAGCTGGAAATTAAATTATTAATTCTTGTTTTATTTTTAAAATTCACAATTATTTTTTTCTTCAGATCAAACGAAATCAAAAGAAAATTCAATAAAATAATGTAATAAAATGAAGTGGTGATAATTAACTTCATCAGAATAAAATGGAATTTCTTATATTTATGAATGATAAAAATAATGTTTTATAAACTAATCGGCCAAAATCAAATTCTGCAAAAGTATTGTTTTTGACATTGTCATCTTTTACATTCGTTTATTTCAATTAATTTTTTTCCCTTTCAAAATTTTTTAGTTAACAATGCAAAAAAAATCGCATGCTATAATTTATATGTTAGTTTACCTTGAAAAAGAACTAATCGCGTATTTCTGGAAGAAATAATACATGGATTTTATCAAAGAATGCAGTTTCAGATTACTTGGAAAATCTTAAATAAAATTTCTTTAAATCTTAAATACCACAGACACTTTCAAAATGCTTAATTCCAATAAATAATTGTTTAGTTTATTGTTCGTAATGCGTAAGACCTTTAATTTGATTTTTAATTTGTAGTTTTATTCCCTTGAAAATAGCATTAAATTAGTAAAAAAATTTTGAATGGTTTCTAAAGCGAAATTTAATCCGATATACAAAATAAAAAAAATGAATATATAATGACAACTTAGTGAGGATTCTGAGAACAAATATTACTCCAAGAAAAATAATGAACTGTCTAGACAGTATTTAAATATAATACTAATTGCTTACAAAAAGGAAACAATGAACTCAAATTATTTTATTAATATTTTTTGCCACCTATACCCTTATATATTGCTCAAATTTAATAATATATGGATAAAATGTTGAAATTAATATGGAATTTATTTCTTTTTCTCTTAGTGTAATATATATGCTTTAATTTAGCTTTTTTACTTAGAGCCTTAATTTAATTTTTTTTAAAGCATGTATAAAATGCAAGTTCGATATTTTTTAAATGAAAATCACTGCACAATATAAAGTAAAAACTCAAAAGTGATGTTTCAAAACTTTTAATAAAAGTATTGAATCATTAATTAAACATAAAGATTAAAAAATGCAAATATTTAATTATATTCATATAATTCCATTGTTTTCTAAATTAATAAAATTAATTCCATTAACTTATTATAATAATTAAATGTTATAGATTTAAAGTTTCATTAATTGCTAAATAGGGTAAATTAGGGTTTATAATAAATACCTTAATAATTTTATTTATATAAATGTTTGAGAATTTACAAGCAATCCTTTAAATCAGATAAATGCATGTCTGTTCGTAAATTTGTATATTAAATATATCTCAAAAGGTTTAAAATCACCGAATTTAGTTTAACAATTGATTGGAAAATATAATTAAAAAATTGAATTTTATGCAGTATTATAATAAGTATTTTTCATACTTTGAAAATATATTCTTTTAAGTATGATTGAATCATATTTAATAGAATAATATTCATATAGAGGATAATTGCGTTATGAAAATATTATCTTTTAAATATAATTCAATTTAAGCTGCCGTTGATTGCTTGCACTTTGTCATATTTTTATTAAACTTGGTTTCTTTTTTCATACAGATGGAATTTTGTTATTTTTATTTTAGTCACTTCCAAATATGTGTGTGCTGCAGATTTATACAAAATACTTTCAGATCACTTCATTTTTAATTCTTTCAATACAATTTTAAAGATTGCATTTTTTTAATTATTTTCATTTGAAAATAATTAAATACTAAAACACATAAAAAATAATTAAATACACAGATTTAATAAACACCAAAGAATAGAAAATAACCTTCAAGAGGAATATGAAAATCAAAGAGAATCATTGCAGCATGAAACACCTGAAACGATATTATCAACAAACTAAATAATAAACTAAGAATACAGGAAAAAGTGCATAATGGATATAGACAAAATATTATCATTCAGAAATGAAAAGAAACTTTTGTTGTTGTTATTAGGAAGAAAATTCACGGATACAAAAAATATGCAATTCACTGACTGAAATATTTGCAAGAAAACTATTTAATAAAATAATACTAGCTGGGAATTTCTAGTACAGAGTATATATGTGTTAACGTCGTGCACTAACCAGATATCAAGCGCAATGCCTTTAATTTTACGAGAAGATAAATGGTTGATAGTGAATGCCTCTGAGGTGAGGGAAAAAATGGCTTCCCTGATGGCTGGAAATACGACGGATTGTCAATAAGCAATGCAAATAATTTTGAATGAAAATATTTGTTTTGAAAATAATAAAAATTGCAATGAATGACAATATAAAATACAAATGAAAGTATTTTAAAACTACAAAAATGAAGGGGAAAGAACAAAAGGATTCAGTTGAGAAGTTTGGAAGCACTCATCCTCCAGCACGGACTTGGAACCCTCAGATTTTCATTTCCTTGGATCCAAGAAGTTTCTAGATGGTCAGAAGTATGAATCGACAATGACTTCTTCTAAGGGTGGTTTGTGAAACTGAGATTTTCAGGTTGATCTTCAGCTAAGATAAATGCCTCAACATGCATAGCATTTAAATGGGAAAGTAATATATTAGTAATAATTTAATTTCTGTTTCATTTTATCATTCATTGATTTTTTTTATTATTGTGTGGAAAATTATCTTCCTATTATTGAAATTCCTTCATATTAATAGCTATTCGTATGGAATTCTTTCATATTAATAGTGTTATTTAAAAAAGATAAATGAAGTGTTCTCTGAAATTCATTAGGTATTAAAAGTATCATGACAGAGAGCTGCGTATCTCTTAATTTTATATAGACTCTTGCATTATTTTCTGAAGAACGGAATACACATTTATACAAAAGTACTTTTAAAAAACACGAAGTTAAAGCTGCACCAAAGGCCGTGATGACCTAGTGGTAATGTCTCGGCTTCGGAACAAGAGGGTTTCGGGTTCACGACCCGATTCCACCAGAGAATCGTCGTGTAAGCGGGTCTGGTGCACGCTAAATCCATCGGGACAAAACGTCGTCCTCCTGCTGCTGTGGTGTGGAAGTTTGGAGAGGAGGAAAGGAGTCAGCTAGGTGTCATCTGAAAGCGGTTTAAAATTTCGAAATCAGTCCCAAAATAGACCTAGTGTTGCTTTAAAACGAGACGTTAATATAACTACACTTAAAAAACTAAAGTTGCATCAAGCAAGTGATTTTGCTATCCAGCAAAAAAATAATGTACCTATACATGAAATTTATTTAACCAAACAATAGTTCCTTATTGAGAATCTTAAAACTTCAAGCCTAACCAGAATTCTTGATCTGAATTCTGTGAAAAACCTCTTTGGAATGGAATCTATCAGAAGGTTATCATAACAATTAGGTACATTTTTTCCCTTTCTCCCTTTTGTGCAGAATTGAGATTCGCGACTGAAAATAAAGGTTACAAATACCACCTTCAGAAATGTCAAAAATTAGCATTCATTTCAAAAGAAAGACATTTGATATCTTTAAGAATTGGATCAGAAAGATATTAAGGTTTAGTTAGGATTTATAGTTTCTTTTTTTTTCTTACTATACGGGCTTTATATTATTTTTGTAAAAATATTTTCTTTCTATAAAAAAAATATCACCAATTTTGTCAGTGCAATTTTCCTTTTATAAATGATATTAAAATACTTTCCTTTACTTTTAAGTTTTGATTTACCAATAATGCTTATATTCTTTAGCGTTATACTTTTTTTCTCTTGATGTGAACGACGTTGAAAAGAAATGGAATCGGGTATTTTATTGCTACATATTTTATTTATATCTTCGAAAGTAATTAATAAAAATTCAAAAATAATTAAAGTTATTTATGGTATATACATTATTTAAAAATGTTATCAGCATACCAATATTGGGAAATGGTACCAATGGTACATCAGCATACCAATGGTACAAGCCTATTGTATTTACGAATGATTTAGCAAATGTCTTTTCTACATATTGTTCTGACCGTTAGGCGAACGCACATAAAATCTGTTAAAATACATATATTCGGTTGGCCGACCATATCAACCCACGCTTCTCCAACAGATTGGTTTAGTAATGTGTACTATGTGACGTATAAGAGTGAAACAAATAATCTGAGGTACACTAGATATTTAAGAAATGGCAGTCTGTTACAAAATTTAAAATACTGTCTAAATTCAATGTCAATAAAGACACATCTGTAAGTCCCTGTGGTAGATCTGTAACATAATGTTAATTTTTTATATGAATATAATATTTTCTATTTGATTGAAAGACCAGGAGGATGTTTTACTTCCAGGCTTGTATCATCACATATAGCTTTAGAAATTTTTTTTTAAATTATCTTACAAGTCTGTCACTTAATATGCGTATGAGGTGGTAAAAATACCTTTGCGAATTGTTACTGTTAATGGTAACCAGATCATGCATATCGATAACATACTATGCGTAGCTGTTAATGACATCAGGCTTATTACTTCTTCAGGTAAAGATTTTTAAAAAAATTCCGAGATCACCTCTTACGTTGATGACATAACGTGAACTTGAGATAATATTTAACAACGTTAGTATATAATGCTTGGTTCTGATAATATAAATCATTAAATTTCAGTTAACATGTCAGTCACGTAAGATGCATAGCCGTTAATGGCACCCTGCAAGAGATACGATGAAGAGAATACGACATAAAATATACGATTGCTGATAAAACAAGGTATCTACAAAAATCGATTAGTAAAATTATGATTCCATATTAGGAGTTCTGATGTTACATATTACAGTACAGACGACTTAAGGAATTTAAATGATCTGAAAGATTATACAAAACTTATATGTATGAATGTATTAAAACTTTTATATAAATGCTATATTAAACATGTAACAGTATGCTTGTATTAAATTTATGTATTTTAATTTTATAAATATATAATTTAAATCTCTACTAATATATAATAAAGAACTTTTATCTCTAATGGGCGGAACTTTTATCTCTAATGGATTACAAGTTAATTTTCTTGGTTGTATTGAAATAAAAAGTTTAGATGAGCATTTGGGGAAAAAATTCAGTTCTTATTGAATTCTGTTTAATCCAATAGTGTCATATGAAGATTAAATAAACAGAAAAATTAATTACAGTGAATTTATTTAAAATCCAAGCAATTTAGTATGTATTTCAGCAAAAAAAGTATAACCATTTGAAATCAGATAGCTAACAGGATCTTTAAGAAAAAAAACTAATTTAAATATTTCAGACATTTAAAGTATTTTGCAGTGTATTTAATTATTCAGATAAAAACTCAGCGAATTTTATTTTAGTTATCATATTTTCGTTTGAGTGTTAATACTTTGAAAAACACTTAATGCTATGCGCTCAAAATCCATGCTTCAACAATTTCGAAACTGAAGCGCTTCGAGTACTAAAAGTATATGGCTTTTGTTTCAAGGGAATAGAGAAAGAAGTTTAAATTGCTTAAAAAACAAAGCATTTCGCACTTTCTATGCCCAAGGCGTTATCACTTCCTTTTCTTTAGAAGGATTTAAGAACATTCCTTCTTTCAGTACTTATATATATTTTCGTAGAAAATTTTCTTTTCTTTTCTTGAAAGTGCATTGATAACGTTTACTTAAAATCCAGATAATGCGATGTAATTGGGATGCTTAAATATTTAAATAACTACTTAGGAGTAGTTCTTTTATTTAAAGAAAATTTATATAAAAATATCTTAGCATTTTACTTTTTTGCTTTAGCTTCGAAAGCCCATTTTTATTATCATGTGCAAAAGAGTTTTATTACTTTCTTTAAAAATTTACAGCTTAAACAAAGCTAAAGTGTAACAAAATTGCTTTTAGTTACATTGTTTCTAGATAGTTACATATAGGACACATAACAAAATTGAATTACTTATACATTACTTATACATTTAACTTATACATGCAATTTTGTATATTAAAGAATTTATTTTTAATTTTACGTTACAATTATAACTTTCCTGGAAATAAAGTGTTGTTTTTATTCCAGAAAGAACTTAAAATAAATATTCTTTTTTTAAAGATACTATTCATAAATATTATCTATATAGAAGGATACTATTTATAAATATTATCTATATATACTATACAGAAGTATACTATTTATAAATATTATCTATATATACTATAAAGAAGCGATACTATTTATAAATATTATCTATATATACTATAAAGAAGCGATACTATTTATAAATATTATCTATATATACTATACAGAAGGATTCTATTTATAAATATTATCTATATATATTATATAGAAGGATACTATTTATAAATATCTATATATACTATATAGAAGGATACTATTTATAAATATTATCTATATATACTATATAGAAGGATACTATTTATTAATATTATCTATATATACTATATAGAAGGATACTATTTATTAATATTATCTATATATACTATACAGAAGGGATACTATTTATAAATATTATCTATATATATTATATAGAAGGATACTATTTATTAATATTATCTATATATACTATATAGAAGGATACTATTTATAAATATTATCTATATATACTATATAGAAGGATACTATTTATAAATATTATCTATATATACTATATAGAAGGATACTATTTATTAATATTATCTATATATACTATATAGAAGGATACTATTTATTTATATTATCTATATATACTATATATAAAGATACTATAACATATATATAATGATAATATTTATAAATATTACATAAAGTAAAGAATTGGAAGATATTTGTATGTTGTTTTTTTTTTATAGTAGCACATTAAAATTTGAAAATAAAGCTTTAGGAAATATATTTTTATCTTAAAATCTAAGTAGAGGGAAAGCAAACATTTAAAACTAAATATTATTTTAATTTTTAAAATATTATACTCATTTATTACAATTTTCCAGTCGTCATTTATCCGAACTATGTTTTTTATCAGAAACTTTTCCTTATTTCAGGGATATGAAGAAAGAGAATAATGCTTTATTAACTTGTATTTAAATATGACTGTTTTATTGAAAACTATTTGTTAGATAGTTTTTTAATAATTTTTCAATCAGTGTAAAAATGAGCATAAGAAAAAGAAATTAAATACTTTGGAAATTTGTTAAAATTATTAGAACGTTTAATGAATAGAATAATTTTTAAAAACATTTGTTGAATTAGATAAGGTAAAAAAAAAATGTATTTTTATTGATAAGTGAAAAGAATTTGCATGCAAAACAATCACTTTAGTTTGATTAAGGTTCTATTTTGAATCTATTCGAGGTTTATTTTGGTGCAGATATCTTAGTTTTGATCGGTTGTCAGAAGAGGGATATTTGAAACGAAGTACACTCTCTGAATTTCCAAATCACATTAGCAGGAGAAAACTTGGCCATTGAAGGATTTAGGCAAATCACCACTCAAATATTGTGTATTATAAAATAATATATTATGTAAACTTCCACATTAGCTAAAATTATGTGTAATCGAGTTTGGGATTCACAACCTTCAAGACGCTATATAAGGCTTTTTTCAGAATACCAAAAGAACCACTATCGATTGGAATAACTATTGGATGGGTGTGCATTTTCCAAAAGTACTACATTTGAAATAGCAGTAAATTGAATGTATATATTAATTCAACAGTAAAAGAAGTGAAATATTTTAGTCAATTTGAATACAGCATGCTCCAAATGTATTCTGTGTATAATGACTATTCGCTGTATAAATATGAATCCATTAATTTTTAAATAATAACGATAGTAATATTGCTTGCATGTAAAAAAATTCAGAAAGCTGTGTTTGAAAGATTTGATGTCAACTTTTAAAAAATAGTTAATTATGTACATCTAATATGGCTATGGTCAATTTTTAGCTTAGAAAACATATCAAGTTTTGTGCTAAATGAACGACATTTACGCGAAGCTGTGTTGCATTATTTGATTGCAAAGAATCTTATTGTAGAAACACAATGTCTTCTGCTGGGTATTTATGGTCAATATGCTCCATGCAAATTAACTTGCAAAGAGTGGTGTAAACGATTTCAAAAGGAAGATTTCATCACGCATGCTAAAGAGATGCAAATTTGGAAGGATTATTTAAAACAATCATTAATGGTGGATAATCTATGAAACAGTTGATAATTTCGAAAAAGTTGAGCAATTAATCAATCATTGTATGAGAAAATGGCTGAAGACATGACAAGGTTATTTTTCAATATTGCAATACTCAACCACATATTGCTTAGTCGGTAAAAGAAATTTTAAAATCACTTCGATGAGATGTGATGTCTTATCTACCATATTCATCAAATATTACTCTTTCAGGCTACTATTTGTCTCTATGCAGTGTCTTGTCTAAAAAGGATTCCACTTATAATCAAATATAAAAATTGATTTGACTTTAAAAAAAACGCAGATATTTCTACGTGAAGTTTGTTTTTTGCCCGAAAGAGAGAAATATATAGTAGTTTATTTAGGTTAAGTATATTAAATAAATAAATCTTAAATTTTTATAATAAACAAATGTAATTTTCTGACTTATAAAAAAAAGAAGCCATATTTATACATCCAATAAAATTGCCCACATAGGATAAGGAGAGATAAGACATCTAGAGAATCATATGTGAGTAATTCTTGTATAAATGAGAAGAATCTCTTACAAGAAAGAAATTTGCAACTTATAATGGAGAGTTAAAATGATTAGCATTCCGACTGCTGATAGCGGTGCGTACTCTCTTATTAGAATTCCTCACACGAACTCTTATAATGGAGGGTGTGTGTGACACTACTGTAATAGTTCGTAGACATCATATTGTTACTTGCAGTAATAGAGCATTTCGTTTTTTTACTCTGTCTCTGGGATAGGAGGGAATTGCATTTTATGATCTGTTATAGAGGTACCAACAAATTATGAACTAATCAGTATACTAAGAATAACATGCGGTTGAATTAGCATTTGTTGATTGATCTGGAATTTTATATAACATATGTGTGCGAATTCTATTTAACCACAAGAATTATAAAAAAAAATGTGATATAAACTTTTTGAATATGATTCGATGAGTACTTTTTACTCAATAGTTTTTAGCGTTAAAATAAAAGGTTTTGTAACCATTCAGAAAGATTCTCAATTTCCCATTTTATAAGCAAAGGTGTTAATAATAAGGAACCCTCTTCTGATTTGTAAAGAATAATTCTCAAAAAAGGATTGGAAGAAGGACTAAAATTAAATGCTTTTTTTTTCACAATCTTACAAAAACTATGAATTTATTGAACACAGATATTGATATTTTTGAAAGTGCTTTCGGTTATTTGAAGAAAAACTAAATATTAAATAATATTAACTCTTTGTAATAGGATGGTGTCTATCGCTCATAATTTAAGAGGGTGCATCATTTTGACGTTTTATTTATTTTTCAATTTTGACTGCTAAAAATGCCTTCAATAGGGGAAAAAGATGTAGATTAGTTTTTCAGAGAAATTCCTCTTTAAACAATTATGTATATTCATATTTCAGAGCAATAAACTAATCTTTGTATTATATGAATAATTATGCATCTAGTTGCTTTTCCAAGTGCAAAAGGGTTAAATATTATGAACACGTTAAATTTTATTTGAAAGTAAATTTTGATATGCGAGCTCGAATAATCTGATCATAATTTTGAGTTCTAAAAAAACTAATGTCTAAACTAAACGATATTGGAATTGATCAAATATTTGAAATCTAAAGAAAATTTCATGCCTAGAATAAAACTCTAAATTAAATAATAAAAAAAGAGAAGAGCTTCTTCGGCTACATAGAGAGGAAAAACAATTTTGGTCAATAAGTGATATCAGAAAGAAAAGAGAGAGGGAGAAAAAAAACTGCACTTTTTACTATCGGTTATATTTTTCGTTTAAATATTAGAAGATTATTTAACACTTTTTTATTTAAACCTTTAATCTTTAAATAACTTAGTTTGCTTTACCAACATCTCATAAATATAATTATTTTCATACATACACAAAAATAATCTTTTTATCTCTATGTTTCATTACGTTAGGAAACTGTTTTATAAGAAAAATGGAATAAGGGAAGTTAAGAAACAGAAATAGCGCAATATAAAGCTCTTTTTCCAAAACCATATCTTCGGAACAAAGTAAAATGAAACATTATAATTATTTTAACTTTTAAGAGGAAAAAATATTTTCGTCACTGAATTGAGAAAGAGTTTCTAAAGAATGTTATGAAATAGTGAAGATTCCATTTCTTCTTTTGAGTGAAAATTTCTTTTCTTCTTCTGAGTGAACATTTCTTTTCTTCTATTTCAAAATATTTCTTAAAACTTTATTCAGTGTTAGAATTAGATAACATTTCCGCTTTCTTTAAAATGAAATTCCACTAAGTATTTCACATTTTCTTTGCTTTTTTTTCTCAACTTTTATAAGACGAAAATTCATTATTTTTTAAATGTTTTATTATATCTTTTTCAAGTAACTTATTTTGGTATCACTTTTATATTAATCAAAGCAACTTAATTAGGTTTTACAGAAAACATTATTTTTGTAAGTTAAAATATATATATATATATATATATATATATATATATATATATATATATATATATATATATATATATATATATATTAAGCATTAAAGTGAAAGAAATTACTTACTCACAATAAGAAAATACCAGAAATGAAAATCATTTTTTAGGTACATTAATCTTCTACGTTTCATATATCTTAATCTTATTATTGTATCTTTATTTCATACATCTTTTAACCCCTTAACTGTTTTCTTTGCTATCTAATAAGATGACACCTTCTGTTTTGGGAATATTTTCTTATTTTGATTCAAATGGAAATCTATTGAATAATAATTTTAATTTTGAATTAAAATCGTTATGAATTGTTTAATTTTTGCTTACAACTATCAAAATTCGATAAATCGAAGCACGTACGACACTCGGGTAAAACAGTTAAGTGGTTAAAAATACTTTTATATTCTTTTTAATTTTGTAATTGAATCTGTTTATTGAAAACATTCTTTGATATCTTTTATTCTTTGATCATTTTTTCACTTTTATTTGTGTTATTCTTTAAATTCGTTCAAGCTGATTTCAAAAATTATTACAAAAATATAATGCTGCGCATTATTTCCCTGAATTTCAAATTTTTTTAAAAAAGTAATTTTTGCATAATTTATACTGCTAATTATTTTCATTGTTTCATCATATCTTTAATCACGGTAATTTCTTTCATTATTGTAAATTTATGAAGATAAATTTTAGTACCTGTCAATGCAGTTTGCATGAGAAATCTGAAAGTGAAATTATATTGATGCAAAAGACAACGATCACTTTGAAGAAGATTATATATAAACTTAGGTATTTAATGACATTATAATGTCATGTGACTATTCAGTTAGGAGGAAAACAATCTGATGAACATTTCTGAATATGTTGATATAATAACAGGAAAATTATATCTTCCACAATTTGATGCATAAAAGTATTATTTTATTGAAGGATCATGAATTTTATGTTTTGCGTAAAAAAGTAAATTGAAATTAAACTCGATCAATATTTCTAGGGTACCAGCTTGTAGTCAAAAATGGCCAATAATAATTAGTTTTGTTACATAGTTCTAATTTCAAAATGAATTTATTTATTGTCATTTTATATTTTTAAATTAAGTAATTGTTATAATCTGTCGAAATTTAATATACAATTTTCTCTATCATGAAAAGGAAATATTAAGAAATGAATTTTCGGAGCAATGTCATTTTACATTTAAAATTCGATAACAAAAAATAATACATTGATTGTAATTTGTTCTACAATCCAACAAAATGGTGCAGAAACAGAGTAAAATTTTCCCATGGAATTTTCTTTCTCTTAAGTAAAATTGGTTTAGAAAAAATATCCTACCTCACAATGGTTATTTATTGTTCCGTCATGATGATGATAAAATTTTTTTTTCAAATTCTTAAAAGTAAAAAAATTATTTAGAGCAGCAATAAAACAAGAAAAATCTTAAAGATTTGGAAGATTTTAAAAACTGACGATCACGGAAAAATATCTTTTTATAAGTGATGTAGAATTAAGAAATAGTTTAACGTTAACATAATGAGTTTTAACGTTAAAAAAGATACTCCATTAGTTAAGACATTTCCCAGTTACCCAGCTGTCTTTAATAATCTATCAAACAATCAGATAGCCTTGATGAAAAACAGTTCTTTTAACAATGAGATAAATTAGGTGATAAAGGTATCAGCGGGACAACCGGAAATTTATTATCTTCCCTATGTTTCTTTAGAAAATTAAATTAGTACTCCAGGAAAAAGAAGACAAAGTATATTTTTCTTTATTTTTACGAATTATTTTCGTTAATGGACCCACTTTGGCATTCATCCATAAATGGCAAAACTTAAAAAAAGTCTCCTTGTTTTATTTATTTCTCTATTTTTTTCCTTACTTTCATTGTTTTGAGTTTTCTATTGTGATTTTGAATTTTTTGGCATAACATGCGATTTAATGACGACACTTTGGAAAAGTGCTTTTTCGATAAAAAATTTTTCCTCTTATACAGATTCTAACAATTACTTATGTGGAAAATAAATCTCTTCAGTGTTTTTAAAATTAAACTATCCAGCAACAGTCAGGACAATCTAAGAAATAATTTAGTTATAATAAGAATATGCAAATAATACATTGGGTTCTCAAAAATAGATTTTAGAGACAAATGAAGACAAAAGACATGTTTGTATACTTAAGATACTTAAACCAAGGAGTGTCATAGATATAAGTCTATGCGTTTGAACGATATAGATATAATTCTGTAATTCCAGATATTAAATAATGATTAGTACTTTTATCAGTTTTTGAAAGCTTAGTTTAATGAATTTTTATATTTTTAATGCTCGAATTCGTAGCAGCATAAAGGGTTAGCTTTTTTCGGACGAACTTCGCAATTTCGAATTTCAATATGATGATGAGGATAACATCTGAGTTGCAATCCCCCCCCCCAAAAAAAAGCATTTCAAATTTAGCACAACATCAGCGGTGGAATCTTTTGAAATTCAATGATTGCAAAATCACTTATTTGCTGTTATAAAAGCTAACGGATTTTAGATGACACTGTCTTATTTTTTTTTTCAAAAATTGATGCATCTCAAGAAAAGATAGAATCAATTTTTTAAAGATAAATATATATATATAGAAAAAAATATTTAATGAGATAAAAATGTATGAATATAAAAAAAGAAAGCTAAAATATATGAAACTAAAAAAACATATTTTGAAAAAGTAAAGATTTTTGAAATCCAAGAAATTTAATTTTTATACAGAAGTTTTAAAACTATTATATTTTATCAGCATTTGATAACAGAAAGGAGTTATGAATGAAATTTTTTTTTATGAAATAAATGAGATATATTGGAATACTGAGATTGGAGAGCTTATACGCATGCTTAGTATTTTAAAGAAAATAAAATTATGCTTCTTTGTTGTTTATACATAAAATACAAGACCTCATATTTATAAATTTTCAAAAATAAGACAATTATTTTTAATATTATACTAACGGAATGGCACATCTTATTCTTAGAAAGCCGAAACATACCATTACATGTAGTTTGTTAAATCTTATATATCTCATTATTTTTTTCATTAAATTTTCTTATCTATAATTTAAAAATATACTAAAATTCCAGTTTCAAAATATTAATTGAATTATTTTTTAAGTTATCTTAGTGAATTTTATCCTGATAAGATTTTATCATACTTCAAACCCATATTTGTCATTCCTATTGAAATTAGTTCTCAAAACCTATTGGATTCCAGATTGTAGGCCACACTTAACATTCCTTTTAATTCTCCATAATGAAAGCGTGCTTGCCAACGACATTTCATCAGTGCATATCCAACATCTCTAAGGTCTGATCGGGATTCTAATGCAAGTCTTCATAGGATTTCAAAAGCAGGTGGAAATCCATTATCTGAAATATGCTGTTATGTGCTCCCAGATATCTTATGTTGTTTTTAGCAGCGAGTATTTGGCAATCATCTCAAAATCGTCTGCGCGCAATCGCATATGCAAAGAGGTATTCCAATGATGAGGAAAGATTTTCGAGTGGCATGCTGCTGATTCGGAAGATTGAAATCGGTATTTAGATGTGGAGAGTGCTTCAAATATGATCACGAGACGAATAATGTTGAGGAATTCGTGATTATTCGACCAAAATGAGATTATTTACAGGTTATTGAGTGATATATTGATGGTATTGAATCGAAAAATGCAAAGGAAGTAATATTTTAAGTATGTACCTTTCAACAATTGGGATGATATTTATGTAAAACCGATTCATATTGATAGATATTTCTATTTTATTTTTATAACATAAAAGCCTACATGAAATCTTTCCTTAACGCCATTCCTCAACAATAATTTTTTAAAGTTTTTAGATCATTCCTCATATTTATTGAAATGATAATTTAGCATCTAAGGATTTATTCATTAATTTAAATGCTTATATGTTATTTTTTGAATATAACTAATAATTAATTCAAATAATAAAACATTGCTAAGTTTTTTTAAGTGAATGTTGAAATGATAATTTCAAATCTAATGATTAAATTTTGTATTATTTCAGAAAATTGGTCTAGAGAAAGTGAGTTATACTTTTAATAAAAATAGAAAGCTTTTCTACAGCAACATTTTCCATATTATTTAGTAAGAGGTTTTTGTTTAAGGGTATATTTCAATTCCTTTGAAAAAGAATGTTGCATTTGCAGATTGTTTTCATTTTTAGATATATTGCTAAGAATCAATTTAATTTTTCCGATAAATTAAACTTACTTTTTAAAAGAGATAATTTGACGATCGTGGTAAATTCAGTGTTAAAATTCATTCATAAATTCATTATTTAGTTTATTTAAGCAAACTTAATTTTTAGAAAATTTAACAAAATTTATTATTACACACAATTATAGCGTTATAAGTACGTATCTTCATGATGATTAAAATGTAAACGTAATATTGAACATCCTAGCTTTCATTTAAACGCTCATTGTTTGCCTTTTGCGGAAGTATTTGGAATATAATTCTCATATCTTATTTATATGATCATATACGTATCTAAGACAACAAATTGAAAATATCCAACGATAATGACATATTTAGCACCCTTTGCAGCTCCTACGATTGGCTGGATCTAAAACATCTGGTCATTAAAGTTCGATAATTTGAATCTTTCTAATAAATATCGAAATTCTACTAGTGCAATACATGATATGGAATTTTGATTGAAAGCTTATGTATGCACCTTACAAATATCTTACGGTTTCAAGGCTAGTTTACTGTATTTCGAATAAATTTGTGTAATATTATATCGATAAAGACTGGTTTCAAATTTATAATGCATATTTCATCTTCCCTAAAAGACTTCTCTATAAGTTGTTACTTTTTAGAAGATAATACAGCAGGTAACGGAGAAATCAGATGTGGCTACGTAAGGATTCATCATCATAAGTTATTCGTTGACCAGAAATTATGAAGTGCTTGTAAAAGAGTTCCATTGGCAAGAAATTTTATAGCTTATTAACATTACACATCATAATTAAATGCAATATAGGGAAGCCAGATATAGGGTTATCATTAAAAGGTGAGAAAAAACTGCTTCATGATAAAGATGAAAGTAATAGACAATATCAGTCAAAACTTCATCATTAGTAATACACAATTAAACATCAGTAAACAAAAGATAGTCAATAAAAAACAAAGATAATCAAATCTTCAATAGCGTGTAATATTTTGAAGAAGTCAGTTAAATGTCTAAAAGATAAAGTAATTGTGAAAATGGTATTTAAATGACGTTGAATATGCATCATATAAAATATTTTCTGGCATAATAATAAAATTAGATATTAAAAAGAACTTTTTTCCTACATATATTATGGCCATAATAAGGTTCAATTACTTTCGATTTATCTATTTTTTGATACTTTTAATGAGTAAATACTTCTTAAAATAGTTTTTTTAAATTCTGATTATATTCATTATTATGATTTTCTAATAATTAAAATGAATTGTTTAAAGTTATCTTTATACTCTAAGATTCAAATAATATTTTTATTTAATTTTTTGGTATATTTTAATTGTATATTCAATCTTGAAATGTTGAGAAAAGTATTCCTTGAACAATATGACTGAATTTGAAATCAGATTTTTAGTTAATTATGCAAATTAAATGGAAAATTAATTGGCTGTTTTTCAAAAATCTCCGTGTTGTATTGCATCACAATGATTTTATACTAAAAAATAAAACTGAAATTTTCTACATTCTTGTTTTATAATTTATATTGATTGAATTTTCAATATTACATGTTGACACATGGCTTTGACATATTGTTTGATTAAAATTATTTCCTCCACATCAACGAAAAAACACACAACATAATTAAAACAACGAAAAATCATCAATTTTTTTTTAATTTGCGAAACTCACATAATGACATTTAATATAGAGTTTAAAGTCTGTTATAAGTTTAAGATAATTCCTCTTAATCCTTTTATTCGGAATGAAAATTAATTCCTAATCTCTTTATGGAGAAAATTTCTTGGCAATTGTACATTTAATTAAATTTTCTGGGAGCTTAATCTAGGAACTTTAATTGCACTCCGTAGAGCGTTATCAAACAGCTAAAAGCTTTAAAATTAATTTCGTTTTACGTGCCCCGTTGCATATCTTAATTTATAGGTCAAAGCCTTGTTAATTTTCCATGAATTTGTCGAAAAGATAATTTGAATCGCCTTTTAATTACCTTTAGCTTCATTAGAACAACTGCTAATGGAGTTTCGCGTGGAAATGCTGAATTATCATTAAAGCAGAAATTATTCGTGGCGTTTTGGGTATCTACTGAAATATTTGGGCTTCCATATTGTGTCTTAGTCTGTGGAAAAAAGTTGGAGGAATAAGCTATTTATTCATGTATGATAACAGGATCTATTGTGTGAAAATTATGACATCATATTTCATTTACATTTTAAATATTTTTTTAAATCCCAGAAGAAAAAAAATACATTATTTTAATAATCAGAGTTATTAATTATTATTACTTGTATCTACAGCAATAGACAGCAGGGTCATCAAAAGAATGATTAGTGTGTGTTTGATGAAAGTACAAATTTGTCTAAAAATAAAGATGAATGCTCTGTAACTATTCAGGATTTGCTGTTTAAAATCAAATAATTTTGAAATATTCATAAATATTAATTATAGGGGGAAATTAACCATCACCAATTAATGCACCTGAGTAACGAAAAATTGCCATTGATATTTTCGTCTAACCTCTCCTCCATATAATTTTCATTGTAAATATTTTCTACTTTTCCACCCTTCAATTTAATAATAAGCTTAATAAAATTAATATGCTTTAAGAGATCTATCATTTTATTATCTGCAATACCAATATAATTATTACCCTAAGTGAAATTGACAAAATATGTAGATATAAAAACAAAAATACAAGATATGTATTATGTAAGTGTAAGGTGTAAATTACAAAATATGTATTAAATTTAAAACTGAAAATAATTTTCTAACATATTTTAAAGACTTTTAGACTCCATAATTAAGATTTTTTTTTCAATATTACTTGGCGTATCTTACTTAAACTTTACTTATTTACGTCCTATTTACTTAAAAGTTTTTGAAGTTACTTTATTATCATTAATTCTGAAATATTGCTATTTTCATAAAATTATAACAATGTAATCAATGTTGCGAAAAAATCACATTTTATGCATTTAATTATAAAAATTAAAAAAATTATATTAATTATAGGTGTATAGGCTATTAATGTGGCTAATTTTTATAAAATTAATTAGTAAAAATAAGCGTACCTTATATATCGCAGTGCCTAACAGAAGTTTAACTCAAAGTAAATTTGTACTTAGTAATTAATTCAAAGTTATGATTTGAAATTATGATTACTAAATTTTAAAACTAGATTTTCCATTTATACGTTGAGTTTCTTTTAGAATGATTTCTTGAAGAAATGGATATAAAAACAAATTAATTATTAAATCGTGAAGATATTATTATTATACTTAATGGATTATTTGTGTTTTCTTTCCTTGAGTTGTTTCAAATTCGATAAGTGTCAGTAAGTAGTATAGATTTATAAATTGGTAAAAGAGTAGGAATACTTTGAAATATTAAAACTATTGATATTAAGATAATTCCGGAAATTTAACTGAAGATTTTCTAAGTTGAATATATGTAGCTGTTTTTAAAAATTTTATTCCTACCTGAAATCATTTTACCATTTAAGTACTATTGTTTTCCAAACAAAAGAGAAAAAAATACCTTTGATAATTCAAAAAGGCTAAAAGAGATAAGCCAATTTACAGTCAGAAATAATCTTAATAACAACCCAAACAAAGCGAGTGGGGAAATTTAATCTTAGTGAATTCATCATGTTTACAATATTTTAAATGGACAGTTCTCTGTTCAAGTTCTTATAAAATAAAATTGAAAATCGTGGTTCCAAAATGAAAATCATGTTTTTGAAGAAAATCATAGTTTGAAATTACTGGGCTATAAAATTAAACTTACATTTTTACTTTCTCGCATATCCAAAATATAGACAAAATGTTGTAATCGTCGAAAAAATTCCAACTCGAGGTTTTGGCGAATCTTTAAAGAATAGAATACATTGAGCTTTAAAATAACATTATAAAAATGTCCACTTAACCGTTTACTTGCCTGTGACAAATAACTCAAACACTTTGAAATAGACCGATATAATTTGGTATAAAATCTTTCACAAATATATAGATTTCTATTAAATACTGAGCAAAATCCATCCGGAGGAAATTTGTTTGCCCGGCTCCTCAAATACAAGTTAACAGAAAAATTACAAAACCAAAAGAGCTAGATGGATTATACTCGGTACACAGAATTGTTATATTATATATACTTTTATATTGGATATCACTCGGTATATATTGTTACATTGAAGACGCCTATCAAATTTTGTGTCAAATCCAATAAGAGGTCTGTCTATCTGTACTTTCAGAAACATCCAACCACGATAAATCGGAAACCCAATGACTTAAATATATCAAATTTGGTATGCAATTTTGTGAATGCCAAATTTTGGATTCAATCGGCTGAAAAGGCGAGTCTAAAACACAAATTTGATTTTCGGGAACTATAAAGGATGTCAGGAATTAAACTCCAAAAATTGTCCTAAGAATCACTCAATTGATTTAGTATTGGCTAAATTCACACAAATAGTTAATATTTCGTACCTATTGTTCGCCAAAGCCATACAAGGAGAATTCCAAGATAACATCTTTATTAGGGGAAGAAAGTTTGGTGAGACCATTACTGATTTTCACTGCTGATGAGCATAAATTAATGAATAATGCGTTTATTTATTCATCATTCGATTGGCGTAATATTTAAGTTTAAAAAAAAGTGAACAATAAATTTTCAAAATGAAGTGTGATCTATCTAAATAGGAAGGTTTCGAATTATGAGACATATTAACATTTATTTAAAGAGAATTTAAACATTTTACTGTTTTGTTGTATTTAATTTTAGCAACGCAAACTTATATACCTCTTAATTTCCTTGCTAAATGTTTAAAAATTAGAAAACGTTTAACAGAAGAGAATTTAGAAACTTAAAGTTAATCTGCATAATGTACTAACATCAATCAGGAACATAAAAAATGAGAATACGTAACCCAGAAACTACAAAAAAAAGTAGAAACACATCGAAGTGAGTCAAAATAAAACTAAGGGATTGATCAAGTTTTATCCATGTTCAGAAAAGAGCGGAAGATTTATTGTTCTACCAAAGTTAAGTTTCAAACTTAAGTTTTTATGTGCAAATCTCTTGTATTGATGCCTTGATTGACTTTTAATACTACATTTAACTATAAAAAAAGTTTGAGAAATTTTCGATCATCGGCAAGAATATCTGGAATTACTTTTTAAAACGATATTTGAGAAGAAAAAAAGATGAATGAAGCAGTGAAATAAATGATTACATTGAAAATTTGCAATATTTCTGTAGGTAATATAGTTTCGGATGGAAATTTGTAGAATATCAGTAAAAGAGTTTTGGAGTGTTAGAATTAAAAATTTCGAAAAAAAATCTATCAGAAGAATATACTAATTGATAGACAATTAGAGCAAAAAATTAAAGATGCAAGGTTCCTTGTCAAATTTTTTTTCTAACAAATTCCGAAGAAAAAAATATTTCTGATTGCGGCTTATTAATTAATTTTTTTCACTATCAAAAAATGCACTAGATGATGAAACACAAAGACTTGCTCCAATATCAATAAATTATAACTTTTCAATAATAATAATAATAATAATTTATAATATAATATCAATAATTATTTTGTAACTTAACATTACTTTATTTTATGAAATAGAAAATATTAACGAAAAGGAATTAGAGTCAAATATATATAAAATTTAAACATGCTTTGTTCTTTAATTTTTGAAAGAGATTTCGTATTCTTCTCTAAAATTTTGAATATTCTTTCAGAAAATTTAAGTTAAATAATACAAAATTCCTTAAAAAAATAGTAGTTTGAAGCACTATATTTGACTAATAGATTAAAAAAAACTAGAAATATTTTTTCATAAAGATTTTGGGTATAATTTTCAAAGTTAATTTTAAAAAATTTCGAAAAATTAAATCATTTGTACAAAATTAAATCCTATCAACGGAGAAGAGAAAAATAGTAAAAAATATTGAGGCTGTACCAATGATTAATGCCATTTCTATAATAAGAAAAACCACGCATAACAATGCAAAAACCATCCAACAATATATACTTCAAATATATTGATATGTACGGTTTTTGATTTAAGAATAAACATTTAAAAATAAATTCAGCACAATGAGCCGTATTTTTCTCTTTTTTACTTTTTCACTTTCAGTAGTAGAAAAAACATTTTCAAAACTATGAATTAGAGAGAAAATATTATAAATGATTTTTGCAATAAAAAATTAAGAATATTTCTAAAAGTCAAAATTTAAATTTTTAAATATTTTTCTCTTATTAATCTTACATTTTATATCCTTCATCAAATATTTCTTTTCTTTCCCTTTATTATTCTTGAAAAAGAGGACGATGGATGTTTTTCGACAAGAAGCTTTAGGCTAAAATCTCATTTGCATATCTTCAAGAACCATGCTATCATTGTTAGGAAAGACGATTACGTCGTTCTAAAAGTTCAACAACAATTTTTTTATAATATTTTTTTCTCTTTTTAATTTGACGCTTGACATGAAATCCATTTTATTTGAAGTTTCAGTGCAATACTCAAGAAGTTCTTTCATTAATGCATGGACAGCAGCTGTGCATGATTACTATGTATTTTTTTTAAATTTATTTTTCCTGGTCAAGATTTTTTTTAAAGCAGTCAAGTAGGGCTTGTGTGGGTTTTATTAATCATAATTCTTTGTTTTGCGATGTCACAAATCTGAAATAATTTTTTTAACTAAAAATTAGGAAGAGAAAAACATATATATAATTTATTCCTTATGAATGTCAT
The DNA here is from genome assembly GCF_947563725.1 of Argiope bruennichi. NCBI lineage: Eukaryota > Metazoa > Arthropoda > Arachnida > Araneae > Araneidae > Argiope > Argiope bruennichi. The sequence goes on along the minus strand of NC_079158.1, from coordinate 42,245,180 downwards.
TTTTATTAAAAATGTGTTATTGCATTAGTAAAACTTTATATAAACGAAAAGTGTTATAATTTTTTTTGTTGATTTTTAAGCACCCATAAATAAAATTTTAAAAACACTTTTATTAAATAGATTTTTTAGCTATAGCTATTTATTAAATAGATTTTTAGCTATAGCTAGCTATAGAAAATTTTCTTAAATAAAATTTTTTATTTTTATTTAACTTTTATTTATTTAATCTTTTATTTATTTAACTTAAAATTTTTATTTAAGAAAAAAAAGAGAATTATTATTACATTTGCACAAGTTTCACGTGTAAAACATAGGAATCATAGAATTGCATTGAATCAACCATAGATTTAAGCAACAGCTTCTAAGGTGTTAATCAAAAATATATATGTCACATATGTTTACTGCTCTACAATTTTTCAGGGTCCGTAATACATAAATTACCTATATTGCTGTTATATGCATTATTATATCCCTTATCTCATTTTATATGAATTAACTGTTATGTGTTAATCATCATAAGATTAATTGCATTAAAATTAAACTGAGATTGATAAAATAATACTTGGTTTAATACATAAAGCTCAATATTTATTTGTGTTCAGAGGGAAAAAAGAAACATTTCTGAATGTGAAAATATATCTATTATGAATTAAAATTACCAATATAATTTGATTGAATGTTTAACCAAATCTTGTTGTAATAGAACGGGTGTGGGCTGACGTATTCATTGTTGCAGCATTGCACATTTTCATTTTTATGCCAATACAACTCAGTTCTATCCCATAACAATACTGCAGAGTAGTAATACAGCGTTTTTTAATGTATGAAGTGTGGTTTTTTTCATTAAAATATAAAGTTTTCGTAAAGTTTATTTTGTTTTGTTTAATGTTAACATATGTATAAAGTATGTTTTTGTTGTTAAAATATAAAGTTTTCATAAAGTTTCTTTTGTTTATTTAATGTTAAAATATGTATAAAGTATGTTTTTAAAAGTTTTTTTAATGTATAATGTTGATTATTAGGAAATATCTAAAATTAATTGGTTGATATGACGATTATTATAAGTATTTTTAAAAAATACAGTCATTAATAAGAATTGTACTTTTCATGTTTTTGGAATAGAAAAAATAAAGTTAGACAATAATAATTTGTTTAAATATACATATTTTTTAAATTGTTTAATACTAGCAAAGAGGATTTACTTTCATTTTGTAATCAGAAACAAATTATCTTTGCTATTATTTTTATGTCACAAATAATTCATGGACGATATAATTTCTCCTAGCCTCATAAATTATCATTAATCAAAGCTTTTAGACACTCCCTCCAAATATAGTTTTATATAGGTAAGAGTTTTCGAGAAAGATCTCCAAATATTTGCCATCGTTTTAGAACATTTAATGCGCATACATCATTCAAAAATAGGTTATTTGGAGATGCAGATTTTATGCATTCTTGTCAGACAAGAAAGTCTGGGGACCATTTGCTTAATTACTTAGAAAGTTCAAATATAATTTACCATGGCAGTGCTAAATCACAGAAACGATATTAAGATACATATAATATAAGTAATTCAATAATATCAATCATCTTTTGTAGTAAACCAGAAATATCAGATGATTATGTGCTTATTTTGCAATCCTTATTAACTGCGCTCAATATCATTTAATTTTTGTTTCACTTCTTCTCTTTATAATTGTTCTTTCACAAGATTTACAAATTGTTACGCAATGTTCTTTTTTTTTATTTTAAATGGAAATAGACAAAGCCTTTCAATACATTTTAATTTTTCTGTTTTCAGTGATAAATAAAAAGTTATTGCTTCTTGTAAAATGTTATGCACGTGTATTTAAAGGACTCAAAGAGTAAATGTCAATTACTCAGAAGTAAAATAATGTGGATATAGAAAAGAAAATTTTAAAATAATGTTTACAAATACTTTATGAAGAAATTGTTAATTTTTATTAATAAACAAAATATTATAAAGTGAAAAAAATAGGGAAAATAATTTTTTTATCAGACAATGAGATTCTTTACAAACTTAGTAGCTCTTTTTCAACAGGTTTCTTTACAAATATTTTAAGCATTCAATAATTTTTAAAAAAATAAAACAACTAAATAGAGAAAATATCGATATCCTATGGTAGAATCAGGAAATATTTTTAAAAACAAGTATTCTAGGCGATTTAAATTTAACGATTAACTCTCAAATATGTAATAAATGTTATACCCCCCATTGAGAAATAAGAAGCAGTAAATAAAGGTAATAATTAAATGATATATTTATTATAGCCTTATATATTCATTAGTATTTCTTTCTTTCATTGATGTTGTGGCTCGAGTTTGCTACTAGTTCTCAAATATTTTGATTTTATATTTCAAAAACTGTAAGTTAGTATGACAAACAGTATAAACTCACTGATGTAGACAAAAAGTTATTTCACAAACATTAAATCGAACTTTCTATTTCTCATGGACGAGCATCGGGGTCGAGAGTAGAAGAAATAATAACTCAATTTCCTGGTAATTTCCGGCATTTTACTCGAGAATGGTTGACATTTGCATTTTGATTACTTTAAATGTATGACTTACGGTATGTTATAAAAAAACTTAATAAATTTAATAATACTTGAAGCAGTTATATATAATTATATATCAGAGAGTATTCACTTTTATCGTGGCCAACAATGGATTTTGCCTTTAATAATACTTTAATTGAAGCAAAAAATTATATATTATGTTGATTGACCAATTACACTTTAAATAAGAAAAGTCTAACTCTTCTGCAACCCAAACTGATAAAATTTTGAAGCCTTAATTTATTCTTTTTTTAAATTTTAGGCAAATCAACAAATTGTGCAAGAATCGCTAGTTGAATTGTTAAATTTCCTCCAGACAGCCACTGAAGTGGACTGAAATTGTCTAAAATGTAAGTATTGCAGGCATCATAACTTCTTCAATTCGTGTGATAAAAAAATGTGATTTATTTTGTTTCAAATATTATTGTGTCAGGAATTTGTTTCTTGAATATAATTAATAGAAATGATGATTTGTATAAAATTTAATTGTAGCTAAGCAAAAATTAATTTATTGGATCAAGCAACATAGTATAATTGTTTTATGTCATTAAAAGCATTTTTCTATTTGGAAATCATTATCTCTCAAGAATTAGAAATTAACTATTTCATCTCGATTAAAGAGAGATTTCTTCATGATTATAGGTGATTAAACAGAAATTAATATTCTAATATCAGATTGTAATTTTTATATTAGTGCTTATTCACAAAAAATAAATATCATTATTACTTTTGCTCACTATATCTGTACGCATATTATGTAACTAATTAATTTACTTCTCGAAAATTGTCTGTAATTTCAGCACTAGTAATTTTTATTTAATGTGCATTATATAAACGTTCGGTCTATTGCACTTTATAGCATGAAAACTCACGGTATGTTGTTTACTTAAGCGAGTGACTAACAAAATTATTTCTCATCTTTTGTATTTATTTTGAATTTCTTAGGTAAATAATTGTAAGTTATGCCTTAAAGTAATTTACTTTGTCTGGATCAAACTGATGGTTTAAATAAGTAAAGATCCTAAAAAGATATGTCACATATTGATGTTTGCTTTAGCTGTACCCGAAGGGAGTAGACTCAAATATTAGTATAAATCATTTATATTAAGAAATGTAATAATTTTTCAATTGAAGTTGAAAATATGTTCCAGTCATGCACTCTATAACTCGAAAGCTATATACATCTTTAATACACTTTCAATTGCATTTAAAACTCTGTTAACCTTAAATATTTGTTTTTTAATTGATTATAATGTTGTTGTTCCTTTAAATAAATAAGGGGAAACAGTGGTTGAGGAAATAAAAACAGCTTGTTATCAATCCATAACGTTAGGTCTAATTTGCATAAAAATTTATCTTTAATGATTAATTTAAATTAAATGACATTTCTCAAGCCCGACACTAATTGAAACACTAGTGTATAAAATATATTGTTCGTAATCACAGGAATGAGACAAAAATAGCATACTGTCTCATATAAAATAATTTCAATTTATTCTTTGTTTTTCATTCGTAATGTCATGTATATGAAGAAAAGTAATAACATTTTTATATGAATCCTATTGACAGATATTCAGTCTTATTTTAAAATTACTTTAAAAGTCAGAATTGAGCAAAATGCATAAAGAAAACTCTCAGAATTTAAAGTATGTGAGTAATTTGAGCAAGGAAGTTACAGTGATATAAAATGGATAAAACTCTGCCTTTATAATTTAGAAAACTCTGCCTTTTATAATGATAATAATTAATATGTGTATGTACCCAAGCGTGACACTTGTATACTTTGGAGGGTTGTTAAAATATATTTTAATGTGATTTTAAAAAAATAAATAAATTGTATTTTAATTTATTAAAATATATGTGAAATTTGTAGAGTTTTTCCTCTCCGATTTTTAAAAATTTTAAATAAAAAAAATTATATCCTCTTACATTTTAAAAAGGTTGTTTTCAATAAGATCAGTTTTTGTCATATAAGTTCCTGTTTTTTTATACATTTTTAAAAAATATTTAAAGTGATTTAAAGTGTATTTCACCACAATAGAGTTTACTAGTTGTAATTTTTTTTTTCATTATTGTATTAATAGTTCGTCCTGGCTTTTTTCTGTTGATGAGGCTTAACTTGCGAATATTTGCCTTATTTCTCTATGTAAATTTCAATGTAAGGTATGCGATTGATAACATTATTGAAATTCAGTTACACTTATAATTACAGTTTACCTTCAGAATTAGAAAATCGTGAAGAAGTTTTAAGATGCATTCGTTTTTGAACATTCATGCTATTTCAGTGGTAATGTTCTATTTCATATACAGATATAAAGAAAAAAAATGTGGGAATGCATAGCACAATGAACAGAACAGTGTCTAAATGGTTCTAAAATGCTATGAATTACATTAAAATCCGTAGTTTTAAAATTATTTGTTAAGAAGCTATCAAGACCAATATACACCAAACACATTTATAACAGCCATTTATTACGATGAATCAATTGATAGTCAAACATATATAATTACAACAATAACAATTTATTTTAACAACAATGATATATATTCTAATAATTATGTATATTTTAAATTGTTACTTGTAATAGCATTAATATTTGCAAGGAAACATGTTTACTTTTTACTTTGTATATCCACACTATACCTGTAAAATATAAAAGCATAAAATTTCTCTTAAGAATATTTACTAAGCATCTAATGTCAAAAACACATACGTTTTCAAATAAATGTTTAAAACTGTTTTTTCTAATAACCCATAGCTATTTCATCTTCGTAATATATTCTCAAGTGTTTCTGGCATCGAATCATAATATTCTGCTCTCCCTATAACAAACCTTTTCCTCGTTAGGTAAAGTCATTAGTCATTTGCGATCCATTTTGAGTTTCATGAAAAGAGCTCTCAGTTCTCCATTACTTGAATCACGCTCAAAGAATTCTTTTAAAGAAAACGTGCCCCTTCAAAATGAAATTATGCTTTTTGAGTGAGGTTGTCATTCACAAACCCTGACACTGCTTTGGTTATCTTTAATTAAGTCATATCTCTTTTGTCGTTTGTGGTTTCATTTGAACAAACCTTGGAGGTTCTTCATTATAATGAAGGCTCAGCTTTGAGCGGAAGCAGGGCCTGAAGGCAAAAGTGTTTTGTTTAAAAGCAACCCAATCAATGCTGAAGTGGGACTCAGAAATTGAAAGAGATGAAGTTTACAAGCAGAATGTTTTGATAAGTATACGTATTTTCTGAATGAGAATGGGAAGAAATTGAGTCGGGAAATGTTGTTTATTTTCAATGAAGAAAGCATTAATTCGTGAAAGACACAGTGAAAGTTTTAAATCGATCTTACTTTTTAAGATAATCATTATCTACTAGCTGTGAAATTGATTAAAAATGCATGCATAGTTTTCACGAGACATACGTACTTTGTCCGTGAAACCTATGGATTTATTGTATTAAGTCAAGTTTTAAATATGTATTAATAACAGAAAATATTATCATTAATAAAAATATTTATTAATCATGAACTGGCATTGTGGTGCCCTTCTGGATCAATCTTAATAATCTGTTCAAAAGCAAATGATTAGTTACCACTGAATTAATGAAATTGTTTATGCTGTATTTGTCTATTAAATGAATCAGTAAATTTATATTTCTTATGTTTATTATTTTTCAAATGACCGATTAGACATTTAGACAACTATAACTACCAACATTCATACTTAACGGTAATGAACATTATATGGCTACTACATATACATTATTTTATATTTTCAATTGGATTACTTAATATATGTGATTGGATAATGCAAATAACCATTTTCATGTTACTTTAAAACATTTTGAAATGCATGCAATATTAATGGATTTAGAAATATGTAAACTTTGAGTTAATGAAAATGAGAATCCCAGATTCACACACAACACAACTTAATACTATTTTTGTCTCCGGCATAGATACAAAGTTCTTACAGTAAACGTCAGAAAGTCAGAATTGTACTCTTCAGTCGCAACCATTGTCAATACAGTTTATACCTGTTTGAGATGAATTCGACAATTCGATTGTTTGCCATGTGGGATGATAAAAATTGAAGAAAAGCACCGATATTGTTGTGTATTCTATAATTTTTTTTAAAAAAATGTTGAACAATAAGATAAAGGGGCTAAAAATTCTGATCATAACAGGTATTTGCCCAGCTTCTGTTAAAGTTTCACACGAATGGTACTGATAATAGAAGGTTAAAGAGCATTTATTTATAATGCAAATATCCGTATTCATATCATTTTAAAACATTTTGAAATACATGTAATATTAATGCATTTTCACAAATATGAAAACTTGAATTAATGCAAAATGAGAATCATAGATTCGCAAACGATAATGACTTAACACTATTTTTGTCTCCGGCATAGATACAAAGTCCTTACGGAAAACTTCAGAAAGGTAGAATTGTGCACTTCGTCATACTTGTTCAAGATGAATTCAACAATTCGATTGTTCGGCATGTGGGGTGATAGAAAGTAATCATCATCATCAGCCTTCATCAGAAAGTCATCATCAGTATTGTTATGTTATTTTGTGCCCTAAAAAAAGCTGACCAATAAAAATAAGGGGCAAAAAATTCTGATCATAACAGGCATTTGCCCAGCTTCTGTAAAGATTTCACACGAATGGTACTGATAATAGAAGATTAAGGAGCATGCATTTCTAATGCAAATATATGTATTTATATTACTTTTAAACATTTTTAAATGCAAGTAACATTAATGCATTTTCACAAATATAAAATATATTTTGTATAACTTGAGTTAATACAAAATGAGAAGCGCATATTTGAAAACGATACCCGGACTCCTTACTATTTTTGCCTTCAGCACAAATACAAGTCCTTATGGTAAACGTCAAAAGGACAGAACTGAATACTTTAGCTTTAAAGGCTGCCAGTATAATTTATGCTTGACTGGGATCATTTCGACCATTTGATTGTTTACCATGTGATCCGATAAATACTGCGTAACGCTACCGGTATTGTTTATGCTATTCTGTGCCATCAAAAACTGTTAAGGCAATAAAATAAAGGAGCAACATTTTTTTTTTGTCTAGCTTCTTCGATTTCGCTTGAATGATACTGATAAGGCGGAGGTATTTCTCATGATGCAATCAGTTAAAAAAATTATGAGAATTAAATTGACAACTGGATACATTACTCAAGGGTTCAATCCGAATTTCAATTTCGGTTTTGATACTTTTATTCCTACATGATATAATACATTTATTTAAATTTTTAATCAAAGATTCATAATAAAAAAGCATTGCATTAAAAGAAAACTTACTTCGGATAATTTTTAAGGAGAGTATAAGTTATTAGATTCATGTGTTTGCAGTTTTGGGTTAAAAAAAAGTTTGAAAAATTCATGCACAAGTACGATTTTTAAATTATTAATTAAGTTATTATGTATTAATTATGTATAAATTCAACCTGTATAAATTATTAGATATGGGTTTGTAGTTCTGAGTAAATTAATAGTAAGTTTCAAGCGAGAGTATATAAACAATATTTTTTTTTTCTTTTTCTCCATTTAATCCATGGATCAGTCTATTGTATGAGTGTTAAATCTTTAGATAGAGTTGAATGGACTTGAGTTGGGTTTTTTATGGCACAAAGGCATCTTTGGCTAAGCTGCGCCAAATTCACGAGATTAAAATATTTATCAATTTTTAATAAAACCAATACATGGAATATTTACAAACTCCAGATGTCTAAAAACATAAAACTGTGAGTCATGAAAAAGCGCAACAATGATATAAGGGATGGGACTGTCATGAAAAGCGCATCTAATGTTTATATATGATTATAAAAACCAATATTTAAAAAAAAAAATACAAAACTTAACATGCGGTGTTTTGGAAAACAACCCTCACAAATTAGGGTGAGATTTCTGAAAATATGCAAGACGCTGAAAAGAAAACCATGGACATTCTACAAGAATGTGTAAAATAGACATAGTTCTATTACAAATTGAGCAAAATGGTGTTGGCTCGCCCATCAACAGATGTCTGTGTGTGAATCGAGTGTCCCCAATCCTTTAAAATTGTGTCCAGTTTTATGCTGTGTAAAGTGGGCCAGAAACCTATTGTAGGCTTAACTGTATGAAGCTTATTACGAATCTGCGCGTCCCATTCAATTTCCCATTTGGAATGCAAAATGTCAAATGTATTTCTTATAATCAGAAAGAGAAATCTGAGTTGGCAAGAAAATAGTAGCTAATTTAGCTGCCATATCAGCCTTTTCATTTCTCGGAATTCCACCACGTGCGGGGACCCAGCATAAAATAATTTGGAAGTACTTCCAAATAATCTTATCATACAAGTTTAAAATGTTGAAAAGCAAAAGATGGCTGCGTGCATGTAAAGATGAGAGGGATTCCAGAGCGCTCAGTGAGTCAGTGTATATTATATAGCTATCTACAGAACAATCTGAAATAAATGATAAAGCTTTTAAAATAGCAGTTACTTCTGCTGTAAAAGTGAAACAAAATAAATGAGAATTTTATAAGCTATTGTAGAATTTGAAATATTGTGGAAATGTGACAAGCGATCGAACAAGTATGATCGAAGTATGATCGAACAAGTATGACAAGAAGTATGATCGAAACATCTAGAATCATCTGTAAAAATAGGGTAGAATTAACAATATTTTTAACGATGATCAGCAAAGATTTGCTGATAAGTAGATTTATTTTTCATTCTATGCTTAGTTCTCAAAACAAATATATCAAGATTTTACAAATTTGTGATATTAAATGTAACAAAAAAATCAAAATTAGTATAAAATCTTTAAAATTGTTTCAAACCCTTTAGCTGGAGTCGCACAGAGTGTGACATGATATTCTTCGCTCCAAGAATGAATATAACAGCTAATTGGTATAAGAACAGATTCAAAATAATTACTGATTTTACTGGAGAGAGATTATAAAAGTAATAAATTGGGTTTTTCGATAAAATTATAATTCTGCCGTAATAATTTTCAATCACTCTGCCGAAGTTAACTTTATAATGGTGAATGGATTATAGATTTGTAGAGCTTCAGATCATCTAAAGGAAAGATCTACGATGTCTATAATTCGATTGCTGATCCAAGGTTTTAATTAAAGTTTTGTTTCGCGTAAAAAAAATGCCCCTAAGCGCAAATGAGGTGATGTTTAAAGGGGAAACGTAATTACTGAAGCAATACAGCTTCCGTTGCAATAGACAGATTAAGTTTGTTCTTAATCAGATTCAGAGTACATTCGTTTGCCTAATGCTGTTTGGAAGCACTAATGATCTTTTCCCTTTATTCACGTAAAAAAAAAAAAAAGAAAAATACTATCGCAGGATAGTTCTTTTTCTTTTCTTGAATCCTCTTAATTGTTATAATACGAGAATTTGCATTAAACGGACGAGAAATGTTTGAAGGCAGAGAACTAGGGTGTGGATTATTAGAAGAGAATTATGGTAAAACTTTCCAGGTTTTTCTTCCCTTCTAGTTATTCATTTTATATCGACGTTGATCGAACTACTCAGAAAAGCTGCTTATCGTGAAGTTTGGAGAAATAATTGAATTTCCTTTTTCAGTATATCTTTTTTTCTTTCTATTTCGAAAATGAGTTGGAAATGTACCCCTATTCAGTAAACAAAATTTTGTTTTGAAAAAATAGTATTTGATTGATTTACTTAAGAAAAAAATAATTGTGAAAAGTTGGGAAATATAATGGTTTGCATTATATTATTCTGAATAGCAAGAAATCGTATCGAAATCCAGTAATGGCATTGATTAACAACAATTAATTAACACTTTTTCGTAAGTGATCTTTTATTAATGGAAAATATAAAATAGAAGCGATTGCTTTCCCACAATGAAGAATTCTGGATTTTGGTTTAAGGATTATAAGACCATAAAAATTTTAGATTAGATTTCTGATAATTCCTTCATCTATATTTCCCACAGTAAGCTTCCCACATGTATCTATTAAGTAGTGATGGATGCATTATTTTCAAGAAGATGATTCTCGTAACATGTGTTTAATATATTAAAAAGTTTGTCTCCTGATCCAGATACTAAAATAGAAAAGGAGTATCTTTATAAACGAAAACCGTTTATGAATTTTTATAATCAATGCATAAAAATAGAAAAAAAAATAATAACACGTTTATAAGATTCGAGGTCAGTAACACCCACATTTGACCAATCGACTTCTCATTTATTTTTACAAAAGCGGGATAATTTTCGTCAGCAGAAAAAGCAATGTTGCCACTTTTTACTAAAAATAAAGTAGATTTAGAACAAACATAATATTTTTTGTGGATTTGGTATTGCAGTTTAACTTTAGTGGAGGCTGTATGATCATAGTACTTCTTCCTAGACTTGGCATCGCTTCCTTTAGGATTCAAGAAAAATGGATAACATTTATATTTATTTGGAGGAAAATCAGGAAATTTCCAGCAGCTATTCATATAAATAATGTGATTTTTAATGATATATCTATTTACATATGAGTGGTAAACACTGACACAGTGCATATAAACTCATGCCCATCTTCCTTCCATTCATATTCCATTAAGTAGGTTACCTTCTTGGATTTAAGGACACGGGGTATTAAAAAGAAAAACCTTTAAGATTTTAATCTTTGCACCAATGTGTTATACGAATATCGAATTATTGACTTTCAATTTTGAGAAAATTGAAAATATTCAAAGTCGCTTTAGTTCGATGAAAAGTTATGCATAATTCCATTTCGAATATTCTTTATGTCAAATCCAGAAGACAATTTTTTCCGAAATGGGAAGTGTCATCTTATCAGATAATTAAAAAAATATTAACGCTTTTAAATAAAATTCTTCTTTAAAATAGAAATAATTTTGTAACATTGAAATAATATTTTTCCTCTAAATTTTAGTATTAAATTTAATTTTAATTTCATATATTAATTTATATATTTTATATTTAATAATAAATTTTCCTCTAAATTAATTAAAACTTTCTACAACAAGTTAATAACAATATTTTAACAATATTTAATAATTTTTCGTTTATTTAATCCGTCTTGCATATTTACTTAGTTCTAGTTTCATGTTTTTTAAAAATAATTCCATCAAATGGGGAAACATGTACCTAGTAATAATGTTGATTAAAGTTTGTTTTAGTGAGAGAATGTTGCAACATTTCAATCCATTGTAGAGGTAAAAAAAAACGGTGCTATATTATTGATAATCAGTATCAAATGATTAAAATAACATTTTTAAACTCATAGTAAAGAGTACTTTCAATAAATTTAATATTAACATGTATTCCTATAGCATAACAAAGTTCGCCAAATAATTATTATACAGAATCTATTTCAATCTGCCGATGTTAATTTTATAATAGTAATTGTATTATTGGTTTGAGAAACCACAGACGGTTAGAATGGAAACTGTAGGGTTGGTACTTGTAATTCTAATGCAGTTCGGTGATCAGATCGACGGGGTAAAAAATCACCCCGAAGCACAAACGAGATAATGGTTCTGCAAGTTTAAAGGTGAAATGTAATTACAGAAACAATACAATTTCCGATGCAATAGATGTATAAAGTTTTCCCTTGATTATATTACGAATGCATTGGTTTGTCTAATGAAGTTTGGGAGTGTAATTATCATCACTTTTCGTTCGCAGTAACGACTAACCAAGAACAGTATTTTCTTTGTTGATTTTTCTTCATTATTCCAATACTGAGATTTCCACTAAAAGGAAACTGCCATAATGTTTTAAAGTAGAAACTCAAGGTCTAGTTAATGAGCAGAGAAAAGTGGTAAAACTTTTTGGGTCTTTTCTTCCAATTATTTACGTTATAACAGTGCTGATCCAATAGGGGACGCTGATGTTAAGTTTCGCATTAATAGTAAAGATTTCTTTCTCTTTTAAAATTGGAATGAATTCATTTCTTCAAAAACATTTTTTGAAGAAATGAATTTTATTTATGGAAAATGAGTTTGGTTTACTCTCTGTACAGAAATAAATGTTCAGATAAGTTCGAATAGAATAGGAGAAGTTCGGAAAAAGGAAAATATAATTATTCAAATTGAGCAAGATAAATGGTAGATGCGTGAAAACTAAACTGTGATTCCATTTCTAAGGAATGTATAAGCTTCATATGTGATTATTTAATATGATTTTATTTAAAAGTAGTGCAAGTCCGATAAGCATTTTTCTTTAAAGAAACTAAAATAATATGTACTTTTTAAAAAGCAGGAATTCCTTCAAAGTTAAATGCTTGATATTTGTTAGTAAAGTGATTCTTGAATGTTAATAATTAATTACTATAGAAAGTGGCAAAATTGGAATCAATTTCACTTCTCAAAATGAGCCGTTCCTTTCAGATTACTTAAATATTCATGCGCTAATAAAGCGTGTAAATTATTATCTAAATTAGACTTATTTAAATTTTAAACATTATTTTTTTCAAATTAAGTTATTTTTGCAACATATTTTTATTGCTACAATAACTAACTAGTAAAATAAATATATATACAAGGCATATGAAGAAACAAACATTGCGCTAATTGACAGAGTAATTACACGAAGAAAATTATATTTTCTCTCACTCACTTACAAAAATTTTTTTGAAATTTCATTCATAAAATTTTTTGAAATCGGTCTTCAAATAAATAACAATATCAAAATAACAACCCTTTTGAAAGTCTAGATTTGAATTTGAAAAAAAAAATATGAGATACAAATTAATAATAATCTAACAACATGACAATGATCAAGGATTGCTATTTTTTTGTATAAGAATACGTTTGTGTCCATGTCCTTTACCTTAAATTTAATTTTATTTTCGGAGAAATTTAGTACTGTTGTATCAAGAAGGCACAAGCTTGTGGAGATGATGGGAATTTTATTTTTGTTATATCTTTCTTTGTGATGACGGAATTATTGAATATGACGAAAGAAAGAAGAAAAGTTTTGTAGTTGAAAAGACGGTGTGGATGAAGACTATATACATGTCGGGGAATTCGTGAAAGAAGCCTATCGAAATATCGCATACATTCGCAAGATTTTCTGAGCAATATTTTTCTGTGCACGCACGTGATATTATCAAATTGCATTGCATATATAGTAAATTTTTTAAACTTTATCACACTAAATTTTGTCACCACACTAAACAGTTCAGTCTAACGGTATTAAAGAAAATTTGGATTGTGGTCAAGTTTTGCTTATCCTAAACATACCGCAGAAAAATTTATCCTTGTTTTTTTTTCATTTATAAAGCCATGACTTTGTCAACAGCGCGCTGACTTGGAAGCGAAAGGCCGTTAGTTCTTATTCGGCTATAGCTAGTTGCCAAAAAATTCTCTTTCTTCTAGATTGTTCAAATTATTGTTACTAACTGAAACTGTAATAATAATTATTTTCTTTCCAAATCCAGAAATACTCTTTTTTGTTAACAGTATATAAGCAAATGTGATATTAAATATTGGATAGAAAAGTTTCAAGAAGGGAGCCTTGTCTGTATTTGATTTTAGCGATTATTCTTTTTCCATTATTATTTCATACACTCTAGACATAATCAATCCCATATACATAACTTTATATATACTATATATATATATATAAATATGTAAGCATAAATTTGAAAATGTTTTGAACAATACTTACAAACTTATGGAAATTCAACTTTAATACCTTTTACATGGAGTCACAATTTGTATAAAAGAGATAGGCGATAACAAAATGATGTCTATTTACATCGTGATATAAGCAAAAAGTGGTAGAAATATTTCCCCCCCAGTGATTTTATCATGAAATCCTGATAGGGACGCCATGTCAATTTAGGCAAAAAAGAAACAAGAAAGAAAAAATAGATGAGCAAATGTTAAGGATTTTTATGCCTTTATTCCTGTCTGGGGAACCACAGAATAAGCAACTTTTTTAAGCTCGTGTTAGAAATAAATAAAGTGGGAATTGGATCAGGAAATAAGAGAACAATTTAGAATAAAGTTAATATGGGATAAATTAAGAGAAAAATTAGGAAATTAAGATTTAGATTAAATTATGACATATCATTACCTATACGCAATTTCAAATATCTTGTGCGATGTACAATATTATTCATTTAACTATGCCGATTGGCAGATTCCACGATTAATTGGTTTATTACGTGTTTGGAACATTTTCAAATTGAAATAGATTTTGGTGGTTTAATTGATAGTGATAATTACTCTTCAACTTAAATCTTTTGTACAATGTATATGTTCTATGCGGCAAAGAAAGTTCACAATCATAAATTAATTAAAGTCCTTAGATTCCACTGACACCCTCAAATGAATTGGAAAGATTACTTTCTTTTCATTGCATTGTTGTGCTTTCAATTAGGTTTTAAAGAAGAAAACTAATAATAACTCTGTAGAAATCGGATAATGTTTCGACAGATTCAAAGACGAAAAGTAATTACAGAAACAATACAACTTTCGATATACTGTGCCGAAAATGATTATCCTTAATCAGATTAAGAATGCATTGATTTGCTTAGTTCTGTTTGAAAGCTCAATAATCTTCTCTTCTAATTCACTGAAGAAACTAACCGGCAAAGTTCTTTTTCTGATTTCTTTTCTTTGCTTCAGTGTTCGAATTTGCATCAAATGAAGTGACATAGTGTTTCAAAAGAGAAAACTAATTCATTGTTTATTACCTGGGGAAAGTGGTAAACTTTTCAAGTTTCCTCTTTTCTTCTAATTACTTTCTTATTGCTACGGTGTTGTGATAGCCATAGGAAGTAATAAAGGTGGCATTTTTAAATACTAACAATAGTAAATGGTATTTTTCTTTCTCCTTTTTAAAAGCGTAGAAGAAATACAGATTAAATACATATTTTTTATATAAGAAGGAGGAATTTTTTGGAAGATATTTTGGTCTGTATCTTATAACTAATAATTTGAAAAACGGTAAAGAATAATTTTAAAAAGTGGAAATACTTAAAAAGGAAAAATAGTGTTTTTTTATTGTGAGAGACAAAAATTGTCAAATTACAAATGTTGCAGCTTTCTTCAAAATCTGTTGCAGAAATAAAACTTGATTTAAACCTTTACTAATATATACTATTTCTATTTTAAGAGGATAGCAATTTTCTATGAAATACATACAAAATAAATGATGAAAACATGAAATTTTTTTAAAAAATATTTTTTTTTTTTTTTTAGATATATGTTTATTTTCAACGAAATAGCATATAAATGTATTGTTTAATAAAATGAATATTTGAAGGGTGAATGGAATATAAGTGCGTTTTAAGGAGTTTTCTCAAGACGATATTCTAATTAGATTGAAATGTACCAAAAATCCTAATTTTGGTAGAAATTAAATTAAATTCATTATAAAGATATCAGCTAAATATTAAAAGAAAGCAGGGTATGCATTTTTTATCAATTTTTTAGATATTTAAAAGTCAAATTTAGTTCAGAAATACATAAAATTCTTATGAAAATACAGCGTGGGCATTAAAATATTTCTAAAAACTTATTATTTAATTCGAATCGCGAAAACAAAGATAATTTTATTCCATATAAATATATATAGAAATTTAAGGGGAAAATTTATAAAAAATTAGGACATCATTAATATATTTAAATTAAGTTCATAAGGTGACTTGGAATCAATTAAGTCACATGGGATAATTTAAAATTATTAAAAATTATAAATATTTTACTATTTTCAATAAATTCCTTTTCGAAGAGTTTTTTCTTTACATATATTTAATGTATTTATATTTTAATAATATGCATAAATGAAGCATGCATGATTATGAACATATGTAATAGTTTTTACTTCAGAAAAACAGATATTTTAAATTCAGACTTTTTGTTGAGCAAAATAAATTTCATCAAGTTAAGATAATTTAGAGTAATTTTTATAAAAAAAATGTTCGAATGTAAAGAAATTGAAAAATTCTCTATTTTATTCAGTTTTTAATTCGCTTACATGACAAAAAAATTCCTGATATTTTTCATAAATATTAAACTAATATCAAAATTTAAGCATATAAAATTTTCAAATCATCAATATTTAATACCATTATAATGAAATATACAAATGGGAAGAGAATATAAAATATGAATGGGAAACATTTTTTTATTACTTATTCGTATATTCTTTACTGATACAACTTAATGCAAATCAATTTACTTTATCTTCCATTGAAGTATGAGTAGCATGTTTTTCACATTTTTTCCCAAGTCAAAATTTGAAAGTTAGCTTAATTTATAAAAAAAAAAAATTTGATGCCTTTTCTAAGGAAGGAATATTTTTTAGAAAAATCATCTTTCATAAGTTGTATAATTTATTATTCATTTGAATACTGTATTCAGAAGCTAATATAAGAATTGGAATTGATTTAAAAGCTTATATATCCCCATTTTTATATTAAAATTTCTGGAAAAATATTCATCATTTTATGCTGTAATGAAGGACAGAATAAGAAATCGAAATTTTCTTCATCTTCTTCCCAAGCTTATACCATTTAGTGTTTTATTAAGAAACAAACACAGATCAACTTTAAATCAAGCCATGAAGGGAAGTGATTTTAGCATCGTTGGGAACAAATATAAATTTTAGAATTAAAAAAGAATTTCTTTTACATTAAAGAAGTTAATATAAACAAAAAAAATATTTGTTAGAATCTGCCGTATTAAAACATTTGTCAGAATTCTTTTATATATATTGTAGTGAATAGCTTATAAGCCAGTTAACAGCTACGCTACACGGGCAATTGCTTTTGTATTGTGGTCATGTTACTAGGCTGCGAACCACGAGGTCCCAGGTTCTATCCTCGCTCATACCAATCCTGCACATTAGTGACCTCGGACGATGATCCTTCAACCTCCGCACAGCTGTTGTGGAATCATCTACCCACAGCAAACCAAAGTCGTCAGACTCACTTGACGCAGCAACCACCACACACACGCTCACCATAACGCTTGGCGCTGCTCAAATGGGTACAGGTGCATTAGAATCAACAGCTAATAGTTCACCACTCAACAACCATATCGTTCGTCTAACCTCCGACTCACTGGAAGGAGAATCTATAGTGAATAGCTTATAAGCCAGTTAACATCTACGCTACATGGGCAATTGCTTTTGTATTGTGGTCATGTTACTCGGCTGAGAAAAAACAAAGTCCAGGTTCTACCCTCGCTCATCACAATCCGCTACAATATTCCAATTCTTTGATACATTTTACCGAAAGATCTCAAACAATATCTCAATTCCACGATATGCCAGTGTGAATAGCTCATGAAAGACCGGTCAACTAGAAAAAAATACTTAACAGAAAAAAAAAAGTACGATACTTCACAAATGTGTTTCAAAATGTAATTTGGATGCGAACTGAACCTAATTACATTATTCGTAGAAAGACAAATCATTCATGCTATAGCTTGAATAGACCCATATCAAAAAGGTAATTTGCAAAGGGACTTTTTCCGGGTTGCAGATCGAAACGTGCCAATACAACCTGTATAAAATTATCTAAATCAATGTGATAAAGGTATGGCCTATATACATTTATATCTTTTGGTTGTAATTCTTTAGCGGGAAGACAAAATGTTTTTTTCAGAAACGTCAGATGAAGATTACAATTGCCTCCATAGTGCCCTTTTTCGAAATTCTATTCAGAACCAGGTAATCATTGTATTTTGTTGCTGTTGTTGTTGTTCAGAGAGAATTGAAGGACAAATAATTTGTGTTGCGTGATTGAAAACGGAATAAATTCTTTAAGTTAATGATTTGCTTGGAAATAATTTCAAATATATCTATATTCCTATAAGTCGTTCAGAATAACTATTAGTTGGACAGACTTTCAAAGAACGTATTTCCTAGGCCTTTGCTTTACCATATGCTGTAATTACTGGCGATTCATATGTTTATTTTAATGCACTGCTATTCCAGATATAACAAGTATCATCTACTTCAGAGATAGTCACTGACTTTCTGAACAGAGTATCAAACATATGGAGTAGTCAACTTATCTTACAGACATGGATACAATGTAGGATTTATGGACTAATTTAATGAGATGGGCTGTACTTGAACAAGGAGTCCTCTGGCAAATCGAGAACCTATAAATTTCTGTTGTGGGAGGTGGGGTGGGGTGGAAAGAGCGTCTTAGAATTTACTGGACCACTTTGGAAATTCTCAGCTCACGTTGAACAGTTCAGTTATTCGGAGTTAAATATTTGCAACAAATTTCAAGGAAAAGTATTTTTTTAAAATTTTTACATACAAATACTGGAAACGTTGAAGTTTCTGCAAATATCGTTGAAAAAACTTTATATTTTTAAAGAATCATTTAAATTGAATAATAACCACCCTATATTTATAATTACAGGAATAATTAAAGTAGCTATTCTTATTTTTTTCATGAAATAGCTTTGTTACTTATGCTTTTCATCAAACGCGGTAACAGCAGTGCATTTGGGATTTTTGATAATTAATAATGCATGTAAAATTTAGCAACATATATTGTTAGTACATCATATTATATTTATTATTAATGCTCTATTAACATTTCATTTATATTAAAATGGAATATTTATTTTTTCTATAAACGATTATTTTTAATTTTACTTTCATAAAAAAAGGCTTCTCCCATATGACAAATGATCATAAAATATGCAATAATGACCAACTTGCCCCAAAGATTATTGACTTTTTAGATTGTTAAATGATTAATATACAAAAAAAAAATAAATTTAAAAGAAATTTCATCTTATTTGTTGTGGCTGAAAAACATGAATTGGATTTAATCTATCTGCTCAAATTACAGTGAGTGTAAATTAAAAAGTGTATAAACTAAGAAATAAAACCAGAAATAGAAATATCCCAACTATTTTTAAGCATTTGAAATCAAATTAATTTCAACTATCAACAGAATTTTCGATCTTCTATAAAAAGAATGTGCTTACCTTTCAGAGGTAAGCAGGCATGTGCCGGCGAGAGTCTATTCTCTGGTGCTATTTTGCGATTATTTTCTGGTAACAGGATGACCTCGTAAGGCTCGTCTGCAGAGTCGTCCGCAAAATGCAGCTCTTCCAAGTCCATAGCCGGCCGCAGCAGCCCATCACACACCGGCCTGCAACAAGAATTATTATATATGCAAAAATGATTAGCAGCAATTTAATAAATTCTAGTAACCATAACTAACCTCCCTACCATTTTCTGACATATTCTCTAATAAATACATAATTAATCGAGTATGATTAGTGATCAATATTTAAAAAGGCACCTCATAAGTGCAATCCTGGGATACGGTTAATGCATAAGTACCATAAAGACAAATTGTATTTGTCTTTATTTACATATCATTATACGTATTTTGGAGGTCTTTTTTAAACCGATTGAAACAAAAATTTTACCAGACCTCTTATAGTTGCATTCACAAGTTCACATACCGAATTTCATAGATTTAAGGGACAGTTTTTTTTAGTTATAGCGTATGATTTTATGATGGTACAGATCGACAGATGGTCAACCTTTTGACAGATGTAGTTTAAAATTCGGCAAATATCTGAACATTAAATGCTAAGCCTGAGAACCAAATTGCATTTATATTTTTATATGGTAGTAAAGAAGCAAACTGAAAGATGGTCAATTGTTTGACGAATTTGGTTCCTAATTCGACACATATCTAAGAAAGAAATTACATTCCGACTTTCTTAGTTTTGCTGTTATCGTGTTAACTCGTATTCAGACACAAAGACAGACAGACATTGGAACTGATTTCGATTCATGTTAGATAGAAGTCTACCAATTTGTTCTAAAGAACATATATTAAATGCGCCGGCGTCCTTGCATAGGGGTAGCGAATCTTCCCCGTGATCTGGCTGTCCAGGGTTCGAATCGCGGTTCGGGCATGGTTATTCTTCATCTGTGTTCTGTCTGTGAGGTGTGTGAATGTGCCCTCCTGCAAAAAGGGGTTGTGCAAGCGAATATGTGAGTTTCATCTTCATATGAGCTAGAAGTCAGACTTCTGCCCTCGGATGCTCAGGGGTCTTTACCCTCAGAAGCTACTGCAACCCCTTTCCGTGGTAACGCGGACACGACATCACCATCCTATATTAAATGTTATAAGTCTAAATCGGACACATTTTTAAGTTATTTCAATAATAATAGTTATCTTTCAATATTTTTCATTAATTATCGTAAGCAGACATAATTCCAAAAATTCATTTTTCTGATTCTGGGAGGCCTGGAACGTAGAGATTCGTCCAAATCTCGAGATTCAATTTTTGTCAATTAGAAGACTTTCTATATGTATGAGACAAAGTAAAGAGTATTGAAGGATTCTAAATATTGAAATAACCCAATTATCATTTTTATGTTTTTGAAATATTTTATTTGAATTTAATGAAAAGCAGTAATTAAAAATCAGAAGGGAGTTTAATATGTATTCCTAGTTTAAAGGAAATCAACATTTGAATAGCTATTTGAGAATAAATACTGTATTATCAGATTGGTGAAATAAATACTGCTTTGACTTAAGCAGACTAGACAAGTAAAAGAAACACTGCTACTTTTAATAAAGCATGTATTATCATAATAATCACCAGGAGAAACCACTATCACAATTAGATTGCTTACAGTTCTATTATATAGACTATAGGACAGCTTAGAATATACAGGAATATCCGCAGTTCTTCCACTTTTTTTTACAAAGCAACCGTTGTCTATTCTCTTGAATATGGTATACCAAGATTAATAGACTATAGGACAGCTTAGAATATACAGGAATATCCGCAGTTCTTCCACTTTTTTTTACAAAGCAACCGTTGTCTATTCTCTTGAATATGGTATACCAAGATTAATAGACTATAGGACAGCTTAGAATATACAGGAATATCCGCAGTTCTTCCACTTTTTTTTACAAAGCAACCATTGTCTATTCTCTTGAATATGGTATACCAAGATTAATAGACTATAGGACAGCTTAGAATATACAGGAATATCCGCAGTTCCTCCACTTTTTTTTACAAAGCAACCGTTGTCTATTCTCTTGAATATGGTATACCAAGATTAATAGACTATAGGACAGCTTAGAATATACAGGAATATCCGCAGTTCTTCCACTTTTTTTTACAAAGCCACCATTGTCTATTCTCTTGAATATGGTATACCAAGATTAATAGACTATAGGACAGCTTAGAATATACAGGAATATCCGCAGTTCCTCCACTTTTTTTTACAAAGCAACCGTTGTCTATTCTCTTGAATATGGTATACCAAGATTAATAGACTATAGGCCAGCTTAGAATATACAGGAATATCCGCAGTTCTTCCACTTTTTTTTACAAAGCAACCATTGTCTATTCTCTTGAATATAGTATACCAAGATTAATAGACTATAGGACAGCTTAGAATATACAGGAATATCCGCAGTTCCTCCACTTTTTTTTACAAAGCAACCATTGTCTATTCTCTTGAATATGGTATACCAAGATTAATAGACTATAGGACAGCTTAGAATATACAGGAATATCCGCAGTTCCTCCACTTTTTTTTACAAAGCAACCGTTGTCTATTCTCTTGAATATGGTATACCAAGATTAATAGACTATAGGACAGCTTAGAATATACAGGAATATCCGCAGTTCTTCCACTTTTTTTTACAAAGCAACCGTTGTCTATTCTCTTGAATATGGTATACCAAGATTAATAGACTATAGGACAGCTTAGAATATACATGAATATCCGCAGTTCTTCCACTTTTTTTTACAAAGCAACCATTGTCTATTCTCTTGAATATGGTATACCAAGATTAATAGACTATAGGACAGCTTAGAATATACAGGAATATCCGCAGTTCCTCCACTTTTTTTTACAAAGCAACCGTTGTCTATTCTCTTGAATATGGTATACCAAGATTAATAGACTATAGGACAGCTTAGAATATACAGGAATATCCGCAGTTCTTCCACTTTTTTTTACAAAGCAACCGTTGTCTATTCTCTTGAATATGGTATACCAAGATTAATCTTAACGAATTTCTTCGATAATCCAAATAGAGATTAACCCCAGTTAGTTAGTATTTCAACTGCTATAATACTTTGATGTCTACCCGTCACTAGTCTTCTTGGTATACTGGTCAAATTTGGAATTTGTTAAGTTAATCGGAATTTTGATTTTCCCAAACAGAATTCAAGTGTCGAAGAGTCTCATTCGCATTTAATAGTGCTGAATTGTTTTTCTCCATTCTAGCGCATCTTCTTCTGCTTAAAGAAGATTAGTACCTGTTGAAACTGAATACAAATCTGTATCAGTCAATTAGTTAATATGTTCTAGTTTTTGCACCATTCCATATTGGAATAAGAAAGGGAAATGTTCAGCTCATTTCATTCATAAGCAAATTTCCATGAATAGTTGTGCTCGTATTTCAAGAACTCAAATCAAAATGAAACTGACTAAATTAATGATTTAATTAAACAATTGACTGACTTTATTAGGAAATTGACTTTATTGGTTATTAAATAAGACTTCACTGTTTCATTCATAATCAAACTTCCATGAATAGTTGTACTCGTATTTCAAAAACTCAAATCAAAATGAAACTGACTAAATTAATGACTTAATTAAAAAATTAAACTGAAATTTTGATAATATTCAAATGAAAATTTCTAATGGATGTAACCATTTAGTAACTAGGGACGGAATTTGAACATGAAAATGCCAGTAAATGTAAATTATTACATGGATAAGAAAATGTCATATGTAAATTTAATAATAAAATATTTTATTTCTAAATCAGTTCTTGAGACACTAATTTATTTACTCATTAATTCTGTTGTTTTAATTATCCTTACATTTCAATATTATCAAACAAAAAAGTTAAATTTTGTATAAATGTTTTCCATATTAATTATATATAGCTACGAAAGCCATCATTCAGGTAAAGAAATTAATAGCCAAAATAGTTAGTTATATAATGGATTGAATTAAAAAAAATGGAAAAAAAATCATTAAAGTATTAATTATAACTCAGTCATTATTTCAAAGGCAAATGTTATTCAAATATCTTTGAAGTTCTTTTTATGTTGCCTATTTAAAAAAAAAGTATTTCAGAGAAATAATAAAAAATATGCAGATCTTTTCATAATGATGTATTTATAGAAAAACAACTATTTGTTTTTCATTTTATGAATATTTACACTGAATGAAAAAAAGAAGTCTGATAGTTAAAAGAAATTATTAGCATAAAAATGGATTTCTCAAAAAAATAATAAGCATATCAAAATTAATTAAGAGTTACTCCTTTGATAACTATAAAATTAACTTTAAATTTAATCAAAAGTTTGAAAGCAATATTCCCAGCAAATATTTGAGAAGAGGTTCCATTAATAAATCGGAATGAATGAATATTTGTTATGTCTTGGTTTAATTCAAAATTTTACTATTCTTTAATTAATATACAGAAAAATAAAATCAATATATTGTGTTTTCAAGAATGCCACAAAAAATGTTTTGCTTTATATTTCTCAATCATGGTGATTGTTGGAAATATTTATTCAAATAATGTTGCAATTGTTTATTATTTATTTATTTATTTAGTCTACGTTTTTTTTACGCTTTTCAAGATTGTTGTAAACGTTTTTTTTTTTTAAATTTGCAATGTACAAAAGCTATTTTTACTGAAATGGAATATTTCGTGTTGTTCATAATATCATATTTATTGCATATCGAATCAAAATATTCTGCTGAACACCGAATGGTTCAAACTATTAAAAGGATTCAGAAAATATTAAGATATTCTCAGTAAGGTATTCGGATTTTCCAGATATCAAATCGAATAATCCTGAATTTCTCATCTATCAGAACGAATAATATTTGTCAAGATATATTCTCTCTAATTGTCTAAAGTTGGATACTTTTATATATTTTTATTTGGTATAGAAAATTTTCGAATAGAAAAATCAATTTATGAATTGAAATGCAAATGAACAGTTTTAATTTATTTTTCAATACTACCTCCAGGATTGAGAAATTTTAGAAAAATTTCTTGTAATGAAGTTTTCGGAAAGTTTTTCTCGAAAATACATTTGGGTGCCAATTTCTTTTTTCGATTTATGTATGATTTTCATATAAATCATTTATTGATTTGTATCTTTCTTTATCTCTGTAATATATTGTAATACACATATAAAAATACAAAAAATTGTATTTTTATGAAAGTGTTAAAATTATTTCCATTTATACCCTATAGTATTTTAATATAAAAATTTCTACATAGTACTTTTAATTTATTGTAAGAAACAAAGGTAACTTTATATTTTTATTACATATTATAGTCTTCTTTTGAATGCCGTTTATTATTTGAATTGAAATAAAATATAGTAGAATTGATTTGCTATATCCGTTAACAATTTAAGGAGGTAGTAACGTGGAACTTAAAGCTGGTTTTAAAGGTTATAACACTAATTTCGATTTAAAGAAATTCATGAATCACCTCATAAACACGCATTGATTTGATATTAACTTTTTTTTATCATGATTTCGATTTTCCTGAAATGCACTTCCAAATATACGTATAAAACATTAACTGTAAAATTTGAATATACATTTTTATGTTCAAACAAATGTAAGAAGAATTTATTTTAATCTATTAGAATACAAATGCAACAAATCCTCAGTTATTTCTATTTATTAATGATTATATTACATAATCTCTATGCCATATTCTATCGACTAATAAAAAATGTTACGAAATTTAGGAAGATATCAGATAAAATATGAAATCAACTACTTCGAAGCAATTTTTTTCTCACTAAATAAGAACATTTTTATGAATTCAATTGAGAAATGATGATCAAAAATAGTATTAGTTGATAACAGTGGATGATTTTTTTATATATATTTTTGTAAAATGTCGGATTCCAGGCAACTCGAGGGAATTGTTGCTATAGAAACATTCGTAAATATCGATTATTTCAACATTGATGGCTTTTGTTCAATACAAACGAAAGATTTATAGCGTATGGTACTCCCCAGCTTTGTGAAAGAAACTTATTACTTTAACGCCATTCTTTTTCTCTTGTTCTAGAAATAAAGTTTCTCTGTCTAAAAATAGTAATTTTCTTTTCCTATTTTCTCCAAGAGAATGGATGTTTTCTCAGCAATTTTAGAAACTGTTGCATATAGAAGACGGTATTTTTCAAGACTCTATTAAGTCAAAGCATGGGATAAATATTTGCAAAACTTTTATTTAACAAATCATTATGTAGTGCCGAAATTGGATGGATTATGGATTGCTGATTTCAAAAAATAATCACACTTTAGTAAAGATATATATTGGATTCTCTAAAAAAATATTTAAGAATAAAGTTTTATTATCAGAGAATCGTCACTTGATGCACGTGTGTTTTGCAGTTTAAGCGTGTAATCAGACATTATGAATCGTATATGCTTCATATACAAATATAATGAATATGATACGTATAATAAATACTTAAAATGAATCAGATTTTTCCTGATTTTCTGTAAATTAATATATATATATTGGTGCTGTGGGGCTAAACGTGTTAGTATCAATTCATTCGTGTGAATTGCAATAATCAATTAATTGAATTGTTATCAGTATATTTATAAGTTAATTACATTGAGACACGGGTATATCTCTTTTAATTACATTGAGACACGGGTATATCTCTTTTAATTACATTGAGAACAATATCATACTAAAAATGAATTTAATATGAAATATTTTCACTGTTTTATGCAATGGAATTCCAATAATGAGAATTTATCTATTGCTAGTGAGTGTTATTTTTTTGTATAAAATAAAATTTCTAGCCTTGTTTGTAAATGACCCTTGTAGCCAAATGTCATCTTACCAAAGAAACTGAAAAATAAATTATAAATATATAAAAAAGGTATTTATAAATAAAATCAATGGAAGAAGCTTTTCATTGGGGAAGAAAGAAAGTGCATTTTAACTATAGGAAATAATTCTTTTGAACTTAAGATTCATCAGCTTATTAAAAGAAAGGTTAATGCTACTTTAACCAGATGTGTCAGCATCTCTTAGAAAATATTTGGGGCCACCGTGGCCTGGTGGTAAGGTAAGACCCGATTCCAACGAAGAACCGTCGTGTAAGAGGTCTGGTGTGCGTTACATCCGTCGAAGCCAGACGCTCTCCCGCTGATTTGGTGTGGAAGTTTGGAAAGCGAGTGCCAGATCAGGTGTCGTCCTCATCATCTGACCTCGGTTCAAAATGACGAGGTCCGTCCCAAAATAGCCATATTGTTGCTTTAAAACGGGATGTTAATATAACTAAACTAAACGTAGAAGATATTCGACTCTTTTGATTCTCATTTAATTCGGTTTTAGTAATTAGTATTTCTTCATTTAATTTTATTTACTATACTTTTATTGGATCATCGAACGTTAAGGTTGAACTTTTTGGTCTGCTATAGATAGAAATAAAAATTCCATTTCTGACGATATGCATAATCTTAAATATTTTGCCATGAAACTTTTAACATCTCTTCGTAGTTAATGAAATACAATGTTAATAATTTAAATGCGCGTATAATACCGTAGATAAAGAACTTTTTCTAACAGAAAAAATGCTCTGTTAGTAAAAATAAAAATTTTAGAAAACGAGAGAAGTATAGATGAAAACTAAATAACATCTTGCCTTTTACTATCAGTAATATATGACATAATCAGTAATGAAGGCTTAATTGCATGGAGGTCAAAGGCTTTATTTCAGCCACCAACATGAGTACTTTTATTCTTCTCACAAATAATAGACAAATCTCTTTAAAAAGTCGTATTTTTAGTTATTTTTAAAAGTCATGCTTGTAAAATTCAGTATTTTATTAGATTTTGATGCTTTCACCATAGGTATTTCGTTTTCAGATTCTTCTTTCAAAACTCCTATTATTCCCCCCTTTTCCACATTACTTGTATTTAAGATTATATACATATCTTAATATATATAAATTACGTGTCACGTTGTTTGTCCGCGATGGACTCCTAAACTACTTAACCGATTTTAATCAAATTTGCTCACCGTGTGCAGTTTGATCTAACTTAAAAGATAGGATAGCCATTTTTTTGAATTTTTAATTAGAATTTTAATTATTAATTAAAAACTAACTTTCCCGCCAAAAAAATCTTTTCATTTTCCCCACCGCCAAATGAGTACGGCTTCAGTGTTTTTCCCCAACAGTTATGAGGCTAGGCTTAAAATTTTTCGGCTGATTATTTGAAACATTCTATTTATTTTCTTAATGTTTGATGCATTTAAAATTAAACATTGTTAATTAATCGATCTTTCAGATTCATTCTTAAGTACTTTTGAATTAAAATAAAACAGAATAAGGGAAATTAAAACGCCCAACTGGCGTAGAAAAACTCACGCATTTGTGTTACCGTAACTGGCGTTGAAAATTCACGCATGCGCATTGTGTTCTGATTGTTGACATGACAACCATTATCAACGGACGATTTAAATTATTTTTAGGTTAGTTGCATGTTTTTGTAATTAAATTGTATTTATGTTAGTTATATATATTTTGTATACGCTTATGGTTTTAAGTACATCGTTTTTTAAGTTTTTTAACCTGTTTTCAACCGATTATTTTAAACGATTCGTTTTATTTTCTTAGTGTTTGATGCATTTAAAATTAAACATTGTCAATTAATCGTTCTGGTCATAATGAATCTGAGAATATTTTGTTGACAAATTCTTGAAATATTACATAAATTAGGAAAGATATTCTTTACTGCCGATAAAGTTTAAACGCTCAGTGACTGTTTTGAGTAATCATATTACAAAAAAAATACTTTGTATCAGTAAAAAATATTATTATATTAATTGCAGATTAATCCTTTCCACTTTAATTTATAGTACAAATTCAACGGGAACTAACAGAAAATTAGAGATATACATATTATGTTATGACTGAAGTGGTTTATAATATTATGAGAGAATTATATGACTATCAAAATTTGAAGTTTTAAAATATTTTGATGAAGAAGCTATTAAAGTAGGAATTGCATAAAATATTTAGTTATTAAAATTTTAACAAACATTAAGATTGGCGAACCGGCTGGTCGCCAAAGGCGGCTAGTAAATATATAAAAGGTAACACAAAACATGTATGCTCTGTTTGAATCGTTATCATTTTGGTTTTGTGAACATAAAACTATTATTTACGTTGCAAAAGAATCTATATAAAAGGCATAGCATTTCTTCAGACATTTACATTTTTACTTTTCTGGTCAATACACTACTGGTGATGGTAGTTAATTAAAATACAAACTTCATCAAAATGTTCATTTTGTGAACTGAGCCTTCTTGATAAATTACTGCTTCTAATCCTAATCGACCTGTTTTCTGGCATAGAAATTTTTAAAGTATTCCCAAAGGAAAAAATAATAATGTGGTGTCAGGTCGGAAAATGGGAAGGGTATTTTAAGGGACATTATCGTTCAAGCCATCTGTTTGCAAATTCTCATCAAGATGTACTATTACATCACGATGATACTGTAGAGATACTTTGTTAAATATTTTGCTTTTTGAGATGCTACTTAATATAATTCACAACCCACTGAAAAGTGCGTACATTTATTTAGGATATCCTGTATATTTTTTTCGAGATCTACTTATTTGATCTTATGAGTGAAAAACTAAATTGTACAGAATGTACATTAATTATAAATAAATTTAATTTTTTTAAAGAAATTAATGTATTCTGAAATAACACTATCCAAAAACAATAATCACATCTCTAATATATGTTCGAGTTCACATAGAAAAGGATGCAATTTTTTGAAAAAAAAAATATCTTAACTTTAGGACAATACCAATATTCTTACTTTTGCTATGATATAATTGATAATAAAATAAGCAAAAGAAGATAATAAATTTTGACAAATAGAACATTATATCTGCATATATAATTAATGCCAATTGAGATAATTTCATTTGATAATAATTAAAGTCAATTGAAATAATTTCAGTTGATAATAATGTATGCCTATTGAAATAAAGTTTTTAATAATAATCTCAATTGAGTTTTAATATATTTTTGCAATTACTGCTTCAAACAAATTTTGTTACACAAACACTCTCGAATAATGCACATACTAGAATGCTCATTTCCGCGTGTTTTCGCATGTCTCAGTTTCAATTTGCATTTTCATTATTTGCGTGTGCATCTCATTAGGGAATTCTAGTCAAGTCACTAAATGAGGGAGATTATTTCGCCCAGACAACTCTGCAGTTAATGTTTAAGTGCAATTCCAAAGAACGTTTCAAATAATGTGCAAATTTAAGGATGGACGTATTTCAGTTATTTTTATCTCAAATTACGTGTTTTCCTAAAACTTCAATAAAATGTTTGGAAATGCATCGGTTTCCATCATATATCGAGAAATTCTCTGATAAAATTTAAATTTTTATCTATTTTAATTATGAATTTAATTACTTTAAATTAAAATGTGTATTGTTTCAATTTTAATAACCAAAAAATCAGCAGGAGAGGTCTCTCCAAAATTTTCACTCATACTCCTGAATAAAAGTGTTTCCCTGCCGGCGGCAGCTTAAAAAATATGTACTATGATTATGTCGTGAATGTAATGAGTGCTGAGATATTTAGTTTTAGAATACGGAGCATGATGCCTTTGTGCTTTGTGATGTCGTAAAAAAGTTCGAGTATGGATTTTTGGATGCCTTTTCATCAACATTTTGAAACCAAAATTTGGCATGAAACCAGTTTTTTAGTTTATGAACAATCAGTTTATCGCATAACGCTTTCTTTTTATTTAATGATTTATGCTTTGCGGTTTTCGCGTTTTCATACATATTGGCTTATATACATATATACAGAAAATTCTACATTTACGATGCTAAAACTACCTACATTATTTTATTTATCTATCTTCTATTTTAAATCGTTTTTATGGCTAGCGTGATCATTTAAATTCAGATAAACAATTTTCTGAGAGGAAATTTCGTTCAAAATTTTAAAAAATAATCCACAAATTTAGCATAATGATAACGCCACAAATTTGAATTATCTATCTCATTGTGTTTTTAAATTATCATACTCGAAAAAAAAACACAAAATTCTACAAATTTTTCCAACTTTATTAGTTGAAAAATGGGAAAAAAAGTTAAAATCGTATTTAAAATTTTTTTTTGATAATTCTTTGACAGTACTTTTACAATACTTCATGTACAAGAATGTAATTATAGAAACTGAATACTATGTAACAACTTACAAATCAGAATAAAAGGATATTATAATTTAAATATGTCTCTCACTAACATGGTGATAAGATAATTAATGTGCTTCCATCAATTCTGAAGTGTTACTTTCAGATTTTATAATAAAATGGTTTGAGAAATCAATTATTATGGTTTCACTTCGCCAATTCAAATACAGCATTAACCCACTTATGTACGTTCTATTCTTTCCCCATCGTTTACGATATTCTTTCGCTTTTATCTTATAATTAATTTTACTTCTCTCTTTTCAGGTTTATAACTATCTGCGACACTAATGTTCTGTTCATTGAAAATTTTACCATCTGTAACTTTATAAAAGTTTTAATATCATTTAAATACCTTTTATTAATCTCCTGAAAGTAAGTTTTATAAGTCATTAAGGAAATAGTTTACATGCGGTATATGCTTTCCCCCATTTACACCACTCTTTTTCTGGTCTTTCGAAAATTATACTAATTGGGTAATACTTCAAAGGTTTCTAGACATTTATAGCATTATCTGTTGATTGAATCAAGTGAAGTTCAATTGTGGTTTCCATGCTGTTTATGTTTTTTTCCTGTTTATACCATTATTTCTTGGTCCTTTCAAAAGTGTACAAGGGGTTTAATAGTATATGTGAATTGTCCTTACACATATTCGATTATGTATACATAAAAAAAGTTATTTTCATGCTCTCGAATTATTTCAAAAATCAATATCTGTACATCATTTTTGTGAAAAATATATCATAAGTATTTCAAAAATAAAAAAGTGTATTTTGAGGGAAATAAAATTTTAATTATTAAAGATAATATAATTCCAACTAGCAGTTCGGGACTGCCCTCGCCCTGTCAAAGCATTCCGTGTAATCTGAACGGTTGCTTCGCTTCAACATTGAGACGAAAATTAAAGTTGAGTTCTAATGATTGTCACTGGTCACGTTACAATCCATTTCATGGGAGATCTATCTCATCATGGAAGTGTAGGTAATTTGAACGCACAATCCTAATATACTATTAATTGCAATGCCATACACATATCGGAAATGCTCCTGGTTTGTTCTACAATGCTACAATGTTCTAAATAAAAACTCAATATAATAACAGTATTTAGTACCCAGAAACTAATATCGGTATTCTTTCTATATTGCTGATGATTTAAGAACAAAACGATAATATAAATTACTAGCTCGTACAAAGGAAAGAAAATTCTAAAGAATTTCTTCCTACGCAGTTGCAAATAAAAAAAGAAAAAGAGCTTAAAGCACCTAAATCTATTCGAATTTTTGTGAAGAAGAACACGAAGCAAAATATTTCCTTCTTTTCGAAACAGTATTCTAGTCACGTTTTTTCAGCAGTCTTATAGGAATTTCTTTATGAGATGTTTACTCGTTTCTGCGACGTAATACTATATTTTTAGCATCTATTGAGAAAGACACAGATGCTGTCATTTACAGAAACGATTCTAATAATAATTTTCGTTATTTTAAGCCATATAGTATGCTGCTATGTTTGATCATTTTATTACAATTTTTTATTTGAAATGTTTGATGCATTTAAGAAGAAAATTTTGTAATCGATTTGTTAGTGGCTATTTGACGTGCTAGACTTTAGAACACTTGTGAATTTTAAATGACAATACACTATCTTAATGTATTTAGGATTTAATTTATCGTTTAGTTTAGTTTTATTAACGTCCCGTTTTAAATCAACACTTGGGCTATTTTGGGACGAACTTCAAAAAGCAGAGTAAATGAACTGCATTTTTACCCATCAGGTAGCCATGTTCATTATTAATTTATCAGTTATTCCATAAACTAATCAAGGTGTATCATTGTATGAGAAGCGCCATCTTGTAGCTAGGCTAACAAACCATTATATCTACTTATGCTGTGTGTGTGTGTGTGTGTAATGGCTCTCTGAGGACCAAACCATTTGACCTATAGCTATCATATTTTGCACATATATGCTTTGCAGGATAGAGAATGTGCATCTCGAAGCAATGTTTTCAAAATTTAATTCAAATTTTAGTTAATTAAAATTTAAGGTGAATTCTGCGATACCTTCTTAAATTATTATTACAGAAAAATGATTTTTTACACCATTTCAAAATTTAAAACATTGCCTTTTTAATAATATGCATTTTATAATCATGAAATTTTGTTTCTGAATTTCGGCATTTTTAAAAATATTTGTCTAATTTTTGTCGAGCATTACATCGTTGGCATGTAATTCAAACAGTTTCAATGTTTTATGAATTGACTGATCACGTGATTTTCTTCCATTTTTGAAAATTAAGAAAGAAAGGTTCTCTTTAAAATCGGATATATTTATGAGACTCCCGTAATCCATATGAGGGGTAACTCGTCTCCCGTAATCCATATCTATCTCCAAGGAGAAATATTAATATTAGCGTTTCTGTATGTGAATGTGCTGACTCTCTACAGACCAGAACGTTTGATCTATAGCTACAAAATTTGTAACATATATTCCATGGAAGTTGAAAAT
Organism: Argiope bruennichi; assembly: GCF_947563725.1. NCBI lineage: Eukaryota > Metazoa > Arthropoda > Arachnida > Araneae > Araneidae > Argiope > Argiope bruennichi. The sequence goes on along the minus strand of NC_079158.1, from coordinate 42,211,820 downwards.
GTGAAAATTTTAACTAATTAAATATTAAGCTGAATTTTGTGCTTTTTCAGCAATAACATTCAAATTTATTATTGAACATAAAGACAAATGAATCACCTTTTCAAAATTTAAAAAAAAAAATCAGTGCATTAATTTAGAAACTGTGAAAATTTTTCTTAAAATATTTGCAATTTGTTAGAAATCGTTTTTGACAAACTTCGAACAATAGATTATATTATTGACCGAAAATTCAAAATGTTATTTTTAATTAAGCATTTTGACGTGTGTTTTCTACCACTGTTGAAAACTAAAGAAGTATTATGTTTCTGATTATCTGTATCGTTTGCTAGAAGAATGAAAAAGTGAAACTACATGAAGATAGAAAGACCAAGTAATTACATTTGATCCATCCATCTAGCACTATAATATAATATGATATGATTAGTTAAGGGTAAACTAAATATGTGCAAGACTATTAAAATGTCACTAGTTTAATTTTTCTGATCCTTTCTGGTTCAAAATCCATTTGTTGTTGGAATCTTGGCCATGGTATTATGTCTATCAGATTTAATTAAAGTTAAATAATTCTAATATCGCCGGTGGAACAGCTGATCGACAAAGACGATTATATTTTAATAACGAATAAGAAAAGATACGAAAATTAAAAGAAATTGAAATAAAAAATACTTTTTGGAATACTAATATATACGTGTACTTTTAAAAACAGTTTTTATAAAATATATTATTGCTCAATTATTCCCCAAATCTAAGGGATGATGTTAAGATGGAAATCTGACGTTAATTGGATGAATTTTCGTCTTGGGAATAAATCAATTACTATCAAATAAATTTCATCGCCTTTCAATTAGGTAAAAAAGAAAAATCTCAATTTCCTTATTATTTATCATATACATTTTTGTATTCTCGTTAATTATAATATAAATATTTTCATTTCATATATAAATTATTTATAAGTTTTGTATGTGTATCCCTTCCAATTAGCTAAGAAGGAAGCAAAGTATTTTACTTATTCTAATAAATAAGAGGGACGTCACGCATACGAAGAACATTTTTAAAAATAAAATTTTGAAGTCGAACGTCTACCACCACATTACCATTGCTTTCTTTGCGTTAAATCAGAGATGTACTTCAATAAATAAATGAAATTTTATTTAGAAGTAAAAAATATATCTCATATAAAAATTAAATATTTTAGGTATTTGGATTAAATATTTTAATATTTCCGAGAATAATATCGTTTTAATTGCAAAAGGTATAGGTAAAAAACTGAATGAAAATGCAAATCAGAATATTGAAAAGTTCGAAAATGAAATTTTAGGTCACATAATATTTCCTTAGCCTTGTTCCAAAACCATTATATAGAAATAAATAACAGTAATGAGATAATTGCAGATTTATTGACGAATCGTCTTTTTTAGCTAGAAATATCAGCTTATTAACAGCTAGATAAATTAAACAATTATTACGAGGCTTCGACAACCATTGAAAGAAATGCCTTTTTCTCTGTTAGCTAATAACTATACGTATCTATGAAACATATTATCTATTCCATTAGTATATTGAATGCAGTAGATTTATACAGAAAAGACGAATGAAAAGATTATGATATTTTGTTTTCTTAGAAATATCATTATTTTACCAGAATTTATAAGGAATTAGAGATTTTTTTATTCCTCTATAAAATAATATATAGTAATACATGAAAAATAAGAGAGAACTTCAGTAGATTATTTTCTCCTTGTTTACTATTCATAAATACAATTATACAAAACATATAATATTATCGAGGATTAGTTATATGTTCTTTATAACAACTAAAGCTTGAATATGTTTTAAAGCAAGAAATGCCATATGAGGTCTTTAAGAGAAGTCGTACAATGAAATACATTTCACAATCACGTCCTCCGTTAGGTTAGCACTTTTTAACGTATATGTTATAAAACCTATTTAATAATAATTAGCTGATAACAACAATACTCACTGTAAATCCAACATTTTAATAAATATATAAATTCCATAAAAATTTAAAGCAGATGAAAAAAATAATTCCTCATATAATCTATTCATTGAACCAACCATACTATTCATTAAGTTAATGATGCTCTATATGCAGACTTCTAAATTAAAAAAAAATGCAAAAAGTTAGATCATAAACGTATAAAAATCTAGAGTAGAAAGAGCTCAATTATTTAAATATAACTTTATTAAAGTTGGAAATAATTAACTATACCTATCGTACAATAAGTTTTATTCGGTTTATTTTAGAAAAAATAATCCTTTAACATTTAGTATTGAAATATAACATATGAAATAATGATAAGTGATAATAATAATTCTAATATTCATGTGAAAACAGATTGTTGAAAAGAAAATTATGTATTTGAAATTGGGTAAATAATTCCGATGCTTCAACACTATGTTTATATTGTTAGAAAAATATTATTTAATTTTTTCTGTTCCCAATGTTTTATTTGTTTTTAAATGAGAAAGGGCAATTCATATTATGTTAATTAGTTAAACTAACTTAACAAAATCCGCTTTCGAAACTGATTCGCTTAAAAGCACTCTTTATCACCATAATCCACTTTAATCCCTTCAAGTTTCTAAGCTCATAGGAGGATTCGGATGCTTTCGTGAATACGTTTCTGAATTCACTGTTTCAATGCTGAAAATTCTATTTTTTTTAAAATTCGTAATTAACATTTATTGTGGAATTTAGAAAGCTGCTCTTTGATTATCTTCAAATAATGCTGATACTGAAATTTTTTTTGTGTATCTTTAATCTCTAGAATTTTTATTAAATAACTGTTAAATTATATCGTTATCGACCTTTAAACTTTGGTATCCTATCGAGAGAAGGCAATATCTGAGTTGGGATTATTTCATTGATTCATTAGCATATAAATATTATATACTAATAATTCAATGAAATAAATATTGATATACTAATAATTCAATGAAATAAATATTGATATACTAATAATTCAATGAAATAAATATTGATATACTAATAATTCAATGAAATTAATATTGATATACTAATAATTCAATGAAATAAATATTGATATACTAATAAATCAATCAAAGTAATGATATTCTTCCTACTGTAATAATATAGCATTATAATGCTTTAATTCAGGTAGTTTAAAAAGGAGAAGAATAATTAATGAAGTTTTAAGAAAGACAAAACTTTTTATTGTCAACGAAATTCTTATTCAAATAAAATATTAACACGAAATAGCAGATACAACAGTTATAAAATTCAAAATGTAAATAATATAGCCTTAAATTGCAAATTTATAAATAGTTTATTCAATATAAGAAATTATTATTTCACACTTTAACGGAAAATATTTCCAGAACTCCATTCGTGGATTATAAGTAAAACGCCAAACAGGCCCAATAACAAAAATCGACATTTTATTCTGAAGACAAGATACACAAGCAACAAAACAGGAACAGCACTTGCAGTAACCGTCAAGTAGCAAATCGATAGCAAACAATTGAAATAGGAAAAATTGCTTAGGGCGAACTCGCTCAACTACTTGCTTGAGCTTAATTCAACTGTTTACATATTTCAGTTGATCTCTACGCTTGACAGTCAGCTCTGGCTCGCGGCTCTTTCTAGTTTCCGTGGTATGATAAAGACGCTAATAGAAGGGTATCGTATTTTCATTCTTAATAAATATATCGCAAAAAAAAGAAAAAAAAAAAAAAAAACTTTGCATATTTTGAAATTATTTTTTTTTCACCAAAATTGCCATTTTTTTTTTTTTAAATGCTAGGGTCATTGACTCGACATCCATTCAAATTCCGTTAGGGCTGTCTGTAAAACTATCTTCCTTATTATGAAAGAAACTGTCCTGGAAGCAATATTATAAATAAATAACAATGTTTAATATTTCCCGATATCTTAAGTCTATAATACTCAATGTGAAATTTCATAATGCCATATGCAGGGTAACTGTTAGGAAATAAAATGCTTTTACATTATCATTCATTAAAATTTATTAATAAAAATTAAATTTGTTAAAAATTAATTAAATTTAAATTATTAGAAACAATCGAGAAGTAATAGATGAATTTATACTTTTAAGTCAAATAATCCAAGTAGAAATAAAGAATGGAATTTTATAAGTACACATTATGTAAAAGTTTCAGTTATTTTCTACAAATTCGTCTTTAATCGCTATTTATTAGTGTAAACGTTAATAAATCTTAAAATCAGTACATTCCCTAATTCATTAGCAGATTCTAATATCATTAGAGAATTAAAGTTTATTAAGTAAATCAATAAATTGGCATTTAATTTCTGAAAAATTAAAAAAGTATCATTGACTATAAGTGAATTTTTTTTCAGTGTTTTCGCTTATACGCAGTTGATTGAAAATGCGATAAAAAAATTCAATCTTTATATGAATGACATATCAAACTAAATAAAATTTAGCAAAATACATAACATTTACTTATGGCAATATTTATTTATCACGTGGTTCAAACTTTCTTATTTAAATCTTTACTGCTAAATCTAGCAATATAGGCATCGTAAATCTTAAAAGTCTTCCCAAAGTGCATGTTAAAATATTGAAAACAAAGAAATGGGAAAGGGAGTGTTTTTAGAGTATCATGCTAGCATTGAAATTCGAGGCCAAGAGGGATTCAATGTTTCATACAAAATAGAAATATCTGCATAAACATAAAATTCAAGAAAATAGAAAATAAGCAACGTATTATATATCAAAGTATGATATTTTCAATAACATTCGAAAATATTTTGCTCAGATACATATCAAGATATTATCTTATTATTGAATTCTTTAGATTTAATTTTAAAATCAGAAAATATATGAAACATTTTGATATACTGATAAATAATGCAAGAATTTTTACTTTGCAGTCATATTTTTTTTTCTTATTTGAAATTGTCTCATGAAAATAAGTATTATCTTGCAAATTTTGTTTAGTAATATGTTGTGAGGTATTAAATTGTTTGTGTCCATTTGAAAAGAATTAGTACCTTCAATAACACTGCCTTATATCATACATTAATAAAATGAGTTAATAAGCCCTGTATCATCTTGTGAAATTTAATTATATTATTGTATTATCTATATCCTGCAGCTTATACGTGAAAATTAGATATTATCATTAAAAATTATCCATATTTTTTTTGTTTTGTTTCTCGACTTCATGTTAAAGTTTAATTTTTTTTATACAGCTACTGTCCATATTACTATTTTCAACTTTTTATATAAGACATTTCTGATAAAGCTCTATCTAATTTTGGAAAAATATACTACTAAATTGTTTTACAGCACCATTACAATTTTTAAGATTTTGGATTTACAGAATGGCAAATTAAACATTTAATATATATATATATATATATATATATATATATAACCTTGAAACCTTGAAATATTTATGTATATATAAAGGTTTATTAGGCCATTCAGAATGGTGCTTGTTGACATTTTCCAACTGCGAAGTTTCTGATAATGGAATAATTATTTTTTAATAATTAATAATTTGAGTTTTTATGAAATTATTTTACGTTAGAAAGTACATATCAAAATTTCAAATACGGATTTGGTACTACATTACGTGATTATGTTATCACTCCAGCAAGTACATGGTATTCTAGATAAAAAGTTCTATTATCGATTGCGTTCGTCATGCATTACGCACAAGCACCAATCAGCTCAAATAAACTCCAATACAGAGATTATTAAATGCTAGAGATGACCATAACCGATTGTTCCAAGCCACCTGAAGGCACACGGAAAAATCTGAATGACCGGACCGCCGCTATAGCAACACTAATGGGAACAATGGCTGAGTCCTAAGAGCCATCACCAGCTACGGTACAACACTTTCCGTGGAAAGCATGTTCCGTCATCGATAGAAGGTAGCCGACCCTCGTCCTTTCTGTATCTACCAGGTTGACGAGTAACAACCAAAATACAAGAAGTTTCTCATCTTCTTTTCTGATTGGCCTTCTGATGAGAGTTGGTAGGGACGAAAGCAAACATTGATAATAATATTGAGTTTCGATAAAATTGAATTGAAAACTGCTGAGAGAAAGAATTTGGATATCCAGAACGTATCAATAATGAGTAACGTATAACATTAACACGCATTGTGAGTAAATCACGACTGTATCACTGGCGAGATGTAAGGCTTCTTTTAATCTACAACGAAGTTCAATTTTATAGAGGAAAAAATACAAAAAAAAAAGTTTCAGTTGAGAAATATTTATTTCCTCCACCCCTTTAGAATCCAGATTTATTCATCTCCCATTTTTATTTTTTGACGGCTAAAGACTTTCCTTTCAAAACATTCCTCAATGGCGAAGGCTTTTAAATAAGTTGTTACCATATCACAGGTGGTATTGTTTTCAAAACGATGATATAAAATATGATGGCTCATTATAACCAGAGTCATAGAACATACATGCATAATTATAAATATACTGCAATTATATTTAAATATAATCCAGTGCTTGTATCTCAATTAACAAAAATAGCATTGCTGGAATGGAGCTTGCATTTTGAAGACAATAAATAAGATCTCATTAAAATTCCTTAAGTCTTGAATTATTTTTCATGTTTTAATATAATCCATAAATAATTAGTGGAAAAATTAATTTAAAATAACAAAAATCTCTTTCTAAAGAGCTACTACTATTTTATTGATACTTAAAATAACTCATTATTTTGAGGTTCTACCTTTCTAAGACAAGACACTTGTTTACAATTGATGCCAATTAAAATTAGATTAGAAAGTTCCTTTCGTATTTATTTGCTTTGTTCTATAAATCGTTTTAGACTGAAAGTTCTACACAGTTGTTATTTTAAACTTCAATTCATAATAACAAAGGTTTGTTTTAAGCCCATTGTTATTGTTTTCATTATAGTTCCATCTAATTGTCGTTCCTCTTTCAGTTTTATAAATTAGAACTTCTCTTATTTATTTGAAAATGAAATAAAACAAATTGAGTTTCAGAGCTTCTCTTACAGACTTTTAATTAAATAGCTTTAGATAAATGTTTTGGGATAATTATGGCTTTTCCAATTCCAAGGAAAATAATACAAAATGAATATACAGATGTAAATACTGTGGTTCAATAAGCAATTTTATTTTAAACATTACTGTATATATGGATTTCTAAATAACTTTCAACAAAATGATGTATTTTTTAAAGTTGGTAAAACATTTGGTATATAACTATTGCTAAGTTAAACTGGAAATTATTTATTTAAATATTTTTTCGGGGGAAATCTTTCTAAAATATACAATAACTTATAGTTTTTATAAAATTATAACTTATTGAAGTACATTTTAAAATAATTGCTTATTTAGTTGATTGACAACAACAAAATTGAAAAATATTTAATTTATTAACTCTTTTATATAGATTTTATTTTACTATTTTTTTATTCTTAACTGTATTATTATTATTTCTACACAAGCAATTGATTAACTGTGACACAGAACGTTTTCCCTTTTTTTCAGCTTCGCCTGTATTTTATTCTTATTCTCTGTGGAGTTCTTATATGCACGATGTTCTTCGGAGATGATAATAATAAATAAACTTGTAGTTAAAATGATGGAAATGCAATTTCCTTAAACAAGTTAATTCTTCACTGCGAACTACATTTTATGAAGCTTTAATATAGAGATATGTATTTAATATCTAATATGGAGATCATAATTACCAAACTCCATAGTGGTGACCCGGATGTAATACAAGTTATTTGAAAGAAACATTTGAACTAATTTGAGAAAGTTAATTGTAAAAAGATTTTTCTAAATTTCCAATGATGTAATTTTTTGCAAATATATTTTAGCTTTAATATTTTTAACCCAATAATGTAATTTTAAGTGGAAGAAGAAAATTTATACCCAATAGAATGGTATATTAATTTTAAAATTTATTAAAATTAGAATATTGTACGTCCGAATTGTGGATTTTCTCCACACTAAACATAAAAGATAATCAATTTCTTCTGAAAGACCTTTAGAATATCCATCTATTGGATCCATATATTATACTTCAGATATTATATAACTATTCGTGTCACTTTGACCAATGAAAGATGATACATTTGTTTTTCAACAGATTCTAAGCTTATGAACTGGATCGCATATGAAAGACTAAGCTGTATTAGAGCCAAATTTCAACATATTTGTCAAAATGCAATTTAACAATTCATATTTAAATTACAAAAACAGAATTCAGTTCTGTAAATAACTATAGAGAAGATAAAATTCAATATTCCATTGCAGCGACTGAGCCATAATTCTGTCGAACATTTTTTTTTTAAGCTCTTAATATAGTCTTACTAATATTTTTCTATTTTGGGGGTTTTAAAAATGAATTCATTCAACCAAATAAATCCTAAAAATTATTAAAAAAAAAAAACAATTTGCAAAGTGACTATAAAATGAACTTTATAGACACACTATTTCTTCTTATCCTGGAAAGCAAACTGCTGGGAAAAAATATAAATTTACATGCAGGTGTTATATAATATGCCTATGAAAAGAATGCTGAAGAAACTCCAAATCTCAAATAGTTACGGTTAAAGAGACGCAATTTTGAAATTTTAGAAAGGAAACATCGATTTTTTAGGATTTTTTCGTATGTTCCTCATACGAAAAAACAAACTCATAGTGGAGCTGGAATGTGTGTTTGACGTGAAAAAGAAATCCTTTAAGTAGAGACAAATATAAAAGCAAATACAGCCATAAAAGTTAGGGAAGAAATAGTAAGACAAGTATTTCTGTGCTACAAAGTTCCAACATCCTTTTCGCTCATCTTAATATGATAGCATTTTGATATAGTAGACCATTGTGACACTAGTACCTCATGCATAAGGGGAAAGAAAACTCAAATTCAATGAAAGTACCTCGAAAAAAAAAGCACAGTTTGTGGATTTGTTGCATACATTTTGGATTCCGTGTATATCTACAATAAGTAATCTTCTAAAGAGATATTAGGGACTTGGATGTTTAAGGCCCCATGAAATGGCGAGTGATAATCCAGTCTCTAAATTTTTTTCTCACAAATTATTTAAACGACTCAACATTTTGGACAGCACAATTTTGTATCCACAGAGTGCCAATCAGAATATTGCGCAGTTTCAAACCGAAAATAAGGTGATTGTTTATTTACACCCCAACTTGTTACTGTACAACTACAACTTGGAAAGTAGATTTATATCTACTTTCCAAGATATAAATCTTGGAAAATAATCTTTTCAACAAGTTGCTCAATGAATAATACACAAAAGTATATTCTTGTGACCACATCATATGGATATCAATCCGATTGCGTTCCCAATTTTCTTAGGTTAAATCTAATGTTCTTGCAGTTCTTTGAATTAAGGTTACCGCCGTCGAGAAATAAACTTCCCGAGTTCAAAGAATGTGTAGAAGTAGCTGTCATAAAAATAAAGCAAAATGATTGATTTTAAATTTCAATGGTAACCGACCATCTGCTTGCAACGTCCGATTACACTGAAACTACTGTTGAGATATATGTCAAATAGAACGCAAAATTTTGATTCTATTCGTCGTATTCAGCAGGTGTGAAATTTCTCCTGCATTTGCAATGCGTTCTTTACCCCTAGTTATGGTATGTAACGAAGGTTCGTACAGGATAAAAAATTACATTCATAACTAGGGTTCTTTTTTTCAAATTTGTGTACCAAATTCTTTGTAGATTGTTTTGAATATAAATCTAGTTGAGAGGATGGTGATCCTTAATGTTTTCTATAGTTGACACGCGATGTCTTTGAGGTATTTTTTCAGTTGTTATTAAAGATTTTGCTGTTCTTTGTAGGAAATACGTTGTTTAAATTAAAGGACAAGATAGCAAGATACGAAACTCGATGACATTAGCTATTATAGTATCCTTCGTCAGATCTGGAAAATTGGATACCTTCGTACCTTTTATTAGATTCCTGAGAGAATCAGTAAATTAAAAATAGAGGAAAGGATAAGATGTCGACTATGACACTGATGGAAAAGCAATCTGTATTTTCTTCCACATTAGATCTCCCCATTATTTACTAGGCTATTATTCTTTTCGCGATAAAAATACCGTACGACCTCCATTTTAAATTCTTAACCCGCGAGCACTCGCACCGGGTATGACATGCCCGATCCATTTTCATTCAGCGATTTTGTTACTTCCTGTTTTTCGGATTAGGCCAGAATTTCATGTAGCTGCATCCAAGGCCACATTCTTTCATTAGGGGAAAAACGAGTTCTGTTCTAAAAATAGATTTTGAGAAAGAGGGGTTGGGGGCATGTCATACCCATGCGAGTCCTCGTGTTCGTCAAACGTTTCCATTTCTGTCTCTTAGTTTAGTACAGTATGACGCGCTATATGAATTACGAGGAAGAAAGTGAATAGTTACGACATCTTATAGAAACTGTTTCTAGTGACGATGAACCGTTATCTGACGATAGTGTTGCCTCTGAGGATGAAAAATACTGCAGCGATCACGATTCTTCCACTGAAATTGAGACAGAAATAGAAGATGAATGTTCACTGTCAACAACAGATTGTTATATAGATAAAGATAAAGTAACAAAATAGGAAAAGACAAAATATCGGCAAAATGTTAGGAAGCCTTCAAGGAATATAATTAGCAAGCTTCTAGGTAATACACCTTATTCAAGAAATGTCGCTTCTGAAAACACTGGGACTCGCTGTTTCAGAACAACACAGAAACCGTAAGCCTCAAGGAATAATAACAAATTCAAGCATTTCTAAGGAATTGGGATTTACTAATAGTGAACCGCCTGCAAAAAAGCTCAAAGGAAACTATAAACGATGTGCATTTTGTCCATGTAATAAAGACAGAAAATCAAGGTTTATGTGCCAAAAATGTGAAAGGAGTCTCTGTGTAGAGCATCAGTATGTAATTTGTAAAAAATGTCTCTAAACATGTAAGTAATTATTATTAAATTCACTTAAATTCTTAAATGCATTGTTTTGTAATATTTAACTACCTAAGGTTTGCTTATAAACAGTATTAATTAATATTTAAATAGCAGAAATGAATTAGGGTATGAGATACCCGGAGCGAGTTCTCGTGTTCGAAAATGGGTGCGAGTGCTCGCGGGTTAAATTCAAGGATCGCATGTTATAAATTCCTTGGGGAAAATAAGAGTTTAATAGTAAAATATATAGAATCGGCCATTTCAAAATTTTGAAATTTGATCACTGTAATCGTAACTGTGAGCTTTCACATCAGATTTAATGCACCCCGCATGATGCATTCAGCGTTTTTTATTATTAATACCCTACATTATTAATGTTCGATAAAAGAACGAAAATAATCCATGTCGAATATAATGATTTCATTTATATTCCTTTTTAACAAACTGAAGTTTATTTTTGGTGTAAGCGATATTTTATTAGCAAAAAGTGTTTATTGCGTTCCATGTGCTTAATCAATTGCCTAATATTCCAAAAAACCCACATCCGTTAAGATATAGTTAGTTTAAAATATAACTAATCCAATATAGTATCATTAAATAAATCTTGTATATTATTAATAAAATCCAAATGTTAAATTCCCTTGATTATCTTAATTGTTTTGTTACTTGACAATAATTAACAAATTTTTGATAATAAATAGAAATAATAATAGTAAATAGAAAGTAATAATAATAATATATACATTAATATATATTACAAATATATGTTTTGAATTACAACTGGACATCAGAATTTTTAACATCATATATTTAAAGGTCACTGAAGTCCCTTCATGAGCAACATTTATTTTATAATTCTATAAGTAGAATTTCGACTTTGAAGTGAAGATTAAACTATTATCTCCATAAGTTTTTTGCGAATGTTTCTACATTACTTCTGTCCTTTCCGAATAATATATATATATATAAAGATTATTTAGAGATAAACTAATCACAACTAATTCACTCAAGTTGTTTTAAATCAACATTCAGTATTTTCTATGATCATTTCATTCAGTATTTAAAATGATTAATTGTATTATTTTTTTCGTTTCCACTTCAAACAACTTAAAGATCTTAGAGAAAGAATGTCAGATAACATATTTAATCCAACATAAATCCAACATTATACATTTATTTAGAAACCTATGTCCATTAAAATAAATGTCTTCAGATATTTCAGAGAATAATGATAAAATTAAAAAAAAAATGTAACACACCACTGAATGTCTCTACGAAATAAAATCTAATTCTAATAGCAACAATGTTTGAATCTCTTCGCAGTTCTTTAAATCCAAATTAAATTCGTTATTATAGTTTAAAATGCAGAATTTATTCATTCTTTTGAATAACACCAACAAAAAATAGAATACGGTATTTAGAAAAATATCGTATGCAATTAAATAAATTCTTTTCTTCCTCAACCAAAAGGAATCTATTTTAGGCTCTCAAGATAATTTTAACTGTAACCTACATCTATATATTTTAATTTAAAAATATTAATTAAACACCAGCTAAAATCTACCTTTGATTTCATATTATAGAAAGAAAAAAAGTATTAAAAAATAAATTAATGAAACGGCTTAAATTGCATTTTTCTTCAAACAAAAACAATAAACTTATACCAGTTAAGTTATTGGAAACTGTCGTTTCCTCCTTTTCAAGTTTCAAAAAAAGACCTTCTATGAGACTCAAAAGTTTATAAAAACTAATCTTTTGTTCTTTAGAATGATAAAAAGAAACCTTATATTTATATATGTATATTTCAACAAAAATTTTGCTTTTTATTTCTGTGTAGAGAATAAAAAAGAAATAAAAACTCATAGAACGCAGACGCCATATTGAATAAATTCAAATAAATTCATTCAAATAAAAAACAAAAACCTCTTATTTAATTCTCATACTCATTAATCACTAATCACAAGGAACTACAAGGGAAGCAAAATAAATGCTTGAATTTCGCAACTGACGCATCTTCAGCTTCAAGTTACAGAACCTTGCCCTTTTCTACCACTAACATGCAATCAGGGAGAAAAATCAACACTTACTTTTCCGGAGGCCAAAAAAGTCTTCCTTCTTAAAACAGCGAACACGAGAGAATGCCGTGAAGACTTTTCCTTGGAATTCCGGTCTCTTTCATCATTTCATAAAGCGGTACCTCATCTCAGAAGTGTGTTATTTTTCCGAGTCTGCTGATTGGGCATTGGCGGGAGCGCCGAGATGATAGGCCATCGCACAGTCCCTCGACCACCCCCTTTACCTACCACGAAGGAAGGATGGTGAAATACGTCGTCCTGGATACGATCCCATTCTTGCGTGGGTGGTAGCGATGCGAGGGCTTATGGTGTATGATTTCAAAGTCTTGAATCGATGTGACCAACACCGCAACGAGGGGTTTGTTTTGAGAAGAATGGATTATTTCTTTTCTGTCTGTCTATGGGCTGTCCGACGTAGGAAAAGAATGGCCACATTAAATTTGTTTTTAGACTTGGAATGTAATATCTAATAGATCTTTTGCTTTTCTTGAGGAGAGTGAAAAACGTCTTTTTAAATTTAAGTTGTTGATTCTTTTGGTAAATGTGAGAACACCGGAAGTTTTTTTCTATTTATTTATTTTGAGTTGCTTTTGCTGAAAAATTGGAAACGAGTAGCTTTTATAATTTAAGTTGTTGATATTTTCAGTAATGATAGAAGATATAAAAAAAATGAAACCAGAATGTGTTATTTTAACACGAATGGTTAAAGTGTAAAAAAAAAGGCAGTAACAATACCACAATATGACTTTTTATAGGATGGAAAAAAAGTTCTTTTTCCTTTATTTAGTTGATACTGGAAAATACATAATATACATTATTTTGAATTATTGAAAATTGGAGATGGAAGTGAGGAGGTCTTCGAAAACTAAAGAGTCACTTTTTTTAATTTCATAAATTTATTGAACCGATTATAAAGATGATAGATTCAAAAATATGTGATGTATTAAATTATCTCTTCAAAAATACCAAAACTTTCAATCAATCAAGGAATATTGGAATATAGTTTTCGAAAATTCTTTTAAAATCAAATTTATATATCAGAGACACTCTGTATTATTTCAGGCTAAATTATATAAAATGTAAAAGCTGGTTTGATATCATATTTAAGTTTCACATGTCAAATTGTTTTGACAGTTTATCTAAATAAAATTATTTTTTTATTCATGTGAAATCGTGTTTTTTTTCTGGTATATTCCCCTATAATTTCATAATAATAAAACGGCACTGAAAGAATGCGTGCATTTTTTTAAATGATTATTCTCAAAAAGTACAACTGAAAAAAAAATCTTTTTAAATATATCTAACAAAATTCCCAGATGAAAATATTATGTATCGAAATTTCACTTGGTCCTTAGGTAGCCCACAAAATAAAACTAAAACTTAATCATGCGTTTGATAAAATAAGTAATAATATCTTGTTATGTAGAAGTTTTTTTAGTAAAAGATCTTTTTGATATTGAGGTGTCCTTGTTTCTTTGTTAATCGTGATGGAGTGATTTCAGATGTGTTGTAAAAGTTCATTTATTTAAAGAATTTCAAATGGCATTTCCTTTACACTGAGCTTTGTAGAAAGTGAAAGGAAATTTATACTTTAAAAATCCTATTGCCATCCCAATAAAAGTTTCGTTAATGACATTATCATTATATTCTTATAAAAAATTATTGTAGAATTATGTCGATGTATAATTATCAAATTATGTGTATAATTTAAATGAATTATTATTTTGAAAACGGTAAATTTGATGGAAAAACAAGATTTGTTTTCCTCTTTTAAATAAATCAATAGACTTTTATATCGTATCCATGAAATGAACCTATTCTTTTTATCTTCAATAAATTTTGAATTATCTTAATGTCCTAACATATTTTTTATGATATCAACACGTTGCTGTCCGATATTTTGAATGTAGGATAATATCTTGAAGATGCATATACAGAACAGATACAGAATGTACAGAATTTAGAAAGTAGCATATCACATGTATACTAGCTTCTATGTAACAAAAATAAATTGTTGATATATTATTTATACTTTCTAAAGGAAAAGGTTAATAAATATATATTAGTTATTTTATGATACGTATTTTAACAAGGTTATTAAATATTTTATAATAAAAATTTTAGAAAGGTTATTAGATATTTTATGAATAAAATTTTAGATTTAAGACTCTATAGATCGTATAATTATATCCGCATATAATTTATGTGTCATTATTTTTACTACTCATATAACTTATGTGTATTTTAATATTTACTATAATTGTTATTTGCTTGTTGTGTATTATATAAGATTACTTTTGTATCATAGGATTTTCAAAATGAAATTTCAATCGTTATTTCATACTTTAAATTTCTACAGTCAAGCAAAATAGAAATGAATTAAGGTTATGTCTGAAATACAATTTCTAATAGAAAACAATTGCATTTTTAAACTTTTATGCACGATGACATAATGAGACTGACTCCAAATTAAAAGCAATGGATTTAGGATATAATTATAAACTGCTCATTGTATCTGAAATAATACATGGTATTTATAGTAGTATAGTTTCGTCTATTTTTATTATCGAAATATAAAAGCATTATTTTTTTCCCATGAAAGCAGAAATTATGTGCCATCTAATTCTCTCTTCATCACACAATTATTGGTTTTGTAAATGAATATTTTTATGTGAATATACAGTATGTGAAGAAAGTAATTTGATCTTGAATTCAAATGTCTTTTTAAATAAGTTTTGCAGTACACCTATTCCTTTATTTCTGCTTTTCATATAAATGATACAGAAATTAGCATATTACATGTAAACTAGTTTCTATGTAACAAAAATAAATTGTTGATACATTATTTATACTCTCTAAAGGAAAAGGCTAATAAACATGTATTTTCACATTCAAAATGGATAACGTTATACTTTTATAAATATCACGATTCGATTATTGTATGTAGCTGATAATTATAATGATAATCCCATCACTTCTAATTAAAATCTAAGACAAAGATACCAAACTCAAAACTTCTTGATGGAAAGTTCCATGCTGGAATTATAATAATAGCGTCACATTTTATAATAGTTACATATTAGAATTCTATCAAGTATTCAAATTTAAGTACTAAATGGTAGAATTGTATTATTATTGTTGTTATTCGATCATCATCTATGATATTTTACACCTATAGAGATTATAATTCCTATAATGATTTATTAGAAAATTTAAAGCTTGAATATAAATATAAAAGCACATAAAAATTTAATTCTAAGTTAATCAATGTTAAAAATGAAAAAGTATTCCTAACTGTTTAATATCGACAGGTTTCTTTTCATGCCTAGAAGAGAGAATAATTTTTCAAGTGAAATAGTGTCATAAAGCAGAAAATTATATTTTAAAATAATTTGTCCTTTCATTTGATGAAGATTTTGTACATGTTGTCATGATTAGTTTCCCTTCCTAATCCCAGATGGCAGTGCATTCCCGTTGTCTTGAAAGTTATTCAGAAAAGATTTATTATCTGTTTGGTAGTCATGATTTATTTTTTGCTTGGCAGTCAAGAAATGTAGACGTTCACGTGGAGTGTGAGCTATCAGAAGGTCGTGAGAAAAAGCAGAGCAAATTCATTTTAATGATCACACGGAAACCCAGCGAGCATCTTGTGAAAATAGTGGTTTATGAAAAAAAATAATTTTGATTGTCTGTAAGAAATATTCGTAACCGTGATATGGAATTGCTTATTGGAAAAATGTATAAAAATAAAATGTGGATCGATGTGAATAAATAGATGACTAGTTAAGAAAACTGTTTCCTGATTTTTCTTGCGTAGAAACTTCTATTTATTTACAATCAGGGGCATGGGGGATGTGCTCAGAAACAGTGCAGAAATACTACGTTTGAGAAATATATTCTATACCTGTATTCTCAATGACGTTTCCTGTTCGTTATGACTCGATTAAATATTCTGTCCTTTACGTTTATTCCACTAAATAAAATTTTCGAAAATATCTCATCTTTTAGATTCCTTAAATATTTGAAATATAACTTGGTTATTTTTCATGGTTTTTCAATTTTAAATAATATAACCATCAATTTGTGATCTTTTGGTGACTATACCCCAAATTTAGTAGATAATAAAAAAATGCTACCTATACTTTTGATATTTTAATTCAAATTACCCATTTTCATTTTGAGAACGAGCTTCCCATGTAGCGCAGCCTGATGAGCAATATTGTGCGAAATTATATCAAATAATATTTCACAATTTTATACATTATTGCGAATATTGATCAATGTCGTACAATATTATACAGTATTTGTGTGTTACCAAGGTTATCCTCTTCACATTAATATTCCTTTAACAAAATTGAGAAACCAAACGTTCATATTTAATTAAAATTCCACTCTGAAAACCAAGCATAAAAATTGAAGGGACTTAGAATTAAAAAAAAAATGCTTTCTGACTACGACTATTAAATGAATAAAATTGAAAAGCATCCAAGATAATTAAATAAAATTTCGATCCCAGTATTTAAAAAAAAATATTTAAGGTACATCATGATTACACTTATCATGAATTTTGTAAAATAATTATTTTACTTATAATGATTATGTAATTAAATATGCACAACTTATTCACTTAGAAAGGAATCATCTTCAATAAAAATAAATATCGGCTCTTGCTTAATAATTACAAACTGGAATTTTAATATTAAAATAATTTATTCTGGTTTCTGAAATCAGAATACAGTATTTAGAATAAACTTAATTTATTGTAGAAGTAGAAAAATATTTTTGTCTGTTACAAATATTAGAATTATATAAGTTTCTTTAGTAAAAAGTAGAACACATCAATTAAATCACCCATTTTTTAGTTCGCCCATTATTACCAACACTGTATTTACAAATAAAATTTATATCATGCGGGACTTTTATTGGACAAAGAGTGTAAAAAGTGGAAGGAAGCCAATTAATTCCACATAGAAAATCAAATCTTACAAATTTACAGTCCAAAACATTTTGAATAGTATTTCAAAAATTTATTCTCTTAGTAGAATATTTTTAAGTCCACCGGAAAAAGTTACGCATTCTTCTTACGGAGGGAATAAATACTCTATCGATATTTTTTTTTTTAATTTTTGTTAGTGTCAGGTAAAATTGTAGTAGAAGCAATACACTATATACACACGCATGTTTATTCTCTTTTTCACATACACACATCGTAATATGCTTTAAGCAATTTGCCATGAATGAAAGAAAAGGGAAGAGTAACTCAATAAGCAGTTGATAAATACAATACATTATCTTCTAATTACTTGAAAAGAGAGGAAAAAAACTTTTTATTGCGACAACATCGAATTTTTTATGAAAAGAAAAAATGAGGTTTTTCCAAGATAATTCTGTTAAAGATTATTTAGCATTAAGAATCCTTTTCTCAAAAAAAAAAAAAAAAAAATTCAGTATTTCATAAAATCGAAAATGGGATTCCGATAGAAGTCATATGTAGCTGATATTTTAATTTCCATATTATAAAGAATATTTTACGAATTGATAATCTTGATGAATTATTCTAATGGTATGGAAAATTTCATCATGATGTATATTTATTACGTCAGAAAAATAATTACATTCAAATTTCCATACAAAACAATGATTGAGTTTATTTTTGTTAGAAGATCCTAAATTTGATGAAGTTTCAGATACTATATTTCCGGATTAATAAATAAATCTAGATTAGGTTGAAATAATATTTTTTTGCTCAATATATATGTCTAAAAATAGAAATAAAACACCTTAAATGAATTTTATTTAAAAATATATTTTGCTCTTTTCTATTATATTGTTTAGTATTAAAAGAAAATATTATAACAATACAGAATATGTCTGAATGACAAAAGGATTATGGTTTGTTTTGTCAATACGAATTAGCAAAAGAAAGAGAAAAAAGAATTTTAAAAAATATAGTATAAAAATGAAATTTTTGCACATTTCCTCTAACAGATACTTTTTTCCTGGCAGAAATAATGTTTGGATATTATCATGACAAGGAATATTCTCACCAATTGCTGGAAACGATATTTCTTCACAAACAGCAGGCGTACACTGTAACATCTCACGACTGATAAAATACAAGTTTATTACCCTATTCTGATAAGTAAAGATTCCTCTCTGAATCTGACGCCCCAGAAAAAGAAATCATATCTTCAACACAGGATAACTGGAAAAACAATAACCTGGAGTGCTTGTATTTTTTTTTTTTTTTTCGCATAGGAGCGGAGAGTTGATTATTGTATTTATTCTCAATATTGCTTCCGGGGTGCAACTGATGGAAGATAATTCTACAGATAAGCGAAATACTTTGTCTTTTACGGCAAATAGCAAAGGGCGTCGGGAAATATCAATACATTCCATATGGTCCCATTTTATTTGTCAATCCGTCTTATTAATAATAAGTTAAAGATTCACAGTTTTGTTTATTAATGGGAGTATATGCCGGACTGGAAACAATCTTATGCTTGTAGAAATAAATATTCATGAATTGATTAAGAAAATGAGAACAAGTTTAATACTAAATCTAGATTTTATTATATTTTAAATATTGAAAATGGGACAGAAAAAATATTGAGGAAGTGGGACTTTAAATTTCTCTTAAAATGTGTATAGATAGATTTTACGTTAATTTATTCTTTTGGTGTAAGAATCCAAAACAATGATTAAATTCGAAAACCTGTTATGCGTCAAGCACAATTTAAATAATTTGCCAATGTTACCATTTGAGTTTAAATTCTTCAACGTTTTATTTGTTTATGATTTCAAACTTCTCCAAGAATTTTTTAGCTTGTGGGATTTTTAAATTATAATTTTCAAATGCACATGAATAGTTAAACAACGCTCTTGCTAACAGATTACACCAAATATATATATATATATATATATATATATATATATATATATATATAGTCGTTATAGGAAAAGCATAAAATTACATCTTTGTAGCTTGTTCTGTATTTTTATTATCGTTTTCATAGAGCTAAGAAAAAAATATATTTTTCGATCTCATGGGCATGGAAAACATGATGATTCATCAATCTGCTGAAATAATTAGTCTATGAAATGATTGATGATTTTAATAATTTAATAGCATTCATTGCCTTTTTATGATGCTTAGTATTCATTATTTAGGATGATAAACGATAAATTTGGGAGATATTAGGAAAAGTTTTGCTAATTTTATTCATATTTTTCTGATTTTTCTTAGATACGAGTGAAGAATAATTAACGGAAAATAGATTGTTAGAAAATCCAAACGCAGTATTTTTCTTTCTTTTTATGATAAAAATAAAGAGAAGAAAACAATAAGAGTGTTTCTCTTCCTATAAATTCTTCTGAAGAAACTCATCTTTAATTCAACGTATGAAAGTATGGCTGAAACATAAAAGATTGCCTCATGTAGAGTTCCTACTTCATATAATTTCCATTGTATACAGGAATCACAATATGAAGATTTATTTTTGTATACATAGAAAAATAATATATCACTTATTTTAAATGCTTTCTTTTCTCATGTCTCAGTGCATATAGAATATCCAACTATTATAAGAAAATGATTCTGATGTTTGCTCTTAATAAAAAAAGCAGAACTACAATCAGTAAAAATATTTCGATCTTCAGAATGGTAGAAGGATATAATCTTTCCAATAAACGAAGCTTGTTTATTTAATTTGGAAATTTTTTGCTTCCTTTTCACGCAATTAGTTTGTAGAAAATGTTGTTTTTAACTATTTTGCACAGTTCCTTTTATTTTCAATTTTCTGAATTTCGGAAGATAAACTACGTCAGTTCATGGGATTTTTTAGAATTTATTCGAATTATACGCTTCTGTTCTTCTTAGAATAAAACGATAACCAGCGAGAAACGCACATTACCTTAATACTCTGCTTTCAAAAGTGTGTTTATGTTCAAATATCTTATCACCTTGTAAGATAAACAAAACTCGGGAAAATAAAATGTATGTCTTTCTTTAAAAAAAATGTCCATAATTAAAACTGAAAATAAATATAAAAATTCATTTTATGTTATTCATTAATATAAGAATGATAAAACAGAACGCTGTAACAGAACAGATTATATTTCTAAGTTGAAAAAGTTTGTAAACGGTTTCAGCTTAATATAATTTCTTATATAATTGTAAATAGTTATTTTTGTTTCGTTTTTCTACTGTAAATATTTTGTTAATTAAATAAAATTCTCTTTACATGCCCACCAAACCGTTCAGTGACCAGAATAGTCATGGATACGTGGGTATGAGATGGCGTTTTGTTCTGTCATTTTTACATACGTTCTGGTACTTCTTTCTTATATTAATGAATAACATAAAATGATTTTTTTTATGAAAGTTGAAAAAATAACGTGTTCTTGGTAAACTGAATTTGAATCATGTTTCTAAAATATTAGAAGATAATTATTCCAACAATGAAATGAGCATTATTGCGATATTTTTAATAATATGATCTCAAAGGTCATATTTTCTCTTATCAAAGTTTTATAACTAAAAGCTGTCCGGAATGGCAAGTAATCATCGCAATATATGTAATATATTGCGATGTATGAATAAATGAAATATATTGTGGATAATATATTGAAGAAAAATTGGTAAAAAATGTGATATAATATTGTGTGATATAATTTTAATATAATCTTGTACAAATAGAAGTTAATTAATGAATGCCATATTTTGCAATATTTTTATGTGTATAATTTGGATTATATTAAAATTATTATAGATATTCCAAAGACTGGACTAAACCAAATCATTCATAGTGAATAAATAATGTTGATGGTTATCATGTGGACTGCCGGCGTCCTGGCATAGGGGTAGCGCGTCTTCCCCGTGATCTGGTCGTCCCGGGTTCGAGTCCCGGTTTGGGCATGGTTGTTCTTCTGTTGTTCTATCTGTGAGATGTGTGAATGTGCCCTCCTGTAAAAAGGGGTTGTGCAAGCGAATGAGTGATGCGTGAGTGGCAAAGTCGTACTCTTGGCCCTAGTTGGCGCTGCTATAAAAAATAAGAGACGTTCCACCTCAGGCTTAAATCGCTGTCTTCGTAACAGCGGGCTTGTCAGTGGCAAGTGCCATAAGAAACAAACAAACAAAACATCATGTGGACTTAAAAAATAAAAAATCTGTACAACAGAGCAAAAATTAATATAGAAAAGTGGGAGCATGCCCTCAAAATTCTATCTCTAAATTACTCCCAACTACGTCAATGGAATAGTGGCACTCTAAGTCTTTCTGTATTTTCCTCCTAACCATTTACACTCCACACCAGTTGACTACTTGATTGGAGGAAATCCATGCCATTCCATTTCTTTACCCATTGTTTTAGGTTTTAGGTCTTTCACGATTACTCCATGCCCTACCGATGAAAAATCAGTACACTATATCATACCAATTTTCCCCATGTTTTCTCCACATACCCTGTTTATACCATGGTAAGTTTTCTTCACATCATCCCAATGAAAGGATAGAGCATTAAGACATCCCCTTTTTTCTTCCAACCAATCAGACTGGAAATTAATGGTAGAATCTAGCACAGCATTCAGTGAATAATTTGTTAGCATAAACTGCGAGGAATTAGCAAGTTAGAAATCCAGCTTTGCGATATCCACCATGCCAATTCTGGTGTTCCCTCAGTAATATTACATTTTAAAATACATGACTTCATTGGCATAGTATAAAATGATAGTGAGTGCTCAGCACTTATCTTAATGCATTATTAAATTTATCATTAATGCATTATTTAATCATTATTAACAAATCAGATAATTTATCTTTCTTTTAAATATCTTTTTCAATTAAAAAACGCATTTCAGAATTCAGACTGGCTTAGAAAATATTCTAACATTGTATTCAAAAATGTTAATACATTTTTATGAAACATTCCAAAACTAAGATAATACAAAATTTAAATAATAATCACATTTAGAGCAATAAAATGTGTTACTATAAAAATTAATAGAATAAGGAAAATGACACAATATATCCAATTTTTCAAATACGGAAAGCTGATTTGTTTCCTATGAACTTTATAAGAAAAAAAGTGTTAGTTATTGAAAAATTTCTTTAAAATAATATTTCATATCAAAATTCTTTAAAAATTTTATTTGAGGAACTAAAATTTTCTATTATATTCTTCATTATATGTATGATCTCATAAAATAGCATTTTCCCGATAATTTAGTTTCGAAACTCTTATTTTCTTCCAAATATTATACTTCAGGTGCATAACCAAATATTCAAAAATAGATCAACTTAGCTGAAATTCCTTATAGTACTATCTTATCTGTCATTTTAGTCTTCTGCTTCTAAAATTGAATTTCTCTTTTTGATTGATCTCTCAAAAATTCCATTTCAAAACCATCTGTTGCTTCAAATACTTCCCACGAATTCTATAATTTCGAATGATAAATTAAAACAAATTTATTTGGCATTATATAAACTTCTATCTTTGTTATTAGAGTTTAAGCGTATAATGATTCAAAAGCTTAGAAAAATTTTAAAAATCAGTAATTGTGAAATGAAGGAAGGTAGGATTATGCCATTTGCATAAAAAAGACTGAATTGAAAGCACACATCTTTATAATGAAATAAACAATTTATTTGCAGCATAGCTTTCAACTTAAACATCCTTGTATTTTTTCAGCTACACTTTTCAATGTAAGACAATCATCGGATTAGTCACATAGAAAAGTTTAACATCCAGGAACAGAAGTTCAGATGAAAAATATACTTTATCACGAAAGTAATTATATTTCCCACATCATTAGAAATAGTATTTTCCAGTTACGAAATATACTATATCCACGCCTGACATTCGTGTGTGACATAAATTTATTTTTTTAGTTAATCGAAATATAGTTTTAGCATAATATAAAATTTAAAACAACATATATTTTTGGAAATGCACTCTTTTAGGATAAGACTTTCATTGGAATAGTGTTTTTAAATGTTTAATATGCCTTTTTCCAATAGGGAATACAAGTGTTCACAAGAAACATACTTTTCTTAAAAATAACAATCATTTCTGCGTCATTATCTGTTAAATATTCAAACATGTTGTTTTATGCTTCGGGAAATATGATATCATCACCTGACAATCGTGTATGATATAGCCTCATTTTTTTTAATAGCTGGTAATCGAATAGTGTATAGTGTATTATTTAAAATATCATTTTTTTTTCAGTTTCAAGAGCTGTATGTTGCAGAGGTTACAATAATTCATTGGAATAATGAAGTAAAGAGGTTTAACGTATAATATGTATCATCTACCTGTCAGGATTTCCAATGAGAAACAGTAAGTGAAATTTTTTAACTAATAATCTGTCTTATCACAAGAAAGGATTTTTAATATATCATGAAATGTGATGCTTAATCACTAAACGATATCTGGACCATGGATGCAAAATGCTACTAAACAAAATATGTTGTTTTTATTTAATTTATTTATTGGTATGTAATGACTGTATTAAAAAAACTTATAATGAAACTATTTAAAAACTTTAAATTAATTTAAATCGTTTTCTTAAATATAATTATTTTGAAATTACACTAAATCTATTTTATAATGGATGCCATAATTTTGAAACGAAATCAAATATTTTTTTTTAGAAATGAAAACGATTATAAATGGCAACTTAGCTAAATTTTCTATTGGGAACATCAATTTGGAATCTATTTATTTATTTGCTGCACTTTCACTAGGATTACTTGGATCATGTTGCAAAAAAATTCTTAAAATCGTAAAAATTGAAAATCAGTGCAAAATATTTCTGAAACTTCTTAGAGAATTTTTGAATAAAACCTGATGTTTTTTAAAATTAAATATTGCTTGATATTTTTTTTAAATTAAATATTGCTTGATATTTTTTTAAATTAAATATTGCTTGATATTTTTTTAAAATTAAATATTGTTCAGTTGAGAACGTTTTAAAGCATAATGCTTTTAGAAAATTCACGAAATGGTACTTAGATTTAGATATAAAGTAAGCTTACAGGTAGTATTTATGAAAAGATTTCAAATCTTAAGATGAACAAGTAAAAAAGTAAATTTTGGTGCTTTGGAAATTTACGACATCAAGTCCCATTCCTTTTTTTACACACATGAGGAATACTCTTTTTTTTATGTATTCACTCCCTTCATAAAAAGTATGTAACTTTTCATTCCTTTATTGGTTTGGAAAGCATTTCAGATTTATGGAAGAACATAAAAATGGTTTGCATTTATTTTATCAGGGGATATAAAAAATTTGGAACGAAATTTTCAAAAATCTATGCACTGGTCCTTTGCATACATTATATCATTGTCGTCGTCAGTGATTCCATAGCTTAGATTAAATACTGTTCATCTTAAAAAGTTAGCTTTATCTATTCTTATTGACACATCTCCAATTAATTAATTTAATAAGAATAAAACACCTATCGTTTCTGTTAATTCTTCAACTTTCGATTTTTCTCTTGGATGAAAGCTTTGCCCGTGTTTTGAAAGAATGATATTTCTAAATACATGCTCAATCGGCTAGGCATAACATGCCATACACAATTTTTGAAATATTAAACGTTTAGGTAACTGTTGCTCAACCACAATTTTGTTATGAAGTTGCAATTTTGCTTCCCAGCTCAATTAGTATTGAAGGCAGTTTCCTAGATAGTTCTTTTGGGTGATTACTGAGTGTTGACACAATTACCTCCGGCCTTTGGAGATAAACTTGACAGCCATCTTGTGATTTCGGTGAAAAATCTAAAATTTCAGAAAGTACAAGAACCTTGGCGATTGCTTCAATAGGACTCGAGTTATCGTCCTATTGAAGCAATCTTAGGACTATAGTTATGCCTAAATGTCTATACACTGCCCACAAATATAGAAAGGGGAAAGACGAAATATTCAGTCGAATATTGAATCGATAATGAGTCGTAATTTGAGTTCAACTCTAGCGAATAGTCAGCCGAGAGTAGAAGACGATTAGATAGATGGATAGTTGAGCGAAGTCTCTTTTCTGCATGTTTTCTCTGAGTGCTTTGTGTTGTTATAGTTTTATTTTATTATTGATTTGCTTTTTGTGTGCTGCTATTTATTTCAAGTACTGTCCTGGTGTATGTGTTAGCTATGTGCTTTGTATTTCTACTCGTGATTTTGTACAGAAAAAAAAGAGTCGTTATTTGTTGTTGATCCTAGTGGACTTTTCTCATCGTGTACCCACTTCATCTGATTCGGAGTTTGGAGAGTTTCAGTAGCCTCAGTAATAGAATTACATTAGAAATGTCTATGAATTTTCAAACTATGTTTTATTACAATGAATGAAATTTATATCTGCACGATAAATATATAGCAATTCTGATAGTTTAGCTATGCTCACAAATTAAGGAAATTAGTTAACGCATAAAATCGGCAAATTCGAACAGTTATGAGGGTTGGAAGTAGGATCTGTGCTTTATTTTATTATATCACTAGAAAAGGGAGATATGAACTTAGGAGGATAACTCATTTGAGCTTCATGATCTTTCATATGAAACAAAATTTTTCAAGAAAGTTTCCCCATAAAGAATGTATAATAAAGAAGAAATTTTTCTTGAATAATGAGTGAAAGTGGAAGACAGATTATCATTAATATTTAAGCCCGGGCTTATAAGTTTCCATGTAAAATTTGAAAAAAAAATTATCAATCGAACAGAAGAATAGGGCGGGAATCCAATTCTTTGATATTTCTACTATATATATATATATAATATTATTAAAACTACCTTATAACTTATAATTATATCTTCTCATCCCCATCTATTTAAAATAAATAAGTAAGAAATTTATTTTCTGTCAAACAATTGTTTCCAAACTCAAACACTATGCCATTGCAAAATGTCATAGTCACATGTCATTACAAAGTAGGTCAGATTGCGTCGGGCAGCAAATTTTCACAGTAAGAATTTAGTTTCATACTTGATCATTTTAGATTTCAGATTTATTTTTAAATTTATAAAATCCAAATTAAAAACAATTAACCTTTGGAGCCAGGATTGATTTATCTCATTTCCAAGTAATAGTAACTATTAAATGATGATGCGATATGTTTCAAAGGCGAAATATTTATTCCGCATCGGAGACGAGTGCAGCTATTAACATTTTCAAATTTATAAGAGCATATAATAGTAAAGGAATATTACTTGAGATTAAACAGATTTTATTTGTCCTTTTTTTTCATTTTGTTATCTTGATTACAAAGTTCTTTTTAATTGTTTATTTTTTTAAAACAGACAAGAATATAAGACAATACCATACCATTTTTTTATATCAATTTATTTATTCGTAACAGATATATTCATTTAAAACATTTATTGGATGACAAATAATAACACTTTTAAGTAAAATATTTGTTGTTGACAAAATCTTATATTTGTACATTAATATTTTTATTTTATTTATTATTCATATTCTTAATATATAATTTATAATTCATTTTGATTAATATTATGACATTTCGAAATAAATGTTTCTCATTACCACATACCTTCACGCTTAAGGGTAATTAAATAAATAAATTAACTTATAATAAATTCCTGAAAACATTAAAATTAA
This sequence comes from Argiope bruennichi, assembly GCF_947563725.1. Taxonomy (NCBI): domain Eukaryota; kingdom Metazoa; phylum Arthropoda; class Arachnida; order Araneae; family Araneidae; genus Argiope; species Argiope bruennichi. Next base: position 42,184,177 of record NC_079158.1, on the reverse strand, counting down.
TTCGATAACAAGTAAAATATCCATCATATTAGGAAATGAATATAAAACCAACTATTAAATTACGTCTTTGTAAATATGAAACTTATTGATATCTTGTCTTAAATGATGAGGTTTATAAAAATTTCGTAAAATGAAAACTATGCAAAATTACCCATAAATATTATTTTATCAATTAATAGATCGTAAGCGAAATATCCTTTATTTTCTTTTATAGTTATAATTTTTATGTCTAATATGTTTTGGCGAATTTACTTCATTTGCACACCATTTTATTTCATATGAGAATATGCGAATTAACAATTAAATTACTCATATTGATATTTCACAGCAATCCTACGCATGGATATTTACGCAAGATATTGATTGATGTAGCTACCAGAAATCTGATAACCTGGATTATTCATCCAAGAACATGCCACTTGATGATGCGGGCAGAGAGTTCTGTTACATTCACATTAATACCTGTGCCGAGTAACAGCATATGTAATTACGCTTTAATCAGCCATACTTCGCTTCATTATTGTAACACATGTTTGCAGATTCGCGTTCGATTGCTGCAGATAGCACCGGAGCAAGTACAGGCGCTTTGAACAGAATAAACAAGTTTAAAATCGAACTTGGTAATAGATTAATAAATTTTCAATGAACTCAGTAATAATGTACAAGTCATTTTTGAAAGGAAATCATGAATCATTTTTCGCTTTATTTTAAATTTAATCCACTAACTTAGAACATTTTTTTTACCATCTAAACAAAATATTGATATTAGTTTTTAGAGTACTTGATATCAATTGTTTCTTGGTAATGACTCGAAAATAATTATCAAATATTGCATTAAGGTATGCGGTTAAATTTGGAATGAATGTTTTGAGAAATATAAACATTTTTTTTTTTTTGCTTTTAAATTCCAGATATAATACATATGATACAAAACATATCAATTACGAGCTAAAAGTAGTTATAAAATGATATAAGTATTTATTTCTTAGCTTAAAGAAAAATATATAACAATCTTTCTCAATCATTTCTGCAAAGTTTTTAGATATTTTAAGAAGCGCATTACCTTAGATCTTGATGTAAGGAAAAAAAAATATTTTTATTCAATCTTTAAATGCTGGTGTGATAATTAATTTTTATCACATTATGAAATTCTAAAATAGTGTAAAAACATTTTTAATTTTAAAACATTTTACAATTTTGCGAGAAATTCGGAAAATCTTTAAAAACTGCTGTACCAAGTTAGGTAAGATTTTTTTTATTTTTTTCATTTTCAAACAAGAAAATATTGAAATAAAATTTATAATTTGTGAAAATAGTATTTAAAAATATAAAGGAACTAATTGCAAATGATCCAAAAATAAAAAATAAATAAATAAAGCTCAAAGAATGAACATAAAAACTAAATTCAAAAGCTTTTATAAAAACATGTTTATAAATTAAGAATTAATTAATTAAAATTAAATTAATTAACATGTTAAATAACGCATGTTTATTGAATTAAAAAAGCATTCGATATGCTGAACAAAATTCGACTTTTTAACACATTTATTTATTTAAAACATAATTAAGGAAAAGAAAACATTCATTTAAAATTATTTCATTGCAGATTCTTTATTTCAAATCGGATCATAGAAATCACCAATATAATAATAGAAAAACGAAAACAAAAACTGAAGGAATTGAACCACTTGCATAAATTAGCAAATACAAACTTCAGAGCAGAAAATTTCAATATTAAACCAATTATTAAGTATTTTTATTGAAATAAAGTTTAATGATATTCCTTTAATCTTTTTTTTTCAAATATTTTTTTATAAAAATGCTAATCACAAGAAATTAGTAAAATATTTTTTAAAAAAATAATTTTTAGAAACATTAAATTAAAAGTTGCACATACTTTAGTTGCATTAAAAAAAGAAACAAAGCAGAAGTTGTCAGATTATCAATAACATAAAATATTTGATTGTATAGATCAAGTATCAAACGATAAATCCTTTTTAACTTAAAAAAAAAAAAAAAAAAAAAAAAAAAAAAAAAAAAAAAACTTTTAGCTTTTATTGACAATGTATTAATTGCATTAGAAAATTATCCATTAATTTGAATACATTAAATAAAATATGCTTTTATATGTCTTGCTAAAGTATTTAAACTGAAAGGGGAAAAAAATAATGATATAGGAAATACCGTTTATTTATGGGCAAAATTTAGCATTTTCAAAATCTTAAAACATCACTATCTTCAGCTATGTATAAACTTTAAATATTTTCCTTTTCTCTATTCGATATATTAATATAATCTTTGCAATATAATTTAAGCTCATGGCATATAATCTAAGAAGTAAGACATGGAAATACTTTTAAACATTACTTACTTCTAAACAGAAACTAAATTCAAAGTAATATAGTAGTTTTTTAAAAAGACATGTAGGTAGGATGTATCAGTAGGGTGATTAAGCTTATGAAATTATATTGTCGTTTTCTGTGTAAAATAAAAAGTATTACTTTGACACTAAATAATGTAAAATTAAAAATAATTTCTTAATATTACTTTAACACTTTGCTGAAATATTTTAACCTGTAAATAGCAATAACATTATTAACTATATTATTTATGAAATATTCTTGCTAAAACTCTAAAATAAAAGTCTATAATATTAAGCTTATGAATAAAGCGCATTAATGAATAGTTAAATAATTTGTTGTAAAGAAAATAAATATATTTTATTCTTTTGTAATATTTTCGGAGATAATGTTTAACATTTTTGACATAAGAACCAAGCTTAGTTATTTTGCACAATACTCTCGATAACATATGGAAATTCATCTGTTATTCTTTTATGCGCACCAGAATTTTGACATTATATGAAAAATATTTTTAAAGAAAAGTTTGATATATTCGTCATTAATAAAAAACTGATTTTCAAAAGTAGGAGAAAAGATTTCTAGTTATAAAATTAAATTATGATGATATGAAAAAAATCTTGGTTAAAAACAATAAAAAAAATAATAAAAATTTTATTTAATTTGTTAAAGTTACATTATATTAATATTCATTTTTCCTAGATCAAACAAATTAATTTTTCATGTTTCGCTTTGTTTATAAAGTATAAAATAGATGAAATCGTACCTTGTTTTAAATTAAACTTTTTCAAGTAAATATTCTCAATTTTCCATTACAATATTTCCCCTCATGACAATTCAATAATTAGCACTTTTTTAATTTTGTTTCAAATTATAAGATAATACAAAAAAATTATAGATCAAATATTATATTAATTGAGAACTTATTATTAAATATATCAATTGAGATTAATTGAACTCACAAATTAAAAACAAATTGATTAAGATGAATCAACTCAAAAGTTTTAACACAAATCTTGCATTAAATGTTTTTCTTATTCTTCAGAGTATCATGATGACTTGATTTAAAATTATCTGAAATTAAGTTAAATTACAATACAAATTAAATCTTTTAATGATTTCACATTTTCTCTTTTAACAAAACTTTAAATAAAGTTCAATTGCATATTTGATTTAGTGATGAATATAACTTAACTAGTAAATATTTCATCGATTAAATTATTTATTCGTGATTCATATAGTTCAGGTCGTTCAGTACTTTCTTCGAGAATAAAATTAATTGCAAATTTCATTCAGAATGTTGAGTTAAGTTTCATATCTAATTTCAATTGGTCGTTTATTGATTCATCATATTTCTCCATCTAATCAAACTTATTATTCAGATACAGTGGAGACTTTCAGTATGATAAATCCTTTTAATATTTCTCTTTAGAAACAGATTGAAAGCCAATAAATAGAAGTTGGAGAAATTTATTTGACACAAAATAATTATAAAATTCCAGATGCATTTGTACTCGAATCCATATTGAATATTTAATATCAGGTAAATCATTTCAAATCTCAAGTAATAGTAAAAGATGTGTCTGCGTAATTTTACACTCGCCAAGATAGAACGTTGAAGTAGTACACATTGCCTTGAATTTAAACATATATTTTTTGCAATCTTACAGGAAATACTTGAAATTAAAATATAATTATTATTTAATTATTTTATACAAAGAGAAAAAAAAGGCTATTTTTTATTTGTTTTGGAAATTTTCAAATATATTTATTTGTAAAAAGTTTGATTTCTTTTTTTTAAAAATCTTATGGGATCTGAGTATTTATAGAAATCATTTTAATATTAGAAAAATGATAATTTTTCTAGCTCTACTTTTACGTTTCTTTCGCATGTAAAGGAGGCTCATATCGGACCAGAATTGAAATCCAGTTACGCGTAAAAATTTTTAAACAATCGGAAGTTAACATTGCCAGATTACTTCTGAATAATTATAAAGTATCTTGATAACTACGCCATCTAGTGAAGTATAATAAACTATTGTAATCGACCAGCAGTTTGATTTAGTGTAGCGAGAGATAAATTTGGTCGATGATGGATTTCAGTCATTATTTCTTACCGCATTTTCCACTTGCATTAAAAGTCGATGCTTATCTCAAAGTTATAATATATGAACCTGTAGTTTCTTACTTGAAGCCTTATACATGTATTCAAAATCTACAAAAAATTAAATTTTATAAAAATATTCTGATGTTCTTACATTGACCAAGAGAGTTAAATATCATTTTAGTTCCCGTAGAACATCAATTTTAGAACTGAATAAATTAAAATGATTTTGAACTGATAGTGTGACTTGATCCTGAAAATAGATAAATATTTAAAGGTCAAATAAGGATAAATAATATATTTTATGATAAGTTTATATCTTTTTATAGCTTCATCACTAATCTTCTCTTTCAAATTGTCACACTATATTATTAATAAATCGTTTGACACTTTACATAGTTCGAATGAAATCCTAATCTTGGTCAAATACTTATTTAAATATTTCGAATATATTCTGATTTGAAAAAAAACAACGACCCAATCTGTTTACTCATGTATGTATATTTGAACTAGGAAAATAAATAAAAACAAGTGGAAGTGCATAAGAGATATGTCGCAAGGATTTACTCATATAAGAGCGACTAATATGTGTCAAAATTTGGTTTAAATACCTCTAAGAAATAGCTATTGTTATTTCCTTTCTTATTATCATCTTTCTGACAAAGATGATAATAACTTAGACCTTTAACCTTTGTATATCATCTTAGTAAAAACATTGTGCGATTATGTTTAATTTGTATTTAATATAAATTAGTCGTTTTTAAAAAACATCCTATGAACAACATTTTGATCTACTTTTTTATATTTGAGAACGTTAAGGAAAAACGCAACATTGGTAAAAGAAATTTGGTAAATGATCTTGACGCGATATTCAAAATCTGTATGAAATTCAGGGCTTAGTTGTTTAGAAAAATTAGTTACAATATCCATAATCAATATTCCTTATCACACTTTTCAGACTAAAACAAAATGAGGTGTATTGTGTAAATATAGAATTCCGTTAACTTAATCAGATAAATAAAATCCCATTGATCTATAAATCTCAAATGTATGTTTTTCTTTATTCGAGGATTTAAGGAACTATGTTTCGATATCGACTAGAAAAAACTTTTTTGTAATTTTAGAAAAGTAATTTTTAATTTGTAAGATTCATTTGTTTACTAGACAATTTTCAGATTACGCTAAGGATTCCAAGTCCACGGGTTTATTTGATGTATTTTCAGATTACGCATAGATTGCCAAGTTCTCTTATACATAAGATGCTCAGATTTTGGCAGTATGGTTGCTTTCCGGTTTACTTAGTGCTTTTCAAATAATAGCAAAAACTTCCTTTATATATATAGGATAACAAGTTCTTCTACGATGACTGGCGACTTCAGTTGGCTATGATTTGCATTTTTTCGATTTATTCCAAGAGTAAAAATAAATAAATGAACACAAAAAATTGAAATTTGCTGTAGCAAATTTTATGTTATCATTTAAAAACATTAATATTTTAAGTCATTGTTTGTCTTAATTAATTTAAGTCATTAAACAGTTTAAACTGGATTTACGCAGTCACGTGACTATCAGATTACGCATGCGCCGATATTTAAAAAAACGATGTTTTTTATTATTATTATCTAAAAATCATTCGAGCTCTAAAACTTTATTTCAAGGCCATTTATTTATTTATTTTTGAAAATCCGATTTAAACTGGTTTGGAATAATCACATGACTATTGTATTGTGCAATCGTCAATTTTTAAAAAAGCGATGGTTTTTTTTCTCTCTCTCCATCTCAGATCGTTTGATTCCCAAAACGTCTAGAAAAATTGAAAATTTAAAAAAATATATATAGAGAGAGAGTTTTTGATAATTCTCTGATAACTCTTCTCGCTGTTTTGCACTCATTTGCAATTTCTTCTCAGTGCTTCTTCAGGCGATAACTTCTTACGGACCTGCCTTTTACTGGCCAGAAAGAAGAATCGGATAAATGACGGACATTCGTGCCAAGCTGTGACTTTTTGTTGGTTATAAGTTGCCAAATGTGACAAAATTTTTTGTCATCTTCTAATAACCCTAAAAGTGAAAAATTGATGCCTCAAAAGGATAAATCGCCACTTTTCCGCTCGTGTATTTTAAGGATTCAAAATCCCAAACTAAAACAACTTCATGTTCTCACATGGTTAAAAAAAGAATCCCAAAATCTCTGCCCCTGATAAACATTGATAATAAATGCATCTGCATTTAGAGTAAATCTGTTACTTGATGAGCTACCGAAGAGATGATAAGAGACATTAAGTATAGCATTTCAGATAAGATGTCCAGCAAATTACTTATGGAATAACTGCAATAATATTCCAGGAAAACTATATTATCCAATAAAAATAGGATCCGAAGTTCAGGTGATCATTCGAGAAATACCGCAAAAGATGCTTAGCGACTTTCCTTTTATGTAGCTCCAAATAGCGCCGTAAAGAAAATGCCGAAGAAGATTTTCTCTGATAGCGGAGCTGTCTCAAAAGGTGCGATGATGAAGAAATACTGATTGGAGCAAAGAAACTTTTTTGTGAGATATTCTGCAGTTCTTAAGAAGATTCTGCCCTTGGGGAAGAAATGTTAGAAATTCCTTTTGTTTCGCTTTGAGATAAAAGGAAGAGGGACAGAACGTGGAATTAATCCAAAGATCTTTAAATCTTGTTTTGTGTGGTCTTTCATGCCATGAATTTTGTTTTATCCTCTGTTTGACATTTTATAACATCAATAATTAAATATATATCGATTCAATTTGTAAAATATTTGATAAATGAAATAGCCATTTTCATTTATATACAGCGACTCTAATAATAACGCCTCCTCCTAAGAATTTCAATGCAAATTTTCTAAGTAGCAATCGTAATTTTATGTGCATGGAAGTCCATTTTATTTTTTAAAAATAAATTTAATAATTAAGTAATTTTTAGTGATATGTGGTTGAAATGATATTTAACTAAGAGAGATTGTTAAGCTTCTTTGGATTCTATTTCTAAACACTTTAAATATGCGCAATAAATTGTATATCTTTATATACCTTATATAAGAAAAGAAAAAATTCTTCATATGTCTGTTCTTATTAATACTGTGGGCATTTTTATATTTGTTTGCTATAGCATGGAGAAAGAGGATTATTTTCGCAATGAGGTTCTCAAATAAATCAAAAAAAACTTTGTGCACGAATCATTCAGACTCCTGATTATTTAAGTGAGCACGAAGTTGAAGAAACTAATATAAAAGAAATTGAAAGAAAATGTATATATGTAAAAAACATAAATATAAAAAAAACCTAATCTGGGAAATTTAATATAAAAATAAAAAAATGAATGCAAATATAATAGCAAAATTAATATAAAAAGAATCATAAATAGGAAGCATGTAGAATGTAAAAAATGTGCATAATTATAACTGAAAAAGAATTCTTATACTCAACTTGAAAAAATAAACAAACAAGGAAAAAGGAATTCATTACACTTAAAAAAATTAAAATTAAAATTAAAAATACGCAAATTGAAAAAAAAGACAATAAAATATTGAAAAGATGTGAAATAGTTAAAGTTTATGAGGCTTTAAAAATAGTCATTATTTATATGAAACTATATGTTGAATAATGTGGTGCAAGTTAGTTAGATCTAGATTGAGCTTTGAAAATGTCTTTCTCATTCTGAAGAAGATGCATCAGGTAACCAAAAAGGTTTTATCATTATTTGTAGAAAGAAAGCAGATAGGAAACAAATAGAAAATAACACAATTCGTTTATCAAAATGACCATTCTCGCATTGAGTAACCTTTTCCCAATGGGAAAAAAGCTTATAAATTCCATTTTTATAAAAAGGCGCGATCTTTAGAAAAGGTGAAAAAGTTCTCTAATTCAGTTTCGATAGCCTAGATATTTCTGAAGGGTCGATTTTGCAAATGATTATCTAAACTTTAAAAGGAGTGATAGTCTGATGATTTAATGTCAAGGGAATAAGGTAGGTGCAAAAAGTTTCCATCCAAAAGTTTGAACTGAGTTAGAGATCACACGCACATAGTCGTGTAGAATAGGACGCCTTTACGTCTTGCTAAAGCTGGCTTTTATTTCAAAAACGATTAGTGAACTCGACTTAGTTAAATACTGTAGACTTTAGCATTAAAACTCTGGCCATATGGTAAAATTTTATAGTGAATAATTCAATTTGCAAGCCACTATACACACAATAAAACCTTCTGCAGATGGATATTCGGTTTGCTGGTCTGTGGCACAGCCTCAGGGGATGACAATCAATGATGCGATGTTTTTGGATTTCTGTCTAAGGGCCACTTCTCATCACATATAAAAAAACGGTCAAGAAATGGTTCCATTTGGTGGTGATGAATCTATGAGGCAAATGCCTCATCTAATCAACAGCCTTTCACCACGTTCTTCAAATTGAATCTAAAAATGTATTAGGTGAAAGTGATTGAAAAAATAATTTTAACTGTCTTCAAGGAATACATTTTTCTTGCTGCATAACCTTTTTTTGCTAGAATATAGACTGCTTTAATGTCCTCATAATTGATGGGTTTTTCAAAGGAATTATTTACAGAGTAGAAATTTTCATATGAGACATGCATACAAACTATTTTTCTTTGGAGATAGACACTGAGAATTCTCAACATATAGCATCTTACTTAAACAATGAATGATTGTAAGATGATAAAAATTATAGAAATTAATTATGAAACAAACATGTAATTTATGTGTACATAATTTAGGGAAGAGATTAATCATTCGCATATTTTTTTTATATTTTTATTACGCTTTCTAGTTCTGAAACTGTTTAGTGGAATGCTTATGAGCTGCAGTCCATTAATTATAGAAGTTTTCTTCATATAATTATTTTTAAATGTTAATTATTTAACCAACTTTTTTATAAAATTGACTATTTTCATTTCGACAAAAACCACACTTCTATTTGAGAATATAATTTTGTATAAATATTTTTAATAAAAAAGACGATAATTGAACTCAAAGGTTATGGGCTATAAATTTTCTAATGAATGATAAGAGAAATCAAACAGAAGAAATGGACAAAAATATTCGGGAATACTTTTTTAATATTTTTTTCAATTAAATAAAGTAATAACTTTGAATTAACTTCAGAATTTTAAAAAGTACATACATTCCAATAGAAATGAACGTCAGATTAAATATAAACGTCCAAAAATGCTTCGAAATATATTAAATTTACTCTTTTATGTAATAGGAAATACTGGCTTATAAAAAAACCTCTTTAGTTTTGATCTTCCTGTGGAGCTGTTTCAAATTCTGAATTATGAGAAAAAAACTGATTTAAACTAAAAAACTTTCTTAAAGGCTGAAATTTTCCAAAATTAGAGAATACGTCAAAGTTATTTTCATTTCACTATTTAAATTGAAATAGTGACTATAAATAGAGAGATTACTAGAAATCAATCAGATTTTGTCTGTGTATTCTGTTGTAAGAAATGGTGAAAGGAAATATTTTATAAAAATTTTAGGCAATGTGCAGTTGCTTCATTTAGATTTTTAAAGGTTTTTAATTTGTTAAGAAATAAAACTTTAGATTTCGAATTAACTGAAATTGAATTTCATAATTAATTAGTAAATATAAAAAGCTTCAAAAGTAAAGAGACGCATTTCATACTACAATTGCAATATTGATTTTTTATATTACGAATTTTCTTTGTTAAAAAAACATTTAAATAGTATTCTTTAGTATTTAGTATTTTTTTTTTGTATTGCAAACAAAATACTAAAAGCATTTTCACTATTACCCATTTTAATGATTGAAATAAAAAAAAAAAGAATATCTACAATCATTCATTTTTTTTACTTTATAGTTCGAAAGCATCAATTCATTAAAATCATTAAAAGCTAGAACTGAAAATATCTATTGATTACAAAGAGAATGAGAAATTAATGCTAAAGTTTAATTGAATTTTGCTGCAATGCTATTTGTATTTATTACTTATTGGAAAAATATTTTTGTTTATTATTTGTTACCTAAAGATCAGCTACTTTAGTAGTACACATATAGTGTATAATATTTTATGATATAAAACAACATTCGCAATATTGTATAATATAGTTTAACATTGAATAATGTCATATGATATCATACAAAATTGTGCTACTGACTGTGCTACCTGGCTAATGATATACGTTTCTCCTTATAGTTTTTCAACTTAGAATTAGCTTTTTATTATGACTTCTAACTATTTTATTTTGATGTTGATTCAAAAAATAATTATAAGAGAAAAAGCACAGCAATTAGACACAAATACTGCAATGCAAATAATTTCCGGAAGAAAGAAAAAATAATCACTAAATTCAGCTAATTTAATATGATTTTCAACATACCCTTCTCTAGAGTGGCTTCAATGATATCCTGAGGAAAAACCTTTCCTCCAACGGAACAGGAGATCATGGTCATGTGATGTAACAGTAAATACCGCAAAAAATGCTTACCAACGCTCCTTCCATGAAGCTTCAAATGGCTCCGTAAAGAAGATACCAACCAATATTTTTTACATTAGCTTCTCGTAAGGCGATAATGAAAAAAGTACCGACTGAATCAAAGATACTTTAACGTGATACTAAGCAATATTTCTATGGATACTCTACGGTAAGACTTATCATAAACTCCTGTTATTTTGTTACTCAAATACTGTAAAGCGTGGATAAAAAAATATTCAATTGCGTATTTTTGTCAATGTTAACTTTGTAATATAATTTTTGCCGCTCTTTTATTTCGCAATATATACAATTTTTAATTTGAAGTAAGCTGCTTCAAATGGATTTATATTCTTTTAGTTCCATCAACCAAATAACAAGGTGAAATATTTTCTTTTAAAAATGCAATCCATAAATTATTTAATAGCTTAAAAAGTCAATCTGTGCGAATAAACTGGTCACCAAAGACGACTAGCCCATATAATTTCCTTAGAATACGAAATATAGTCACTCATATGGCTCACTAATATTATGTAACAAATTAAATCTGGAAAATACGATATTTCTCGAATCATTTAAACCTGAGAAATATTATCTATTTTTAGTGGTATTTCTTGGAAGGTTAATAAGTCAAATAAAGAAAGGTATAGACAAAATATTACAGAAACATCCAAATTGTTGTTATCCGTACCTGCAAATCAGTTAAACAGCTAAATGTAGCGAATTAAAATGTAACAGTAAACGAAAATATGTGTACTTCTTTAATCATTTAATTCTTGTGTACAAAATAATACGCTGTGCTATTTTATACATATTTGTAGTTTTGTTACATTTTAATGCATTCATTACATTACTACATTCGTTTAGTTCATATGTTATATCGAAATAGGATGAAAAAATTTCAATAAGGTAACAAGACCTTTTATGGCGTTTTAGCTTTTATGAAATAAATTTATCGTTTAAATATCGTCTTATTTATTATTTATTAAAAAAAAGAAAAAAATAATAAATATCTTCTTCATTTCCTTATTTCGAAAGTGATTAAATGCACCTGGATAGTTTAATAAAAACCTGTCAAATAAATATAAATGAAAGAACAGAAATATTTATTGTTAACATTATGTAAAACTTGATAAGAAATTTTCAGTAGCTACACGTGTTTTAATGCTTTTCATCGTATATTTAATATTACTTGGTGACAGATTCAGCGACAAAATAGATATTACTAGAAACTTCGAGAATTTTAGCTCCTTTTTACTCCAAATGATACTGAACTTCAATTCCACTAAGTCTAAAGTCGCTTGTAGTGGTAAATGTAGCTTGTATGGTGTAAAAACAATCGGCATACCTCAATAACGAACGACGATTTTTATTAAACACGAAGGACGCGAAAACAAAGGCGACAGATATATACAGTCAAGACGAACACAGGCAATACACAGCAGCACACTGCAACAAACAGTAGCCCACAAGTAATAATCGATAGTAATAACGACCACAGCAAGCAAAGCGACCAGACAGGATTCATCAGAAGGAAATAATCTACGTAGCCTCTCCAAATGTCTGCAATTCTCCACTGTCTTCCCGCTTTAGTTGTAACCAACTGCCAACACACTACTGTGCGATTGGCTACTCCTCAGAGGATTCGAGGCTGTTTCCACAATAAACACCAGGGCTCGGCACACAGCTCAGTTTAACAATCGCTTGAGCTCCACACAGCGCTTGTTCCTTTGCTGGAATATTCCGCCGTTGCTTCGTTATCCTCTCGACGACTCGTTTCATGACTGCGACTAATTGCAGCTTGAGACTGCCGGCCTGGGACGTTGAATTCCTGGGACTTGGACAAAGAAGGATCTGGACCAATCAGGTGAATATCGGATTCTATTGGATGAATCGTTGAAATTCTTGAAGTTTCCAGTAATACCTATTTTGTTGTCAAAGTCACCGAATTCGTTGCCAAATCACCAAATGGTTGCCAAGTTTGTCGGAATGCTATGAGATCACTGATGCGGCACCCGATCAGCACCCAACAGAGTTGATCATAAAACGGTCTTTCCATTGATTGAACTAACCGTGCTGGGAAGCGAAATAACAGGTTTGTAACATTATAGATTGTCAATTGATATCGTTAGTTCATTATTATATGAGGTCTCAAAGTACGCATTAAAATATGAAATTCTAATGGAGAAACAGATTGTGGTTTGATCCATTTCAAACAACTAAGAGATAGAATTAAAAGTTCCTTTCTATAGCACTGAAGTTACTTTTTTTTTCATTACAATTAACCATTGCCATCAAGTATTTAGCGTCGCAGTTCGATAACCAACAAACCTATGTGGTGAATCATTTGGAAGTCAAAAAGATTATCCCTGCGAGGAAATAAAATCTGAATTTGCAAAATTAAAAAAAAAAAAAATACTCTGCAGTATGCTATCTCTACTAACATGATGTTGAAAAAAGTTTAAACGATTGCTTCAAGACTGACATTTGAATAAAGTTATATGAGAAATACATCCACCATGTTGTACTGAATAAAGGTTTTATATTTCTTCTTTCATACCCACTTTAAAGAAGCTTAAAATCCCAACCTACATGTAAACTCAGATAAAGCTTTTAACGTTAGATTTAGTTCGACTCTCCTGAGTTGAAGCACATCTTGTATACTTAAAGATCCACTCTAAAAGGTTGTTAAACAAACAGCTTTGCAGGAAGTTTTCGCCTTTTTTTCCCCCAAGATTTGTTTGTCAAAAGAATGCGAATGTTTCAAGAAGATTATACTGTAGTTTAAATCCTAAGGATATAAAGCAAACTTGTCAGACGTGAAAGATTTCGATTTGGAATGTTGACATTTGTGCGCAGAACCTTCCATGTATTTCGAATGTTTACTTTTATTGAAACTAGTTCAGAATAAAAGAGGAAACGAAAAATGTATTCAATAAGAAAATAATTTTGCACAGCTTTTTTTAAAAAAATTTTATATCAATTAATCTCAGCAATAAATAGCTTTTCAAAGAGTTAAAATACAAATTTAGCGTTTTTTGACATTCTCCAAAAACATTTATCCATATGATTTTCGAATTTAATTCTTTTTTAAATTAATAAAAATTATTATTTAAAACTCGAGTATTTTGATAAAAATTGCTTAAATTTAAAAACTAGAAGGTTTTATATTAAATTTTATTTTATATAAAACCTACCATGTATTTCGAATGTTTACTTTTATTGAAACTAGTTCAGAATAAAAGAGGAAACGAAAAATGTATTCAATAAGAAAATAATTTTGCACAGCTTTTTTTAAAATTTTATATCAATTATTCTCAGCAATAAATAGCTTTTCAAAGAGTTAAAATACAAATTTAGCGTTTTTTGACATTCCCCAAAAACATTTATCCATATGATTTTCGAATTTAATTCTTTTTTAAATTAATAAAAATGATTATTTAAAACTCGAGTATTTTGATAAAAATTGCTTAAATTTAAAAACTAGAAGGTTTTATATTAAATTTTATTTTATTTACCTTACATTTATTCCAAATTTGATATTGCACTTGTCACTGTAGTTGTTGGTAGTAAAAACCATCAAATGAAAAACATTGGTTCTTTCGAAAACATATTATCATGTGATAGAATGATGTTTTGGTTTGAGGTTTTTGAAGCCACAAAATGCATGGGCACAAAATTGACGATTTATCGATTTGAGGCATTAATTTTTCACTTTTAGGGTTATTAGAATATTATAAAGATGGTTGTTAAATTTGGCAACTTATCGCCAACGAAAAGTAACTACGTGGCGTAAATGTCCGGCATGTACCCGATTCTTTTATTTGGCCAATAAAGGGCCGGGCCGTAAGAAGTTATCGCCCGAAGAAGCATAGAGAATTAAACGGGAATACTGGAATCAACACGAAACAGCGAGACGAGGTATCAAAAGGTATATAATATAATAATATTTTTTTAAAAATTTCATTACTTTTTTTAATTCGCAAAAAATAGAGCTCAAATTTTTTAATAGAAAAAAAAAGATTTTGAAATTTAAAAAAAATATCGTTTTTTTTAAATATTTTTTTGGGCAATGTAATAATTATGTGATCATTGAGAACCAGTTTAAAACATATATATATGCCTTGAGAAAATGTTTCGGGAAAGAAAAAAAACACATCGTTTTTTAACAATTGACACATGCATAATCTCGTAGTCACGTGATTCTTTCTAACCAGTTTCAACTGGTTACTGACTTAAATTAATTAATACCAGTAAGGACTTAAAAATAATGACGTTCCCACATGATAATATGAAGTTTGTGATAGAAGACTTCAGTTTTCTTTTTCTCTAATTTTGTTCTTGTTTTGCTTATTGTTTGACTTGCCGGACTCTGACAATTTTTAATCAAATGTTTATTTTCTATGTCATGTTCCTAAAAATGTAAAAAAAAACATTAATATAATTATAATTAAATTTAGGATGCCAAAAATGACTAGCCAAATTTACGCAATATTCATAAATCGATAGCGTAGATGAATTCGAAATCCCATTAGTCCTGACAATCTAGGTCAACAATCGTTAACTTGATAAAAATAAATCTAATTTTCAGAAAGACTAATTTTCTCCTCAATTAAGTGCAATTATTTACATAATCTAATAGCAATGCATTGACATTCTGACCTCTAAAGGCTTAGCGATCACCAAATTAGCAACATATAAAGACACATTACACAATCTTGATATAAAATGCGATAAAAATAATACATAATATTTTTTATGCTTTGGAAACGCATTTAGTTTATCAATTGTATAAAATGAAGAGGAATTAAAATTTTTGAAATACATATTCAGAATTTTAATAATTATATAAAATGCTTTTAATTTATCCTATCGCAGCGAAAGTGTTTTCTCGATTTCTTTTATATAAAAAAATAATTGGCACATAATTCAGTAAATTGAAAGTTCGAATCAAGTTAATTTGAATCGTTTTTTTATCGATTGTGTATTTTGTACAGTTTTATTTTCTAAATATTTTAACTAATTTATGAATGCGCTTTTCTAAAGAAAATTTCATATTGATATCAGTGTTATAAATTTCACGCTGATATTAATCTATCAAATTGTAGATTACACAACAGCCATTAATGGAGATCACAGAGAAATGAAGAATATAGTAATAAAATTTTCACTTAAATAATTTGTGCAAATTCGAATTTGCTGTTAATAAAAATTTTTGCAAACACTGATCTTTGTTTCTAACTATAAGTAACTGTATAATATAATTAAATGAAGTTGTTTTAAAATCCGCAGTCTATATGCATACTAAATTCATATTTTTCATGAGATAATCACTACGAACTACACAATTTTTAGAATACACATTAAAAAGTGCACTTGCACTTCAATTAATCTAATAAATACAAATGCTACTTTCAAGATTTAATTAAGGTTTGCTAGTTTAACCAAGGTTTTTAAGGAACTGCTTGAAATAAGCAAATTTTGGCTGGGTCAGTAGAAAGTACACATGCACATTTTATTATTTTTAAATGAATTTTGTTGAAAAAAATAATATTAATTATTCATTATCAATTTGTAATATCGTTATTCCCTGTTTTGATTTCATAAGTTAAGTGTTATTGTAATTGTTGTATCTACAGTTCTATCTTACATAAATTAAAAATAATGATCACTTTGGAATCTTCATAGTTTGAACTTAATTTTTGGATCAGAAATTAATATCCAATTTTTACAGGAAAAGGTTTTTTGCAACCTAGTAACTCTTTAGTATATTTGTCATTATCATATATATTAATTTTACACCTTTTCCATTCTTTTAGCTGCTTAGACCTGAAACTTAGTATTGAACAATGATCACTTGGTTGGTAGGACAGTGAAAAATAACAGTGGCAAACATTAAAAATTTATCTTTTACAAATTTCTTTAAAAATGAAACATATATAACAAATATATAGTATTACTTTTTAAGGGGAGATGAAACATAGCTTAAAACTATAATTAATGACTAGATTTTATGAAGGATGTGTATCAGATTCTTGAAACGTCTTGGTTACTATTGGAGAAATACACGTATGTTTTTTTAGACAAAGAGAGATAATTAGAAAGCTATGACATATCTTTTGTGTCTACTTCATGATCGTAATTTTTCATAAACGTGACAGCTGTTAAAGTGATCAGCTTTGAAGAAGTGATAGGGATTTACTGTGATAGAGCATAACTGTCAAATTGGATGAAAATGAAAAGAAGAAGAGATGAACTGGAGGTTACTTTAACAAACAGATTTAATTTTATGTTCAGACAGGACATAATTTGATGATAGTGGCTGTTTATAGCTACTCTAAATATATTGAACACATTAAGGAGAACTACAGATATTGCTCCGTATGTTTTATAATCAAATATTTACCCTAACTTTAGGGGTCAAGTGTAATTCTGTAGCTGACATTTTCTTCTAATACATTATGAAGGAAAAATTAGAAAATATATCAAAAAATGAATAATTTATACAAAAAAAAAAAAGAATCAGAATAAAGAAAAAAAAGCTTGGTTTGATTTTCCGCTCAGATTATGATATAGTATGCATTGATTTCTAAAATTTTCTTAAGGTTCTTGCATTTTATATTTAAAGTAATTCAAATCTAAAATTTTACAGGATATGAAAAATGATAATAACGAAAAAAATAATTCAAATTGTATTTACTATTATTTAATAACGAACTTTACGCAAAGTTTAAATCCAGAATATGATATAAACACTCTTATGTATGATATTTATTTAAAGAAATTTGAATTTTTGTATGCTATTTCTCAAGACATATAGAAAAAGTAATGAAAATGAAAAAAAAGAAAGAAATTTATATGATATGACTAATGGGTTAATATGAATTATTAAGTTATATGGACTATTATTATTGAATTATTAATTAAATACGATAAATCAATTAATAATTTTGCCGGTAATTGTTCATATTAATTGGCTAATGACTAACCGTAATATTACACGCTCAGTTACCAAGGAATTAATTTTAAAAATCTATGAATATATTCTTTTCTGCATATTTATTCTCATCATTTTTAGTCTCATTGTTATAATGGCATTTTAAAAAAATGCAAGTAAATTATATATATTTTTTAATTTACAGAATCTTTAATACTCCGACAACTAACTTATTAAGTGCCTTTTAATCCACCTAAATTTTTAAAGCTTTTTACCATCCATTTTATCGTTACATCTAAACAAATTTACCTTCACTTTATTGGTATATTATTTTATACCAGGAGAACACATTTTCAGAGCATTCAATAACCATTTGCTTTGACTAAAGTAGCCATATAATGTTCAGGGAAGGAAAATATTTGCTAATAAAAACGGTTATGAAAGTTCATTAAGCTTGAAAACGCTTATGTTAAAGGAAAAAATAAAAAATAAGCTAATATATAAAATTCGTGCGTCAACCTATTTCTTTCTCCATTCACGAAGTATTCCAAACTTAATTCTTGCTTGCAAGATAGTTGCCTATTATTTTAATGGCAGAGTGCGTTTTAATCAAATAAATTCGAAGAAAATAAAATTTATGAAATGACTTTGGAACTACATAAAACTCTTATAAATTGTTCGAGAGTTTTTATGCTGATTATAGAAACTGAACTTTGTTCTTGATTTAAATTTTATTCTCAAAGAAACATGAATTTAAGTTAAATTTCGTACATTATTTGAATTTAAGCTAACTCTATTTATTATTATATTGCAAATAACATTTTTAATCAGAAGTTCTTGAAGCAGCACAATCACACTCTAAAACAAGTAAAATCCGGTATACCAATTTTTATATGTGGATCTGAATTCGAAAATCAAGATATACGAAGAATAAGAATAACAACTGCAATAAATATTTTAATTCACAGCTAGAACAGCATTTTTAGGATCAGCAAAAATAATTAAAGAAGAAAATGGATTAAGAAGATTTACTTCTTTTATACAAATTCAATCATTAATTATCAAAATTGTAACATCTTCACAATTCGTTTTAAAGCAATTCTCATACATTCAAACATCATCTAAGACTTTTAATCTTTTACTTAAAGAATGCCTGGAGAGAAATATTAATAAGCGTTCTGATGTCAAAATTATTAGACGTTTTGTCATCTGGAACTTTTGAATTAATCTATGCAACATGTATTCCCATCTTCTAGTTTCCTATTTAAGTACATTTCAAAATAGCAAGAAGGTTCCTGAAACGAGTAATAATCATATCTTTGTTATTGTAAAAGAAAAAATACTTTTGAGAGCAGGCAGGTCCATTAAGAATTCGAGGATGAGAAATCGTCATGTAAACGAATTCTCAATTATCTTCGCGGTTTATTAATGGAAGTATTGACAAATTGTTTCCACTCAAGTGAAAGTCATATGATGAGATGTTCAAAATTATCGTATTGCTATCTGTGGTGCTTGTACTATTCAGATTTTCTTAATGTTCTTGTGGCTAGGCAGAGTCTTCTTTATGATTATGAAAGCCGAGTAAAAATATTATATTTATATTTGAAATTGTACATAGATATGTTGTAACAGTGCTAGCCTTATTCATTGCTTCACATATTTGTATTCTATCGTTACATTCGGTATTTAATTGGCAAAATAAATTACTATGATTATTATGATGAAATATAAAAGGAGAAATTAAATTTCATCTTTGATTATTCGTTTTATCTTAATATTAACATTTTAACCCTTTCTAGGGCCGTGGGAAATATGCTTCCCACCAACTTTATCAATCTTTGTATGAATTTATGTAGGTTGGCATCAGTTCTGACAAATTTTTTTCAGAAAGACAGAAATTTAGATGCTTTAGTTCTTTATCTTACACAAAGTGATGTGTCTTGATTTGTTACTAAATTATTAATTAACCAAATTAATTAAGTAATCAAATTAAATTTATCTAATAAGCTAAATGAATCCCTTTTCTTATTTTAATTTCAAGCCTAAAAATGTTTTAATAAAATAGAAAAAAATGGTCGTTTAAAGGGTTAAGAAAGAAAATTGCTGTGATTATTTTATTTAAATAAAATAATCACAGAATTTGCTATAAAAGTATTCCGATTTCAGTGGGGAGTTTATTTAAATTATATAATAAGTCGTAAATAATGATATACATTCTTGCAATTACCATCACTATAAAATTAGCACAATAAAGTCTAAACATATGCTTTTGAATTTATGTTAATAAAAAGAAAAAAACGAGTAAAATAACACGTATTAAATCTCAATTATATTTATCAGAACTTCATTATTTGTTTTACCGAATCTTTTATGATGTTTTGATGTTTAAAATTGATTACTTTAAAAATAATGAATGTAATTGAATATCGCACATGAAACAAAAAATTATAATATAATAAAAAATAAAACCAATCTTTTTAAAATAATTCAATTTTGCTTTTTCTTTATCGAATTCCTTCATCACGCTTCTCATTTATTTAATAACAAACTCCTGTGCTCTCACTGATAGCACTCTGGAAGGAATTTGAAATTCAACTGTGCTCATTTCGTAATTCCAGCACCAGACAACCTGAATATTCAGTAAGTAAACCTGTTACAAGTGAGCAAGGTTTATTTATGCAGATTGTGACTCCCACTCTTAATTAATATTGGTTAAGTTCCAAATGAAATTCTGTTTATTCAACTTACGCAATGCAGAGTTTCAACATTTCCATCTGATAAATGTTGCTCGACATATACTAGATGCTTTTATCTTTCTGCCGACCGCAGAAAGTATTGTAAGAGTAGGATAACAAAATTTTCCTTGTTAATCATATTGTCCTTTAATTAAAGTCATCTGGAATCTTTCAGCTAAATTATCCTTTATAAATAACTTAAATAAGTATTTAACTCATAATAAAATAACTGAAATAAGTATTTGAATTTTTTATATAAATGTAACTAGTAAAATGATGAATGCAAAATATGAGTCAGTTCTTAATTTTAAAACATACAAATAGATTCTTACAATGATCGAAATTATGCAGTAATTTTATTATTTTTAGAACTATAAAAGTATGAAGTATTAATAATATAAATTATTAGTAATAATCATTATTATATATGAATGCAAATAATAAAAATAAGTATTAATATGATCATCAATAATCCTATAAAATTTGCACTATTGTATGGATATCTTGCATGATTTTGCATATATATATATATATATATATATATATATATATATATATATATATATATATATATATATATATATATATATATATATATATATATATATATATATAATAATATGACGGTTTTTATTATTTAAATTTAATAAATAGGTAAATTCAATAAAGATAGAATTTATGATAGTAAATGAAAGACAAATAAATGTATAAAATGGGCAAAAAAGTTACTTACAATTTTTATTTTGACTAACGTTTAGAACTATTAAATATAGTGGCTGAAGGTGTTTTTGTCTCTTCATCGTAGACAGACAAAGATGTAAAAATACATAAATATTAAAATTTCCCAATCTTTATAATGTTAAAATTTTGGTTCATTGCATCGTCCATCAGTATTTCTAATATGTAAAGTAAAGATTTATCTCAGAAAACAGATGACAGATGATATTAATGACATTCCAAGTTGTCTAAAGCATAAATAAATATTATTTTTTATTTACTAAAAAAACTAAAAGAACAACATTTGCCTATATTTTTTTCGTTCTAGATTTTATTTTTATAGAGTTTTCAAAGTTTTTATGAAAAAAAAAACATTAAACGAAGATTGATTGCCGAGAAGAATTCTATTTCTCTATATAAAATGGGCTGTTTTAAAAATTCAAAGAAGTTGGAAATTAAATAGTAAAAACCATATAATTACTGCAATCCATTGGTAGTACCAGAAATATATTTCCATAGTCCTTCAATTCAGTCTTAGCATAATGTGCAACTAGGTACATAGCGATATATAATACCAACGAAGTCATAACTTACCTAAAGCGTTACCTGTTCTTATGCAGGCTTGAATGGAGCAATCTTTTACTTTAATATTCTGTGTAAAAGTTTGTTACTAACTTGTGATAAATTTTTGCTCCCTGTGTGTGTAAGCTTCTTTAGTTTAGAAGTTACTTAGCCTCCTAATTGTGAGTTAATTTCAAAGGTAGAGTTACTTTATTGATATTTTAACCTAATTTTTTCTCGAAATTTTTAATTAGATAGACAGCTTTATACAAAAAATTGAGTACACTTGCATTGTTGTAAGTATTTTGGATTTTTGAAATTGTTAAAAACATGATACACGCATTATTGGCGAAAACATCAAAGGTTTACAGGCGTTTTGAGTTAACAATTAAATATTGTTGGCTATAATAATGAGGTTTACTGTTATTCAGTTTCTCACATTTATAAATAATACACGTGATTTAAACTTTTGATTTTTTTCAAAATGGCGTATTTTATTTTTTTTAAAGAAAAATAAGAGATTTACATTTCAAGGAACTTATAATCAAAACGGAAAAAAATCCGTGGAATATTCGATACATCATAAAATATTCCTGTTTCTATTGATTTATATTTTCTATTACAAATAGAATTCTAAAATATTTTTATTTAAAATAAAATAGTTCCGAATATTTACAAAGCTGAAAAATAATTTGGAAGAATTTTTTTTAGTACAATAAATTCAAATTTCCAAATTAATCTTTTTTAGAAATTTTATATTTCTAAAAAAATTGGTATTATAGATGAAAATTGGTATTGTTACTGTATCGGTACTGTTTTGGTATGTATTGGTATTGGTACTGTTGAAATTGGTATTATAGATGATATTACACTTTCTGAATTATAGTTTCTTATCTTTTTTTTTCAATATATTTTAGCTTGTATCTTTGTTGTAAATATGTAAACATAATTAGTTTGCAAAGAACATTTAAATTAAAAAAAATAAAATTTTATTTTATTTCTGCTAAATCATTTGAAATGTAACATGTTTTCTAAAATATTCACTTAAAAATAAGAAAGGCATGGTTCTTTACAGTTCAAATTAAGAAATATTCTTTTCGAAAAATGCAGTTCAATTTGGTAATATTTACTCCTTTGGGATATTAACAATCGCTTATTCTAAAGTATCTTACAAAGAAAAATTAAATTAGAAAAATGAATCAAATAAATGTTAAAAAAATGAAATAAAATAAATATTCTAATAGTTTACAATATTAAAAGATTCATTTGAAACATTTAAGTCTTTATATTTATCTGGAATTGAAATATGAAAGCAATTACATAAACTCTTTGTTAAACGCAAACGTTCCGAGCAAAACAAATTATTTTTTGCTCGGAGAAAATGTTGATTTTTCTAAATTTTTGAAAAAGAAATATCATTTCGTGTGGGTATAATAGCATATAGAAATGAAATAAAATAACGGAAAAGGTAATAAAAAGAAAAGACTTATATCAAGAATTTAAAATCCTCACTTAGAATTAACATTAAAAAATTGAATTATTTATCAATATTAACAAAATATTTTTGATTTCTATCAAAATCCTTCAAATTCAACAATGTTTAATTCTTAAAAGAGATATTCCTTTTGTTTGAAATTTTAAAAGAGAGAGCACAAAATGTTTAAGGAAAATAAAACTGATAAAATTAATTCGATAATTGACTGGGAAAATGTGTTTGTTGAGTATAATTTAACTAAAAACTAAATTCTTAGCACGCTTTTATTTAAATTCTATTAATAAATATAAACTATACGCATAACTTGTTTGAGCTTCATGATCTTAGTCTATTTTATAAATTTTATATCATCATTTTATAAAAACGATATTTACTATTTTATTGAAATGGAATAATGCATGCGTTATAAGAATGCAGGCATCAAAATAATTTTTTGAACTGCAAAACTAAATAATTTTCTAATATGTTCCAATATCTCCTTTTTTTAAATTTTATTCTTTACTTTGATAAAAATTTATGTCACAATTCGTTATTTTTTTATACTTATTCATTAAAAATTGGATACTACAAACCATCTAACAGAAATTTCTCTATTGCCCAAAATAATAAATGCTTTCATTTTCTAGCATTTCTTTATTTTGTAATTCTTATCTTTAGAATCTTTAATAATTTCGTATTAAAAATTCATTGAATAACAAAAATTAAAATAACGGACTTTTTCAATCAAGACAAAACTATTCATGCGACTTCAATTAAATTCTTTTAACAAGAAATGTTGTGTTCGTTTAGTCATAAGGAAAATTCAGAAACATTAT
The DNA here is from genome assembly GCF_947563725.1 of Argiope bruennichi. Lineage (NCBI taxonomy): Eukaryota > Metazoa > Arthropoda > Arachnida > Araneae > Araneidae > Argiope > Argiope bruennichi. The sequence continues at coordinate 42,159,982 of NC_079158.1, read as the reverse complement.
TCATAATTCACTATGATAAATTTAGCATCGCCATTCAAGAGGAATGAAAGAAATTATATATATTTTAAAGGCAACATATTAATTTTTCTTAAATTGCGTGAAATTATGCAATATCTATTAGAACTCCATCAATACAATTATAGCATTTCATAAGAAAACGTAATATAGAAACTACAAGATATATGCAACTTAAAATGCATTATATGCAATAATTTACATACATTATATTTAATTTGCCAGCTCTTGATCAGAGAAAAAAGTGACAACCATATAGTTTGCTATTTCAATAAATTTGAGAAAGAAAAAAAAAATGTTACCCACACTCTTATGTTCTTATTTAAAAAATAATATAACAAAGATAACCTAATCTTCCTTAAGAAGTTTTCTAAAATCCTAAAAATGTACTTGTATTGCCAAAAATTTTGGCAAATCTTGAAGCTAAAATTCACTAAATAATTTCTAGCAATTTATATCGAGATCCATTTCTAATTTTCTATATCAGTTTTACGAAAGGAGAATTCCTTATTTTAATTTTCGTCACATCACTCCTGCGCATTTATTCAATAATTATAAGAATCAAGTTGTGAAATATAGGGTGTTAAGAAAAATTTCAATGCCATTTATTTGAAAGTATCGATTTTACCATGTTATTCTCCATGTTATATTTAGCATCAGGATAAATCCATTTTCTATTACTTTCATTCAAGCAGTTATGCTTTACATTTAAGTATTTTTCTTATGATACGAGTCAAAACTTGTTTTCAAATAGTAAAACAATTTTCTACAGGAAGCCAGAACCTTCGATTGAAGCCAGAGTTTTGAATATACTTTAAAGTCAAAAAGTTTAATTATAATAACAATACAATGCAATCAAAAAGTTGCATCAATTTTTATATTTTATAATTAAAATACAAAATATTGCGAATTGTCTCGGTCTAAAAATATATATATTTTTTTTATATCTGAGTATATAATTTATCTGGAATTAATATATCTTCTTTCCTTAAGATAGCTAGTGTTGTGTTTTATATATATAATATTTTCACTTTGCAATAGACTAAGCGAGAAGAATAAACAAATAAAGTAACAAAATAAAAAAAGGAACTACACACACCTGTCACGGAAATGCCATGATAAAAACGACCCTAATGTGCGTTAAGGACAGTAAAGGTTCAGATATTCAACAATTTTTTCTCGTTCTGCTTCGTAAAATTCTTTAATAATCCAACATAGGATTTTTTCCCACCCGAACTAGACGATTAGAGTCAAATTCCGACCACACAGAGCTCTGAGTAACGTCCTTGTTAAAAAGATGTCAAATGTCACAATGACAGTAAAGAAGAGTTTTTTGGCAAAGCTAAACAATCTGATAGTGGAGAAATACACATTAGGTCAAATAAATCGTCAATGGAAATGTTGACAAGGTCTATTAAAGAAAGAAGATGTGAAATATTCATCTTCGTTTTTCCTCAAAGATGAATTCATTCAATAAAATAAGTATTTAAAATGATCAATTTATATATTTTATAAGATTCGTTTACTCAGGTTAAGTTTATTTCATCAGCAAAATTTAATTTATAAAATACTGGTTTCAAACTTTATTCACTTTAGTAACAGAATTATAAAGCTTAAATGTTGCAAAATATGAATTTCAGAATTTTAATGTTATTTTGCATCAATTTCGACCAGTTCTAAATATCAAATAAATGTCTGAGATTTTTTTAATCAAAAAAGCTTGACTGGTAAACACTAGATTGAAACTTTCTGTATTAAGCAATCAACCGGGGGGGGGGTGACTCAAATACTGGATGAGAATATTTTTGTATAGGGACTGGGGCTCACGACCTTAATAGATATATAATGATGTGGGGTTGGTTCCCCCTACCAATGACGGAGCGCACCTCTTGTGGGAGGTTTCTCTCCTGATCGGTGAAGGCGCTTATGACTCAACATTTACTCCACTATTGCTGTTGCGACGTCCAGATAATTCATTCATCAAACCCCGTATGCTTTCGGGTGATGTATTTGTAGTAGTAATTTGAGATTATTCTAATGAACAATACAAATATGCATGCGAATGGATGGATTTTCAAAGCAAGGCATTAAAAAAAATTACAAATTTACGTAAATGGAACGTATAAGAAATATCTTCAAAACACTTTGCTTCTAATTAGTTTTTGAAATTAGCTTATTTAAATACTAGGATAATTTTATGTTACAGAGAAAGATAAAATATCATTTATAATGTTTAATTTAGGAATAAAAATAAAGTACAAAATGAGGAATGTCTACGACAAAATGTTCAAAATTTAACAAAATATATTAATGCAATAGTATCAAAATAAATATTCGACAGCTTTTTGAAACAAAAATTCTATATAAGTTATTCGTGCATATTGAATAAAATTTTATACTTAATTTTATTTTATACTTAAACAAATGTTGGACAAAATAATTTTCTAATAGTTTAATCAGTATCCAGAAACGCACGTAATAATGCAGTTATTTATATTCTTTATGAAAATATATGATTGCTTTTACTGTCAGTTTTATTAAACACTATTTACTTTCAGATAATAATTAATTTTTTGTAAAAAATAAAATGAGTATATTTATTCTAATTTTATTTTATATTGAGCAATAGTATTTCAATGTGCAAGTAATTAAATTTCTAGAGAAAGAGGTAACCAAATTTTTTATATTTAATATTCTTATCCGAATCTCATTGATAAAATTCTTATTGCAAATACACAATTCAAGCATGAATTACATTCTTAAGTTGTTTAAGAATACATTTCATTTCATGAGAATTATAGAATCAGAACCCATTTATCCTAATTTTTCCAGCAGTTAAATATAAAGTAATGAGGAGTAAGAAATATTAAAAGTATTAATAAAGATTTCTTTTCATTTACTTGAACAAATTTGGCTTTCGATTACGGAAATAACTTCATTTGTACTAAAAATGATTTCAAATATCCAGCACAAATAAAGCATTAGCATTTCTACATTTTGATTAGAAAAAATGACTTATTTATACTAAAAAAATTTTTTTTAAGCTTTTGGTTTTAAAAGCTACATTTGAGATTATAAAAAAATAAGAATTCTTTGATTTTTTTTTCTTACTTTTTAAAAAGTTATTGTACAAGCTTTATTTTGTGAAAGAAAAGAGAGCTATCTGTTATTTTCCTTCAAGAGCTATTATATTCAATTTTTTATATGTTTTTTAATTTTCTTTTATTATTTTAATGTAAATAACAAATAATAATATTTTAATAAAAATAATTATTATTTTAATGTAAATACTAATTATCATTTTAATGTAAATACTAATTATTATTTTAATGTAAATGCTAATTGTTATTTTAATGTAAATAATAAATATATTTAAAATTTAAAAATTATTTCAATAGCAATGTTTATATAAGCCTTCATGTAGTTATTAAGAAAATGGAATATTCAGTTTTTAATTAAATGAAATGTGCATTAAATCTGTTAACAATTTTTTATTCTAAATGCATGAAGACGAATATGTAATATTTCCTGAGCCAAAATGTTGAAATATTATAATGCAATAGTGATAAGTTTTCTGGCTTTTAGCCTAGAAAGCAGAAAGTCACCTAGCAGAAAGTCAAGTATATCAACTTCAAAATTTCTATTCTGACATGAAATTCTTCAACTTCAAAATAGAAATTTTTCTGATCCAGATGTTTAAATGTTTAATCTACATGAGATACATATTTATCTACTTTTTCAGCATGAAAAATAAAATATGAAATTTTTATGACATATTGGTCAAGTAGTATAATATATCAGAAATATGATATATATCATACCTTATATATTCTTTTTTATTGAATTTAAAATTTAAATTCCTAGAGGAAGCGGAAGAAATTTTATTTGAAGTGTCTGTTGTATTTCATATACAATATTTCAAATGTTTGTGATACCCAAAAAGATGCTGCATTGAAATCACTGGTGAAGGATTTGCTTTTCTTTTCTTGGGTTTTTTTTTTTTTTTTTTTAGAAATTCATGAATTGTATGGTCTTCTAATAGAAAATATTGCTGTTCGATGTCTTTTTACATTGCATATGAAATTTCAAACTATTCTGTATGAATGCTCATATGGTATTTTTTATAAATGAAGGAGTAGATACCCTAGAAAGAACTATTCTAAAAAAAACTAATATATATCAATTTCCATAAACAGTGTATTCAAATTAAAAATGAAGACAATGTGAAAATGGCAATTTCAAGCCAAAACAGATGTCTCAATGTCAGATTAGAAAGCGTTTTTCAATAGCGCCAATGTCAAAAGGTTCTGGGAACCTTTTACTTTAACAAAATAATCACTGATTGTGGTTTAATTTTCATCAGATCAGAGATTTTGGCAGAGATGATAAGTATTTCTGTAGGAGAAGCAGTATGGACAATTCCACACATTATCGAAGTGTGTGATTATTTATAATAATGAACTTAAACAATGACCCTCTGATTGATTGAGATTGGAACCGAACACCTTTCTGAAATTTCAAATTGTTAGCGACTCTGCCTTAGCGATTATGGAGAAACTATCGAACAAAAAATTACACAATTATTAATCATCAATAAATATCGTCACCCTTACGATTTTTTTCAAATAATGCGTTGCTTTATGTATATATTTTAAATATTTTTTTTTTACAATTGTTTGCTATTTCTATTTCCTTTTACTATTTTGTTTTCCTACTTTTTTTTATTTTCTTATTTTTAGTATTTATTTTAATTATCTACTGCTTGATTCCATTGTTCAACTTTTCAAAGGGCCTAAGTATGAGCTAGCCGGCTGTCGCTCCTCAGTTTTAACCTTTGTTAGCCTGCCATTTCTTTTGGCATTTTTCTACTGCTTCGAAGAAGCCCTTTTTTCTCGTTTAGCTTCGACTTGGGTATAGTTTGAATCTTGTATGTGAAATTTCAACTCTTAGAAGAGAGTTTCAATTTCTCTTGAACTCTACATTGCAAAAAAATAAAATATCTTTCTCGCTGTAATGTGTTCTTAGAAATTAAAGATATTATTAGTCTATGTACCTGAAGCAATATGTATATATTAAGAATATTCTGATACCTATGCGAATTTAAAAATCGAAAAAAAAATATTCTGAATTTATATTTAGAAGATGTAAAGAAAATTACGTACATAACTATAATAATGAGATTGTAATATATCAGTAACATAAGATCTTCGTAGAATAAAATTCAGATAAACTTCGGAAAAAAGCAAACAAGCTATTCTTTTTTTTAAAAAAAATATGCAGTTATTTGTGTTTTTCAGACCACCTCCCAAAATAGTAGAATTTTGTTGTGATTATTACTAGTGCATATTTTAACTCTCCTTTTCAATATTACTTCAAATTGCTTAATTTACTTTTATGTCTCTAATTTGAACTTACACTGTGAGTGTTGTCAACATATTAATTTTTCTCTCTAAAATTAATAATTGACTATTTTATATGTTATAAAATTTATTTAAAATGTTTCTGTTTTGTATAAATCATGAGATTTTATGGATTTATTCTGCTTTCCTAGAAATTTTCTTTCTTGTTAAAAATACCATCATATCGGCAAATAATTGACAAAAACGACAATAGAAATCAAAAGAAATAAAAGTTAAAATAAAGAAGTCTGATAGTTTGTGAGATTTAATACTAATCTTGAAAAGAAGATAAAAAAATTATTATTAATTTAATAAAGACTTTAAAAATTAAGAGTATTTTTTATACATGGAAGAACTGTGTATGCATTCAGATGAAAAATGCCCTTAGATATTCCGAGTTCGGGTGTAAAAATAAAAAATAGGTTAAAAAGAATTGGTATAGAACAAAAATCATGATTCACGAATTTTTAATCAAAAATTTTAGTCCAGCTTTGCTAGAAATTATTAGTTCTCAGATATGATTATATTTTGCTTGAATTTTAGATCATATGCCTATATTCAACCAAATAAATTACTAAAATCGTTTGTCATTTTTTTATAAAATAAATTAAAGTTCCTGCCAAACGATCTGTCTGTGTATATTAAATACAAAAATATTTTAAAATCTAGAAAAGTATCTACATATGATTACTTTAAGCAGATATGGGTAATTATTTTTTAATTAGTTCTTTTGCTTCATTAAACCACAGAATAAAAGAAGTAAATGACATTAAAATAATATTATTTCTCAAGAAAAAGAAAAGCTAAAGGTAATCCATCATAAAATATTTTTCTCATACATGCCGAATAACACTACAATTCACTTTGGTTATGATTTTATTTATTTTTATCTTTCAGAAAATGCTAAACTTTCTTCAGTTATTCCTCAAAATTTATTATTCTTTTTCCAACATTAAATTTATCGATTTCAGTTAAAGGAAAGTTTATTTTTATTATTCTTTCGTTTAATCGAAACAAATACATACTTTCTGAACATCCAATAACCATATGTTCGAAGCAATGCAAACAATGAAATGAGTGCGGAGTAAAAATATAAACAAACAAAAGACTGTTGTAAACGTTTATTTTACGAGTTTCCGAACATGAATCAATGATAAAGCTAAAGAGGGGGAAGCTGTACTAATGTTTAAGAATCGTGATTCGAAGCATTTAGTTTCTATTAAAGGATCATTTAAAGTTTAATTAATGCTGATACGGTGAATTCATGCTGACAGGGAAGAAGCTTGGAGTTTTAATTAAATTAATTCGAAAAGTAAATTTCATTAACTCCTTTGTACTTCTCGCATACTTCGAATTCGATGTTTCATATTACTTTTAGAAAGATTGAAAATATGAAATGGGGAAGAGTTTCAAAAGTGTTTTGAAATACTTCAACATCATAAATGATAAGTGCGCTTATAAAAATCAGATGAAAATTTCGATTAATTTAAATAAAAAACAAAACTAACATCATTTTTTATAATGACAGGCTATTGTTTCAATACATTGTGAAATTAAAAATTTAATTCCTTTGGGATTTTACTAGTCTTCATCTTTAATGAAAACACAATTTTAGTTGTATAATCGGAAGCATAATTCTTCTATTTTAATGAGTTTTTACTCTTTAGTTTTTTCATTTAATTATCAATTTATTTATTTCAAAATATTAGTAAATTTTGAAATAAATTTGTTACTAAATTCAGTTCTAGTCAAAGGAATCAAAATTTAAATAATTGAAATATTACTCTACAGCTCTGAGAATATAATAATAACGTATTTTGTTGTAACGTTGTTATTGACATGATATATTAATATTACCATTAATTAAATATTAATTAATACCAGTAGCCCCAGTGGTATTACTCTCGATATGGAGGACTTTGTGACCATAACAGATTTATAAGTGCGTCAGCCACCACACACACGGGGAGGCTTCGGCAGGAGGAGTTCAAACTCGCAACCCAAGGCATGCGAATCCAACTCCATACAAACCAGGCTATCCCGGCCCCTATAATTAAAGCCTTGTATTTCTGTGGATGTATTTCCTCCATTAAGAATTTTTGTTTTTTTTTCTTTATGCACAAATATTTAGATAGCAAAAGTAACTTATAAAGTGTAAAGGGCTTGAAAATAAATAATCATTATTTTTCAATGAAAATATTTTTTAACTTTGCAGTAAATATTCATATTGTTATGAATCTGTAATGCTGCTTCCCAGCATAGTTGGTTCCACCATCGGAAAGAATGTTTTACAGTCATCTCTACTGGACGGAGCCCGGTGTCGCGTCGGAGGCTCCAGAGCTTGGCAACAAACTTGGCGACGAATTTGGCGAATTTGGCGTCAAAATAGATTATACCCAAAATAGAATTCTCCCGATCCGTCCAGTAGGAACCGAGATATGCCTCGAACGTTCCTGATTAGTTGAGAGGCTTCTAAGCCCCGCCTCCTGGGACCTATAAAAGGAGGAGGCAGCTGCTGCTAGGGTAGAGTAGTCGGGATCGAGGGTTAAGAATTGGCCTTCCAGAGATACGCGGAGCTGCGACGGAGTGAAGCTAGTACTGAACTAAGCTGTGCGCTACTGTCTACAGTAGAGACTTGTTGTATGTTGCTGTTTTGTATGCTGCAGTGTATGCTGTTGTATGCTGCAAGTCTCGGCTGAAGATAATCGTCTGTTGTGCTGTATATAGTTGTCGTCTTTGTGCTGTCCTGTGTGTCTTCGTGTAAATAAACATCGTTGTTTTATTTTCTACTGCCGCTGCTGATTGAGCGTTCTCCACACCATATCACTTCCACTATCCAAACGAAGCCGGAAATTTCGTAACAATATCCTTCTATATTAACCAATTTAAGAGAAACATTCATCGATGAGTATCTATAAATTTCTAAGTTTCCATTTTTAATCATTATCTATAATATTTTTGGTACTTTGATTCAAATTTCTTTGAATGCAATAATTAAATGTGGTGTTTTTGAGAAGAAAATCTCACATTTTCGATTCTTCAAGCATTCTTTCTTTATCGATTTCCAAGTATCTCAAAAGCAAAACAAAGAATCTAAAGCCGAAAACATTAGATAAAACAAACAAAAAAAATCTACAGTAAACTGAAAATGTACCAATGGCTGGTATCTTAAGAATACCCCTTTTTTATAGGTCTTCTGAGACCTTAAGGAATGTTCGAAGCTCAACAAATGATGCATTTTATTTAGAAAGTCATTTTTCAAGCTTCTTTTACCGATTTCAAAGTCCTTTTTATTCCTCTGATACCTTTAAATTTATGACATCATGGTTCTTTATTCTGATTTAACGCTCATTCTTAGTGAAAAAAGAATGTTCTTAATTGAAAAGTAGCTCACGAAGTAGAAGATTAGAAATGTTACTTTTTGAACTTTTAAGTGAAAAGAGTGCTTAGAGAATTTCTTTCCTACTTATAATACATTGTGTTAAATTGTTTTTATATAAAAATTCTAGTCTTAAAAATAAGCAATAATATTTTATTTTTTTTTGTTATTTGGTGTTTGGTTAAATTCAGTTGGTTAAAATGCGAAGTTCAAAATCGTTTTGATACATTGTTCTGAACATTTTTTTGATCTTCTATAGCAAGAAGATATTATACTAAAATTCCCTTCTCAAGAATATTCATTTTTATTTACCTGCTTCAGTTCACGTTTATAATTCTAAGATATTTTTTTTTATTTATACTTACTGAATATTTTAATATACAGAACGTGATTTTGCTATTCTAATCCTGCTTAAAGGCTTTAAGATTGTAAGGTTATTATATTGTTAAAGGAATCAAAAATTTGTTTATAGATACTGCAATGAAACTTATTGTACTAAGAAATTGTATTTAGAGAGAGTAAATATTTAGATGAAATTTGTAATTTAAGTGGTTTATTAACTCCGTAAATAAGAATAGGCCACAAATTCCCATTAACGAAGCAGGGAGATCGTCCGAGCTGCTAAAATGTCAATGTTAAATTCCTCATCTTTTCTTTAAGTGTGATTGATTGAATATATCTGCCAAAGTTTACTTTGTTCGTTAGAGATGCTCGCCCAAATGAATTTAAGGGGACAGGGATGTTTTATAAGAACAAATAAGGGAATGTCCATACATACATTTGATTAATAATAATCAGCTAAACCTCTTTTGCATAACAACGACTTAAGAATAGGGGCTGTCAGTTTTTCTTATCTTTGAGACTGATGCTTGGGCTCTCAGTATTCTGAGATATTTGAAATAAAATGCACAAAGAAATGAGATGGTTAAATATAACAGATGTTTTTATTAGTTTAACACCGTTAGCCAGAAAGTTTTTTCAAATTTGCAATATCAAAAAGGTCTTCTATAAGCAGTAACTCTCTTAATAAGGAAGACAGTTTTACACAAAAAAAATGTCCCTGAATGGATTCCAAGTAATGATTAACGATCTCTGAATTGCACTTAGCAACCATTTGCAAACACATTTTGGGGAAAAATTGCATGACTCAGAATATCTCAAAATTTTGATAATGTTTTTATTAGGACTCGAATTGCTCTATAACAGAAATTACAAAAAGCAGAGAAACAGAGCTGAGGTTATCAGTCAATGATCGAATAATCGAGTCGAAATAAAATATCTGAATTTCCAATGTCGTTACGATTGTTTCAATAGAAACTACTGCTTGTGTGCTGTTATTTACTCCAAGTGTAGTTATTCTAGTGTATGCTTCAGCTGTGTACTGTTACTTTATATTCACGTTTTCATATAGAATAATTATCGTTATTCGTTATTGACCTTTTTCGTATACTACTTTACAACCCAAGAAAAATATGTAACTGATCCATAAACTAATTTTTTAAATCATAAGAGATAAACACTTTTTCGACTCGAGAATGTTTTCTCTAAAATGTAAATCTCATTTTAGAGAATCTGAACCCCTTCACTGATTTATTTTCTTTAATATGAAATTAGATGAGGTCTTCAATTTTTGAATGTTTTGTAGTTTCGGTTCATTTAAAAAAATAAAAAAGAACGCTTGGGATATTTATTTATTCTATGTAATATTTGTATATCCTTAAAACAATTAGGAATAGTTTATTTGTTGTTTGAATGAGTAAAAATGAGCTTAATTGATGCACGCATACGTACGGGCAAACCGGTTAAGGGGTTAAACCGTGTCAATTACTTCTTTCAGGAAGATTCACAAATCAACGCTCGAATTTTTAATCAGCGGAAATAAAATTATATTATACATTGAAATCAGAAAGAGAAAATGTTATTTTCTGTTTAAAACTTTAAAAATGAAATATTTAGCTCACAAATACTGAGGTAGAGAGGTTTCAGAATACGTGTAGTTATATGTCGAACTCTTATCCCCAAAACGTGTCTCTTTATCGATGAAAGTAAGTTGTAAGTTCTTTTTATTTTAAACAAGTGGCACAAAAAATATTAAATAAAATGCATCATCGGAAAAAGCACGGCTAAAGTGCAATAATGGATAATAAAAACAGAAATGTGCCAAGTTGTTCCGCAAACTCCTTTCCTTTTATTCCCCAGAATAAGTGCAATAATCCTAGAAAAGAGGTCTTTCTTGCAACCAAAATAGTAGAAAACAGTCACGCGACGCATTCGAAAATGCCACAAAGGACTCTTCGTAATGTCCTTATTACGCCCTCGAAATTCTCCTACAGAAAATACTGTAGAAAAAATTCCGTCCGTGTCAAAGTGTTCAACGGAGAAGAAAAACCGATTAGATCCAGACATTTTCTTTAAAATACTGTCCCTTTTTTACTAAAGAAGGTATGCGCGAAACAGTCTTCGATATTTTGTTTCAGTTATTTGTTGATAGTAAAAATTAGAAATTTTTAACAAAAAATAAGGCGCCCTTCATGCAGTTCTGAAAAGTTAAACAATATTTTAGAGCATGAAAAATGAAGCAATGTGTATGGAATTTTTATAAAATAGAGATTGCCTTCAATTTGAATAAAATTTAGTTTAATGATTTATGCGATGACAAATCTAATCTTTTCTTCTTCTTTAAATCTAATTAAGTATTTTGAATGAAGTTTGATTATTAGTTTATAGATCAATTAATATGAATTTTTAATCAAATATTCATAAAAAAATTATGATATACCTGAAATCATTATAAATAATAGCCTCGTCTTTTTATAACATTGCTTATTAAAGCTGCTTCAAGACCTGTCATCGTTAGAGGCAGAAATACGAAAATTTGACAGTTTCATAAAAAACATTCAGTAGATGAACACAGAATTTCTATAGCATTTTATTGAATTTTTGTAAATATCCTTTTTCTGTAGGCCACTTTCGCTATTAAAAAATAATTTAAAACATATAAAAAAAATATACACATTAATTAGACTATAAATGAAGTTCTTAAATATTTTAGAGAACTATGAGGACTACTTCTGAGTATGTACAGACACTGTAATCCTTTGGCTGATATTTCCTATCCACAACTCTTGCAGTGATGGTATTGTTATATGAAATTTATAACTTAAAATAAAGTTATTCACTCTCCTAAAAGTTTATCAAAATGATAAGATGAAATCGATGGATTTCTAATTCAATAAAAAAAAATTAATTTTTCAAACAAAAGAAAGCTATAAGATGGTAAGGTGTACCAAACTAAAATAGATAAACCATCGTCCTGTAATAAAGAAAATCGAATTGAATAAAATAAATGATGAAAAAAGTAGTTCAGTAGAAGATTTTTCTAATATATAATCTATAATAATTATGCCATCTTTCTAAAAAGTTAGTTTAAGAATTTAGTTAGTTTATTGTAGTTAGTTTAATTAGTTTGCTCCCCGAAACTTTCTTGGATCTTCGCAATGGATATCTTGAGAGGGATATTTTAAATCTGAATCTCGTTCAAATGATAAGTGTTACACGTGATCTCCTCTGAAACTTAGTCCTCCCTTCAAAATTTTTCACTACAGAGCAGGAGCTAGCTTGAATTTTGAAATATTTTATATGTACCAGGCAGAAAGGGCAATCTTTATAAAAGGACCAGGGTACAAAAAAATCTTTGGAGTCCTAATTTTTTTTTCAAAGATAAAAATAAAACGGATCAAAATCAACAAATTTGATGAAATATATAATTTTTAAATATTTTTTATATTGGATTTTTGAAGTGCACGACTTTTAAGGCTTGAGACGTCTGAAGCATTATAATTATAAAATATTATCAATTTATTGCTTTTAAAGTTATAGAACACGCGACGGAACCAAGTGCGAAAATTTGCTTTTTGATATACCTTTATTTTTTAATATTGTGTTCTTAAAAAGTGTTATTCACACACAATTTAATAATTCAGTATTGTTATCCTCAAATGTGCCAAAGAAGTGTCATATAAAGTTGTAACTATCATGGAAACGAGTCATCTGGATCAAAATCACTGATCGAATGTGAAGGTGATCCACTTTCTGACTATACGTTTATCACATCCTCTAACAATAACCTTATGTTAGGTTCCTTTCCACATGTGTATTTGGATTATAACCTAATCAGAAAAACCTTGTTATATAATCTTATATTTTTAAGAATGTTAATAAAAAGAAGCATTTTAAATATTATTTAAAATGCTTCTTCACGAGGTCATGATAGCCATCTGAGGATCTTAGGTCCGAGTACATCGTATTCCTCAGATTGCCGATCTTAGTATTAGATTTGTAATCATGGTGATCTTACACAAAATGAATGCATCCAAGACATTGATACAATCTAAGAAGATCCAATGATCTCAAAGAATGAATCCAAGACTTTGCTATGAGGCTTCTATGATCCTTCGTAAAAACGATAGAAGCGAAAATAAAGGACAGATATTTTTGATTATTGTAAATGATATAAATACAGGTAACGGGCGTTTCACAAAAAGACAATGACTGGACTCCAGTTTATATGATGAACCGAATTTGCTGGAATACATTATATGAATGTATTCACTTCGCGGCCACTAATGAATTCCTGGAATAAAATTTGTAAATGTTTAGAAAATTTGACATACTATTAAAGAGACGCCTCCTTGGAGTTTTTAATACAACTTGATTATGTTCTTTGGTGTTTATTTTACTTTTGACTAATGTAGTAAAAATGCCCTTGGTTTGAATAGTAAACTCGTCTTCATGAACTATTATCCTTTGCAGCCTAAGTTTGTTTGGCCGAAAGGATGCGTCAGACAGCAGTCTTCAACACTGAACGATGAATGTACTTATATGGACTGAACTTTTGGAGAATCTGGAATTTGATCTAATTCATTTAAAGGTAGTGTTATGAGTTACTCTATTTGATTTTTTTAATGCTGTATCCTTCTTATGCATATTGTATACCAGATATTGAAAGGGCCTAAATGCTTTTAAAGTTCTTGTAAGAATGAACTCGTTTAGCTTTTTGACACCTTGAGAGTTAGTTCAAGTTTACTGGAACTTTTACTTTTTGTGTGTTCTTAAGTATTTTTAAGTCTCTAAAATGGGTGATTTTGCGTATTGTTTGTTTTTAATCTTTCACTATTTTAATTGGGTGGATATATATTATTTTCTTAATATGCTGAAAGAGTTTGATATGAATTGCATTTTCTTTTCCAGGCCCAATTCTTATTTTCTAAATCTAAATTGAAGTATATTAGTTTTTTTCACTGCTAATATGTAGATACATTTTTGGTTTATACTTCTACGTTTTAACTTAATACTCCTAGTCAATCTATTTTCCCTCCTACTTTAGAAACTGTAAGATACAAAATCTTGAATTTTTGATTAATTATCCATAAGCTCATCAGTTTACCTTCTAATGCAACTAATTCCCCAAAAGTGTGTCTATTGAACTACTGGTGCCTTTAATTCCCCGTAGTCTCGTCTGCTTAATCTGCTTAATCTAATTACAATGAAAAGGCATCTATTTAACAGGTTTACTTTTCCATAAATATGTCTATTTATTTACTGATCTATAAATATAGAAATAAACACACATATAATCCTTCGTAAATGCATGTTATTTTTCAATAGCGCTTATAAATAACAGTAAATATAAAAGGTGTGTTTTAATACCAATTCTGCTAGAATGCTATATCTGCTTATAATGGAGCTAGATGAGTCTTTTATGGCGTAGACAGGAAATCAACAATCAAATTTAAAAAAACAAAATGAGGATATCTGATTGCATTGGAGTGCAACATCGAGACTAAATGAAGATTATACAGAATTCATTCAACTTCTTGTTTTGATTTGTTTCTATATTATTACAGCATTTCTGAAAAAATTACTGCTAGTGCAAAAAAAAAAAAAAAAAAAAAAAACATTGTTGTTATGGAAATAACGATGGACTTCTATATATGAGTAGAAATTCAGAATTTCTGTCTTGTGTATTAGGAATTTATCACCATTTCTTCCCAAGATTAAAAAAAACTGAGTTAGATTATTTAGATTTATTTTTCCATCAGCAGTTAAAATGAATAAATATAAACCAATTTAAAATTTATCAGGTTTGGTTTACAAAATATTCATACAAGAAACTAAAAGATAACATTTAATATAATATCCGACATGTAACGTTTATATTATTTCATAAACAAGAAAAAAGTAACGAAGTTTGGAATTGTATTTAGATATAAATAATGATTCAAATACCAAATCATAAAAAAAGCTACAAAAATGTTTTGAAATTTTTGGAACGTTTTGATATGTTTTTAAACTTGATAAATTTCAATAAAAGAAATTAATATATATCCTCAATATCAAAGATTTTTAAACATAGAATGTCCTGAATAATAAAAGGATTAATAAAAGCTATAATATTTAAAAAGTAAATTACTTAGTATGATAATAATATTCAATACATTTTTTAAAAATATTTTTATTTTTTATTTTTTAGTTCATTAGGATAAAATTTTATTCATATAAGCGAAAGCAAAATTGACTTTAAATAAATATTTGAAAATCATCAATAAATGTTTGAACCAAAAAAAATCATATTACAGATTTTAAAACGATTTTTTTCTATTCAGTTAACTTCCTTTTGTATATCATTTTTTTCTATTATCTAAAAATATTTCTCCATTTCAATAAAATAAAAACGCATACAGACATCACTATTTCTGTCATACGATCTTTTATATCTGAAACGCTTGCATTTCATCTGTCAGTTTATATTTACTGAAACATTTTACATTTGTACTTAAAGTAGAGATTGGTATAAGAAAATATTTTTATCTCTATTTAACTGCTGTTGAAAGAGGACCTTTAAAAGCATCAGCCTACATTTACCGAAACATTCAGATTCGCCTTACAAATAGATACTGGTAAAAGGAATAAGTTTTCTTCTTTCAACTATCTTGAAATGTCATCCTTAAAAATAAATCGTTTGAGATTCGAAAATAACTGCAAACAGAAAGAGTGCTAAAAGCTCTTTCTAAGTTGTATTTTGATGAAACTACTAACTGAATTACTGCTGTTTGGGTACTTTTCTTGAAAAGTATTTTCTAGTATCTTTTATCATCAAATATTAAATTATCTTTTTAAAGATTCTTGTTTGTTGACGATTCGTTGTTGATTGTTTCTTGATTCTTCTTGTTTGATAAGATAAAAATAGATTTTTCTCATTTGAGATATCGAATGGAGTATGATAAAACATTATTCACTTATATAATCTGATGAATAATAACAAAGTAAATTATTTTACTATAATTATTTAAAAAATATATACCTAAACTATAATTATTCTAAATAATTATTTTTATAATTATTCATAATTAAATTCTAAACTATAGTTATTAAAATGTTTTACATTTTTTCGATATTTTTGTCATGAAATTAATTTTCTGTCTTCTGAGATTGCTCAAACTTTTCGTTATTTTTTTTAGATTAAGCAAATATTATTTGCATTAATTTTTAATATCTTGTTTGAGTTTTGAATTGTGTTTTTAATACGGATTATGAAAATATTTGAGCTAGTTGCTATTTATTTTTATTATATGACCTTGAAATTGACATTTAGCAATTTAGTCAAATGCTTCTTCTTTCTTCCTATATCAATCAATCTCTGCACGTCTTTTATAAGTTCTTAAATCCGAAGTAAATATGTCATTTAATTGTTTGTATCTTAAACAGATGATCTTGGTTTACAATTCTGAATTGTGTCTATTGTTTCTTATCACATTAAAAAAGAATTTTGCCAGGATTTATTTTGGTTATGAAAAATCTCAAAACTGAACTCATAGAATTCTAAATTGAAAGTGTATGCATAATGTGATTAATAAATTATTTAAATAATTATATTATGATAATCAGTGATTAATTAAATGTTAACTTTGTATAGAAAAACTAAATTTTGGAATTATTATCAAATAATTTTTTTTAAATTGAAATTTTAAACTATAAAATATGTATGAACAAAAATACTATTCATGTTATATTCTTTGGACATTTCGTTGCAGTTCAATGACAAACAAATTCATGGATAATTTTAAAATTTTCTTAGAAACTTTAAGATGAAATTTTAAAGATAAAGAAAAAAGATAAGGTTTTTAATTTGTGGCATCTTAATGTATTATAGCATCGTATATATTTGCAATATGATAATTTTATGCAGACAGATAACATTCAAAAATTAGTTTCGTCAAACCTCCATGTAAGATTTCCCCTAAAGGGAAATTTTGCTTCTCGAAGTCCTTTGCGTTCGTACTTGGTTTTCACACTTTTACAAAAAATTCCAATTTCCTAGAACTCAACATGAGAAACAAATGTTGAGAAATGTTTCACCGAAAATTC
The DNA here is from genome assembly GCF_947563725.1 of Argiope bruennichi. NCBI lineage: Eukaryota > Metazoa > Arthropoda > Arachnida > Araneae > Araneidae > Argiope > Argiope bruennichi. The sequence goes on along the minus strand of NC_079158.1, from coordinate 42,142,762 downwards.
GTTCCCTGGAAGCTTTCGGGAAACTTTAACAGTTGTTTGTTTTTTTTTTTTTTTTTGAAAAAGAGCAAGCAATATGTATGCTAAGTGTTTTCGGACATCGATTCTATAGTTCGGGTAGGGCTGAAATAAATTGAATAATTTCTAAAATAACAATTTGGGTATTATAAATATATGTTATATATAATTTATGATAGTGTTTCTCTGAAATAATTATGTATTCAATAAAAGTGATTTCAATTTTCCTAAAACAATAATATATGTAATATAAGTTAGTATTTTCCACTTAAAAGCTTTAAGTGGTGAGTTTTCTGAATAAAATTTGAGACTTGTTATTCTTGAGAAAAATTTATTTCTACATGAAAGAGAATATCGTTTTTTAAATTCTTTTTAACAATATTTTAGATAAAATAATTTATAAAGTATGTCTTATGTAAAAAAATTAAAATTTAAAGCCTATACTTAACTTTCTATGTTATTGATAATAGCTTGATATTTTATACCTTCAATGGAAGAATCTTCCAATCCAAAACAAGATTCTCCAGATAGCAAGGATGTAATCCTTGAAAAAACTTCTTAAATATTTCATATAAATAGTTTCCTCTCCAACTTGATTCTTGATTCAATAGACAGGTAAAACATTTAGAAAATAAAACGTGAACGGTTCTTTTTAAGTATTCTGCAATCTTATAAATATTCTCATAATAAAAAAATGCGCTTAATTATCAATGCTATTGCATAAAGAAATGCATGCTTTAAATATAGAGATTATAAAGTGTCTGATGTGAATACATGTTTGAATTTACAAAAGTGAAAATCTCCATTTCAATATATTAGATCCTTGGACCTTAAGAGGTAACAACGTAATGCCAAAATATCAACATGGCAGACAATAGAAAATGATAGGTAAGTGTTTTCCTGATTACGAATTATTTCTAAAACTATTTAATATATTTGAAGCGTATAAGCGTTTTCACCAATAATATCCTATCTACATTTGTTACATTAATGAACTTATGTCTATTGAATTTGAAGTACATCTTCCCAAGATTCCTTATGCAAATAATAAATATCTTATAATCTTTAATAAATGATTTTCGCGAAGTTTTTTTTTACTCCACTGTTTAATAGATGCTTAAAACGTTTATAAAAAAACATAAAAGGATCCTGAAATGTGAATTGGATATTTGTTTCAAAGCTAAATGGCAATTGAAGCCGAATTGTAGATTTATGTGAAATGCTTTCTTATTTTATTAATACTAATGTTTACAACTTATATAAAAAAATAAGTATAATATCAAAAATAAATTCATGAGAAATACATTAAAATGGAATATATAAATATGAAAACAAGTACTCTAAGTTTTCAGAAACATGAAATGTAACAAAATAATATTATATTATATGTATAGGTGGTATTTTATAGAGATTTAGATTTCAGTTCTATCTTTAACTTATTTACCCAGTCAGTACTATGTAAAAATGATTTATAAAAAATAATTAAATATATAAAAAGGAAAGATAAAACATTTTTCTCTGAGGGAGCTTTCCAATAAAAGATGATTATGCGAATAAAAATAGAAAGGGAAATAGATCTCCGTTACTGAAGAAAAAAACGATTTTTTCTAAGAAAATAATATTCATTTTTACTTCATTATGTATGGGTTTCGAGGAAAAAATCAATTTACCTGGAAGAATTCATAAATATTTATGAAAAACGCTAACAATCATTCGTTTCATTATCATACACCAGTGAGGATAAAGTATATTTCTTTGAATATAAAAACAAGTTAATACAGAATATTCCATTTCCTGAAAGTTTGTCTTAGCGGAGCAAATAAGGGAAAGTGAATGAATTTTTGATAAGTTCCTGATAAAATAATGATAGCGTGATATTATTTTTCATATTAAATTCTTAATTCATGCGTCATATATACTGCTAATTGTAATATTTATAGACTGGCAGTGTAAAATGTAAAACTGTTATTTATGTTGCTAATTCCGTAACACGTCAGTGTGAAATCAATAAACATCTGAATATTTTGTATACCTTTACGGAAATGAATTAATAAAATATTACAGTAAAACATGCTAATTAAATTAGATGTAAAACAAATATTTATGACTCTATTTCCAATGTAACATTTAAGCTTCAGATTCATAACTTATGTTCACAGTGTAGTAAATTTCATGAACAGGATATTATGAATTGAAATTCTGGTTTGGAAAAAAATTGAGGAAAGCAGTGTTCAGCTAAATAGATTCATGAAATAAATATTTTGAAAAAGATGTTGGTCCCACGAAAAAAAAAATATTTTTAATAGCAGTATTATAGATATTTATAAAAGAGAAAACGAAGGAATTTATGTCTCTATTTAGGTATATAAATTTAAAGCTATACGCATAAAATTAATTTCAAACATATAGAATTTACTAAAGCGCACGTGGAAAGGAACCAAACATTGCTTTTTGATCCTTCGTAATTAACAGCCTGAATACTCGTTTAAATTTTTTTGAAGTATTAAAATTTTAGTTGGTTACCGGTTTCATAATAAAAAATAATTTTAATCATTAATAATAAAAATATAATACATTTTGATGTGTTATCATGAATTTTCAAAAAAAAATTCATCGATAAATGGTAAACTATATATTGTTAATCTTTAAAAATTGCTATCTTTTCCCTCACCACTAAATTTATTGGTTTTAGTTAAAAGAAAAGCAGTTTTATTTTATTTACATACTTTTTATTGTTGAATGAAGATCGAATAACCAATATCTGAAATAACATGCGCAACTAAAGTACAATATACAAGAGCATTTTCAAATTAAATGTAGTTTCTAATATCTTTTGCATATTTCTGAACATGTATCTCTGCTTATACGGACGAGAAGAAAGTTGTAGTAATATTTGAAAATGATGTGAGGAAACATATCGCTCACATCCGGGGGATCATGTAAAGTATAATTAACAACTACTCTGTAAATGTATATAAAAGAAGAAGAAAGTACAGATTATAATTGCTAGAAACTCATTATTTCTATTATTCTTTTCGCGTAGTCTACATTAAAATAAGATAAAGAGTTTGATGCTAATTAAATGAGTAAATACTCGAAATTATTTAGATAAACGTTAAAATTCTTTAAAACTGTGTACTAAACATAAAAGGAAGTGAATTTAATCGTTTTCAGGTTAATTTAGATTTGGTCAAAATTATTTATTTTGATTTATAAAGATTAAATAAACATTAATTAATTGTTGGAATTTAAAAAAAAATGTAAATAATTTGATACTTTTTCTGTCTTTCCCTTTTATGGAGTAAAGTTAAACCAAATATTTGAGAAAGTGACAAAGCTGCATTAACAAAAAATAGATTAATAATCATTTGATTTTATTCAGTCATAATGTTTAATTTTAAGCGCACAATCATTTCAGGGTTGTCATATAGAAAATTAAATAAAATATAAATAATTATTTTGCTCATTTGGTACACCAACTTTTAGAGATAGCAGATTTCTTAAGTGTAATATATGCTTTTATATTTGCTTTTAAAAAATCGGTAATTATTTTGATAATTTAAACAAGCATTTTTTTCTGATTTTAAAAAATTAGCAGAAAATAACCTATTATTGTGTAATTATAAACAGACTCAAGACTTCGTGAAAGCATAATCATGTTAATATTTATTTATTGATCCATTTCAAAATGTATTCTACTTCAAAAATTAAATAATAAGTTAGCATATATGCTTAATAATTAATTTAGTGATACATGGTAAGTTTTTAAATTAGCTTTCAGCAATATTTATAGACATACAACCAGATGATATTTCATAACGAAATGTGCATGTAAAACAGAAATTTTGTTTCCTCATATAAAATGTTTAAATAATCTTTAGAAAAATGGAAGGGATTAAATAGATACTTAGTTACAATCTAGTTATTCTAGGTTATTTAATTTATGTTGAATAGAAGGATTTGAACTAAAGGCAATAAGTAATTTCACATCCCATCTGGATAAAAAAAGATATAGAATTTAGTAGCTATTTAGCTTCAGCATTTATAGCATTTAGTCACCAGAGTATATAATATATTAATCCCAAAAGTTTTTATTTCATATTAAAATGAAACTTTTTATCAGCTACAAATTAATGACAAATAAAAGCTGCTGAGTATAGTGTACTGAGAAAAATATATTTCATTTAATGAATGATATAAAACTTTTACTTCACAAAAATTTAAAAAGTTCTTGTCAAATAAAACACAATTTGTTATTCTTCATTTTACGTTTGCCTGTTTACTTCCTTAAACTGAGTTTCAACTATAGCTAAGTTGAAATATTTGAACTTCATTAAAACTAATCGCTATTTAAAATTCTTTAATTTGGTGTCAAAATTTTTCACTTAAATTCATTTCTCCACCAAAGGAAGAAACATTTCAACATTAATCTGAAAAGAAAATATAATTTATTTTGGATAGACAAGTAAAGCTGATACAAAACTTTATCACCTTAACCAAATGACAAATTTTTTAGAAAGACAGAAACTTAGATGCTTCAGTTCTTTATCTTAAACAAAATGATGTGTCTTGGTTTGTCACTAAATTATTAATTAACCAATTAATTAATTAATCAAATTAAATTTATCTAATAAGCTAAATGAATCCCTTTTCTTATTCTAATTTGAAGCCTAAAAAATATTTCAACATAATATTATTAGAAAAAAATGGCCCTTTAAAAGGTTAACCAATTGATTTCATTCATGGTTACTTCAAATTAGTCTATTTATGAAAAATATTTAAATTTTTAATCATAAATTAATTATATTATTGGTTGAAGAACTTCTAAAGAATTGCTTCATCGAATTCCCAGCTCTGTAAAAATAGAATAATCTGTTTCTAGAACAAAATAATAAATCAAACAACGAAGTTGATTATAAATAAAATAAATGCTTGCGACGGTCATTAGTGGTATGATTTCCGTTTTATGGATCTACGTAAGTTTAATAAATGCTTGATGCTCAACTACTGACACATTTACTTAGAAAATTACATTTAAGCCTATTTTTTAGCTATTTTAGAGTCCCTTCTTGATCTTTGATACCTCGAAATTTATGATATTGGGTATTTTATTTTAATTCAATGATACTTTGAACAAGAATTCTCACTTCATGCACCTTCAGTGACTTATTATTCACAATATAAAGGATAAGAATATTTATATATATGTAGAAAAACTTCTCATTGAGGTAGGTGATAGCGTTAAAAACTCGATTTCTTAGCCAAATATCTAATTTTTGTATCTGCCTAAAATATCAATTTTTTTTAATTCTACAATATTCTTATTTTCTGTGCTGCTTTCTTTAGAAATGTATCTTTTATCCTTATCTTTTTATGTAAAATTAGCGTTTTAGTTATAATACATTTTCTTTAAGCGCTGTTTTTTCAAATTCTTCTATTCTGTAAAGTCTTTTTTACAAAAACATCTGCTAAGGTGAAGGGCCTCGCTGGCTTAGAGGTAAGGTCTAGGCTTAGGATCCGGAGGGTTTCAGGTTCGAGACTGATTCCACCAGAGAATCGTAATGTAAGAGGGCCTGTTCCAATTTAAATCCATCGGGGGCATGCCTCCTCCAGCTAGTGTAGTGTGGTGTAGAAAGTTGGAGAGCGGGTGCCAGCTCAGGTGACATCCTCATCATTTCACCGCGATTCAAAATTACAAGATTAGTCTCAAAATAGCCCTAGTGTTTCTTTAAAACAGGACGTTAATTTAACTAAACTCCTGAATTGAAATTTAAGTTGTCTGTTTGGCTCAAACTAGCATAGCACTTTATCAATATGTTAAAGAGCTTTAATGCTTCTTAATGAAAATGTATAGAAAATGTGTGCATTGTTTGTCAGCCAAATCTCAGTATTTAAAAACTGGATTAAAATGTTACTTACTTGTTCAATTCAGGAACAATTCAATATATTTCTTAAATTGTCTTAATATATTTCTTAAATTAATATTTATTAAAGTTTTGTAGAAATATTTAATCATATTTTTACTAGAAGATTTTTGATTTATATCACTTTTTAGAGCTTTATATCGTGTAAAATCCTTATTTTTACTTATTTCCGAAGAATTTAGATTTTAACTATTATATCTTTATTTCATGAATGCTTTTTTAATATCCTATGTCATTTAAAAAAAATCATCTCAAACACAGTCACATATCTAGGTTATTGGGATTTCAAAACACATTAAGAGAAAGTAAATGTTTCTTCTATTCAGCTAAAATACTTTCGAAAGCACAAAAACGAGTGTTTTAGGTTTTTAAAAAAAATCTTTTTTTTATATTGAAATATATTTTATGGTTGTGTTAATTTTTGATTCTGATTATATAAATTTTTTAATTATTAAAGCTTTTTTCTTAAATTTTGGAACAAAATTGCTATTTTATTTGAAAGTTATAATTGTACTTTTGGAGACTTATTAGGAACACAAAATTGAAACGTGCTAATAACTCGCTTAAAAATGACATAATAAAACATTATAATAAAATTATAATCTAAATATTATTCTCGGAACATCCGGAATTTTTTTGGATAATTAATTTTGAAACATGAACCAAAAGCAAATCTAATGATTACAATTTAGTTAATTAAATTAATGATAAAACAATTATTATCAGTATTTCGTCCATGAGCTGTCTGTTAATTACTATTTTTCTTGGCATCAGAAGCCTTTGGAGCAAACATAAAAGTATCAGTCTAACGAAAAAACTGGATCATATACATATTTAAGAGAAGTCTTTCACACAAAAATAATTAATGTTGAAAAAAATGTTAGAGCCCTATATTTGATTTTTATTCCAAGAATGCTAAAGATTTACAAAAAAAATATTCTAAAAATTAATTTACTAACTGACATGCTAATGACTTGAGCAGAACTGACAGAAAGGTTAGCTTCTTTCCAATATCTTCTGAAAAGTCTTCATAAAGTATTAGCGTCCCGATTTTTATTGATTTTTTTTTAATGAATTCTAAATTTCTAATAGTAAAAATAATATAAAGATTAAATTTTTAGTTTTTTTCCTCTAAATTTATCTTTTACTTAACTTAAAATAAATTCTCTTTTTCATAGATGATTCATATAAACATGTTTCATTGACTTGCCTTTTGGTAATTATTTAGTACCAGCCGCCTTTGGCGACCAGCCGGTTCGCCAATCTTAATGTTCGTTTAAATTTTAATAATTAAATGTTTTACGCAATTCCAACTTTAATAGATTCTTCATCAAAATATATTAAAACTTCAAATTTTGATAGTCATATAATTCACTCATAATATTATAAAGGCCTTCAGTCATAACGTGATATGTATCTTTCTAATTTTCTGTTGCCTCTCTTAGAATTTATGCTTTAAATTAAAATGGAAAGAATTAATCTGCAATTAATATAATAATATTTTTTACTGGAACAAAGCATTTTTTTATAATATGATTACTGATAACAGAGTCACTGAGCTTTTAAACTTTATGGGCACTAAAGAATATCTTTCTTAATTTATGTAATATCTCAAGAATTTGTCAACAAAATTTTCTCAGATTCATCAGGAACAGATTGATTCATTAACAATGTTTAATTTTAAATGCATCAAACACTAAGAAAATAAAATGAATCGTTTAAAATAATCGGTCGAAAACAGGTTTAAAAAAACTACTTCAAAAACGATGTACTTAAAACTATAAGCATATACAAAAATATATAACTAAAATAAATATAATTACAAAAGCATGCAACTAACCTAAAAATAATTTAAATCATTGAAAACAGGTTAAAAAAAACTACTTAAAAAACGATGTACTTAAAACTATAAGCATATACAAAAAATATATAACTAACATAAATACAATTTACTTACAAAAGCATGCAACTAACCTAAAAATAATTTAAATAATCCGTTGAAAGTGGTTGTCATGACAACAATCAGAACAATGCGCATGCGTGAATTTTCTTCGCCAGTTAGGTAACGCAAATGGTGAATTTTTCTACGCCAGTTGGGGTAACGCTATGCAGATTATACACTTTTAATTTCCTTTATTCTGTGTTATTTTAATTCAAAAGTACTTCAGAATGAATCTGAAACATGGATTAATTAACAATGTTTAATTTTAAATGCATAAAACATTAAAAAAATAAACAGAATCGTTTAAAATAATCCGCCGAAAAATATTAACCCTAGCCTCATTACTGTTGGGAGAAAAAAGAAACTGGAGCCTTACTCATTTGGCGGTGGGGAAAATGGAAGATTTTTTTGGCGGAAAAGTTGGCGGTGGGGAAAATGGAAGATTTTTTTGGCGGGAAAGTTAGTTTTTAATTAATAATTAAAATTCTAATTAAAATTTCAAAAAAAAGGGAACCCAGGTGCACATTCCCGACCTCTAAGGTATACATGTACCAAATTTGATAGCTGTATGTCAAATGACCTGGCCTGTAGAGCGCCAACACACACACACACACACATTGAGCTTTATTATAAGTATAGATATATTCAATTGTTTATTCTGAAATCAAAATTAATTGAACAAGAATCTACTTTAAACAGGCGAAGGGATTTCTTTTACAGAGATGAAGCACATGACATGGACATGAACTTCAAAAATATTAATCTAAATCAAAATAAATGACGCTAGGATAATAATAAGTTATTATTAGAAATAATAATCATGAAATATCAATTATACTATTAACAAATCATACATGATAAAAACTCTATTTTTTTTTTACTAGAAACAATAGTTATATCGGTAAAATAGACTTCGCTAAATGACGCAATCAGAAATATAATGTTTAATACATGTTTGATCAAAATTAAAGTACTGACAAAAAATTAGAGATAAGACCAAGAAATTCAATTTCAAGATCTCCGTTTATAAGAAAAACTTAACAATGCATTACTTCATACATACGTTATCTGCAAATTATAGCTGCTACTATTAGAGATGCTCCGATTTTCGATTTAACGAAAAAAATCAATATTTTTGAAAAATCGATTTTTTTAATGCAAGTTTTTGAAAAATATCGATCTATCGGTATCATAATCATGAATAATGATGATTCACGATGAATCACGATACTATAAATAAATATTCACAATTAATTTGCGTTTTTTATTTCGTTTTGATTATTGGTTATTTTGTTCCTCTTCATTCTTTTTTAACTTCATACATAATTTCTGTCAATATTTCTATAAATACTGCTATATTCTAATATATAAAAATACTCGCTTCAAGCATGTCATTTTGGAATAAACCGTTTTCTGTTCCCTAACTGAATGATATCAATATGGAAAAAAAAAAGAATTGCCGTTATCAAAAACTTGTTGACTGTCCTTTGTTTATTCGCTAAATATTCACCTTCAGAAATAAAAACCAAAAGGATGAATTCAGATTAAATCACAATCTTATTTGCAGCTCGCATTTTCGCACTCAAGCGTACTGATATATATCGAATTGCCGATATTTATCGAATTTTCCATACTTATCCAATTTCCGATATATGTTGTATTTTCGATACTTACCGAATTTTGGGTAATTTCGAGATTTCGATAGTGATCGAATTTACAAGATTATTGAGAATCAGTCCTGGCAATTTTTACAAACAAATATTTTTGGGGGATTTCAAAGCATTGTCTTGCATATCGGTGGAAAACATGTATTGTTCTTTTCTTTATCTTTTTAATCTGTACTGTATGCGCTTTTAGTACAGTATGCTCTGTATGATGTAGTATGCGCTTTTATTTTCTAAAAGTGTACAATTTTTCTTGTTTTATATTTTTTTAAAGTTCTTTTTTTTGTTTCATTATAATATATTGTTTTTTTATTTAAGATAAAGATTATCTATAATGGATAAATTTCATTACTCCAATTTATTTCACTTTATTTATTCCAATTTAGTTCACTTGAATTTCTTTTAAGTCAGCAGTGAAAAAGGGTAAAATTTTAAAAACAAATATATTGAAATAACACAATATTTTAAATTGTAACATGCAGACATTTCTTCAGCACTTGACACACTTTATTAAAAGGGTTTTAACACAATTATTTTCTAACTATTTTTATTCAAAAGTAAACGAATATTTTTATTATGTAAATTGAAACTTCCTTTTATTTGGAGTCGTTCTGATATGTTAAGAGATGCTAATTATAACTTACAATAGCTACAAATAAATAAAGATATCACGATATATCGATACATGGTGCACGATATATCCAATGATGAAGTTCGGAGATCGTCCAGCTCTAGTTACAATACTTATAACTGAATTTCATTTGACCTAGTGGTAAGGTCTTGACTTCGTGTTTTTAGGGCTAAAGGTTTGTTAACCAGGTTACATTAAAGATTCGTTATGTATATGATTTAATGAAAGGTAATTCTGACGTCATCAACCAAATGTCCTCCCACTAGTGAGGGCGGGATTTGGAGTGGAGTGCCTAATCAGGTTTCGTCATTATCAATTGGTCAGTTTTTTAAATTTTGAGATCCGTTTTAAAATAGTTCTGGCGTTGTTTTCAAACGGGAAGTAAATATAGTTAAATTAAAAACTAATGTTTAATTGGTTCATTACAACAAAGAAAAAATTACTATTATATATGTAAGGGTTTCAATGGTTTTAATAGAAATTCTCTTTTGAAATTAAACGAGAAAAATTATTAAGAAGGATATTACTTCCTGCAGGTAATTATTTAGAATGTTCGTACTAATACTATACGAAATGTTTTTAAAAATCGGTGTTTTTTACAGATTAAAATACCCATGATAACCGGTAAACTAATTCAAAAATTTTCATTATTCATTTCGTCATTAAAATGTTAGATAGGAAAGTGCCTTATATGTAAAATTTCTACATCCAAAATAATTAATTTAAATGTATAATTATCATACAAATGTACGAAAAAAATTCAAAAAGTAGCTCGAGTTACCCCAAAAAATTCAAAAAAAGCCTAATCTAATGAATTAATTTCAACCTTACCACATCTGATTCAATTGATGATAATTCCATTTGTGATAAAATGCCTCTTGGCATCTGTTAATATATATTTGTGGGTTTAAATTAAGCTCATTTTTGTGACATTTTGAATCTATTGAATTGGAAGTTAATTTTGAGTTTCCATACTGTTAGCATCATCATTCATTTCTGTTTTGAAGGGGATTAAATTACCCCGTTTCCATGGTTACACGAAAACATAACCCGATAGGAAAAGTAATGAAGACATCTCTAATTTGCATTAAGTTGAATTTTTTCAACTAAATGTCCATAATGAAATGACATATTAATTTTGTTAAAGCTAGCAATGTTTCTAGGGTATGTCGATTTTCTTAAGACACTTGATATTTACCATTTAGTTTCTTTTTTTGTCTGAAATGATATATATATTTTTTATTTTTATGCAATAGTCTAAAATTTCATCTTAACCTTTCAAAGTTTCTTTCTTGCCATTATACAGTTTTTTTTTTAATTTTTTCTTTGAAGGCAAGATGATAACATGCAAAATTCTAAGTTGATTGTACCCTACATTTTATGTATTTTGAACTTTTTTTGTGCGTTTCCTTATTGAAAAAAGAATTGTTTGGTCATATTTTCATTATTTCTTGATTTCAAAATAAGTAAATATTATGGCTTACTAAAAATTACTGTCTTTTATGTTTTGACAAAGAGATAAAGGGAATATAAAACAACAAAAGTTTATATTTTTATATTCACTTTCAATTAAATTTGCCGAATAAAGATTCCTCGCAAAAGCAAAATAATGAAAGATGTTTAAAGAGGAGAATAACTATTATAGGAGCAAAATAAAATTATAATATTTTATACAAAATTGCAATATATAATTCAGTTATTTCTTAAATTTTATCGGACGATATATTTTATCAACATCATAATTTTTAAAAAAATGACATATTACAAGAGCCTCCTTTCTTCTATATATATATATATATATATATATATATATATATATATATATAATATAAACGGTAGCTAAAAACACACAAGCCTTCCTTTTATTAATAAAGAAATCTCACTGTTTCTCTACACAGACAAAAGCAGCTTTCATGTGAAATATTGCAACAAAGTTAAAATTTTACTTTTTTATTATTTTACTAGCTTGTACACGGCACGTTGCTGCCCTGAAGAATTAATTTTGGAAATATCATTTGAAATTTGAAGTAGCTATCTTGTTTAATTCTGAATGATAGAAAGAATTATATTTATTTTCTTATCGGCAATGAATACATTCATAGAAATTTAATGATATTTAAAGGAGAAATACAAATAATATTTACTATGTTTTTTTTACTTTATTATTCAAGGGCTTTAGAGTGGACAATATGTTTTTGTTTTTCTGTCTGTAGCAAAAGCAAATAAATTTCTTGGCTGTCCTACTCTTAAGCACCCAGCTTACAACTGGCCATGAGAAAAACATGGATTTTCTAGGTTCAATCCACACACTTGATAAATCCTTTTTGATATCAAATGACACAGGAATTGTCATTTGATATCAAAAAGCATGTCGGTGGGACTAATGGGAATGCGTGGAATGAGCACATCTTCTCCGATGGATTTTCTTCTAAGAATACATGTCTCGCTTTTTGTCGCATATTGCTTTTTTGATTCTGATGCGAGTGATCAGGTAACATATAAACGTTGTCTTTCGATTCTTCATAAACGATCAACTTTATTGCTCGCTTGTCGTTCCTCTTTTGTCTGAAAAGCTCGAATCAGCTTATTTCTGCATGCTGCTCTGGTAGATATATTAAGTTACAAACGTTTGGTTGCAAATTTTTTGTCGAAGCAGTCAACATGGTGTACGCTTTTATAAAGGAAATATTGTTTGCAGATTCATTGAATAAATAAAAAATCTTTCTGTTTGCACTGGAAAATTACCATTATATATATAATTTAACTTGATCGGTATCAATAGTAATAATTCTATTTCGTAAGCGTGACATAAACTCTGAGTAATATTTGTGGTTTGCTGCAGACAAAATATTGTCCACGCTGAATGACAACATCCTGTATAGATGACTATACAGGTCCTGTATAGATTACAGGTACTATACAGGTTCTTAGGTACTATACAGGTCCTGTATTTTGTCCTGTATAGATGACTATTCATTAATGAGAAGAAAAGAATTAGCACTTGCACTAAATTTTATTTCACTCACATTGATTGACATAAATCATAATAATTTTATTTTGTTTCATATATGTGCGATTAACTCCGAATGACGTTTGCCATTTACTGTTTGTCTTTTGTCAATTGTCAATTTTAAAATATAACTTTCGCGCAATTGCAAGAAATAATTTGATCAACTTTCAGCATAATCGGTTGAACGGTACGGCACTGTATAAAGAACGACCAAATAAATTATAGGAATAGTACAATCATCATATCTAATCAATTTTATATATTAGATATGATGATTGTACTATTCCTAGAACCTTCACGCTGATTCAAGCAATAAGTTAACTAAGTTTCACCATAATTGGTAGAACGGCAGGGTAGCGCATAAGGTACAAACAAATAAAAATTCATTTTTATATATTAGATAATTCTTATTAGAAATTTGCTTAAGTTAATCCGGAATTCAATTTCGATCTTGCAATTATAATGTAATTATCTTATTTTAAATAATCAGAATATGCTAATTGTTGACATTTGTTATAAAATTAAATAATAAAAATAAATCTTTTCCTGAAATTACTCTATTTTATATTTTTATAAAAATGAATTTCAGTCTCGAAGAAATTCCCTTTTAGATAAATGAAGTAAATAACTATTTTATCTCGTAACGAAACCAAAAGTTGTGTGTTACAAATGTAAAAAAAAAAAAAAAAAATTTAGAACTAATGTTCTTTTCTTTTAAGCTCATATAAGACAAAGTATTTTTATCTAAATTTCTTGAATCCTTAATCATCTACGACCTAATTAGTAAGCAAACCAATTAATCAGTAAATGTATGCAGGATATTCCGATGAAATCTCGATTATCATCAAACTATTCTAATTCTTTTGAAAAAAAAAGAAATATTTCTATTTTTTGGTTTTCTATATTTTGACGTTTCACTACGATAATTTCAAAAAAAGTATTATTATATAAAATTAATTCTTACATCGTTTTAAAATTTAAAAAAAAATGTTAATTCTTTTTTAAGATCACTAGTGTATTTTGTAATGTAAATTTTCCTTGAGTTTTTGGAATTCTAATTAATGTTCAATTTCAGAATGCTCTTGATAAAAGAATTAATCGAATCTTAAAAAAATGCTTCATTCCATATATTTTTTCATAGGTAGAATATACAGTTTTTATAAAATATGAAATATTTTTTCCCAATATCAAGATTTAATATAATTCAATATTGTAAAATTTTCTAATCTTGCAAGCATTAATTTTAGTGCCCTTGTACAAAATATGAAAAAAAATTAACTATTTGTATTCCTTCCACAGTAGTTGTACGCTATTCTGACTTGTAAATACTTCTGTTATTTCAACTAATAATAATGCATGTGTGCATATGGATACGTGCGTGTATATGTTCAAGTTGTATAGGCCAGACCATTTCCTTTAAAGCTACCAAATTTCATAAAAATATTCTTTGAGAAGCATAATGTATTTTCTTTATCGTAATGACAAAATCTAAAAGCGCGTTATAAATTTTAATTAATTAAAAGTTAGGCAAAATTTAGACGGTTTCTACAATAAACTTTAAACTTTTATTTTTTTCACCTTTTTAAAATTAAAAAAAAAATTACTTTTTCTATTGCTGACAATATATTTCTTGAGTAATGTTTTCTTTTCTAAATGTTATAATATCCTGCATGATTTTCTCCAATATTTTTCATTATTGTAAAGATATTTAACTAGAGAAGGTAAAGAAGAAAGATTTTGCGAATTATATGCGCAGTTTATACAAGGAATAAAAAAAATCCAATATAATCTTAAAAGATAACGTGGAATTGAAAAAGAACAACCAAAAACAGTATTAATGAAGCTATGATATAATTAAATCTGACTCCTTATTTGCTCAAAAACAAAATAGGTATATGGCTATTAAAATAACAGAGCAATTAAGTCTTTCAGAATTTAATGCGTAAAAGTTCTTTTATTTAAATCGTAAATATGAATTCATGCTTAAGGAATTTGATTAAAATCAAACGTAATCAATATTATTGGCAATTCAGGTACGCGGCATATCCTTAAAATTTCCTTAAAAATAAAAATTATTTCATGTATTTCGTGTATTTTCTTAAGTATATGTGTCATCGGTAATTAGAGAGTTATATTTCTGTTAAATACATAAATTTTCTGAAAAGGCATCTCTGTTCTCTTCACTTATGTTCTACTAAATATTTCCGTGTATTCATCAAATGATCTTTATTAAGTCGATAAATTCACTCTTCCGAAACAGGAATCTGGAAATAGTTCCTTCCGAATCGTGATAAACTTTCTTAATCTTCTTCAACAAGAACATACTGCGCTAAACTACACCTTTCGTGAACATTCCTTTCACCTACCTGCTTCAACTCACGATTAAGATTCTGCCGAGAAAAATTTCCCGCTGAATAAACTGCATGCTCTACTATTCACCGTCAATAGTACGAACGTGTGTTGAATGTTTATTTCTGCTTAAGTGCTTAATTCTTTACCAGTCCGTAGCACTTATTTCTACAGTAACTATGGTTTATTTAGCGAATCTGCAATCAAGTGTTCTGTGTAAATTAACAAAGGAAATGTTCTGTTCAAACCAAAGGCTTTGAGAAATTTTCCTTCTGTATTGCAAACAGATTAAAACTATATCGCGTCCTAAATATCTTTTATACCATAGGTGCTTGTGTTAAATGAATCTTTCTAAAAGCACGCCTTCTATGCTAACATAAAAAGCTGTGGATATTTCATAGTTATAAAATATAAGTGTTTAAAACGTTAATTATTAAAATTAGGTTGTAATTAAACACTTTTAATGTAATTACTTTTTACCTAATGAGTCTTTGTTCACTTCTTCAACCTTATTCTTTTTCCTTTGGATGTTTCTGATTTTAGCTCACTTTATAAAACGATAAGATGCGATAATTCAACTCATGGTTTTATAAGAACATTCCTTAGCTTTCGTAAACATTTCCTTGTAAATAGCTAATTTTTCATTGTCTGCCGAATGAATAATGTAGCTGCTTGTTATGTTTTATTATTTTTAAAACAACTAATTGTTTTAGAATTAATAAAACGATAACAATTAATTGTTTTAAAAATAATGAAAATTTAACAATGGATTATTTTAAGAATAATGAAACGATAACAATGAATTGTTTTAAAAATGACGTAATGATAACAATGAATTGTTTTAAGAATAATGAAACGATAACAATGAATTGTTTTAAAAATGACGTAATGATAACAATGAATTGTTTTAAGAATAATGAAACGATAACAATGAATTGTTTTAAAAATGACGTAATGATAACAATGAATTGTTTTAAGAATAAAGAAACGACAAAATTTAATTGTTTTAGAAATAACGAAATAATAACAATGAATTGTTTTAAAAATAATGAAACGATAATAATTAACTGCTTTAAGAATAATGAAATGATAACAATAAAGTGTAAGATTAATGAAACGATAACATTGAATTGTTTATAACAATAAACGATATAACCTTAAATTTAGCTTAGTGAAGCATCTCTGAAATACAAGTTGCAGTTTCGGGGAGTTCTAAAGAACTTTATCTAAAGCTTTCAACTTTATCTAAAAGAACTCAAAGAATACCCAAAGCCATACTTCTTCCATTGTAGCTTGTGGTAAAAAGTAAAAAAAAAAAAAATCTTCTCTAAAGTATCTTTTTTTGTACTCAGGACAATAGGGAGGTCGAAATAATTTTTTTTCTCAATTTATTAGTACAATTGTCTACTTTTAAAAAATTTATATACGCATGTATATTTTTATACTCGAATTACATATTCTTGCACAGAAGGAGTAGATTATGTAAGTTTCCTACATGGAAGCACTTGAAATGGAAACTAAAAAACGGGATGAAATCAAATTTCATTTGCAGGTAGAGAATGTATGTTAAAAATGGAAATCCACAAAAAAATATCTGGACACAATAAGTCTCATAAATAAGATAAAGTACATTGAAAATGTAACCTTAATGCGAATTAACAAAAAATATTTTCTCCGGATATTTTCCTCACACTACATGTAAATAATTTCTGTCTTTGTGTATTTTGTCATTTGAACATTAAAAAAAAGTATGTTACCTGAATTACTTGTAAAAACGTCTTATTGCGTAACCTTTAGAATTGTTTAAATCTATAGAATTTAGTTTAAACATTATTTAGTTTTCATTGAAAGCTACTTGTTATTTATTACAACATCATTATATTTAAATTCTACTTAATTTTACTATTTGGCTTGACCCAATATAGTTAACAGAATGGCTCTTCAATCAAAAAATTCAACAAAATCAACCAATTATAATAAATTTCAATTATTCTTGCATGTGTATGCCTTGTCATTTGAACATTAATGAAATAATACGTAACTCATTTTCAGTATGTTCTTTGTAATTATCGATTTCGATATTACCAGCAACAACGACTACGAAATTTATTTTACCGGCGACTTTTGTGACTTTTTTTTTCTTTGCCCATTTTTTTTTCCGTCGCCAACTTCTTTTTTTCGTCATCCTCTTTCATCTCATTCCCATTATTTTTTCGATAGTATGTATATAAACTCTGATTTCATTCCGTGTGCCAGTTTTAGATGCTGATGCCTTTTATAACTATCCAGAACTATTATTATTATGATTTGATTCTTAGATTTGTTAATATTTTGCTTTATAATGTGATATTAAATAGTAGATTCATTTTTATATATTTAAGCTTGCAAAAGAAAATAAATTCAAAATAGAAGAAAATTATTTTTTCTAAAAAAAAAAATTATGGTAAATTTTTAAAAATGGAATTTAAGTTTAAAATATTAAAAAAAAATTCAAAAATAATTATGATAATTTTTAAAAAAATGGAATTTAATATATTATTTAAAAAAATAAAATCAAACAAAGAAGTATTAATACTAATTAAAACATATATGAGAAATATGAATACTATTACAAATGTAATTGCAACCTAAATATCCATCTGTATCCTATAATTCAGATGTGGTTGGTTAGGAGTTTGTGCTTCATTTACATTTTGAATAGAAGAATGATTTATGATTTGGAATTTAATTGTGTTTATGCCAGAAGTACAGAATTGCTGCGCAAAAACCTCTTTCAATTTTACACTTAACATCCTTGCAATATTAAAGGCAGGGTCCATGTGATTTAATTGATAGCATATTTTTTTTCACGGTCTTCCTTTAGTTAATATAATGTTTAGTCAAAATAATGTTAAGCAGTACACTGATAACACTCAATATACAGTTTTATAAAAAAATAATTTTTTTCTTCAAATAATTCAAGAAACTTTCTGCAATGATTTATTAAATACAATTTACATCGTTCTAAAATATTATGTAATTTATATTGTGTGTGTTAACTTAAAATAAACAAAAATTATACTAATACCATCAGAATACTACATTAAATATACTGGGCAAATTCAAAGATATAAATTTAAAAAAATAGAATTCTAATTTAAAATTTATATATTCGACTAAAATTTAATAAAATGAAGCAATTATTTCATTGAATAAAATAATTTTCACTCCCATTGAAGTAGCAAATGCATCATGCGTTATAGATTCAAATTTTAAAATTACTCTTTATTACGTTTACGTTTGTTATGTGATTAAGAATTTATTTCTTATTTGATGTATGAAAATATACACGCTATTATTTTTTAAAAAGCAGGACTTATAAAAGGAATAAATATAAAATTCTATCTGACCTCATTATAACAGAATTCAAACTCACTTTTCACTTTTTTGAAAACTTACGATGATGAATTGAATAAAACTTCATTAAGGTTGGAAACAGAATTTCTTCATATTATTTTTCACACATTTTTGATATCAACATATTGCATATCAAAAACATGCATATAAATTATAACAGTTATTTTCTTAAAATCTATCAAATCAAAAGTTTGATTACGATTTCAGAACATCGATTTATTATTTTAAATATTCAGATATCATTTCTTCCATTTTTTTTTTTGTAATTTATCTCAGGTTTTATAGTATTTCAATTTTATTTGTTTATTTACGCTGAGTAAATTTAAACATCCGCAGAGAAATATATGAACTCTAATGTAAGTTTTTATTGTTTTAATTTTATTGACATTACTTTTGACAGTTTCTTATATTCTGTATTCAAACGATCCTCATTAAAATAAATATCACTAACATTTTCACTTTTCTTTTTTAATTCTATTAACATCAATGAAAAGTCTGCACTTTCTCTTAGTTCTTTACAATCAATAGAATACGACTAATTACTTGGACAAAAGACTTATCAGCAAGATCTCTAATAATACATTTTATTGACTTCCAACTTTCGTATTTCTGTTATCGTGTGCTTCAAGCTTTAAATCAAGGATCATAACAATGGAAGAAATGAAAAAGAACTCGAAAAGAAGACTAAAATCACTTCATTTCAAAGCACTATACTTTGTTCTTAGCAAAAAAATAGAAAAAAAATTGTAACTTTGGACAAAAGGAATTAAAAGAACTAAAAAGGGAAAACTTAAAAAAAAAGGTAGAAATCTCTTCCGTCTAATGAAACTGATCTCTTTCGTTACCGTGGTTACTATCTCAATACCACAGACTTATCTCTTGTCGTTCAGTCAGTAGGATTTTCGATTCCTTTGTAGAAAAAGTGTCTATACTGAAAAAAAAGGAAACTGATGAATGGTCACGATGAAAGAAAAGTATAAATGGGTAAAACATAAAAATATTATCGGACTTAATGAATTGGACAGTAAAATTCTATATAAAAGAAATAAAATCCATTTTCTTATAATGGTGTATGTTTTCTGAAGACACATTTCTTTATAATGAATGAAAGAAATGAATTTAGATAAAGCATGTAAAAGAGGAATGCTTGAGAGGTATATATATATATATATAAGAAATTTTCGCTTATTCAGATTTTTTTAAATAAAAAAACTGTACAGACGTTCGATTTACAATATGCAAGTTTGCAACATTTTAATAATTTTAAATTTAATCAGAAATTATAGCAATGCAAATTATTTGATTTTGCAAATAGAATTAGAAAATGAAGGCGTTTTATTCTTTTATGATGCTGATTTTTAAAGAAAAAGAGGAGAAATTATCTCTCATTAATGGAAAAGTGAAATCTAATAATTGTGGTTGAGATTATTACTAATGGAGTTTCTATTTATACATTTTTAAGTATCAGTATGTAACTATGTAAAATAGGGGAATAAAGTTACCTTTTAGATCAGTAAAGCTGAAATCTTTTAGATCAATAAAAGAGGGACTTGGAATTTTAATTGCATCTCAATATAGTTATTGAATTAGCAGTGAGTTAAATCAAGACTTCTAAAGTTGTAGCTTTCACGAGGAAATGCTTTACTTGCTACATCTGACCTTTGGCAAAAAAAAAAAAAATGCTATTTATGAAGATAAATTCTTTCCAAAAATTACTTACTAATTTACCAATTAATTGGGCTGCAGATTTTATATCACCAAATGATATGCGATATAAATATTTCAATGAATTATATGAAAACATCTAGTATTACAATATGATTTTTGGTATTATGGAGATAATGTTAATGGTAAAGCGATAATTGTTTTAGTCGTTATGAAATATACATAATTTTCATCCCTATTGTTGATTGAAATATCTTGATTTAACTAAAAAATGATAAGTAAAAGTAAGATACGTGTTTTATAAATTTTAGAAAGAATTCTAAAAATGTTGTAATTGTTAAAAATTAGTTAATTCCAAACAAATATTGAAATCTAATTTCACACAAAGAAATCTAATCTTCTAAAAATAAACCACCGCTTTCATCTGAGAATAATGCTGAATATTTATTTAAGTTTGCTGAAAATATTAATTTTATTTTTAAACACAATTACATTTATTTGCAGAGAAAAATGACAAACGATTATTTTCACAATTTTTCAAAATCTTAAACTGTATCTTAGAGATATCATACAATATCATATGCTAATATGATGTGCAATTTTGTGATTCTTGTGTGTTGCCTTTTATTTTAAGAAATTTATAAACAATTGTTTATTGAATATACTTTTCTGATTTATTACATAAATTTGTAACTATTAGGAAGTAACGATAATATAACTATATATTTTGTGACAAAAGTAAAAGTTTTGATCCATTTATAATGGAAAATACTATACCTAAATTGACATCACAGCATATAAATTTCCAGGCCATATGTGTGAAAACATTTTTTAGCTGGTTTAATTCAAACTTATCACATATTCACAACGCCTATTGATTTGATCTTATCTCAAATTTGTATCGTTATGTTTTTTTTTTTAATCTATGTGATTTTAATTATTTGAAATATTTTTTTTTCATATGTGGAAAATTGAAGTTAATAATTTAAGTAAACTCGGTAGCTTAAAAAGGAAACCTATAATAATTTTTAAGCTTCAAACCTTTGCGAAAAAAACAAAGGCTTTTCATTGCTTCCTACTTTTGTTTCTATCTATAAACTCTAAAATGCCTTTAGTTATCAAAATGTAAGCATGTAAAATCGTGATTTATCAAGAATTCAATTTAGGAAATGTATATACTTTTAAAATCAGCATTTTAATGATTATCGATTAAATTACAAGAACGGAATTAAACTGAAACGTAGTTACTGAAAAATCATTAATGTATTAAAAGAAAAAAAAGCGCAACTAATGTTCCACTTTTAATAAATTTCTACCTTAATAATGTTATGTTCGTCTTAATTTTGTTTTTCGTTAGTTTAATATATCTGCCATTATATGGAACGAATAGTAATCTGATAATGTATTCTAATGACAGAATGAATTTATTCTTCATATTTCACAAGCCTGAATGGAAACCGTAAGGGATAGAAAAAAAATCCATTAATTTCCATTTATCGAATTGATGAAAAAGTCCACTATTCCAATATATTTCTTAACTCTGTTTATTTTTGTATAAAAGTTTTGAAAGAAATATATTTATTCTTAGCATAAAATAAATTTCTTTCCGGATAATTTTAAAAGCAAGCATGGAAGAAAAATTTCAAATGTTTTATTATAAGCATCCAAATTTAAATGACATGATACAAGCTTTGATAAGCGCATCCATTAACGAAATTGTAATGGAATTAATAGTCAAAATCATTACGATTTCATTTTTCTTCCAATATTAAAAATAAAAGTAACAGTAGCATTATCCATTCTGTAAAAAAGAATATTAACATTGATAATGCGTGGGCTATCAATTTTTAGAAAGAGTATAATCTTTCAATAAGGAGCTTTTATCTTTTTTGTAACAAACATGTCTTATTTTTTAATTTCACATGAGAAATAATTCTAGTTCTTCAACTATTCTTGCAAATTGTGTTAATAATAATTTTAAACAAGGGATTGCCCACCTTCAAACTTGATCCCATAATTTGTTTAATAAGAAGAAATAAAATAACATGAAAATATCAAAGTATTTTTTATTCACATTTTTAATATAATTAAATATTTGGGGAAAATAAAGAAATATTAAATGAATATTATTGCTTTTTGATGATTTTTTTTTATTTTATCAAAAGTTACCATTTTTTAACTATGACTATGACTTAAATCTTCAGTGCTTGCTTTGATTTTTCAAGTTTTTGATTTCCCTTATTTCAATTTATGAACTTAATGTGTTCGACAAAGTGAGAACTTGTTTTGCATTTTATATCGTAAAAAATAGAAGATTAAAGAAAAGAAGTAACTAAAATTTGACACAGATATAAATTAGCATCAGACATGTATCAATAAAGCATTTTGATGACCTACAGTTTAATATTTACAGATAATACATACAACTTCATGTTTAGGAAATTTCACATGTATCTATTATAAATGCCATTAAAAAGTACGAATGATGAAATTGTGTGTTATGGGTCTATTATTTTATAAAAGAAATCTGTAAATATTGTGAATTATTCTTCAATACTAGATTTAGGAATATCTCTACCAAACTTTATTTGTGATCTTTTAATTCAAATTGGATAAAGATTTATATTAATGCAATGTAAAATATTTTGGTTATATACAATTCGGATATATTCAATTTAATCTGAAAAAAATGCAAATTGAAACTTAGAAAATCATTCAAAAACATTTTTGCATTACCATTTTCTCTTACAAATCACACAAAAGTACATTAATATAATGTTTTTGTGTAAATTATAATACACATTTTATATCTGTAAATCATTAAAATTTAATATTTAACCTCGAAATTAGCTAATTATTAATACTCTAATTACTTAATTTACAGAAATACCAGAAAACAACTCTTATCTCAGATTTAAATATTTAAGCTTAATCGAAAAGTTTTAAATGATAATAATCATTTTAAAAAGATATCTCCAGATTCATTTTTAAATTTTTTCAAAGTATGAATTATTACTAAAGTTTTGTTTTCAAATTTTTCAGAGGAACATCAAAATTTATGTAAAATCCAACTTGGATATTTTAAAATGTCAAACAAAAGGGTTTCATGTCAAATAAGGTGGATTTCAATTCTTTCTATTTTTTATTAGTGCAAACATAACATGAAATATCATATCTAAAATGAAATCTGATTCCAAAATTATAATTTTGTGTGATTAACATGCAAAATTATAAATTTGAGTGATAAACAAAATCGTAATGAATGATAACTGATAGTGAATAATAACTTTTATAATGGATCTTAATGATTCATTTTCCTATTTTTTTCCGGAAAGGTTTACGTGATATCCATATTAAAATTTTAAAACGTCAGGCGAAAGTGTTTCATGTCAAATAAGGTTGATTTCAATTTTTTTCTTCGTATTTTTCATTATTTCCAGCATAACATTAAATGTCATTTGAATTTAAATATTTCAATTCAAATATGTATGATAATGTAAATTATCATACATATTAATTGTATAAGAATAACATAAGAAGTTGATATGCATGATAATGTAAATATAATGATAATTTCTCTAAATGTTTATGATAAACAAAAAAAGCCATAATGAGTGATAATTGATAAACTTTTATAATAGATACTAAAGATTCTCATATAAATTAACTCAATAAATTTGTTTCATTTTAATATCAGCAACAAATCAAATGCCATTATGTTAAATAAATAATGGATTCCAACATGCTGTGTTGAATATCGATAGGCGAATCCATTATAATAATTTGATGGTAAATCAAAAATTTGTTGATGCAAGCCAGTAATCTAGATTTATGTTGCCTACGGTTGCCCCTGTGTAATCTTCTGGAACAGTTTATGGCCGATCAAAAATACATTCAGCAACATCAGTAACCTGGATTTACGTTTACTGTAACCGCGCTTCAGCAAATATCCGGAGGCAGTTTCAGTGCCAATTTCAATGTCGGTGGTTGTTGGTCATATATTCTTATTTAAATATAAAGGAATGGTGCAGCAAAGTTGATGAAAATATTTTGTGGAATATTTTTTTGTTGTTTCAAAAGAGAGCTTTTATTTGGGGGATGAATAAATCTAGACAAACTAGTTCTAGAGTAGTGTACATATCAAAATATTTTTAATATTAAGAGTATTAAATCTGGAATGATTTTCTATTCAAATAAATATTTCCATATGAAGAGGAATTACATAATAGATATGTCAAGATTTTATAAAATATATTTCTTGAAATATTCATGTAACTGAATTTTTTTTATTTACTGTTCTGAATCTTGTAGCTTTACTTTTTTACTAAATTTGCTCATTTTTATTACTTTTTCAATCAGCTATTAACTAACAGAGAATGTATCATCAGAATTTAAGGTTTCTAAGTACACAAATCCTTCAATAATAGAATGAAAATATTTGAGTTTAACTTTTAAATGTAATTTGATTTCTTAAAAATATCATGTTCTTTATGAAAAAAAGTATTTGTTTTTGAAACATTTGATATGATTAATGCAACCATTTCTGATTTCCGAATGCTTTTACTTCATATGATTATTTTCCTAAATCACAAAGTAAAATTTGTATTGTAGATTGAAGTATCAATTATATTTTGTGAGTTTCAATATGCAACACAACTGAATAAAATTAGTACTGGTTAGTTAAATTGGACTACTTTTTCCAAATATATTTCCAGAAATTCGAAACGAAACACTTGAGGTATTCAGAAGCATAAAAATAGAAATGTTATGAGAATGTACAAAGTCATATGATACTTGGTCTTGAGTTTTTCAATATGATAAATACTAGAAAGATTTAGTTTTGATTGAATTTCTAATGATATTTTCCTCAAGAAAAATCACTTTAGACAGTAGGATTTTATAAATATCCATAGAAACTACATAAATATCTCTTTCGAATTCAAAAGTCACTTTATATTCAAAATCATTGTCTATTTCGTATAAAATAATAAACAAAAATGAAGATGATTTTGAATTTTTTTTTAAAAAAAAGTTTCATTAATTTTTAGAAAAAATATTTAATTTAAATATTACTTCAAAAGGTAAAATAATTGATATATCAAAAAGTTTTGAAGGATATAATGAAAATATAGCAAAAACGCGCACTTTGAAATACTTATATTTTACAGAAAAAAAATAGATATGACTTTAAATGCTTTTGCTCTTATAGATTCCATATTATATGCCACTTCTGCTTCGTTCAGCGTTGATGGGTATATTGGCTGTATCAAGACTTCATATTATGATATGAGTGAAAAATTTTCTATTTTACATATTTTTTATTACATAATAATCAAAACAAACAGATCATAGTCTTTAGGTATATTGGATGAGAATTAAAAATTTTAGTTTGCTCATTCTATGATGAAAGAAGCGACTTCCTCTCTATATTATAATATATGAGAACAAATATGAAATATTTCGATTTACCCCAAGCAATGAAATCAACAACTAACTCTATTACTTATTTTGAAAATATTACTTATATTGCATTTTTTACTGTTACAATTTGAATGGTAATTGAATTTTTGATTGAAAACTTTGAAATAAATTTATGCATTATTGTATATAGATGATAATTTTTAAAATGAAATATTTTTAGATAAATATTTTGATCATCTTTTCATAGTGGCCACTGATGTGAAAACAGTTTTGTTTCTAATAAATTTTTGGATCCTTGGTAGCATCACTTTTGATCATTTTCTTCCAACCAGTGAATCGAGAGTGCAAGAGACAAATTTATGAATAATAAACATCATATACAGAAAAAATACTTTTTCTAAATCCACAAATTGTAAAATGCCTTTCTGATATTGAAGTTTGAGGATGAGGGTTCCAGTTCATATTCCATTCAGTGCACAATACATAGATGTCTTCCAAATGATACCTTATGTAGCATTACATTTTATTTTAATCAAAGAAAAAAAACAAAAATAAACCTTTGCACTCTTAAAACTGAAATATATAAATAAAGGAAATCGTTACATAAACGTGTTCGCAAAATAAGTTATTTTTCAAATGTATTAAACCCCACAAACGTGATATAACTAATTTTATGATTGAAAAGTAACCAATAATATGCCCTAATTTTGACAGAAACTAGAATTATAAATATTGTATTTCAGCAAAAGAAAAATAAGTCTTTTAAAATTTGTCAATTATATTCGATATAAAAAGGAATTTATAATTAATAAGAAAATCTGAATTAACTTTTTAAATTCTACATGTAAGAATTATCTTCAAACGTTAATCAACCAACGATCAATTATAAGACGATCTCCAAAATTTTATATTCACTGATATCACAGAATTTAAACATTTTCCTTAGATTCGCGAGTCATAATTAATTTATTCGACAAACAAGACACTACAAAATATATCAATAATCGACGAAAACATGAAACTAAAGTTCAAACAATGAATAAAATATGTAATTATAACATGCGATTAATATAAAAATTCTTATAATATAAAATTAGAAATTAACTTCTCGAAGGTTAAGTGGAATGACAACTTTAGAGGAAATAATTGTCCATGATAATGCGCCTTTTAGAAATATTCTAATTACTCGTACAAAAATAAACTATAAACGCAAAACGCGTTAGAGGCTAACATTCTGTACATCAAACTTTATTGCAATCCGAGACATGTATACTAAAAGACTGAGAACTATTATTGATTGCATTGTTTATAAATATGCAATCAATATAAACCTTTAGTGGGATGCAAAAGTTTATAGAGGGGAATATTGGTTCAGGTGACATCAAAATTATCTGTTCAAATATAGAAAAGATGGAATCCATTCCAAAATTAACATAGTTTATTTTGAAAATTGTACGTTATTTAAGCTAAAGCAAAACGAAAAGGAGGCTCTGACATTTTATTTTCTTTGAAAACAATCGGAAGCAGACTATCATTTTTAAATAATATATTTTCGGAAAATATTTCGAAAATAGCAACGCACGAACGAATCTGAAAGAGGCTTATTTTAGATTGATGCGTCCCGACAGATTCCTTTCGACGAGAAAGTGCGCTATATTTTTGCATTGCGAATTCAGATATCTATAAACAAGAATAGAAGAAAGATTGCTTTGAAATATTAAAGCAGTAAAGGAATGTCCCACGTAATAATAATAATAAAAAAACTCAGTAGCATTTTGAATGTTTTATAGACAGTTATGAAATATGTTTTTCTCTAGACCACCACCAACAAAAAAATTTAAATAATACTTTTATCAGAATATAAATAGACGTCAAAAATGTTTAAAGAAATTTTCAATTTTTTTTACTTGCATTTTTTTTTGTTAAAAAAATACAAAAAAAACAATAAAAATTATTTTAAAATGTTTATTATTTTTAATTTATAAAAATGTTTTTATCAATTTATTCAAAATGTATCTGAACGATTTTTTCACAAAATTTGTCAACTTCATCAATACTTGTATCAATTTTACTTTTCATTTATAAGTTATTTTTTATTTCACTATTGAAATTATCTTTTCTTTATTATTGTTCTTTTAAAAAAAATATTTAAAACATACATTTTCAATAATAGGCTTTTTAATTACCTTTATTTAATCTCTACTCTTTTCTCAAAATGTTTTTTCCTTATTATTGCACATATAAGGAAAATATATACAACTTAATAATAAAAGTTTTGCTTGATAATAAGAGAAATATTTCTCAGTTAATATGTTCTACTTGCATATTTTGTTAGTTTAAACATCAGCTCTTGTTGAAAATAATATTATTCCGATAATCCGAATTAACAATAAAGGATTCAAATTACGTATGAAATTAAGAAAAAAAAAATCTTTAAACTCGTTTTGTTAGTAAAAATATTTTTTTTTTAAATAATCAATAAATTAAATATTTCTGATGGGAAATCAAAAATACAAATAAATATAATTATTTAAAATCCATTAATAACATAAGTACAGAAAATAACATAATAATTAAAATGAAAAGTAATTTTTATTACAAATATCAAAAATGTGATAAACGGCAATTATTTCATTTTTGTATTTATAAATACTTTTGAAATGTTTTTATTAAAATAATATTTATACATTTGTGTTCGTTATTATTGTTTTCATTAAAACCTGAAATGAATGTATATTAGAATAATTCCAAATCATTAATGTTTAACATCATTGTTTCTTTATCATAAAATGAAACTTTTTTGCAGTTTTTAATATATAAAATAAAAATTAATTGTTAGTAATAATATTCATATAAAAGAAATATATAAAAATATTTATATTTTTCTTTTATATTTATATTTTTATGAAATATATAAATATATTTCATAAAATATTTATGTATTTCATTTAACAAACGATTAATGTATAAAATATTTATTCTGTTTTGAAAATTTTTTCCTTTATTTCTGCACATCATCTGTTCAGTAATATTTCTTAATGATGAATTGATATTTAAGTCATATTTATAAGATGAAATAACTTCACTAAAGAATATTTTGAATAAAACATCTACTTACCTTAACTTTTGACCACATCGTTTTGCTATTTCAAGTTTCGAAACAGTAAATCATTTCCGAAATGCGTTCACACAAGAGAAAATAAATGTTTTGTATAATGTAATGCTTCTAAAAATGACAATCACATAGTTCTAAAGGTTGATTTTATTTATGTTTAATTATACTTCGCAAAAACCTAAAACACACTTTTCAATCAAATTTGCAATTAAATAACGCACATTTCATTAGATCGTTTTCAAATCACCGGAGAAATTTACCAACGACGTTGGCAACAGCGAAGTTCTAGCGAATCTGAAGACGAGAAAAGTATGATACACGAGACGAATTACAGATTGGCGCCACTTGGCGAGCAAAAATTTCATCAAATGCAGCCTACGACAACAACTTAAAAGTCTTACCTTCAACCATTT
The DNA here is from genome assembly GCF_947563725.1 of Argiope bruennichi. Classification (NCBI taxonomy): domain Eukaryota; kingdom Metazoa; phylum Arthropoda; class Arachnida; order Araneae; family Araneidae; genus Argiope; species Argiope bruennichi. The sequence continues at coordinate 42,113,217 of NC_079158.1, read as the reverse complement.
TCTCTTTGCTCGCACATTTTATTTGTTGTCATTCTCGATGGAATTTGTCTTTGTCAGCAACTTTTCTTAAAATGCATTTTCAGGATTTAATTAAATTTAACTTTTGATATAACTTTTCATTTCTCTTTTAACGGATTTTTTTTTATTATATATGTCTTTTCCTTCGTAATTTTAGAAGAAAATTGCAGAATATGCATTATTTCTACATCATTTTGCATTTTTAGTAGTTGAATAATTCTTTTTTTCGTTTGCCTGGATACATTATTATTTATATTTGCATTCACTTAGAAATACTTTTCAGCTATTTTGTATTGTCTTACGAAAAAATCATTAAATGAACCAAAAATAAATTTATTTGGGATGTGAGTTTCCGCATTTCCTATATTCTTAGCTAAATTAATTATTTAAATTATTATTAGAATAAGAATTTCGCTGATATTTAACTACTATTTTACAGAAACAATGCGGTTTTTGAAACGTTTTGTCTAACGTTTTAGTTTAATGCAAAGTGTTTTACGTTACTCTAATCAGTTGGTGTTAAGTGAATTGAACTTTGGTTTTAAACTCATATCTTACATCAAAATTTGTTTATTTAAAATACTTTCATAAATTTAAAAATTTGATTATGTTAATGATATTAAGACATGTTAGGAAAGTTGCCCGTTTAGGATTTTATGAAAGAATTGATAAATTAAAAATAAAATTAACATGATAATTTATTTAATTTCAATGACAATTTTTTTCAAAAACATTTAGATTTCTCTTGAAGCTAATAACGAAAAAAAATCATAATATTGTATCTTTTTACCTTCTCGTGTACGTAGTATAGAGAATGTATAGTGAATTTTCAAAAAAAATTCGAACTCCAGATTTTGATGAATCTATACATTTTAGAACTCCCTGAGTTCGAAAAACACATTTTTGGGAAATGCCCGTCCGTCTGTCTGTCTGTGACAAAGATAGTTTTAAAACAATCTGAGCTATTTTGGTATTCGGTATTTACACTAAATATGCAGTTTTCTATCAAATTTTCAGTAAATTATGTTCATAGGAAGTGTATCTGTCCGGCGTTTCGAATATAACCTAACGCTGATAATAACAAAATGAAGAGAGCTAGATAAATAAAATTCAATACACATATTTAAAATCTATAATTTAGACACCTATCAAATTTTTAATCAAATCCAACCAGGAATTGATCGTCTGTCGGTCTATAATTTTAGAGACGAATAAATGGGTTAACTCAGAGTTGTAATGACTTAAATATATCACATTTGGCATGGGATTTTGTGACTGAAATTGCAGTTAGTTCTCTGTCAATTTTTTTTCAATCGGCTGTGGAAAAAACGCGTCTAAAACAGAAATTTGATTTTTGGATGCTATTAACCGCATGCCAGATATTAATCATCAAATAACTCGTCAAGGATAAAGCGAAAGATTCTGTAAAAAGCTCAATTTGCGCCAAAAGTTAATATTTTGTAGTTATTGTATGCCAACGCCATGCAAGGCGAGTAACAGTTAATGTTTTGGAGAGAAAACTGCCAAGATTTTTTTATTTATTTTTTATTTATTATTAATATTATTTTTCCTTAATTGCATGTAATACATGGATGTAATGAAGTTTTTGATAAGATTTATAATTAGTCAGTTAATGTTTATCGTAGCATTATAAACACTCTCTATTATAAGATACTGAACGAGAAACAAAAATTCAGTAATTGTGTGACTTTCATTTTAAATACATGTTACCAATAAAAAAGCAACTATGATTCAAATGATGCTTTTCAATTGAATATTTAGACTGTAGGACGAAAATCTCATTTAGCAATCATTTATCATAGAACTATTAAATTAATTTCGCTCTAATTGCATCCGTCGATGAATGTAACTAGGAACAGCTTTTACGGCATTCTGGGTGTTGAAAATTAGAAAATGGATTTTGATTTAATAAATGGCAATTGATAAATCATCATTATCTGTTTAATATGAAGAATGAAAATATCTCCTTTAATTATCCATCATGTTATTTATTTATTATATTTAAAAATTCATGCAAAATAAATTTTAAAGCCAATATGGCATTATTATTTTACCATCTACTTCTTAGTGATATATATATATGGATTTAATATAAACTTCTTATAGAGTACAATTGTTTAAATAAAATCAGAATTTTCTATTAATTACATTAGTTTTACTATTTACAAATAATTCATCTTATAATAAACTTTCCCTTTATTAGTCATATTTTTTTCTCGAGATCTAAAGAAGTAAACATACATCAATTTGTTTAATAATGAAGATTTCTTTTAAAATAAACTTGTTTAGTGGCTTTATCCAAATACAATTTTTTTTCCTTTAAGCTAATAAAGTTCCATCATTATTCTAGACAGCTAATGTCAGTAAATTCATAATTAAGTTTCAGCGTCTAGACAAGGATAAATATGAATTAACGCGTGAATGAAATGCATAATGAATTCTTATTGACAGCATTGTACCATGTTGTCAGAATTGTTGTAATTTTCTGAAAAATGTAAACGTTTAATGAAATGACTAATTTAACGAATTAATTAAGCATTTTTACAAAAAAACAACAACAGATTTACCTTATGAATATATTCATTACAATTATTGCAATTCATTGGAGCTTATTTATGTCTATATATTTATTCATTAGGTTATATTGAAAATATTTGAAACTGCATTTAAATTACTTTTAAGCACTTTTATTTGACTTGTTACATATTTGTAAAAATGGAATTTTGTAAAAGTTTTTGTTCAGATATTCTAGGGTTCTTGAATGTCAGAAATGTGTATAATCATACGTTGTAAAAATAATCAACTATATCAAAAATTTAAGAAATTAGCTATTATTTAATTATTAATTGACTTCAATACAGTAATTTCAGTTATGTACCTATTACACTATTTTGCTCAAAATTGAAACAACCGCTTTAAGGTATTGGTTAGAAAATAGCTTTAAAAACCAGTAAGTATTTTTTATACACGGGGAGAAGTTAAAATTTATAACATTTGAAGCATGAGAAATCATTTGAATCAAAGTTTAGTCCTACTTTATTTAATGATTCTTAATAGTCACCATTTATGACATTTAATTTTTATTGTAAATATAAAGCGTGTTTTCCACTGTGGTTAAATAAAAAAAAAAGGTAGTATCTTCAACTTTTTAATGTTATTTTGCCTTTATACTTACTTTATAAATCCCACTCAATAAAATCTTGCAAATATATTATATATGGTTTTTTTTTCAAAAGAATATTCGCTAAAAACGGTTCTTTACATATATTTTAAGATCTAATTTATTAACTAGTTGTTAAATTGATCGAAAATGATAGCATATCCATGGAATAAATATGATCAGACAGTATCGCTGCACTTGTTCTGTCCTGTAAAGCCCCATAGAAAGGTAGAAATTTTTTAAAAATGTCGTTTTTAAGGAATGTTAAGAAAATATTCTTAAAAAAGAAATGGGCGTGGTGAATATGACCCCTCAATTGTATATTAGCATGGACATAATATAAGATATCAAAATTTCTTTCTTCCTGTCATTGTTCCGTGGAAGAATTGTGAATGAGAAAAAAATAAAATCAGGAAAAATAATGTAAATAATATAGGTTTTTGTATAACAATGTTATTAGTAATCGTACTTAATAAGAAATGCCCATCCCTGAAATAGTATAAGGATTTTGATTATAATTAATCTGCGTAATTTCTAAATTTCACTGTATAAAATCTTAAGGTGACAGAAAGGAGAAATTATTATTATTTGTTTTGAATTAACGAATTTGTATTTATCCCACAACATTAAGTTATCTGTATTATAAACAAATCACTTTTGCAAACCAGTTCGATCGCCACGAATACTAAAATATTCAATAATTAATAATGCACAAAATGATGATTATTTTTCCCTCGAGAAAATATTTCTTCATCAAATCGTGATAAATATATAAACTGAGTTATTTAGTTATTCTGATCGTTACTTATATGTATCTCCCAAATGTAGTTAGATAAGGAAATCATCATATTTGGAGATAAATTTGCTATCCAAGTCATCTAATATATCACTAATATCATCTATAATTTTGATTTGATTATTAAAATAATTCAGCGCTTTTTACATATACATTATATAAAGAGATATAATGGCATTAAGCTTCATTGCTATTAAATATTTATTGATATATTAAAATAATATTTCAACGTATAGGATATATAACTTAATATCTTAGAAGTTTTTGTTCAATAAATTCTTCAAAATTTTGCAAACAGTATGAAATTTGAATTATGAACAAAAATTTGCAAAAAATATATATTTACATAGAAATTACACAATTGAATTGTTAATATTAATTATTTTTATGATTTTAAAATGGTGCAAAAATTATTATATAGAAGTAAACTAATAGTTTGGGACATTTTCGCTTAAAAATACCAAAATAAATCTGGATTTTCAATATTTAAAATTCCAAAAACTTGCTCTGATATCCTTTTTTTTGTAGTATCAACGTCATCGTAAAATTGGTTTTTATATGAATGCTTGTCTCGTCCTTTAGATGAAGTCACCTATCAACTATGGCGTTGTTTCACCTGTATATTATCTGGAATTTTTATAAACGTTCCTGCCAGAGTTTGTGGTTGTATTCTGTGAGTAGTATAATTTCTATTTTTTTAAACCTTGCTTTATTATTTACTTTTTTGTTTTAAACTCCGATTTTTTTTTCGTAAAGTCTGCATACCGTCATCAGGAAAATAAAGTTCTGATTAATAATACTGGATATTCTACCGCCATCATCCTACATATCTTTCACATATTCATCTTCCAAATTATTTTTGTGTTAGACTAAATTATTATACATTAATTAGTTTGTTTTATAAAGAGTGAGCATATATACTCATACATAGGAATGCGGGGTTACTAAATATACACAAGAACATGTGCACTTATCACACATACACATAATCATATATGCACACTTTCTTTTTGATTATTAGAGATAGAGTTATTTTTTTGCAGTGAACTTTTTAAGGCTTCAATTTTTATCCTAATTTATATCCTTTAATATTTTAACTGATTGATCGAAAAACATTTCCTTATAGCATTAACTTTTGAAGAATCAATCTGCTTTCTATGTGTGAAATTCTTGAAGAAACAAATATTGAAGCATGAAAAAATTAAGTTTTCGAAAAGAAAAGAAAGATGTTGCAAGAAAAATAGCTGAATATACATTCTGGATATTAATATTTCATGACATGTGGAAAATACTGAATTTAAAATGTACTATTTCGGTAAATGTACTACTGAATTATAAATGTACTATTCTCTATCCATCAAAAAATAATTCAAACTCGATTTTATGTGAAATTTTCTAGCAAACCGGAGTGTGTTTGAAAACAACTCTTTTGCATAGATTTTTGAAATGCCACAACCATAATAATGATACATTTAATATATTTTAATAATTCATCGCGCTAAAGGAAAATATAGAGAAAAACAACTCTTCAAAAACATTTTTATGAGAAATAAATATGATGTATTTTATAGACCACAAAATTATGTATTGTATAAAAATAAATAATGATAGGCGACTGAAAAATGCGTGACAAAACATTAAATTCAAAATTTCTTGCAGAATTAAAATAAATTTAAATGATAAGATTTGTGAATTCAATTTCACTGCACTTCATTTAAATTTGCAAAAAAATATTCTTTATATTCATAAATGCATGCCTTTTTAGAAACATAAAACATAATTTTAGTTTATTAAAATTATGTTCAGATCGGAAACACATGTTTATGATATTTTAAATAAATAAACTTGTTATTTTGTATCCACAACGTAACAGAAAACAAAATAATTAGATATATAGCATTTTGTTTATAAATTTATCTCAAAAATGTTTCTGGAGATGAAAGGATGACATCAAGAAATTTTCAAGAAACGAATAAATAATTTCTTTTATTTATGTATATATTTAAAATTTTAAGTGGTCAAATCTACAAAACCTTTTATATATTATTTATAATAAAGAAAAATCTGTATTCTTCATTTTAGCTAAAAATTGATGCATTAAATGACTCTTTATTCATTTTTATATTACTGATACAATTCAAAATAAATTGCAATTTACATCATATTTTACAATCTCAAACAATGAGTCATCTATCATTACCAGATCATCTGGGCATGTTGAAATTTAACTGAATTATAATAATAAACAATAATGGCACACACTTAATCTGCTGAAAGATTTAGTATCCTTCTTTTACCTCATTATCACTCAAGTAGTCATCATATAATTAATGTTAAAAGAAGAAGAATCGGTATGAAGTGGTATTAGCTCAAACTTAAACAATATGCTAAATTAATGCCAATCTGCCATATTTGCCCTTAATGTGCCAAAAGATTTAGGATTCTTTGCTTACTTTATTGCCAGCTTTAGAGAAAAAAAAAATGAAATCATCTGAAGAAATATTAGAGTCATTATAGATTAAATACTTGAAAGAAATTAGATGTTTATCGGTTCTATAATTGCTCAGCCTCCATAAGATAAACTTAGAGATGTGACATCTGTAGTGCCCATAAACATAAAAATAAATAAGTGGGGAAATAGTCAAAGTTTTTCGTTTTATCTGGTCTCGATTCACAAAAGGAGCATCTACCAAATTGCATTTTAAAATTTAATTAAATTAATTTAAGAAATTAAATTCAATTAAGCCTAAATATTGTCATAAATATAAAGATTAAAAAATTTGAATCTCTTGAATTGAATTCAATTCAGTTTAAGAGAACGATATGTGAAGATACCAAATTGCATTCTTATGTTACAATGCAATTTGCACACGAATTGTATGTATCTTATGTTACAGACAAAATTTAACAATTTAATCAATAAAACAATTGTATAGCATTGCACTTCAAAACATTTTATAACTTTCAAAAGGACGTATAATTTTTGATGATTGCTCAGTGGAAGTAATTTTAAAATTTATGATAAACTAATAAATAAATTACACAGTGTTTTGGACTTATGTATTAGTGTCTTTCTTTAATAGCCTTTTAATTTTCTTCATATATTCAAAGAACATTTTTATAGGATTTGGAAGAAGATTATAAATTAATAAAACAATTTAAAAGTAATTCTATGCTACAGGTAATATGGTTCGAATTCTTTTATAGTATAAGTAATTGGGATAATAACTATTTTTATGCTAAATGATAATAATTGCTTATCTTTTATTCATTTTCTTGATTGCTTAATATTTTAAACATGAAATAATTGAATTCACCGGAACGAAATTCCTTCTTCAGCTCATTTAAAGACCAGAACTGGTATTATTTTCCTCTTCATCAAATAAGAATCATAAAAAAAATAGAAAAAAATATAGAAAAAAGGAGTTGAAAAAATCAATTACATTCGAAGATAAGATGTACTTATTTTCATTCTCAAAATAACATCCTCGACTAATTTGTTGTTTTCTCTCTATTTGTTTTTCCTTTACTCGAATTGAAGACAGAAAAAAGTTTTTTACACCTCATTTTAATTGCTCTTCAAAGTGGAGCATCTGTTTTTATTTATTTTTTTGATCAAACAACTTAAGTCAGAGTTCACAAAACGCACAGTAAATTAATTAATATGTTTTCTTTAATTATTAATATATTTATTCATTCACCCAGATGGTTTTCTTTCACAATTATTTGTCTTTCAGAAATAAATGCAAGCTAATTAAGACGCAATCTTTGCCATCCATTTATTTATTTTGAGATAAATATAATAAAACTATTAATTCTATCAATCAAATAATGATAATAAAATATTAATTCTATTAATCAATTTATGATAACAAAAATATTAAATCTATCAATTAATTTACGATAATAATAATATTAATTTGATCAATCAATTTATGAGATTGTGCTAATAAGATTAAAAAAATCGTTTGCAGGATTTGTTAATAAAAATGCTCAAAATGTTAAAAAAAATTTTATTTCATATTTACAATAACTGATGAGATAAACTAATTACGAATATTAACTTTTGTTAATATTCGTGCATATCCAGTCCCTTTATTTGGATGTAAAACACATTCTACGACATGAATTTTGAAAAAAATTCTTCGTGATTTATTGAAAAAAATTGCACTCTAATTAAGTTCCGCATTTTTAATAGTAAAAAATTTGGAAATAGAAACAATCCAGGCAAATCGAAATAATTGACAGACAGGTAAATGCCATATAATTTAGTTTATACTTTGATATTTCAATTTCTTTTTTATTTTTAGAGAAATTTACAAAAAAAATGAAGATTAAATTTCGATTTTGACTATATTCGCAGACATAAGCAAATAAAAGTAAGAATAATAAAATTAGAATCTTCATCAATAAATCGAGGCACATTGATATTTCTCAGGACTAATACATATATAAAAATACAATGGAGTTGAAGTATCGATATATCTAAAAGGTATCGAATGGGACAAAACGTGAAAATAAAAGCATAAAATTCTTCCCTTTTAAGTACTTTTAGATGCATAAAATGTATTTTGTTCCGATATTTATGTATGTTTTCTAAACCTAAATACATTTATTATTTTTTCTTTTGATCAATTTTAGATGAATTTTAAATTGGTTCTTAATTGAATCACAAAGAAATGCCTTTAACAAAAATATGCTTGTTGTGCTTCTATTTAAAAAGATTTTCTGATTTTTATACATTATTCGAGAGTGGAAATTTTAAGAATAAGTTTTTATTATTTTTCTTAGGTAAATTCAATTTTTTATGAAACATACCTAAAATTACAATACTAATATTTTATTACTTAATATTACAGTATATTTTTATTTCATATGCATATATTTCAGAAAATCACATTTGTATTAAGAGATCTTTTTCACTTTGGGAGCGAAAATATACTTAATGCACTCTGCATTTTGCATATATTGTTTTAATTATATTTAGATAGCTCACGTATAAGACAATGGATCTACTTCCTTTGCATTTCGCTTAATATGTAATGTTCGATTTAGAAAATAAAAGATGTTATCACCAGTTTTGAAATGTAATGTCAAAATTAACAATTCACGAACGAATTAACAATTCAAAGGTTAAAAACAATCGATTCGATTGTGGATCAATTCGAGGGAGAAAAAAAAGCTTAACAGGCAGTTAAAAATAATTTTTCAACTTTTGTTTCCTGCGTAGCTCCCTGGAGTCATTGGGCGAAGTTTTCCATTATGTTATGAGCGACTGCATTTCCTCTTCCACATGTGCTTCTATAAAAAAAAGCCATGAAGTGGAAACAATCATCTTTCTTAGAACAACACCCAAAAGCTTTTGTTGGTTTATTTCTTTGTACATTAAAGTATTGAAACAGTTTACTCTTACAGGAGAACTGTTGGGCTGTGAATCAAATTTACCTGCCTCTCTCGGGAATTTTGTCATCGCCTTTTCTAACATTTAAGGCTGAAATCGGCACATTTTAATTATTTTATTAGAAATTGTTAACTTAACCTACAATATTGGCTTTCCTGGTTGGAAAGGGAAGCAGTTTATTTTGTGAGACTTAAAACTATAAGTTTAATGAAAACAAAAGAATAACAAATTACTGCTGGCAATTAACCACTGTTAATATTAATAATAACCGAGAATTATTCTTAATAACAGATCAGTATAATAAATCAATTATTCACTTTTGCCGATTATTATAAATAATTATCGATCAATCATGTAAATCGTAATACATAATACTAAACAAAACCAGAAGTAGACATTTTAATTCAGAGATCATATCCACATAAAATAATTTCGTAATCTTGATTTTAATATTGGAGAACTGCGTGATGAAAAGTTCTTAAAGAGTAAAAAAAAATAATTTAAATTTCATCATACCAATTAAAAATACGTCACCGATCGTATTTGAAATTATATTTCAAATAATTATCAGAATTAGAAAACAAATACTGAAATAAAGTTATTTTCGTTCAATGTATATGTTCATATATTTTTAGAACTTTAAGTCATTGTAAATATTATTTTTGCGGGATGATATTTTCGAAAGGTATTGCTTAAAAACGCCAAAATTAGTTTAATTTTTGATTAAATTTTAAATAACTTTTAAACTTTGAAAAGTTAAAAGCGAGTCTCTTCATAATTTTAAGAAAACGTGAGCCAAAATTCTTTATGATAAGGCAGAAATTGTAAAACAAATATATTTGAACAAATAATTGTTCTTCAATAAAAACAAACATTACTATATATATATATATATATATATATATATATATATATATATATATATATATATATATATATATATATCGATCGAAAATAAATTTTAGAAACTTCGAAAATAAATTTTATAGACATAATATCGGAGACAATACGCTAGAAGAATCTTTTATTCGTCCCTACTGATACAAAATACGAAATGATTCATATTTAATTTTTTATTGCTATATTTTAAATTATTAATAAATTAATTGAAATTTAAAATTTATTTAAATTATTAAATTTGAGTTAATAATAGCTGTTACGAATTTGAAATAAAGGTCGAAAATCACTGACAGTAATGACATTAGATTTGGAGAAATTAATGGTCCATTCAGTTGACCAATATAATTAATGTTCATTATACTGTGGTATTTTGAACAAATTCTGAAATCTATATTTTTGAATACTTTAATAGTTTTATTCAGAAACAATTATTTACGTCATTCTTTTTTATTTTCCAAGTAATAAATTAAATAGTTCGATTAAATAATCATATCTATTTTTTTAATCTATTAGCGAGATCTTATTTTTTAAATTTTAAACAAACATTCTAATGAGGAAACATTATTTAAAATTAGTAGGGAAACGATAGTAGAAAGCTATTAAAACTGAGAAATTTCGCTACCACATTTTAAACGGAAATGGAGAAGTTTTAAATTTAACAATATCTATATTTGTATAATTTTGTTTATGAATATTTGCTTAATACATTTATCTTTTTAGTTCAATATATTCATCCTTTAAACTGTATATTTTAAAGACTGTTGCTAAAATTTATTCAATTCTTAATTCATTGCAACTATTTTTTGTATTGTTGTTTATGAGAAGAAAAATATGCAAAAACTCTTTTTTATGTTATAGTAGACAGGAGACAGCACTGCAGTCTCCTGTCACACATTTCAATCAAACAGAGATTGTCTTCATTTCCATTTCTCAAATTATTTTCCATCTATTTTTTTAACTGCATTATGATCTACTATATCATAAAATATAAGTGAATACAGATTATATGTATAGTTTTACGCATTTTATCTCTCAGCATTACATTTCTAAGTTTATTACTACAAATTATATTTCTAAGTTGAAAAATTACGTAAACGGTCTCATCATAATATAATTTCTTATATAATTGTAAATTCTGTAAAAGGTTATTTTTGTTTCGTTTTCCTACTGTAAATATTTTGTTAATTAAATAAAATTCCCGTAACATGCCTACCAAACCGTTCAGTGACCAGAATGGTCACGGGTACGGGGGTATGAGACGGCGTTCTGTTCTGTCACCAATGGAGAAGCCACAGTCGACAGAATTTTATATCTAATTATTTTTATTTTGTAGCTCATTGGTCATTTAATTACGATCATTATTGATCTATTTACGGTCAATAAGTTGTTGTATTATTCATATATTTCAATATTGTTATCGCCATAAGTTTATCCACAAAAATTTGTATTTTTTGTTTATGGGTCTTAGTTGTTTTTAACGGAAAGAGATTTCATTCATTTAAAAATGCTATTTATGTAAAGGAAAACGTCAAATTAAATTAATTAAAAATTACAAGGAATTTGTCATTTACAAGATGTCAAGATTTGACATCTCTGGCTTTCCTATGGATTGCCAATTTGAAAATGTATCGTACTTATCATACTTGCTTTTGTAATATTTATTTACAATATACTACAAAAATTTCTCTCTCAAAACAAAGCTTGTAAATGCCATTTTCGACATTTTATTGGTTTTATATACATCTTGGATCTAGGATGGAAATAAAAAGTAGTATAAATAGCAACAGGATATATATAAATGTTCGCAAAAGATTATCAATGTTCCGATTAAACTCTCAAAACTTCCTTTAAGCTTGCAAAGTTGTATATTTTAGGCTAAATCACCAAACCTTCAGGACAAAACCATAAATCTTATTTACTTTGATATTACAACAGTTTAATTTGTACAAAGTTACAGCTTTCTAAACAATTTCCGAAGTGTACTTTAATAAAATTTGGGTCCTCTTATTTGTTTCAGAGTCCAACATGTGATATATATAGATACGAATTTTGTTCATTTTTTTTTGGTTTTAGGATGAACATATGCCTTTTCTTCCGTGATTTGGGTTAAAACTGATATTCTATATCAACACAAATCGGGTAAAAAATAAGATGTGATTTATAAAAAACCCTTCTTGCATAAATCATTTACAATTAGTTCCTAATATCAGTATGTCTGACTGATTTTTTTAATTGATAAGGATCTATTTGGGGACAAAAAAAATTGTTTTATCATTCATTTATTTCAATATTTTTATCATCAAAAGTTTCGATCATTTTGTATTTTGTTTTTTCTCTGTAATGGTCTGAATGGAAATACTTTAATTCTAATCATTCTAATCATTGTAGAATAATTTTTTAGAAAATCATAAAATCAATTCCTTAAACCATTCTATCATAATTAGCTTTAATATTATTGTGTTCAGCATAAATATATTTCTGAGCAATGGAGTCTTTTAAGGTCGATTTTCTTATAAGTCTTAAGGTGATTTATGAAAAACCCTTCTTGCATAAATCATTTACAATTAGTTCCTAATATCAGTATGTCTGACTGATTTTTTTAATTGATAAGGATCTATTTGGGGACAAAAAAAATTGCTTTATCATTCATTTATTTCAATATTTTTATCATCAAACGTTTCGATCATTTTGTATTTTGTTTTTTCTCTGTAATGGTCTGAATGGAAATACTTTAATTCTAATCATTCTAATCATTGTAGAATAATTCTTTAGAAAATCATAAAATCAATTCCTTAAACCATTCTTGGCTAATTAGCTTTTATATTATTGTGTTCAGTATAAATATATTTCTGAGCAATGTTGTGAGGGCGCTGCGTATGATTAGAACCAGAAAACTGAAGGGAAGAGTATGGAGGAGGAGGATGGCGGGTGAGACGGTGCCGAGAGAGGAGAGAGATGGATGTTCGGAGTTCTATGATGTTCTCATGCTAAATTTTGTAATAGTGTTCATATATGTTATGTTTCGTCCTACGTCAATTAAATGTTGTCAAAAAAATTTAAATATGGTGTCATGCCAATTATTTTCGTTTACATTTATTTACTAAAAGGGCAGTCTTTGCCTTATTAATTTTTCTGATGAGAAATAGGAATTAAAAAAGTTCGGCAGCGCCGACAAATGTAGTCTTTTAAGATCGATTTTATTAAATGTTTAATACAAATATTATTATAAATAATCAAATTTAACCACAAAAATCTAAGTACACTTTGCCCTTTCATTATAACTAGAGTAGAATAATACATAACTATAACTATCCTTAGATAGAAAATGTGTTTTACAGAAGCCTTATACTATTTCCTTCGTACTATAATGATCTATCAGTTCGTTCTGTTGTGAAATTCCAACAACTCGTGAATTCACATTTATCAGACAGGTAATCAAGTTTTACGTCTCTTGAAATTATACAGAATGATTGCTAATTCGCATGGAAATCTTTTGAAACATAGAAGGAATTTGGATTCAGTTCGGAAGGGATTCAATATATCTTTAGATAACCATTCCGCTTTACATATAACATGTAAATGGGGATTCTTATAGTAAAAAAACTCCCAACTTTCTATCAGTAGATGCCATAAGATGCTCATTATAGTATATTTTTACGTTTAATTATATGTTAATGATATACATTAAGAAAAAAGTTATCTGATTTAAGTAATAACAACGATCTATTTACAGATAAAAAATTCCTTTACCATTTATTTAATTCAGCATTTTTACCACATGCATTTTCTCTCTGTAGTTCTTTCTGCAATGCTCTAAATATTATATAAATATATAGACCTAAATATATGTAGTACTTAGAAATTTTTAGCATCGTTGAATAATGTGTTAAAATTTTCTTTTATTATTAAAATTTATTCTAGTTATTTACCTTTTGTAATCAATATTTAGTTTCTGTTATTCTGACTTCAATCGTTGAACACATAACACGATACTTAAAAATGATTGTAAGACGATGAATCTTCACGTTTTACTTTTTTCATATAACTATTACTCAAAACTTATCAAAGGCCATCACTAAGAGTTTAGCTTCAAAACATAAACATAAGTGTAAATCTTACTGAATAAATGTAAATTACTTTTTATTTGGGCAATAAACTCTATTGTAAATTCATTTTTCAAAAGTTTTTACTTATAATTTTTCATTTGCGGCATACTATAATTTGCTTTTTTTTTAAAAAAAAGACCTCGGGCGTGTCCTTCTCGATTTTAAAATGTATTTGAATATATTCATGTATTGAAAATTATAACAATTTATTTTCTGTTATTGTGCTTCTCTAATACATCTCATGATCATACAGCGGAAGGTGGTTGTCCCTGAAGGAATACAGCAAACAGTACGCAAAGTATTAATTAGAGAAATAGATGGCAAACATAAGTATACCTTTCCCAATTTCTGCCTGTAGTGTCTCAGTACGGAGCCTTTATAATAAAGTCATAAAATGGAAGCTCCCATTCGGTGGCAAAATGGGTAGTATAAAATCTTGTTTTGGCAGGACTATGGCCGACGCATAATAACCTTTCTCCTCTCCCCCACATGATAATGAGAAGTGTCTCAACTCATTTTATAATTTCATAGAGGTAACACCCGTTATCAGTGATGCGTGCAGAAAGCAACAGCATCATTTTATAATCGCCAATGTAACATGGACCAACCACCATATCTGTAAGCTCTCATACCCAGATATGAGGTGACCTTGGCTGAAATTTTTTAACGGATATGTCCGTCACAAATCCCACATTGATTCCTGCGGTTATTTCGTTGATTTATGCGGTATTGTTATTTGCCTGTTAACATGGATATTTCTATGCCAAGACATTGGTCTCGGTGATTAAATGCAGGCGGTCTGTCACTGCGTTGTTCATATTGGGAGATTTGACCTGGAATTAGGTATGCTCTTAAAGTGAATTACGGAATATTGAATTCCTTAACGATTTCCAAAATGGAATGATCCATGCGCATAGCTCTGACTGCCATTCCGCGTTCAAAATATATTAATTACCATCATGCGGCCATAATCATGTCAGAAACCTTTTCACATGAATCATTTGAATACAAAGAAAAGCCCTGACAATGCAATGCCCATTTATAAATTTTGTATGCAATACTACTGCTATCTTTATATTTGCATGTTACTATCATATGACTTTTATCACCTTAGTGAAACCTAGTAAAATTTCATTTCATTAGGAAATAATGAGAAGAAATTAATATATCGTAGTTTTCACACCTGGTACATTTATTCGTTTTATTTATCTGAATTCCATGCATAGAACATTTTTTTTATATTGGTCGACAAATGCTTTCTTATAACGAATAAAGCATCTCTTCATAAAACTGCCATGAATCTTATGGTATTATTTACTGACATAAGATTTATACAAAGAGAAAATACTGAAAATCGCGAACATTTCAATTTGGATATTTTGATGAATCTCCTAATATCAGATATCCATGAGTTCAAAAATGCATATTAAAAATTATGCATGTCTTTAAAATCGATAACATGAAAATATCATTACCAAGACGGATGAAATTTTGTATATCGTCTCTACTTCTCATTTATAGATTTTTTTATCGAATTTTGTAAGAAATTCATTCAGCTAAAGTTTCGCTTGTTTGGCTGTTCTAGCGTAATTTAATATACTATAAGTAAAATGCGAATAGCTCTATAGATAAAATTTGGTCGATTTAACATATAATGCGTAAATCTTTATCTAATTTGGAGCAAATTTCGACACAGGATTGACCATTTGTCTGCGTGTAAATTCCCAATCATTTAGACGGTATATCTCAAAAATACAATGATTAAGTATTTAAAATTTAGTATGTGATTTTGGGACTACTATCGTAATTGCGTTTGAATTTTTTGATGAATCGGTCAAAAAAAACCGTGCCGTTACTAGCGATTAATCATTAAAGATCCCAAACGTATATGCTTTTTTGTAATCGTTTCTCATCAAAGTCATACGGTTAATAATTATAAAATACAAAAGTACATTTATTATAAAGTATGCAAGTAAGTTTTCAGCTGATCATTCGACTAATTCATTATTATTATTAGAGAAATATTGTTTTTAATGATTATTATTTGCTTGAAAGAATTTTTTAACATCAAACAATAAGCACAGCGATATTAAACCTCACATACGAATAGCCACGTTGGTAGGAGCATAGATAACGTTGCTATAGGTTTCTGATTTGGAGCATTATCAGCAATAGTTGTGTTGTTTTCATATTATTTTATTTAAGATAAGAAGATCAGTTCATTTTTATTCTTTAAGTCTGCTTTTACTTTAAAAACACTAAAGAAGAAGAATTTCAATATAAAGAGTATTTATAACTATTATTTATGTTTATAAAAGAAGTTCTTCTCTGCGTCTATCATATTACAAAATATCTCAATGAGTCGTTTCTAACTATGCAATAGTAATTCCTATTGCCTAGTTTTTCCTCTTTTCAAATTTCCGTTAGTGAACTTAAATCAATATCTAGAGTACTTGAAACAGTTCTTGTTTTTCTCGAAGAACTCTATAACGATACTTGGGATCAACACGGGGGAACATTATTTAGGATCAATGAGGCAGATCTCTCTGCCAGAAACTACGTATTTGAAACCGGAGAAAGCGAAACTGTAAGTTGTTTCTTTATTTCGATAATGATGTTTCTTTCTTTGCGTGTAGGAGATATCGGTTTTGAGATCTCTAGAAAGTTAAATAAAGAAATATTTTGAGATCTCAAATGGGAGTTTATTAGAAAGTTCAAGGACGCCACGTGCCGATAGGAACATCTAAGAACTAGAAGGGATTTAAAAAAATCACAATTACAGCAGCAAAGAAATGTGTTCATAATGATAGCAGAATTGACAAATAATATATTATGAAACATAAATAATATAACGAAAGATTGTCTGAAAATCAATGACAGGAAAATGAAGTAATGAATTTATAAACTGTTACAAAGAATATTCAGAAAGAATAAGCATATTTAAATAAAATGTGCTCATGTCATTAAAAATATTATTAATTGTAACATTTGATGTGATTCTGAAATATCTTCCAGAAATTTTAAGACAGAAATGAAGGATCAGATTAATCAAATTTTGCATTCAAATATTTGATAGGTGTAGATTTTATATTGGTAAGAAAGAAGAGAATGCAGTATGTACGAATAAAAACAGACAAAGTAAAAAGCATTTTAATTTTTTAGCATTTTATAGCATTTGTTTAAAATAGTGATGACCATTAACACATAATTTATAATGACAGTTTCTGTAGCTGTGTGTTCGAGTAAAGATTTCAAATATTTCATCTACATTTCCAAATGCAAATTTCTGCATTCCAATAGATATACATTGAATCTAAAACACATTTCATAGATTAAAATACGACCAGAGGAAAATATACTTTCATATCAAATAGGATCATCGATATGTACATGAAAATTTGTTATGTATGTGGCCATATTAACACTTGATTTACATATTACGGATTCTTTATTAAAAGATTTCTGAAATTTTCTCTATATATAGTTACTAGAATGGGACGATTCAGCTTCACGCGTTTCCTGGTAAATATAGATAAAAAATTAAAATCTCATTTTCCGTGTCTGTTACCATTGTATCTAAAGAATAGTTGATAACTTTAGAATGCGTCACTATTTCACAAAAAAAATGTAGAATTACTTGTTACATTGTTTATAAAATACAAATGAAAAGAACAAATTTAAATTTCTGTATTAATGCAGTGATTATATTGACCAAAGTAAAGCTTGAGAAATAATGAAATTGAGCACTAACAGCAAAATAATAACAAAAGGACATCGCATCGAAAACAAATATTTAAATTAAGACAGCAACAGAAAGAAAAACAACATTATCATGCCTGTACACATAATATATATATGTATATATATAATAACAATGAAGCATACATTTTTAACATATTTTAGAAATTCTTAAATCAGGAAAAATAAAATAATTTTAATAACAATAAAAATATTGTTCATTCCTTAGCAGGCTTGTATTCTGAAACTGATGAAAATGTAAAGTTTGGAATTTTGAGTTTAAAATTATTCTTAAAACTCTGACTGAATTCTCTGAAAATTTTAAAAGATGGAGAATATATTTACTGAGGTTTGAAGTCTATTTGGCATATACGTTAATGCGGGCACATTCTTTTCATCCGTTTGTTTTACGTTCGAAACCTTTTAATTTTATTTCTGAACTACATATTTTTATTAAGCTATTCGATTAATAAAAATTAGATAAATATATGTAAAATTTAAATTTAAAAATTTGAATGTGAAAACGTCAGACACGTTCCAAAAATTTATACAATTTTTGTGAAAAATACAAAAATGCTTCCCAAAACCTCTGTTGAGATAATATCGAAAATTGGAGAAAAAGAAAGTGTTTATAAAAAAAGCTTATTTTTTTAAAGAATTTTAATAATTGCAATTTTATTTTCCAATTCCTCTAAATACAGAAAATATATTCAAATGTATTCTTTTTTTTATTGACTTGCATTAAATCATTTCAAAACAAAGTAAATTTGATTGAATACTTTCAATACTAGAAAAAAATACTTTTAGAAAGGAAATTTTCTTAAGTGCATTTCTAAAATCAGAGTAAATCAAAAAAACATATAGTCTCTGCTTTTAAAGTCCTGGTAAATATAAAGATATTTCAGCAATTCTATCATACCTTATTAGCAGAAGATACTGCTGGATATTTCCACCGATATTCTGAATAACGGATAATTTCTGGATATCGTCACAGTGCTGTTGAGCATTTCATACTAATTGGGTTTTTACCAGAAAATGTATGAATTTTGATCAGAAATAAAATTTAATAATGTCAAATAAGAATATCCTTTGGAATTTCGGGTTATCCTTTGGGTAATTGTTTATTTTTCACCCTCATCCATAAACAGAAATCCCACAGCAGCTATCTCCCGGTAGATTTGCCGATAAGTAGAGTTGGAGATCAGTAACTAGAATAATGATTTTCAACATTGCAATTTACAATTTCAGTACTTTATTCTCACGCATTGATTGTATTATTAAATTTACTTTTAATTTCTGTTACTTAATTTTAGTTACAACCTATATGTAGTTGCGGTTCTGTATTGCCATTTCCCTTTCATGTTAGTTTTATGGCTGGAAAGTGAGATTTACAAAATGGATACTGGAGGGATGTTGAATGTTTTCTTCCATCCTTGGCATCATATTTTTGTTGAAAAATTATCGCTTTTTACTTTTTTTAAATAAATAAATTAAATAATAATTAATAATAAAATTTAAATAAATAAATTATTTTTGAGTGAATCGATTTTTTAATAGACAAATACTAAATACATGAAAAATAGAAATACAGATGAGCATTATGTGTGTGCGTGTGCGTGCGTGCGTGCGTGCGTGCGTGCGTGTGTGTGTGTGTGTGTGTGTGTGTGTGTGTGTGTGTGTGTGTGTGTGTGTGTGTGTGTGTGTGTGTGTGTGTGTGTGTGTGTGTGTGTGTGTGTGTGTGTGTGTGTCTGTCTGTCTGTCTGTCTGTCTGAAGGAGCAATTTATTTTTTTTCTCTATACGACGAACATTGTATTTCAAAATAGTTAACAAAAACAGATATATTTCTAAACCGATAATTATCTTAAATTGATATAACAAATTCGAATTCAAATTCTTCATGTTTTGTATATTAGAACTGAATATAAAATATGTAATGAATTAAATGTTTTTATCAAGCCCATCTATATCATTTATCAATTCGTTTTCAATTTATTCAAGCTAATTATAAATAAATAAAACTATTAATGAATGCAAATATGCAAATATGAATATAATGTATTTACTTATCAAAAGGTCAAGTGCAAGATAATTACTTATAAGAAATTTAATCAAAGCATAGCATCAAAATTTCTATTCCTTTTTAAATAAATAATGAATACACTTTCCTTTGAAATCTGTGTAATAAAAGAAACTGAATGTCTTTCTCTAGATTATCTAAAATTTATATAAAAATGATAATCATTCTATTTCAGCAACTCAACACATTTCTGTCTCATTACTCTATTACATTAAAAATCTGACAATCGAGACGCTACATTTGAACATTTCTTCAAATTTCTTTCAAAATCCCCAAGCCTTCTTGCTTTAAAAAATCTCTTTGAATTACTTTTACTACTAAGAGCCTCAAAAACTCTATTCAGATTCTTTGAAATCCATTTGAAATCTCAAC
This sequence comes from Argiope bruennichi, assembly GCF_947563725.1. Classification (NCBI taxonomy): domain Eukaryota; kingdom Metazoa; phylum Arthropoda; class Arachnida; order Araneae; family Araneidae; genus Argiope; species Argiope bruennichi. The sequence goes on along the minus strand of NC_079158.1, from coordinate 42,092,627 downwards.
GGTTCTATTTACCTTTAAATCTTCTCCGTCCTTCAAATATTTGACAGCATCCGGGATACGGGAGGACAATCAATCTACGATAAAGGATCAATGTTGATACTCAGCATCACTCTTTTAAGTTTATTCAGATCATAGATAGTCCGTACGTGGGCGACGTTTCTAAATCGAATACAAGGTTTTTGAATGCTAACATGGATTTGATTTCTTAGCAGACAGATTGGGAATGTTTTAATAAGATATATCGGTACATAATTGTATTTCACAAGTTTTATTGAGCTATGAGATATTTTTCTATGATATATAAAAGTTTGATTTTAATTCTATAAAAAATTTAAAAAGCTATTTGGTTTTTAAATAATCATTACTCCAAAAAAATTGTATACATTTTCAAATATAACTTTATTTCGTTTGTTTATTTATTTATTAGTTATTATTATTATATCTTTGAGTTAATTTGAAACTTAAAAGTTAATCGCTGGTAGGAATGGTTAAGTGAATTTGATCAATATTTATGAATTTTTATTGCAGTCAATAATTTTATTCAGTTGATATTAGGAACTAGGTTTATTTTTATTTTTCTAATAAGTACATAAATTCTATTTCTGTAATAGGAACATTTAACTTAACTTATAAAAAGCATAAACTAATTATTAATCCTTAAATAAGGAGTTGTATTATTATAAGTAATGTATTTTTAATATTATCTTAGATCTTATTTCTGAGATTCCTTACTACCATTTTCATTCAAGATGTTTCAGTAATTCGTCCTCAATGCCTTTTCATTTCTTTAAAATTAATAAAAATTTTCTTATTATAATCTTCGCAATAATAATCTAAAATTTTTATATTTGACATTTGTAAATTAAAATTCTATCTTCTAGAAAAAAATTTTTTACACACAAGACAGATAATTAAACGCAAGTTGTATAGAAATTTCTCATTGTTCTATACATTATTAAATATAAACTATTGGTGTAAACATTTTATATTCTAAATATTAATCAAAAAAGAAAACCGATTTTTTTTTTGTTGATTTCACCTCTAAAACTGATTAAAAATGTTTATCAAAAGGATTTTCCTTGCATTTCTTTGTTTTTAAACTTCGTACAAATTATACAATTTTGACTACAAGTAGTTTAGATTATTAATTTAATATTTCATAGGATGTAACAAGATTTTTACAAAAGGTCGTTAGCCGTATTCTTGGACGGGGAAAACGGTAAAATAGAGGAGAATTATAGACTTAATATCACTGAGGAACAGGGGAAATTCTTTGATACATAAGTTCATTCAAGAAAAAAAATCAAATGAAATTTATAATATGCTATGATAAATTCCTTTTATGATAATAAGTGAATACAGAATTCATGTCATACATTTTATCTGTCTCAAAAGATCATAAAAATTCTGATATTATTTTGGGAGTTTCTATAAAAATTATAGATGAGAGGAGATCTCGGAGCATCTACAATTTTTATAGAAACTCCCAAAATAACATCAGAATTTTTATGATCTTTTGAGACAGATAAAATGTATGACATGAATTCTGTATTCACTTATTATCATAAAAGGAATTTATCATAGCATATTATAAATTTCATTTGATTTTTTTCTTGAATGAACTTATGTATCAAAGAATTTCCCCTGTGAAGTGAATACAGAATTCATGTCATACATTTTATCTGTCTCAAAAGATCATAAAAATTCTGATGTTATTTTGGGAGTTTCTATAAAAATTGTAGATGAGAGGAGATCTCGGAGCATCTAAAATTTCATCATTTTTAGGAAAAATGTAGATTGTTTTAAATTATTCTATATTGTAACTGTCCATAAAACCAACAAGTGTTGAATTTCAGTTTAACCGAATAGAAAATTATGCAAAAATATTTATTGACTATGGAACTCGTGAATCAAAACACCTGAGGTTATTTGATGACAGGTCCTTATCGATGTGCAGTTTTAATTTTTTTTCATAGGAAATATATTTCTTGATTTGCGAGTAAAAATTATTTAATTTTTCAAGTGCTCCTCACATTAAAATAAAACTTTCTGGAAATGTTTACCTTTAAAAATATTGCAATAGTATCAATTCTAGTTTTAAAAATGCTACATCAATTAACTAAAATTATTTTCATAGCGATACCAATATATTTAATTTATGTTTCAAAAACTAAACAACTTACTTAGTTAAAGCAAGGAAAAGTGCATCCTTAAACAAGATCTAATATGTGAATTTTGATTATATTATGATATAAAATATTGTCACTTTAATTTCAATATAAAAAATTATGTATATCTCCTTTAATTTCTATTTATGTTGTTGAGGTAGTGCCTTATGTCTAAAATGGTAGCAAATAATAGGGTAAAGTGCTATTTTAGCACTTGTAGTACGGAAAAATTGCATTATTTAAATGCTCTTAGATAACATTTTGACAATTAATGGATATTAATGGGTGAAGGGATATTCTGGTTGGTAGAGTGTAGGATTCGCATCCCTTGGGTTGAGAGTTCGTACCCCGCCAAATGAAGACTCCCCGTGTATGACTCGGCTGATGCACGTATAAATTAGTCGTGGCCACAAAGTTCTCCATTTCGAGACAACACCACTGAGGGCACTGGTTCATACGTGATTGTTTTCTTATTCAGGTCTAAATTACCATCTGTAAGTGAGTGAATGAAATCTGTCCCCTATAAAGGGTTGCGACGCAAGAGTAGCTAACTCTTGACCCCAGATGGTTAAGACGCTCTATCGGCTTAAAATTGCTGACTTTGTCAGCCGGCTTGTCTATGATAAGTGCCATAAGGAACATCAACATGGATATTAATTCTCTAAACATATTTCATTACAGAAATTGCTAAAATAAATTTAATAATTTTTGTTTGGAAGCCAAAAATTATCTATATAAATTTTTGAAACTTATTTTTATTAATTAAAAAATTGATCTGGGATCTTTCATTAGAATTGCATGAAACTCATTATGTCCAATTTTTTTTAAATATAAAACATTACTTTTTTTAATTTAAAAAATAAAATATTTATCTGATGGATATCATCACATTTCACATTCCTGGGCCCCTTCTATTAATTCTATCTATAAAAGAATACATCCATTAATAGCAGAGTTTAAACTGTTTGAATTTATAACATTAAAATTTAAAAAAAAATTCTCAAAATGTTTTCCTTTAAAAAATGTTGCATTATTTAACAGAAATTGTTTTCAGAAAGATGCTGAGATATTTAATTTGTTTTAAAAAATAAACAAATTATTAGTTAAAGCAATGAAATGTGCATTCTTAAACCAGACTTAAGATGGAAGATTTTAACATATTAAGATATAGAGTATTGACATTTCAATTCCAGTATAAAAATATTTTCATTTATTTGATTTCGATGTATGCAGCAAAAGTAGTGCTTTACTTTGAAAATAGAAGAAAATTATAGGATAATGTATTATCCTATAACATTTGTTAATACTATTTAAACTCTTGTAGTATAAATAAAGCTACATACTTTAAAGGTTCTTCAATTACATCTTAACAATGAAAGAAATTAATAAAATATATTAAATAATATTTGTCTTAAAGCCAAAAATTATATACATAAATTACAAAAAAAGTATTTTTTTATTTTAATGATTGTTTGTGATATCTTTCACTAAGCACAAGCAGAAAATATATATGTTCAATTCTAAGAGGATATAAAATGTTACTTTTTAAAAAAATTTTGAAAAATAAATTAAATTTACCTGATGGATATCATCACATTTCATGTACCTGGGCCTATTCTATTAATTCTCTCACTAAAAGAACATATCCAGTAATAGGAAAGTTTAAACTTTTTTGTTGAAGAAAACCTTTTACAGGAGTGCGTAGTCATTTTCTATTTGACGAACCTCATTACGGAAATAAAAATATGGAAGCCCGAGCACTCAACTTCTAATGAGCTTCTGGAACTAGGTACACTCAAAGGGGTTATGTTTTAATGAGAATGTATTAAAGAACCAAAAAAGAAACGAATACTTAATGTATTCTGAAAATATTTAATTTTCTATCTCGGAAATAGAAACAGGGAAAAGTCTTGGATTAAATGCACCTTTTCAAGTATTTTCTTAACCTTTGGCAATCGGTACCAATATACTTTGAGTATATTCTTCAGAAATTTATTATACCAATAAATCTTCATTGAAGTTACAATATTTTAACAATTTTACAAAAATTAATTACTAGGTAATCAGTAAATTCATTTATGTTTCATTTTAAAAAATAGGAGCACCAACGGATTATGAATTTGAGAAAAATATTTCAAAATATTCTATTATGTTTTTATTGATAAATGAAAAATTATACATAAAAAAGGAAGGTAATGTTAATTAAAAATTATATTTTCTTTTTGTACGCTAAAAAGAGTGTACATTTAAAGTCGTTTTTATTTCTTATGTTATTTTAAATCTGAAAATATTAAGCATTTATAGATAAAATGTATATGAAGTTGCCTATATAAAGTAGTTTCCCAAACTCAAATGTGTTAACAAAATATTAAAATTATACTAAAAATTCAAATCCTTAAATTTAAGACGTTGTACAAATTGATAATAGTGTAATAAAAAAAATCTTAGATTAATTTCTGAAATAACAACAATTTCCATTTTGTTAAATTAAAATTGATGTAAGAATTACTTATTATTAAAATTTGAATTTCAATATTAAATATTGCTACTAAAAGTAAACATATTTGCTCTGAAAATAAATTATTTTTTATTTCTAATATTTGAGACAAAATAGACTGGACGTGTAAAAAAATTGGATTATTAATTTTCTAAATAAAATATACAACTGTTAAAATTTTAAAACAAACTTTGTTTGTCTTCACATTAGCGTTAAATTTAAATACTTACTTTTGATAGTTTTTTTTAAATTTTAATTGTCTGATAAATTAAGCAGTTAAATATTTTTGAGAAATTCCCAAAAGATTTTCATGAATCAAACAAACGACTTTTTATGATTCCTTTTTAAATTTAAAAATTTCAAATAGTATAAGAAAACAGGTTTTTTCATTAAAAAAATGTTTAATAAAATGTTTTCCAAAATTTTAAAGTTTTTCTATATTCTTGAATTTTGTTTAGAATTATCTTTCATTCAAATTATGAAATAAAAATTTTAAAAGTATGCAAGAGCATGAAAAATATCATCCAAATTGTGTTTGTGAAATAATTAATCATTTGAAAGGTATTAAAAACCAAGTTCTAAAATTTAAATGAATTTTTATAGCAGTTTTACTGATCATTTGTATAATTTAACTGATAACTCTCTGATTTACTATGCGGGGCCTTTACTTTAAAATTTTACGAAAATATGTAGGTAACTGTCTGAAATAGTTACTTTAAGTCATTGTAAAATTTCAAATATTTAAATTTTCTTTACAATATATCTGAATAAAAATAATCCAGTTATTTTCATATTTTACATGATTTGAATGAGTACAAAAAACTTGTTTTTATTCCGATATATATATATATATATATATATATATATATATATATATATATATATATATAATATTGGAATAAAATCTTTGGGTAATCTTGGAATAATTGGATCTTTTAAAGCTATGAAATGACAACGCTAGAAATTTACTTAAAATATTAAATACGTATGTTGCATACTAGTCTTATTTATATATATAGCAATTGTTATCACGTTTTAAAGTTGAAAAAAGATATTCTTTTTAATCTTTAATTCATTTTAATACAATCTGAAAGATTGCAGTATATTTTTGACCTGTAATATTCCAAATTTATTTTTGCTCATTCGAAATGAAAAAAATTATTTCTTTAGAAATAATTTTAATTATTTCTTTAGAAATAATTTTTTCTAAAGAAATTATTATTTTTACATAATATATATTAATTGTATTCACTTTTATTACCTGTTTCATACTTAATTCCATGATTTGCCCAGAAATTTTTTCTTACGTTTACAATTGCGATGAAAAACAAAGTCTTGTTAGTTAAATGATCTCATCATTCTGATCTGATAATTGACTTTTCCAATTATCTAATATTATCTAGATCAATGACTCTTTTATCTCTAAGCATAATAATTCGGTTCATCTTTTTTTTTAATTTTTGAGTGCTTTAATTTGTCTTTCTTATGAATCATGTAAACTACACGAATGTTAAGCAGAAATCTTCTTTCTTGGCTTTCAAGACGCAAGAAAATCACAGATTCTAATATTTGATGAAGAGATAAAAACACTTTTGATTTCTGTGCAACAAGTAAACATCATCACTAAAAATTAGATTATATATATATATATATATATATATATATATATATATATATATATATATATTAGTCAAAATTTGGGAAATAATTGCGTTTTAAATAATTTGTATCAGCAAAAATTATTATTTAAATTTTAAAATTTAATAAAATTTACTAATTAGTTTTATGAAATATTTTCTCGAGGTATCACAAAAAAATGGCAAAATTGCGATTAACTTTATTTGATTAATTTTTTAAAAAAATCTCTTCGAGTAGCTTAAAGCTTGATTAAGCAATCAGTTCTGTAGACACCAACACATTTTTTCTTCATCTCTCTCTCTCTATCTATTACACACACACACACATACACTATTTTATAATTAGTAATGATGCTATGTCATAATGGAAAAAATAACGTAATTCTATAAGAAATTTAAACTTTGAACCCATATAAAGAAAAGCTGATATTAAATAATTTTTATTTTATCTAAAATTTCTTATGTTTCTTTAAATGTGATCAGAAAAATTATTCAAAACTTTACAGCAATTATAATTTATTCAGTATAGTCTCGGAAAAAGTTCTAAGAATGTTTAAAATTTCATAAAAATCTGAAAATAATTAAAATTTTTAAAAAAATTATTTATGCTCAAGTTCATTTATATCTTGGTAAAATCATAAGTTATTCAGTTCAGTAACTTATGCAAATTCAGTACCTGTCAGTGTAAATTCAGTACCTGTCACTTTATGAAACACCTAAAGGTGAGATGGTAAAGGTGAGTGTCAAATATTGATTTTGTCGCAGAAATATCTTATGAACGAAAAAGAAAGTGAAAAAAGAAGCATCGCTATTTTGATAGCTTCATCATCAAATGATTTCGAAAATATAATTTAATTGCTACGTTAAAAGTAAAACTTTTAGTTATATATGATAATATATGCAATTCTTATAAACTTCAAAAGTTTTTCAGACGGAAAACATTTGTACATTACCATTTTTAATTATAAATTTATAAAAAAGGAAAATATTTTTTAAAAAATTAATAATGTTTATTTTTTAATGAACTGATTGCAGTTCATTAAAATTGCATTTAATATGCATTTAATATTTTTTGGCATATGATCAATTATTTTTTGTATTTTATGAGCTTTTTAGAAATATATTCGAAAAAGAAATGTGTTTCATAACTAATTACCATTTTATTATGTGTTTAACGATTTTTTTTTTTTTTTTGCAAATAGCTCAAAACACAGTATAGAATCTCGATGTCTCTATCATTTAACCGCAAATAGCTCATATGTTGCGACTTTTGTTGTGTATTTTCTAGTTTTTTCCTCCGTTTTCATGGTGCTAAATTTGAAAGAAAATGGTTTCAATTCTATGACCAGATTAACAATTTGTTTTTAGATATAATATTTTTATTTGCTTCGAACTCAGAGTTTAAAAAGCTCGAATTGGATTTGCTTGTAATATTCCTTAAGCTGATAATTTTCTTCACAAAATTTGCACCATGCCATTTATTATAATGAAAGGATAATAGCTTTTTAGAATACGATATGTGATAATTCCTTTACAATATTTAAAACTTTCGGCGTTGTAGCAGACAAAGTGCTCTATTAACTTTTAAACATCTGATTTTCTAAATTTTCTTTATTAAAAATGTTTTTGACGTTTATTTCAGGAATAAATAAAAAGAAAAGGATTTAAAAATCTACTACGTTTTCACTATGGTTTATGATTAATAAAAAGTTTGTTGCACACAAAAACTATGAGCTTCAGTTGAAAACAATGTGTGAATAGTTATAAATAGAGATTTAGATACTTTACTTTTAAAGTAACAAATTTTGGTGCAACAAATGGCATTGTCAGTCATACAAACAAAACAGAGAGACATACAGTAAAATGTAAAATTTTATTTTTATCAATACCAGTACTACTAGGTGAATATTACAAATGAATATTCTTTAATTATGAAGAATTATAAAGAATATTATTTATTAAATGAATATTCTTTAATTTTATTTTCATAAATTATAAAGACAAATTTGTTTATATTGCTTAAAGGCAATGAATTTTTAGTATAACTACATACCATTTTTTTTTATAATTTAGAAAATAATTGATGGGAATAATATACAGAACGTCTGTACTACTCGTTGAAAAACATTACTACAGACATACAGGCATGCATTAACAATTCATTTTTACAATAGGTCATGGAATCTAAGACAACAATGAAAGAGAGAAGTTTTATAAGGATTTTTTATTAGTGAATTTAGTAAAATAAATCCACGTGCAGTGCGCATTAATATAAAATAACTAAAAATAGTATAATATCTTAATTATATTTATAACAAGTTGAGGAGGATGTATTACTTCAGATGGCAAGTCCTTAATTTAAGTATTTCAAAAGTTTTCTATTGAGAGTGTTCTTTACCTCTTTGTAAGGCATGCAATGTTATTTTTTGACCAATTGTGCTTTTGTAGTATTCTAAATTAATATTTCATTATATATACATTATATGCAGATTTTATCTGATGACACCCCTTTACTATTCACTGAAAAGAATCCCCCAATTATATTTTATGTAAATTCCATAATATTCGCTATTTAAAATACATATCATGAGATAATATTTCACAATTTATGCATATTAAATATATTAAAATTATCGAGAACACATTCAAAGGAAATCATTAACTTATTTCCAAACATTAAAATGAATTTCGAAGAGCCCACAATATTCCATGAAATTCTTTTCTTTATGGAAAAAAATGCATATTTTCTTTCTTTAAAATAATTCGTATATTCCCATCAAAACATAACTCCTTTAAGTGCATTGGTGCAAAAGCTCATTAGAAACTCAGTGTTTGGATTCAAATTTGACTTCCATAATGAAGTTCTACGAATAGGAAATAGCTGTGCATTTATAGAAAAGATTTACATAAATAAAAAAGTTAAAGTTTCTCTATCATAAGAGGTTTAATTTTAGAGAAAAGACATGATAAATAAATAAATTAATAGTATGTCATGTGTAAAACGGATTATTTTATAAACTAAATTGACTAATCTTAAAATATGAAATTGCAACTTAATAAATGTAGCATACAGACCATATTAAAATTTGGATTTCGTAACTATTTCAGATATGCATTTATTGACTAAAACAATATAAAGTATAATTTTTGTGGTCATTTAAAGCTTTTTTCCACCAATAGCTACATGCCTATTTCTAATAGTATAGAAATTAGCAATTGGGCCATAATAAGAGTGGGAGACCATGTAAAAAATGTCAGTATGAGATTGAAAATATTTGAATTTTAAATAATTCTTTAAAATGGGATCAAAGACCTCATAACTGATGTTACAAATCCAATTCTTTTATAAGTGAGCATAAAAGTGCATAAGTGCAAAAGAGCATAAGTGAGCATATAAATTAATATTATAAGCATCATCTGCAAATCTATAAAATAATAAGTTTAAACAACATTTTAGATCTAATATTTAAATTATTTCTACAGTTTACAAGCTATATATTTATTAATAAAAACATTAAAAAAAATTATGAAGAAAAATCTTTTAAAACTTAGAAAAAAATATTCGATTAAAGCACTTAGATGGATTTATTGGCTGTAAGTAAAATGTTAAAGTAATGAATTATAATTTTTAATATTTATTTAAAATAGTTTTCCGTTACCTTTTAAAGATGCCTTTTGCAAAATATGCGAAGAATGTATATGCATTTTTTTCGAAGAAATATAGTCCATTCTATAAGTCCATAAAGCCCACCAATCTTGCCTCAATACCACCCACATATAGACCATTGATGAACGGAGTAAACTTCTGCGTGGGTGATGCTGAAATTCAAACATTGATCCTCAACCACAGATTGATGGCTCTGCCACCTCGAGCTCCCGCATCTGCGATACTGTCAAATATTTGACGGACAGAGGAGATTTCGTGGTAAATAAAACCATCCAGATTCCGGCTGAATTTCAAGGAATTTCGATTGAGTTATTGAGTTTCTGAGAAGAAGGATATATATCCTGAAAGGAATTTCAAGAAGTCTATGAATAGAGTTTTAAATTTAAAATGTGTCATTATTAAAATCATTTATTAAGGGATTATGTATGAAGTAATGGAATAGAATCATCGTCAATTACGTAAATTTACAGTTTACATTAAGGTGTACGTACGCACTAGAAGATTTCTTTTTTAATTTTAACTTTAAAAATCCAGTTTTTTCACAGTAGGTCATTAATATATGTTTAAACTCATTTCAGTGAGAAAAAACCATATTACACTAATTATTAATTAATTAAATAATATTTAATTAGCTAATTAGCATATTTTTTTGAAACACGATATCTGAAATTTTATTTTGTACAGACAGACAATTCTAGTTGGAAATGATGCCTAATATTAGACTTCATGTTGTCTGCCTCAATCAAGTTATAAAGATATATAGTTTTTTTTAACAATTTTTTCATCAACGATCAATAGAAAAAACGAAATTTTTTCTGTAATTTTAATATTTAAATAGCTATTAAAAATTTGTTTCAATAAATATAACTTTGATTGAGGCAGAAAACATCCACTATTTCATACAGATTATTTTGATATATAAATAATTGTATTTGATTAATTTCTTGTTGAGTTATGATTGTTTGAATGAAGCAACATAGTGGAAAAACATCATTCTTCATAAAATGAGTTTTAAAAACACCTTAACTAGAGTTTTTAACGAAAGCACAACAAGGAAAATAATTATAACTCTAGAAATATTTCCAATATTGACAACATCTTGGTACCGTTTGAAAGCTAAAGAATCAGAGAACATTATTAAGCAATAAAAAAAGTTATTCGATATTTTGAACGATTTTCAAGGTTTCAAGTGTGTACATACACCTTAATTCTGAACTTTCTGGATATTAATTAAAAACCTTTCGTTCTTTGCTATGAACAATTAGTATAACTACACTACTTTACATTAATCTGAATAATAAAGATTTAAAATACATAACATTTCTTAAAAACGTACGTAAATAATAGCTATTATTGCTCTTTTAAAACATAATACCAGTTAACCTTCATCACATTCAGATGCCATGTTTTACAGAACCATCCTGTTTCGTGAAATATTAAAACAAATATTAAAACTTTTGACAAAATGCATCCTTTTGATCTATATTTTTTTAATGAAACCCCAGAAATAATTAGTAAATATTTCAAGAATGATTTTTTTAGTTTTGATTTGCAGCATTTTTCATTTTTTTTTCAATATCTGTTTAAACATTATTTTATTTAGCTTGAAGTTTTTTTAATTATATAAAATATTAAATTATTTATTAAATTTGTTGGGATAGATGATACTATGTCTACATTTTCAGAATCGTCCGATGTATAAAAAATTTTGATAGAAATCATGCTGTATTTTTGACATAATGTTGAAAATAATTTTGGAGAGCCTCATAAGTAATTTATTTATACTTTTTATATAATCAGATCAAATCCAAATTAGGTTATCAATATTTTTAAATAAATTAAATAATACATATTTATTTTCTCACATCTGTATTTTATTTGATTTTGCTCCACTGATTTAAAATATTATTGAAATAATGTGATTTCTACTTTTATTGTCCACAAAATATTATACTAAAATATATATTCTCAGTCACAATTTTTAAAATTCAGGTCTTTGTCTTTTTCTAGAATTTTAGAATTTGAAAAAGTGTGAAACTTTTTTTTATAAAAAAAAGTATTCTATTAATTTAATTTATACATTATAATCTTATAAATAGTTAATCCTGATTTTTTGAAATGTTTCTGATGACTTTGAAATATTCCCAGTAAAGTGTTTAGAATTTCCTTAAAGAGTGCGAACAGTTTATCTGTAAATGAAAAAAAAATTGAATAATTTTAATATTATTGATAATGTTTTTGTATCTTGCATCTTCAAACAACTTATTTATCACATTCTATAAATTGATCAATATAATTTTAATTCACTTTTATCGCATCTAATTTCTTTCTTCCATTTCTTCGAATTTTTCAGATTAAAATTTCTTTCGAAATATCCAGTTTTGTTTAAAAACTTCAATAATCTTTCCTATTTAATACTAATTAATAACATCTATTTATGCTATTTTTGTATTTTTTAAAGGTACGGAATTGGTCATCTTTGTTTGTCATGGGACTTGCTGACTTCTGTAAGTATTTTTTCCTAACAAATCCAAACTTTTTTTATATTATTGATCGCCAATTCTCAATAATCTTCTCCCATTTTCTTTCTAATGACCCAATAAATTATTCAGTCACTTCCAGTAATCTTACAAAAAAACTACATTATCGAAACACAGAAGCATTTTTATTGATTCAAAATGCAAACGATATTGACACTAATAAATATCTTTAGTGCTTATCTTCAAGATCATTACTGACTGTTAGGGTTAAATCTAGAAATGTGTTATTTGTCTTGAGTATTGATTTACATAAGCTAACCCCCCCCCAAAAAAAATACCTGTTTAATCTGAATTCGGAAAAGATTTTCATTTACATAGAAGGCAGAATCGGCTTTTAAAAATGACAAATAGAGAAAAATGTTTGCAATGAAAATGTTAGTGATAGTTCTAGTTGCTCGTTATACAGACAATAATTCTTTCAAATTCTTCCGATTATATTTTTTTATAGAATTATACATTATATTGAGCATGATGATAACAAAATGTCGAAGAAAAAAAGTAATTAAAATAGTAACTGCTGTTTTTGGGGTTTTTTTCCTATTGCATTAGAAATTTTCAAACTATATCATAAAAACACCATACATGAAATGAGATAAGAATGAATAAAATTGTTCAAACTGATAGAAGAAGAATTTCTTTGCAATCAATGAAATTGTAATAAAAATCAAAACATTTCAAGTCAAATTTGTAATGAAAATGTTAATTATAATTCTAGTTACTAGGTAGGAAACATTTCCTAATATATTTTTTTATATAATTAAGCATTCCAATGAGCTCGAATGATAGTAAATTGCCAAGGAAAAAAATAAGAAAAGTAGAAATAATTGTTATTTTTTAATTTCTTTCCTTCTTATCTAAAACTCCTCAATGTATTAAAAAACCCATAAATTCATAAATGAAATGCAATATAAATGAATAAGAATATTCAAAATAAACAGGAGAAGAAATTTTTTGAAATCGACGAAATTATAATAAAAGTTAAAATACTGTATGTCAAAACTTGCAAATTGATTTTTGCAAATTTCTTTTGAAAAGCAATAGCCGGTTACTACTTATAGTAATTCCAATTTTATAACAACAAGAAATAGGTTTAAAACAAACCAATGTTTTAATGAAATTAATTTCTTTAATTAATGATATTTCCTTAAGGTATTGAATTGCTTAAATGCCAGATATTTTAATGTTTTTAGTATGCCTTGAACAATGGTAATATTAAATAAAGATATCAATTTATAAAAAAAATAATGACAAATTTTCAATTGTTTTGGAGTACTGAATATTCTAGCAGGTTTTTAATTACCTCATTCTTTTCATACTGACATAATTTTCTGGATATGCTGACAGGTTATATATGACACAGAGATCACAACTACAAACATTTTGCAAAAAGTGCAAACAATTTCTGCTCTCCCTCATTAGATATATAGATAGTTCCAAGATCGCTAGCTGATTCAGCCTTAATTAATCTTTAAAAGAATTCTTTTAAAGACATATTTAAAGGATGGTTGCTAATGGTTTTGTCATGATTTTATACAATGGTATATCAACTAAGATGAAAGGAAGGTTAGTTCACTTAATGAAAAAATATAGTGTTTAGCTAAAATTCTTTATCTTATAAATGATAACTTGTTTGACAGGGAAGAAAAATGATGTGGCCATATGGCTAATGCTTCCTTCATTCCCAAAAGACACGCTTCTCGCCAGAATAGAATGATGGTTTCAGATATAAATCTATACCTGGCGATTTTCAGATTAATCCAAGATTGCTAATCTCAGAAGATGCTAAGATATGGTTGCATTTCCAGAAATGATGGGGGATTTTCAGTTAACGGAAATGTCTCTACTATCTAGGTGAAAATTGCCAAGTTAGCTACGATTTAAAAATTTTGGTATTTTATTGCAAATGCAGTAAAAATATAGATGTACTGTTCAGTCACCACTAGGTTGACTCTTAATGCAGACCATTACAAAGTATGCAGATATATCTTAAGACCTTCCAGCGATTTTCTCCAAAAAATATTTTCCTTCAAATTGAATGTCAGGTTAATAAAAGTAGAAATTGAATCATTGTCAAATCACCAGCATATGCTATTCATTGTTAAATGAAGAATTCAAATCCTCAATGATATGTCGCAGCAGTGCCTGCCAAAATTCATGGTATCCGTATATAAACAGGCAATTCTGTAAATTTTGAAGTCATTTAAGGTAATTAATAAGCGATCTAGTATCTCTTTTTATCACAAATCTTCTTTCCTTTGATATTTAATTTTTCGAATAGCAAGTACATATTGGGCCCATAATAAAAAATTCTTTTCCCTAAAATTTTCTTTTAGAACTTCGTTTTGAGGATGAAGTTGCAATTAGAAAAAAAATACATATATATCGTGCAATGAAAACTTTTCAAAAAAAGAGTTTCGGAATGAAGAAAACAATCCATTTTGCCCCAAATTCAAAACAAAAAAAAAGTTCCGAAATGCAATATGAAAATATTTTCAAGCTATCTAGATAAAATCAAAGGAATGATAATACTCATCATAAAGAACATCATAGATCCTAGGAATGATAATAAATGATAAAATTGTTTCCAATTTAGAAACTGGAAACCTGGAAATATTGTTTTGAATTTTTGAATCATTTCAAAAATATTTGCATTCCATTTGATGCTGCCAAAATTTGAATATATATCGATAAATAACTACAAAGCAAACAGTTCTTACAGATGTTTATTGGCAAAAATTTCAAATATATATATCGATTTTTAAAAAAATTAATTAGCTGACAAAAATGTGTTTTTAAATTATATAATTCAAGTTCTCTCTCTCTCTCTCTCTCTCTCTCTCACTATATATATATATATATATATATATTACGGATTGAAAATTATACAGGGTGTTTATAAAGTCCCGGACCCATTTTGATGTTTAATAACTCATAAAATAATGAAGATATAAACAAACTTATGGCATTTATTGATGGAATAACTCATATATTTTCCTTTTCAGGTTTGAATATTTTTACTTTTGTAAATATCGTCTGCGCGTTTGGTTAATTTCAGATAATTTCATTTTCCAGTCTAAATATCTGTACTTTTCTAAATATCGTCTGCTTATTAAATGCATTTTTCTCTCTTTTGTTCTTGGCAACTCTTGCAATGTTATGTTTACTTTTGATGTGTTTGTTCTATGTAGTACTTTTGTATGTGATGTTTTATTCGAGCGAATATTAAGGAGAATGCTTACACCACAAGAGAAAGCACAGATTTTATGGTGGTTCATAGAAACGAAATCGATAGTGCAAGCACAGAGAAATTTCAGAAGAATTTACCAAAAAAATCCTCCATCCAAAAACAGCATTTTGCGGTGGAAAAAGAACTTTCTAGAAAATGGAAGTATCGCAGATAAGAAACGTTCCGGACGTCCTTGCACAAGTGATTTTGATGTTGAGCGTGTTAGAGAGACATTTTTACACAATCCTAGAATATCTGTGAGATCAGCGGCAACAGAATTGGATATGCCAATTTCGACGGTGTACAAGGTTATTAAGAAAAAAAGAAGACTTCATGCATACAAAGTTCAAATTGTTCGAATTTTGGAACCGAACGATAGGCCTAGGAGGATGGCCTTTGCAACAGATATGCTAAGGAGGATAGAAGATGATGCTGATTTTCTGAAGCGCATAATGTTCTCCGATGAAACATCCTTTCATGTTTCTGGCATTGTTAATCGACATAATGTGCGCATATGGGGATCTGAAAACCCCCATGAATACCATGAGGCACAAAGGGATTCCCCAAAGGTTAATGTGTGGTGCGGACTAATGCACGACCTAGTCATTGGGCCTTTCTTTTTTACAGAAAAGACGATCTCATCAGTCGTATACTTAGACATGTTGGAAAACTTCGTATTTCCACAACTAGAAGAGATTCAGCTACATGTCTTTTTGCAACAAGATGGTGGGCCACCTCATTGGGGTACCATCGTTTGTACTTCTTTGAATGACCATTTTCCAGGAAGATGGATTGGGCGAGGAGATCCAATTCCTTGGCCACCAAGATCACCTGACATAACGCCGCTGGACTTTTTCCTTTGGGGGTTTGTGAAAGACAAAGTTTTCAGGAGGAGAGTGTCGAACATTGATGACCTAAAAGCCAGAATTACAACCGCAATAGGCTCTGTGGATGCCGACATGCTTGCCACTACCTGGCGTGAAATTGACTATTGACTTGATATTGTCCGTGTGACGAAGGGGGCACACGTGGAAGTTCACTGACAAGGGTCATGAAACTTTTTGAGTCTATTTAACCATTTATGTTATTAATTTTAATCTATCTTTATTATTTTATGAGTTATTAAACATCAAAATGGGTCCAGGACTAAATAAACACCCTGTATTTACTATTCTTTATCAGAGAGCAAGTTTGGTTCTTGCTGTTTTCTGAAGCATTCTTTATTTTAAGATAAATTTTTGATTAACTTTATAGTTCTATCCCGGATAGCTACATTATTCAAGATAATCATCATAGTAAATTAGATTATTAAAAGTGTATCAAATCAATAATTGTTAAAGAAAATTACCAAAATCCTTACAATTTTAGGAAAGAAGATAGTATTCTGGAAATTATTCTAGTAACAAATTTTCATCTTCTTTATTTTTATTTTAGTATATAATTAATAAATGCAAAATTTTTAGAGTCTCTATGAAAGAGTATTGCACGAAATTCATGAATAAATACTTTTTAAATAAATTATATCTTTTGCTTTTATTGATTATTTATTTTACCGCAACTTACAAGAAAATAAATTAGAACTAGTAAAATGACATTCGTTATAATCTTTTGAGTTGAAGTATAATTTTTTAGAAAGTATTACTTATAAATATAGTTGTATATAAAAACACTATACTTTTAATTTTTTTTATTTAATTAACAATTATAAATGAAAACAAATTTTTAATTATTTTTAAGACTATGCTTATAAATTCAATTACTATTCTCATGTGTATAAATATACAAATGTTCGAAAAATCAATGTTTTTTTTCTTGAAATTATCATTGGTTTGATGTAGCAGCTCTTCCAAATATTAAAACAAAGTCTCTAACATGCTTCTGCTCTGTCTAGCATTCATTTTATAAACTCTACATAAACGCAAAGTTTGATTTCAGGCCTATTAATGTGAACGTTGCAGTTGTCAGAATTCCATGAAGCAATCAGGAAAATAATTGCATTCAAGCAAAGCTACTTTGGAGAAAGGTTTCTTTGAAATGCAATGCTAACAGTTAGCTCTAATTAGCTATTTAATGATGTCTCGAGATCTTAGCCATTGTATGCAATGAAGGAGATGTGATTACATTGAAATACTCTTGTGCAAATGCAGTTTATTGCGTTAATCTGCACTTTCAATGAGATTATAGTTCAAGATTCTTTTCAACACAAATATGTGAATATTAATGTGCTATTTTGAAAATAATTTCATACTTAAAGAATATTTTAAGATTCAAGTTATACATAAAATATTAATTGATGATCAATAATTAACAATGCCTTTCAAAATGAAGGAGATTGAATATTAAAGTCTTGAATTAAATAGTAATAAGCAAGGTGCGCGAATATTGCTTCACTTCTTCTCCACGTCATAGAACACATAGATTAGGTTACATAGATAAAAAGGAAGTATTCGGTGTTTAGTAGTTTGTTAAGCATCAGTTTGTAGAAAGTATAACTGTGCTTTCTAATAACATTCGTTGTTGGTTTTATCAGTTACTAGACACATGGTGTTGAAATACGATCATTGGAGCTGTAATGAAATCACAGGGAACAAGCTGTACCTGGTAAAATTCGACTTAATACTTTTCAGCAAAATTCCTTAGTTAAATCTATACATTTATGATAATGATTATTTAATGCAAAATAGTTCTAGATTGTTAAGAAATCGAAATTATGAAACGATTATTGTAAAAGCATTTATATTACTGATTTAAAACTTGATACACAATTCACTTATTCAAAAAGGCTTAAAATGATAGTTAGACGATTGAATAATCGTAGACAATTTTAGACAACTTTAAATTGATTAAATTCTATTTCTGTAGCTCAAAATCAATGCATTACATTATCACAAGCAAAAAAAAAAAATCACGTTTTTGAAAACAATTATATTGTTTATCAATTTTGGAAAACAACTATATTGCTTATCATTTTTTTTATTGTACACTAACAAATTATAAAAATTAAAGTGCAAGAAAGATATTTTTCTAAATTTTTATTTGAGACTCTAAAAATTAGAAAATCATCAAATGAAAAATGATTTTTGTTTCAAATTGGGAAGAATAATTTGAAAAATCCACAGTGAATTTTTATGGATTTCTTTTATCATATATACGCTTTTATTTGTTATTGTTATACCAAATAATGTAAATCCCATGGCAAAAACAAGTTATTTTTGTTTACGAGCTTGTAAAGAGAATACATTTATTAAGTGGAATCTGAATTGGTCTCTGAATTGTTCAAAATTACTAGATGAAAATAATTTTTGAATTATCTATAAAACAAAGCTCTAAAAGAATATGATATAATAAATAACAAATTATCTTAATTCTACGCTTTTCTCTTAAAAATAATAAATATAAAAAATTGTTTTGCATATTTCTATATTTATTTATTTACTTTGTCTATCAGTCATTCTGTGCAAAGTATTGCATTTTTCTAAGCAAGCAATTTTATGAAATCAATAGAACTACGTATTTTAATATAATCATTTTTAAGGAAGAATATTCGTTTGTTGTTGCTTTTTTTAAAAAAAAAACTATTTATAATTTTAAAAGAGAAAGAAATAAAAGATTATTTTTTGTACTTTATGAAAATTTTGTCGATATGATCCATATATAATGGAACAAAATAACATACACTGAAAGCTGTTGAATATTTTCTTGAATGATATATATTAATGAGGTTAATAAATATATACCTATTGAGAAATTTCTTTCCTTTTAATCGATTATTTGAATATTTTATAGAATAATGTGTTTTGCGTTAATGTGTGTAATAATTAAGTGTGTTTTAACTTCATTCTAAGCATTTTGAAATTTACTGAATCATTTTATGTTGCATAAATTATTTCCCTAATAATACTTATATAATAAATATAATATACCGAAGGCTTTTTAATAATAGGCATTTCATATATTTTCCAGCATTTTGCATGGAATAATTGATCACGAGGTCACTTGTCTTAAATTTTACATTCTCTTTCCTTTCGATTGTTTGTACTATAAGAGACTGGTACAACTAATAAAACGTCTATATTTCTTGAAAGAAGCGGTTTCAAGCAAGACATGCATTAATAAAGTAGCTATAATCATTATGGCAGGGAGATAAATAATAAACCAATATTGAACTTCGTGTATTTGTCTAATTCTGATTACTTATAAAATTCTACAAAGCAAATTTTTTTTTAAAAAAATCTACAATAAAGAATTTTAATTTTTGAATCCATGTAATTAAAAACAAAATAGATATTATGTTCATAAGTATTGGATATCTATTAGAAATATTACTTATTTCAAATTATTCAAAAAGTTTTCCTTCCTGAATGAGTAAATTACTGCAATGCTACGAAGCTGTTGTTATGAATAAAATTATTATACTAAATATCGATTTACCACCACATTGTTCAGTTAAGAAAGCAAAGGCTGAAGAAAAATAGTATTAATTACTCAAACCATTAGAGTTATTCATGAAAAGTATCTAATTTCCTCTTCAAACGTATGTACTATAGTTAATACACAATTCAATGCTTTATTCTCACTTCATTTATTAAAATGTCTGCCACCCATCAATTCCAGATAGCATTTTTTTTTTCATTTTTCCAGTTAAGATCTTTAAAACAAAAATGAAAAATAAATAACGTTACAAATTTGCAGTGTTGTTTCTCAACGTATTTAGTCTCCAAGTAAGAGAGAAAGCATAACAAATATTTTAATGAATACCAGGTCAGTGATCCCATGGGTAGATGATAAAAATAAAGCTTTTAGGAAGTACAAGAATATTAGCAATGCCTCTATGCGGAGCCGTGATCCGTAACCCTGTTTCGAAAATGCAACAATTTCTTACAAAGACTATATAAGCTGAGTAGCAGGCACGAGCCTGAATTTCTCTTTGGAGAATTGCCTGCAGATTGAAATTTGTTGTTGCTTTTGCTCAGCCGTTTTCTATTGGACGATTTGTTTCTTCTTGTATCTTATTGACCTCTCAAAGCGAATTTTCCTGTAAGCTCCAGTCTGTGTTTTTGTGCTTGTTCTTTCGCATTTTCTCGTGGAATGAAGTATCGTTACTCGTTATCGTGTTTGTTGAATTTCTCATCGTACATCCTCTAGTCGATTTTCCATACCAATATTCTGGAATGTTTGCTATTTTTCTCTGTGTTTTGCCAATCTTCGATTTGCTAAGGAATATCTAGTAATATGTTATGCATTTGTTGCAATATTATATAGGAAATTTTAGAGTATTGCGGTTTCACAAACGGGCAACATATTTTATTAATAATACTAACTGTTATTATAAATTATATCATGAAATTCAACGCTAACTTAATTTCTTTAATGAATAATGATAAGGAATGAGAACGTTGTGAATGTATTACTAAATTATTTCAATGTGTAATCTCTGTAAATTATTTCAATGTGTAATATCTGTTAGAATTAGTAAATAATGTGTCAAATTATTCAGTACTAATATGAAGAAAATGTATTTGCTAATCATTCATAATATTGAACATATATTTTAATAGCACTTTATAAAGACAATATTTCCAAAAAAATTCGTCTATCGATGTTTTCTAGAAACATACGCGTGTGTTATCAGTCATTAAAAAAATTTTATAATAAATTTAGAAACTATGCTTATTTTCAAAAATATAAAAAACTGGAACATCTTATGATGTAAATTATTGATAAGTTACCGGCTAGAAGAAAAGTGGTACTGAGAATTCTGTTTATTAAATAATATCATTCTGTTTATTAAATAATTTGATTCTTTAATGCAATTGAAAACACTCTAGAAACAGATAATTCTGTCCTGAAAGATGAAATTTTTATTATAGTTTTAAGAAAACCCTTTTTATTTATTATTAAATTATTTATTTAATTTATTGCTATTACTATTATTATTATTATAAAGTGTGACATTTCCAATTAGAAACAATGAATCATCTTCTAACGACGTAGATTAAATAGCATTTTATATGCGTCTTTTAATTTTAATTTAAATAGTTAGTCATAATATAAATAGTCAACTTTAATTTTAATAGTAATAAACATGAAGGAAACTCAATAATGAACTTAAATCGGGCCATATCTTCTCCGATAATCAGAATTATACCATCAAAATCAAACCAACCTTACGCAAAATAATAGTTTATTTAACCATATATTTGTTTAGAGAATTTCATATTTTATGGAGAAAGTATTTTAAAGATCTAAGTTTTTAAATTCTGAATCATTCTTTTGTGACGCATAAATATAACGATTCTAAAATCCATATTATTATATGGATTGGATAATACTTTCATTCCAATCCATTCAAAATCCATTCTTTTTTTTTTGTATTTTCACATTTTTATTTGAGTTAGATGTGTTCAATAAATATTATGAAATATTATACTATAAAAAAAGATTAATATTGATTAGATTTAAATGATACTTTTAAATTAACTAAAATAATTAAAGAGATTTGCCTTAAGGATAGTGTGAAATTAGCTACAGAAAAGTATTTATTTCAAGAATAAATAGAGAATGGACGTTGTTTTATTTAATTCTTGTCCTTAATTATCATTATTTATTTGGTAGCACAATTTTTCATTAAATTTTCTTAATTACTTTTTAAGTACAATTAAAATGGTTCTTAAATAGTTTCATTGCTCTAATAATTGTTTAATTTTATCAGATTATCTTAATTATATTACATTTCCATTCACTAAAGATCATTAGTTGTATTAGATTTCTTTGCCGCGGAAATCATTGGCTTTTCCTAAATCCCATGGGATTCGATTATCTGATATAAGTTAGGAAAAAAACATAAGTTTTTGTAAAACCTACAAGCCAAATCCCTTGTGAATGCTCAACATTTATATATATTTGTTTTTCTAAAAATAGTAAAAAAAATAAAGTGGATTTCACTGGAAAAAGTTCTACACGCAAGGGAAATAGCATCATTATCGGAATAAAGAATCTATTCATATTTTTGCTTTTTACCGATTTCAAATACCCAGTAGTATAAGAAAACTCCTTATTATTGACCTTAATTGATGTCTCTCGTGTTGATCCCAGGTGTCATTATAGAACATTAGGAGAAAAACAGGAAATGTTCGAAACGTCCTTTGTATTGATTTGCGTTAACTATTGGAATTTTTAAAAGAAAAAAGTCCTACATGCTGCTAAAAGTAGAATTCTAATTAGAAGAGAAGAAGGTGGGATTTTGTTTTGTAAAAGAAAATCAGAAGCTGTAGAATTTATTATGCATATGTAAATCCTGATTTAAATGCCTTATTTTGAATAATAGTTGTTCAAAATATTATTTGAATTAAAATAGTAGATTTGACAAGAAACTTCATTTCTGATGAAAGCAAAATAAAAATGAAGTTCTACTATTTCGAATAAAATTTAATAGAAAGAATAATTTTATGTATTAATCGTGTTCGGTATAGAGTTCGCAATGGTATTCCGCTCTTGAATTACTCTCATACTTAAGTAAAATTAAGATACTTAGAATTTACGGCTAAAACTTATTTTGCCCCAATATTAAGTAACCAAATGATCTCAAATAAAATACGCTGGAATCTATTAAACAAGTAAAAATCGAAAATCAACCAGTATATAGTCATCGGTATATTATAATTTTTAAATGTTATTTGAATCAGCAGCATGAATTCGATTACATCTTATTTGAATTTTTATTTAGACTGGATGGCACCCACATGGGTAGGAAAATTAAAATTAAGGGATGTGTAGAAGTTTTCAAGAACATGAATACAGAATTAATACCAATAAAAATTAAATGTTAAGTATTAAATTCATTAAATATACTTGGCAATAATTTTGTTAAAATTTATATTTAATGCAAATACCATATATAATTATATTTAACAGTGTAGAAAGTTCAGTATGTGCTTAAGAAAACTTTATTTTTTCCTAATTTTTTTGGAATTTTCGAAGTAGGAAAAATATTTAGATTGATAAGACATTTATAGTTCTATCCGTAGTTTGTTACGCTGCTTCAGATACGATGGCGATAAATACTCGGACAAGCAGAAAACTAAAAGCATAATTTAAAAATTATTCTTTTTATTAGTGAAGTGTAAAATGGTGTTAATTAAAATTATTGTGACAGTTTTAAAATCGAAATATTTGCAATGTGGAGTTAGAATTTTTCGATTATCTCAATTTATTTTCTTGTGTTTTTCCAATACTAGAAGAATCAACAGATAACCAAAACAAACGATAAGAATGAATTAAAAAAAAATATATCAAACCTGAAATATAACTCAATGTGTCATGAACAAATGTGCCCTCTTTAATGCATGATGATATCTTTGATGCATGATCAACGTTTCATAATGCAAAAATTACTTAAAAATTATTGGAAATTAAATGTCAATTTAATATTATATGTAATATTTATATACAATTATGCACAATTCTTGCATTTGATTATGTGAAATGTCTTAATGCTTAATATTTATATTTAACTAAGCAAAATATATATACTTATAACTATGCGAAACATCTACATATAATTATAAAAATATTTTCATATAATTATACAAAAAAATTTCATATAATTATACAAAAAATTTTCATATAATTATACAAAAATTTTTCACATAACTATGCTCAATATCTACATATAATTATGCCAAACGTTTACATCGGAGGTACATATAACTGTATGCTGTGTTTACATGTAGCTATGCGAAATTTTCTTTTCATCATTTTAAATACCACTGTACAGTGCCGAAATATTCAATAACAATATCTGTTTTTGAATGCATGTGATTTTGATTGACTTCCCAGCTTCTTATGGTAGCCATCTGCTGATGGTTTGATTGACTAAAAGTTTTACGATATATAACTGTCCACAGATTAGGTATTTGATTATAGTATTTATAAATGAGTATAATAACTATGTTAACGGCCGTATGATGCAATAAATTAAATCCTGAATTTAGAGACAGAGTCCTCCAAAATATTTTAGATAAATAATGGATATTATTAAATTATATCTTAAATGTTCATTCAAATTTTACTTCAGTGAAATAACATTCACTGACCGTGGTTTATAAATTAAGTTTTCAAATATCTATAACTTTTGAGCACTGAACACTTAAAAACATTGAAATCTGAATTCCTTTAAAACACGTTAACAATACTAATACAAAAAGTAAGTTATGAAATTTAATATTGTGATTTTTAAGAGTTCTAATAAACAATTATTATAAAATATGCAATTATTTTATACCACAATAAGTAAAGATGATGCAATTCCTTAATCATAACTTTAAGCACATGATATCCCCCCCCCCCTGACCGAAATACAAAGAGGTGTAATAAGAAATAATAAATTAGAAAACATTAATGTTGAAACGAAATAAATAAAAAATTTCTTTCAATAAAAGAAAACTAAAATTCGATATAATAATAAACCATATTGGGTGAATAATTCAAAATAACTTGAAAAATTGCATTTCTCAAACTGAATGATAATTCTTCCAAACATTATGGAAAAGAAAATTTATTTCTTATTTTTTCCTTAAACATTTCTACATTTCTTAAAACTCCTTTATTTGCATATAATGTTTTAAAAAGTACAAAACAGCTAAGAAACTAATTATTTTTTAATTAGTAATTTTAAAAAGGTAAAATTTTCAAACTTAGTTTTTAAAAAAACACTCCATTTTTTTGAAAAGATTCCTATTGCATTTTGTATAAAATACTAACCATAAATATGAAAGGTTACAAACATATTTATATGAAAAATATCAATGAAGAATATGAAGTCATCTTTCACAACATAGATATTTGTCAATATTTTCTTTGAATTCCAATAAAACCAGAGTAGTGAAATGTTACCGAAACGCAAACGTTACGAAAAGTAATAAATAAATCCCCCGAAGATAACCTGATCCTGCGATGCCAAATAATTCTCCTGAAAGATCAGATATACCCTTGAACCCAGGTCTAGTGTTTGAATATGCAACTGGACGATCTAGCAAATCCCTTTCACTGAGCATGAAAGGTATTGTTTCCGCTTGGAGGATTTTTGTACGAAGATACACGTTGGAGTGGGACTGAGGATAACAGATAACATGGCGAGAAATTTCGTCCAGAGCCTCTTCTCTTGAGAGAAGAGGCGGAAGAAGAGGAGAGGAGAGATTCTCATACGAGAGGAAAAGGGATTGTAACCTTCATGCATTGATCCAAAGTTCTATTGATTCTCAGATCTTTTTCTCGATCCAACTCGAGGGCAAAAAGTTGCTGTTTTCGATTTTTTGTGTGTGTAAAATCAAAATATTTCCAATGGAAATGTTTTTTTTAATGTCTTTATGGAAAAATGCTGTAAAAAATATGCAATATATTGATATGGATATTAATTTTTTCATCATGGCTGTTTCCAAAATAGACATTAAAACCATTCATCTTTGTTGATTTTGTATTTTGATCCTGGAGTTGGACTGAGTTTTGATGCTGTGAAGTTGATCCAAAGCTCTATTGATCCTCTAGCCCTCGGATTGGACCGAGTTTTGATTCTGTGAAGTTGATGTTTTTCATTTTGTTGTGAGTGTGTAAAATCAATATATATATATATATATATATATATATATATATATATATATATATATATATATATATATATATATAATTGCTTTTATAAAAAAAAAAAACGTGGAAAAAATATGTAATATGTTGACATGGGTATTAATTCTTTCGTCTTGGTTATTTCTAAAACATACATTAAAATCATTCATCATTATTGATGTTTGTACTTCTGCTTTAGAGTTGGATTGAGTTTTGATGTTCTGAAATTGATCATAAATTCTATTGATTCTCAGATTTCTTTCTCACGAGTTGGATCGAGTTTTGATTTTTTTAAATTTGCTGTTTTTGATTTTTTTGTGTAAAATCAAAATCTTTCCAATGTAATGTAATCTTTACGTAATATATAAAACGCTGTAAAAAAATCGACATTAAAGGCATTGATATTTATAGATTTCTGTACTTCGTCCCTGAAATTGGCTTGAGTTTTGATTTTGTAAAGTGACCCAAAGCTCTATTGATTCTCAGATCTTTTTGCCCTCAAGTTCGATCGAGTTTGTAAAGCTGTTTTTTTTTTTGTAAAATTAAAATTTTTTTAATGGTAAAGTTTTTTAATTTCTTTATGGAAAAAAAGTATGTAATATATTGACATGGGTATTAAATTTTTATTATGGCTGTTTTCAAAATAGACATTACTGTATTTGTCTTTGAACTGAAGTTATTGTGTTTGATCTTTTTGTGAAAAATCAAAATATTTTCAATGGATTCTTTTTTAAACTTTTGCTTTTATGGAAGAACGCTAGAAAAATATATAATATGTTGACATGGGTATTAATTCTTTCATCATGGCTGTTTCAAAACTATTTTTCTTTATTGATTTTGTAATTTATCATGGAATTGAATTGAGTTTAGATGCTGCAAAGCTGCTGTTTTCCATTTTTATCTGTGTGATATCAAAACATTTTCGAAGAAAATATTCTTTTTGATGGATCAGAAATCTCCCACCAGGAGCATCTTAGAAACGGCTTCCAGTATGTTGGTTGATTCTTGCCATCTTAGTGGGTACAGAATTGATGGAGTCCGGCTACCTCCTATCGATGGCGGACGCGCTTCCTTCGGGAAGGGTTGTATAGTAGCCGACGACGGACTTAATGACTCTGTCATAGTTCCCACCAGTGTTGCTGTCACGTCGGTCAGGTCAAGCAGATTTCGTTCCAATGTCTTTAATAAGGCGGGGTGTGATTATGGATGAATACTGAAAATTATATCATAGAATAGCATTTTATAAATCCACATTAAGTCTTTTACCATGGTTAATTCAAAAACAGATATAAATGCTGTTCTTCACAATCAATATTTTACTCTAAATAAAAAGGCATTAGCTGTGGTAATTTTTCCTCTTTCTCAGACTTTACCCAATTTCTTTTAATTTTTATATTTAAAAATTTTAAAACTCTATTCACTTAGGGACACTCACTATATTAATGAAAGTCCCTAAAAATACTTAGCAATTGCCTGGTTTTTTATATGATGAGTTATATCTCTATTTTGATTTGATAACGCCATAACTTTTAAAGTATCTGTAATGGATTAATTCAACACTATATAGAAAAGTATATTTACTGACTTTTATAGAAGTATTTGAAACTGTTAGGAAGGATAGGATAAACCATGCAATTTCACAGAAGGTGGCTCCAATACTGCTGTTCATTTTAAATATGGGTTGGAGAAATTTCCTCTGATTACAGAGGAAAAGAAATTATTTATAAAGAATTGTATTGTTATCAAAAATGAAACTATAAATGTTATGCCAAAATACAAATAATATTATTAATTATTAATAAATTTTGTTAATAATTATTAATGCGATTTGTTATATCAAATTTATCAGACATTTTAAATGATACATTTGATCCCAAATTGATATGATATATAATTGTTTGTATAGTGTTATTGAAAGCCAAAAAAAAAGAAAAAAAAATCACTAGTGTGGTGGTATGTAGATTATTATGATCCATGCAGGAAGCAACGGGACGAATGCTTTTAGGAACATTTCTTTTAATAATCACATTCACACACTAAACAAACACAAATACAAGACATTCAAGCTCGCGGCTTTACAGTTCAGCGTCACATCTCATTCTAATTAGAATCGCAATGCACTATGGGATGGCCTAATCAGGTATCGCCATCTAGTATGCAAAAGAGAAGATAAAAGTAATGCAACTGCTACACTAGGGATTTGCTATTCTATAGCAGTTGTGTGTGTTTATATGAAATATTTTGATTTATGAGATTATACGCTGGCACTATCGATTCTATAATTGCTTTTGAAAAATCGGGAACTAAGAGAGGATTTATCAAACCACATACCACCTTTGCAAACTTAATTGTGAAAATTGTTGTACCATTTGTTGTGAAATTGGATGTGTGGACGTATGATCCTTGTATAAAAAATTTACCAATAAAAATTTCCTCACGTTATTTGATGTCATTTTTCCCTCTCCAAATCAAGACAATATTTTTTGTCATGTATTCTTATGGGATCCCGATTTATTATTATTATCATTTGCTTTAGCACTAATAATTTATTGGGTAAAATTTTAAGAATGCTGTTAGAATAATGAGTGACATTACAGTGATAATAAAATATCCTCCTCTTAATGGAAATGAAACTTTCAAAGAAACAATTTGTTAGGTTAAACAGCATATCAAATAAAATTTCATTTGATGTATATTGATATTGAACTATTAGGGCATCATCTAAAGATATAATTTGTCATAATGTTTTTCTTAATATAGAATTAAAAATTTTCATTACAAGAAAAATATTTTTCATGAAGGTGTAACAAAATGTAACTAAGTTTATAAATGTGATCCCTCAATTGTTTCAAATTAAATCTCTACTGTAACTGTAACTTTTTTAAAATGGAACATAAGTATCTTAAATAAGAGAGCAATATTTCCCAACATGGTCAATATGAACTTGCTTACAGCTTCAACAATAGTTCGCAACATTTAGAGATGCTTAGTGTGAAAACTCATTTTCTAATCGATTATATCGAGTCATAAACTATCTGAGAATTTCCCTTTAGAGAATTTATCGATAAATCTATATCTTGAAAGTAAATTAATTCTTAAGTATTTGAAAGTATCTTTAAATGTTCATTAAATGTCTTTTACATAAAGATGCTTATATATTTAACGAAATTTGTTAGATAACTCGGAATTAATTAATATTTGTTCTCTTAACTGGACTTTTAGCTGAATTTGTAGCCTCTTCCAGCTAATTCTTATTTTGAAATTTGAATTTTGAAAGGGTTTTGGTATAAACTTCAGTTATTTTGGTTATCAAGGAGCACACGATTATATATAGGTCAAAGAGATTTCAAAAGCTTCATTTTTCGTTTACAGGTCAAAACTTCATTACACGTTCTTTAAATAATAAGAAATCATTGTTATTGTCATCATAAATGAAAGTACACATAATTGTACTAGTAGAATTGTAATTGTAGCAATTGCATGAGTAGTTAAAGTGTCTGTGTTAACGTCATAAGCTATGAACTTGATTGAGTTTACGGAAGATTGTTAGAAGAACACAGCTTTGTATAGGTGTCAATTTCTAAAAATAATCAAAAACCATTATTCCTAGGACCAGGATGACCTACTTCAAAATTTCAACGATAATTCGTGAACTTGAATAGACACTTAAAGAGACAGATTATCATATGATCGATTATATCGCGTTATAAACTATCTGAGAATTTTCCATAAAATAATTTATCGATAATTTCATATCGTGGCAATTTATTTTCTCTTTTGTATTTTAAAATGCCTTTCATTTGATTGTCAGTTTCAGCCAAACATCCATACATTAAACAAAATTTTCTGGAAATTTATTTACGTAGCTAGAAAATGCTTCTGAACTTTTATGCTTTATTTATTTATTTTTAAGTCTCTTTTATTCGGAACGAGTTTTAAAGGGATTAGTTAAAATGAACGTTTGTATCGTTGTTTATGAGTCACGTAAATATAGTTTTAGGTTAAAAAGGTCCCAAGTGATTCATTTTTCTTTGAATTTACAGATAAAATTAAATTTTATATCCTTCAGATATCATGGAATCAATTTTCATGGAATTATACATCAAAATCTGAGCTCAGTATAGGAAAATTTAAGCGTAAAAGAAACTATAATTTCTCCATGAAAGTATATTACATTTTAAAAGAATAAAATGTGCTTAATATTATCCAATTTATAACAAATATCCTTGAAAGTAAAATGAGTCTTCTTTGATTTGCAACATAGATTTTTAAATCAACGTTCCCTTATTTTTAAAAGACATATCATTCCACCAGTTAATAAATTATTGAAAAATATTCAAATGATTAGTTATCATTTTAATATTTCAAAGGTTTCAGTATTTTGATAAAAATTGTTTTCTTCAATATAATTTAGTTGAAATTATTTATTAAATTTTATATATATATTTTAATGATGCCATCCAAAGATTTTGGTATTGAAAACATATAAATTTTCATTAATGAGTGTTTATCCGCTGAAATTATTTCGAAAGAACTTTCTATAATTTAAATTTCTCTATTTTAAGAAGTCTACCACTAATAAAACAGAATGTGTGTGTGTGTGTGTGTGTGTGTGTGTGTGTGTGTGTGTGTGTGTGTGTGTGTGTGTGTGTGTGTGTGTGTGTCTGTGTGTGTTCGTGTTCCCACACTCATGACTATCAGTGCTCTATATGCAGTTCTGTTTCATCTAAGGACCAAATTATTTTGTGGATATTAAAAATAAGAAATTCTCAGCAATTTGTAAATATTTTTACAATGATTAAAATTAATTTTAAATTTAAGTGGGATTTTGTAGATGATATCTGAAAATATTATCGCAAAAGCCTGACTTATTTGTTTATCATATTAAACATCGAAAAATGTATTTTTAAGGATAAAATTTCATGCAATTCTTTTATCAATTTCTCTAAAATATCGTTTTCATATTTTTCATTTATAATAGTTGTCGTTAGAATATAACTCGAAAATTTTTATCTTTATACCACATAATTATTTCCTTGGTTTACTTCTGTTGTTAAAAGGTAAAGAATACAGATTGTGTTAACATTTGTGTCATGTTTTTGAGGAATGAAATTCTAGAATTACAACATCCAGAAAGTCAACGAGAAATATCGAAATATATTTAAAAAGTATCTTTTAGATATTAAAAACACTATGATGTCATGGGACTTTACTTTATTAGGAAGGTTCGTACACTTAATAAATAGAAGAAACACAAAACTGTTAAAATATTATAGTTCTGATGCCTATCAAAATTTAATGTTTGAAAATATTTTATTTATTGGATAAAGAGTAAGATATTTAGTTGAAATTAAGCTCAAACAATATTTTTGGAAAATCAGCTAATGGTAGCTAGTTCTAAGCAAATGGGGTAACAAAATAGTGAGAATCAACTCCAATAAAAGAAAATTTAATTTTGGAAATATAATCCATAAATTTCTAATATCTTTTGTTTAGGTACAAGATTTTCTGAAATAACTCAATAATCATTTCTATCAAATTATCCCAAATGGTATATAATATGACAGGTAGTCTGATTTCTCTTAATATAAATATCCGGAATATTAATTTGAAATTGTTTCAAGATTGATTAACCTAAGAGGCATCTCTCTTAATCATGTTGACCTTATAGACAATGCCTATTTGCAATCGTTGTAGAGTTGCTAATGTTAATAACACAATTATAATACTGACAATAGTTAACTAAATTATACTTGAATAATCTAGGGCATCTGTATTGTAGTTGTCCTGAACAGAAATCTACATTTGTAATCAAGGATACAATTTAACGTAAAGGTCAATTAATTGTATGGAATTCTAAGTGTTGCTGTCTATATAATTAATACGTAAATCCAATATAGAACTTGAATAATGTTTTCTCTTATAGATGTGTAATGAAACAAAGACAATTTTTAGAAAGTAAGCTGAACACTGTCATCTTCGATTGATTATTTTGGAAATAATTTTAAAAGCAAATTGTGTTTTTTATGACTAATTTTATAAACTTGTACAATATTATTTTATAATAAAATTATTGTTTATTATATTTAGAGTTCCGAAACAATTTCTAATATGCAACGAATATATCTATACAGTTTATATTATCTATATAAAAATGTGCAAAGGAAATTTAATCATAGTTCTCTTTTTTTTATATTCCTCGGGAAAAAGAATTAGGTTTTATTCAAATTTCTGGAATTAATATGCTCTTTAAAAATGTTCCATTATTATTTTCACATTAAAGCAACCAGAAATCGGTTTTTGGTATTTTGCACTTGAGAGAAATTATTATATACTAGATATCAAAAGCTTTAGCTTTTGTTTCAAAATCATTAACGTCCATTTTCATATGCCCATTCTTAATTCTGAAATGTATTGTTGTATTTTTTTTTATAACTCTCTGCTAATTTTGAAACTTTTAAGGAATATATCATTTTAATAAAACTCTCTGTATAAGGGATATTAATGTGTTGTTCTAGACAAAAGCTGTTAATATGGATTGTAACAAATCTCGAAAAATGTAGATTCAAATTTATAGGTAATACAAACAAATTTTTCATATTTCTACAATTTTTATACATCTCAATAACGTTTTAATAGCAATGTTAATTTTTGATTCTAAATATGGAAATAACGACATTGTAAAATGAATTTCTACAGCAGAAGTAATCAGAAAATCATAGAAAATGTAGCAGGCACTCATTATTTAAACCCAATATAGGATTTGGATAATGTTTTCTGTTATATATGTGTAATGAAACAAAGGCATTTTTTAGAAAGTAAGCTGAATGTCATCTTCGATTGATTATTTTGGAAATAATTTTAAGAGCAAATTATGTTTTTTATGACTAATTTTATAAACTTGTACTATATTATTTTATCGTAAAATTATTGTTTATTATATTTAGAGTTCCGAAACAATTTCTAATATACAACGAATATATCTATACAGTTTATATTATCTATATAAAAATGTGCAAAGAAAATTTAATCATAGTTCTCTTTTTTATATTCCTCGGGAAAAAGAATTAGGTTTTATTCAAATTTCTGGAATTAATATGCTCCGTAAAAATGTTCCATTATTATTTTCACATTAAAGCAACCGGAAATCGGTTTTTGGTATTTTGCACTTGAGAGAAATTATTATATACTAGATATCAAAAGCTTTAGCTTTTGTTTCAAAATCATTAACTTCCATTTTCATATGCCCTTTCTTAATTCTGAAATTTATTGTTGTATTTTTTTTATAACTCTCTGCTAATTTTGAAACTTTTAAGGAATATGTCATTTTAATAAAACTCTCTGTATAAGGGATATTAATGTGTTGTTCTAGACAAAAGCTGTTAATATGGATTGTAACAAATCTCAAAAAATGTAGATTCAAATTTATAGGTAATACGAACAAATTTTTCATATTTCTACAATTTTTATACATCTCAATAACGTTTTAATAGCAATGTTAATTTTTGATTCTAAATATGTAAATAAAGACATTGTAAAGTGAATTTCTACAGCAGAAGTAATCAGAAAATCATTGAAAATGCAGCATGAATTCATTTATATTTCGTGGTGATCATATTGAAATAATTTTAATTTGAATATGTAATGGATGTAAATGCAAGAATCCAATCTATATTATTTTTAATTCCTCATTCATGTTAATGTTTAGTAAAGGAATGCATTTCACTTAAATTCATTCAATATGTGATACCTTACATTTATTGATATTCTTCTTTTTTAATTCATATATTCTTAACATAAGATAATTTATATAAATAATTTTACAAGAGATGCTTTAGAGATAATATAGCATTTCGAATTTCTGTAAAATATTTGTTATAATTTTCAATTTTGAATCAAATATGTTACTGATAAACATAATTATTAAAGAATATAGATAAGAAAAAACGTTTACATAAACAAATTAATTTAACTATGCAGTAATTTATTCTTGAATTGCAAAATTACCATTATATTTTTTTTAAGAAGAATGATGTAAACTGTAGCATCTAACTATTAATACCCTTTTCTATCTTTTTTAATTAAAGAAACCAATTACAAAAATATATCATTAACAGTTTTTATTCTTAATTGAAAATAAATGCATCTCACTCAAACGGCTAGTTAATTCCCTTTTCTGGTTTTCGTAACCTTTTTTTTTTGTGTGATCCGTATTCTTATTGAAAAGAAAATAAACTCCAGATTTTGGTCTTAACAGGAATTTTCTTTTCGAGAACTCAATTATCTCTTCATTGAAACATTTCAAATGCCGTAATTCATCGCTTTGTAGAGTCATCTTTTTTAAAACTCGTTCATTTAAGTGAGAAAGAATCATTATTTTACCGCTTAAACTATGATGATTCATTCAGGTGTAAATTGTTTATTGAAAATAATTTTACGAATAAAAAATTTTGAGACAGAAAATTTCAAATAGTATTTTAGAATATCCAATACTTTTTTTTTGCATTTAAACATAAAGGCATCCACAGTATTCAACATGGAAAAATCTATTTTGTCTTGGGATTTTTTTTAAACTTGTGAAATTAGTAAATATACAGTAATAAGAGTACTTTGTTAGACAATGTTATGAGACTTCAATTTTGTTGATGAGAATATATACAGTTGAAGAAGGTCGTTGACGTTTTAATTTTGACATTACGATGGAGAAAAACGCTTGCCAAATGATTTTAATCCAATTTGGAACATTGTTAAATTACTATAATGATTAGAAAAGTTATAAATAGTTACAATTTCGTCCTTTGGTCTACAATAAATAATTAAACAGATTTATGATGTTTATATACATTATAAATATGGTTTTTCAGATATGAAAGTTACCATCCTACGACCTAGACATAGAATGCCACAAGGCTATAGTAAATTCATCAATATAGCATATATTTCTATTTATGGGAACATACTTTCTTTGCTATGATAATAATATTTTGACTAAAAATGAAAAGAAATGGTTGTCGCAAAAATTTTGACACTAGATGTTCCTTCGTTGTTAGCATATCCATATTTAAAAGAAATGACCTTACAACATCTAAGCACTTATGTTTTGTTAACGATAACATATGACAGTCTAGATTCTATAAGCTGAAGTTAAAATTCTTTTTTTGAAATTTTGGTTGAATTTGTCAATGAAAGAAATATATTAATAGAGCTTTTTCCAGTGAATGCGTATATAAAGCAATAGGCAGTTCCTGGAATCCGCTTGTGACAGTGATCATGAGATCCCAAAACTGTTGAGTATCCAATGAATGATAATTTGTGGAATTAAAAGAGCATCGGTGTTATCAGCATTAAAAAAATTATTCGAAGATGAATTCAGGAAACATAAACAATGAATCGTTTCAAAGTTAAAAGAAACCTGCCCTAATGTCACATCAAATGTCACAAATAACATTATTTGTGTTGTGAGCTCCATATCGTATGTCATATGAACCGAAAGAGCAATCGGTTATATTCAGAGATGAAAAAAGTGGAATCCGGATGGTACAAATTTCTGGGCATCATATCATCATGGCTTACACTAAGAACATTTGTTTTGTAGCTGAAAAGTCTGGGTCAGTGAGGGTTTAGGGCAGCATTTTGCTACAATAGGTAATTATTTGCTCAATTCTCAAGTTAACTTTAAAAGTGGTCCCAAAACATTACAATACGTTATACTAAAATGTTGCAGGATAACTGTCTGCCATTTTGCTGAGCTTAAGTAGCCCTAACTAGAAATTTTACCTATATAATTTACAAATTCTCATTATATATATATATATATATATATATATATATATATATATATATATATATATATATATATATATATATATATATATATATATATATATATATATATATATATATATATATAATATACAGGGTGAGTCTAAAATCATGGGACAAACTTTGATTTTGGACTTACTATAAAAACAATTATTGTATAGGAATATATGACCGGAAGTGACTCGTTGAGGCACAAACAGAAAACAAAAAGTAACACATTAACAGAATTATAAATTTTCATTAGCAGGAAACTTAACCAGTGATTCCGTACAGAAAATGTTAAAACAGTTGCTGGAAATTGCTGGATGCTACTTTTGGTGTGCGCTGGATTGGGTGTGATGAATCAGTCCGATGGCCACCACAATCGCCAGATTTATCGAGTCTCGATTTTTTCCTATGGGGGAATTTGAAAGCACTCATTTACGAGACTCCATTGACACCATTTAAGAACGCGTTGCTCGACTATCCTGTGCGGCTTCATGCATACGTGAAATACCCGGCGTATGGGAATATATTTGCATCGTAAATAACTCTACCGACACTATCAAGCTTGCATTACTGTCGACGGCCACAATATTGAGCACTTTTTGTAGACTTTTTTGCAAATTTGTTCATTTCATGTGTTATTTTTTGTGTTTGTGCCTCAACGCATCACTTCCGGTTATATATTCCTATAGAATAATTGTTTGTTATAGTGAACTCTACCACCCATCAAAGTTTGTTCCATGATTTTAGACTCCCCCTATATATACCCTATATATATATATATATATATATATATATATATATATATATATATATATATATATATATATATATATATATATTAGGTCGAGCCAAAACTATAAAAGGTTTAATATCTTCGATCGAATTTGTATTAATGACAAAATCAAGAATGGATTCATCAGACGACTTTTTTTAAATTCTATATATTTTGCTTTAATTTTCATTTTTGTTTAACTCTTTAGACATTATTAATTTTGTGTTTAGTTTTTTTAATAATTTGTAATGTACCGAAGTCAACTTTTATTGTTATAGCATTATATGATAATATATAGCACATTACATAAGCAATGTCAGGAAAATTTATTTAATATATTTTGAAATCTTTGCGAATAGGGCCATTTATCTACCCTTTCGAAGCACAGTATTTTTAAAGAATTCAATCACAGAAATGTAGTTATTATAGAGTTCTGAAGAAAGCTATTTTTAATAAATAGCCGGATTTTCAATATAATCCTCATATTAAATAGATAACTAATAACTAAAATTACTAATATTTCTTTAATAATCATTATGCATTCTATTTACAATCTGCTGATTATAATAAATAATCATTTAAAAATATGAGACAAAAATTGCATAGAATGCTTTTCAAACATCGGTTTAAGTGTATCATCAATACAAACACTTAAACCAATATTGCTCATTTGTGAGTCTAAGTTGTTGAATTTCAAAATATGCTGTTTTTGTATATATATATATATATATATATATATATATAGCTTAATGTATGATTTAACTTCTAATTCTAATTATATTTTACTACCTTTTTTAGTTCATGTTTCTCCTTCTTCAAAGAACACTAGAAAGATCTGAAATATTACCAATATTAAGATTTTTTTTTTTTTTTTGCGTAACTATTATCCATGATATAATCAATCATTAACATGCAGAAATTGTTTACAGGTTATTCTAAATTATTTTAGTAGCTAAAATATTTTGTTTCCATTTTGTGAATTATTCTAGCTGTTAGTTACAATTTTAATTAAAATTATAATTACCCTATTAATCAATGAATTTTAATTTTAAATAACAATATTTTAAATTTATTTTTGATTTCCTATTAATTAAAAATGAAAGTAGATACGTCATGAAATGTAAACTTATTGAATTAAATTTTTCTGTTTGAATGTTTATTTTTATATGAAATATTACTCCAAGAAGGAAACATTTTATTCAAAGTTGCGAAATGAAGAAATTATAGAAATAGGAAAACATGTAAGTAATATAATCTATTAATCCTAATAGTGACAGATAAATATTTTACTATTCCAAAAATTTGTTTAAAATATCATTTAATATATATTTTAGAATCCCATTGTTTCAGAAAATTTAATGAAAATAACGAAAATTCTTTATAATTTCTTTTGAGGTTTTTATAGATAAAACTTATGATGGCCAATAGGTATATGTAATGCTGTATAATGTTTGTATTTTACTAAAAATAATACATGAGAAGCATGAGAAGCCCATTTAGATGATAATTACGTCATTAAATTAGATTAATTGGAATGAATAAATTTCTAGCTTGTCATAAAATAAAACATATTTAGATTTTTTAATATGAATAAAATTATTGCAAGAATTCTATTGTTGCATTAATAACCTACAGAACAATATTTATTTAAATGAAATTTTAATTATTTTTATATTATAATAAAGAAGAAATTATATGAATAAGCAACTTTTAATCCTAAATATACCTGCAAATTATATGTGCCACATAAACAAAAGTTTATCGACAGAGAAATTCGATAGATAGTCAATACTAATAAAAATATATATCGTTTTCATTACATTATTGATGTTACACAGTCATTGCTGCATTGAATAGATTGAAAGAAATCTGAATAACACAAGCTTTCAAATAAAGTCAAACTTTTTTTTTCATTTGAAATTGCATCTCAGATCATTCCTCTTTCCTTACCTGTCAACTAAGGTGAGCTTGCTGAATTAAAGTATAAAAAATACTTTTCTTTTATCTTTGTTTTTGAAAGAGAGTTTTATTCATTCGAGAATGTATGCACTGTCATGTCAGAATGTTATTTCAAAGTAACGAAATCAATTTTAGAAGACAAATGGCAGCACCGAATAATCGAAAGTCTGTTTTTCTTTCATATCAATGGCTGAAAAAAACTCACGTCTTGCGATGCATTTTTCAATGACATCCTAAGGTATTTTATTTGCGAAGAGGCGAAGTATTACTTTAATCGCTCTTTTTCCCTTTTTTTCATACTGATATCCTGACCTGAACAAGCTAATGCGCTTTGCATTAGTCATTTTCTATTCATCTGTATAAGGACTAATGTCCCTTTAATATAGCACCTGATATATTTTAAAGTACTCAAGTTTAACATAAATTAGAAAGATGGATCTTATTGATATTTCCTCGCTTAGTTTCTAATAAGGTTCTTATCCTCCTCACCCTGCATAAAATTCGGGGCCTTATCAAAGCTCCTGAATGTCATAAATCCTCTAAGAGACCTTCACAAGTTATTTTGTGCCTTTTAATATAAAAAAAATTATGTGTTTCTCTTTCAACTGGTTGAAGTAAAATTAGACAAAGAACTACAAATGTACTCGCAAGATTCCATACCAAACTTCTTTTATTTAAGTCTCTGCATTTCTAAGATACTACTTCTACATGCATGCAAAAATACGGATTGACACATTTAGACCAAAATTTGATAAGGGTCTTAATTAAGGTGTTAAATATGTAATCGCATTTTTATCTATCTAGATTTTAATTTTTTTGTTTTGTTTTTGTAATAGGAATGCCGAAAGACGAGCTGCCACTGAATGCTCACAATTTGATAGAAATTCAGAAATTCGATGTAAGGACTTTCAAAAGAACATTTATTTTAGCAAATTTCCTCAGTTTAACTGAAATATTTTTGTCTTATTTGATTTCACATGCAGACAGATATAATTCCAAAAAAATTCTTTTCAGACACAGTGAGGTCTGAAATGTGGAGATATGGAAAAAAAATCAAGTTCAAATTTCTTGATGATTACAA
Source organism: Argiope bruennichi (assembly GCF_947563725.1). Taxonomy (NCBI): domain Eukaryota; kingdom Metazoa; phylum Arthropoda; class Arachnida; order Araneae; family Araneidae; genus Argiope; species Argiope bruennichi. Next base: position 42,052,650 of record NC_079158.1, on the reverse strand, counting down.
TAATTTTTCATTGTAAATTGTACATTAATGAAAGTAAAAAAATATATAAGAATATTTTTTTTTTATTTTTTGCTCTATATGCTTTTAAATGCCATTGGTAGACGCTTTTAGTTCTTATTTTACACCCTTAAATGTTTTCAGTTAAATTATTAACTAACCATCATATAACTATCTGTTCGCCTACAATACATTTATTCAAAATAACTGATAAATAAAAGAACGAGTCCCCCAGCCTATACACACAGTAAATTTATTGTTTTCTTTAAGATTTTTTTAGTTTCGTATTAAATTCAGACATCTAGATTCGGGCATAAAGATACTTATGGCCCTCTATTTTTGATAAAGTGTCCATTTTTGAGACAAATCTCCAAAACGCAGCTTCGCTGTATCTTATGAAATAACTAATGATATTCAACCATAGCCACATAATAAATATTTAATATACCAATTTCGCCGATTTTTATTTCATATGAAAGCTTGTATAAATCCTATATTAAGAATTATCTGCATCCTGCCTCTTTACATTTGAGATATATTACAAAATGGAACGTTCCAAGACCAAATACTTAATCCACCAAACTGAATTGATTTCAACAATTTTCGTCATCAGTTAATCTTGTCATTATGCTAGCGTAGTTATTAATCCAGTTTAATCTATCATTATTAAACAACCAAGATTTAAAACATTACCATTTTTGTTTTGATAAGATACATTTCATAGGAATTGTTCAACGTCACAAAGATAATAAATTTCTATGGTCTTCAAAGGCGCCTGGTATTAATAATATTAAATTAGGCATGTTAATCAACTTTAACAAACTTCATTTTATTGCAAGAAATAGATGTAATAATTCAAATTATACGTCCACGATCATTTTGATGTTTTCTGATTCTCTGGGCTTCAAAAAGATTATTGGTCTTGAAGGATGGGGAAATGGGTGAAGCTACTGAGTCTGAGTTTGAAGGCTTATCACAATTTTATTTCTCAATACCACTCACAGTGATGAAGAAAATTATGGATACCCTTTGATGATGAATCTAAGTATTATGTGATTCCATATGAAAAAATGTCAGAATCGGACTAGCGGTTTAGCTTTCATTACAAAGCTTTTATACTAAGATTACTGGAATAAACTTACTTCACACCTAACATGGCCATTTAAGTGAGTGGATAGTTACTAGATATAAACATATTAAAGCAAAAATGCAGGTAACTGAACTCTAAATAACGAACCAGCAATTCTAAGTAAGCAGCCTTTGAATGAGGCTGACATAAACAAATCAAATATTAATCAGATTGAGAGTGAGTATTAATTTAATAGAGAACATGTTTCCTACATACATAAGATAAAACCATAGGTAGCAAACAGTTCAAGTTTAATCATTTACTCGTTAAATAAATGGCCAAAATCTGAAGATAATATGTTTCTTTTTAGTAAATACCAATCCATATTAAAGTTCAAACATTATAATCTGATATATATAACTTTTGCTAACATTGTGAACCTTTCATTTTCAGGTAGACCATTATAGACCGTCTTACTCAAATTGAAAGATCATACTGGAATTTGAAATATCCATAAAATTACATGCTCAGCTTCTAATTTTCGATTCTGACTTTGAGATGTTATTACCTGTCCACTATAACCAAATGCTCCATCATTTCTAGTAATTGAGAAAAATGTGTTTCTTTAACATTTTAGCATCTAAAAAATAGATTTGGATCAGATTTTGATCTGAATCATTCAATCCATTACGCGCCTTCTATATGCACAGTTTCATGCATTTAATAACGGTATCTCATAAACATAACCAAATAAATAAATGAAATCTGGTAAGTGATATTGTTATTAAAACTGTAGTTCTTCTTTCAATGGTTAATATAACAATACCAATGTGTATCAATTGGTCGAAAAAAGATATTAAAAAGATATTCAGTTTTCTTTTCTATATTCGAATATAGGAAAGAATTAAAATGGGGAAATTAATTAAATTATTATTAAAATGGTATTGAAAATATATAGTTCATAACCATATTCTATTTAAATGCATACTCTTCTGAAACGTAAACTTTTTAACAATTAAATAATAACATAATTTCGTAAGTAATTAGTTCTTTCTTAAAAAGATAAACTTCATGTGAAGTGGTTATGAGATATCTATTTCAAATACTAGTGTTTAAGACTCAAAGAGATAATTCAAGGTTGTTTAGATTTGTCCTTAATTATATTCTAAAAACAATGGCAAAACTGGTTATTTTTAATTGTTATTTGCAATTTTTCAATGCAATAAAAAGCTTCATTAGAAAAACATTCTTTACTTAAACAAACAAAAAAAAACATTTATATCGATGAGTTCAGAATCTGATTCTTAAAACGTTCACTTCCAAGGATAATTAAAGTGTTAAGTGAAAATGGAAGTACTAACAGCTTTTTTTCAGTTTCTCAGAACATATATATATATAAATTGAATTCCTTCTCAGAATATTTAAAACAAAAAATATATAACTATTTACTGGAATCTCTCAGTACGTAATTAATTAAGGATTACTTTGACTTATTGCAGTGAAAATTTTCCTTTTTCATGACAAAAAAACCCATCAACAACAACTTTCTAAATCAAAAAATTTTCCACAATGTAATAAACGATGGGTAAATAAGCTGCTTATAATGAATAAGGAACAAATGCAAAAACTTAGAAATGTCTTAAGCTCGAAGGATTGCTATTTTCTTTAATCTTGAGAATGAGAGGCCAATTAAAATAAATTCTGAAATAACAAGAAAGGAAACGAATGTCGTTTTCATATGAATTTAAGAATATTTCAATAAAGAACAAAGCAAACTCTATTTTTCTGCATTTTCTTATGGCCTGAAAAGTTGGCAAAAAATTGTTTTCTATGTAAAATTTTATATATTATGTATTTAAAATAAGATATTGATGAACAATATCAATGATATATGAAAAGCATCCTCTAAGATACAAATGAAATAAGGAATGAAAATTGGCTTTTCTCTTTCCGCTTACTATTATTTCAAAATTTCAAAGCCAGTTTCTCCATTTTGCTAAATCCAAGAAACTTTTATGACTGATTTTAGTATGATTAACTTTTATGACTGATTTTAGTAAATTAATTTCATTTTGTCACAAAGATATTATTCAATTTGTTATATGAAGTTATTTACTGCTATCCTAAATATTTATTATTCAATTAGATTGTTATGTTTACAGTGTTCCTTTTTAGGTATTCATTTTTAGGTAAAAAAATCATTTCATTTTGAAGAATTTTCCTAAAGTTGTTTATTTTAATTACATAAAACTAATAAATTTCTTATTTGAAATTATTATTTAGCAAATCATGTAAAATGCAAGTAGTGTAAATGTAGATATGAAAATTCAATTCTAGAAATTTCAAATTTCAAACTTTCAGTAAACTAACTTAAATACAAAAGTAATGAATATATATATATATATATATATATATATATATATATATATATATATATATATAATTTTTAGTTTTTTAGTTAAAATAAATAATATATGTTCAACTTCCACTCTAAAGGCAAAAATAGTTTTCTTTGTTGTTAGAACGACGTTGATCCTTAGATTTAATATCCATGGCAGAAACTAACATTTATTGAATACTTGATAAGATTTAATGAAGAGGGAATTCAATCTCTTATTAATTTATTTAATATTCATGTCAGTTTTTATCTTAATACTATTGTAATTTTAATGTTTAAAAATATTTTAACTTATTTCTGAATTGTTTGCCACAAAGTCCAGTGTACCATTATTAGTGTAAAAGCAATTTACTAAGGATTTTAAAATATTATAAAGACGAGATGCTAAGAAATTTAAATTGATGATACTTTAAAATATTCATAAGCTGTGAATAAATAGTTACGTACTGTTTTTATAATGAATTATTCATTAATGTTAAAATAAAGAGTCGAGAGCATGTTTTATTAAAGGGACTACATTAGGGATAAAAAAGTTTCATTGTTACATAATTCTAGGAATAATTTTAAGATTCAGCTGAATACAAATATATTATAACTAAGATGTTAAGATAAATAATGAAACAAATATGCCGTGAATTTATATCCTAATAATTACTGGAATAAAGAAAACTGAAATGTGTTTTGAGCGTTTTAATTTTCTTAAATTGACATATATGGGACAATTATATTTAATCTAAAGAAAATATTAAACATATTATTTTTCAGACTTATTAACTCATTTAAAAATAAAATATTTATTTTTTGAGATTTGAACATATGAAAATAATCAAATAGTTTTATTCTTTAAAAATCAAAAGAGTTATATTTTTTCTTAGAATTTGAACACCCAAAATTCAAATAGTTTAATAGCTTTAATTGTATAAACAAATAATATAAGTTTTAAAGTAATTCAAAATATATACCATGATACATTTACATTTTATATTTCGATTCCTTCTGAAATGCCTCAATATAAATGAAATCCTTCTGAAAGTCCTTCGAAATTAAAAAAATAAATAAATTCAACAAAATAAGTCAAACAACTTTTTTCCGCCATTAATTTTCCTTTATAAAGGCAATATTCTAAGCAAGAAAAAAAATTCTAAATACCACTTTTAAGCATAATAGGAAAGTTTATTTGCTTTAAGCCTCAAAGTTTGTTTTCTCTGATTGCAATTTTCCTCGTTTTTCTTAGCTTGTAAGGATAATATATTAGTTATATCAGATATTATCTATTAACTTTGAACTCTGCAATTTCATTTTTTTTCATAATTATTACTTGATTTCGACTTAACAAATTAGGATCCATTGGACCGAGGGAGAAAAAAATGAAAAAAAAAATAAATAATAATAATTTTTAGTTGTATGGAGTCTCTGCAGTCTTATTCTATTAATAGTGAAAATTATTGTTGAATTTATATAATTATATAATTAAAAGTTTACATGTATTTTTAGATTCACTGAGGGTGACAACTCTTTAATTGAGTGACAACGAATAAAGTTTACATTGCTATATGATACGCTTATTATTACAAATTATAAAATAATTTAAATATGAAGTTATTATACAATTTTTTAAGCAGCCCAGTATGATAATTAAAAATAATGAATATGTATTAAAATTATTTTCTTTCATCAGAGAAAAGCTATACATTTATTCTCAATTCTTTCACCACTTTATCAATACGGTAAATAATAAATGTAAATGAATTCAACATTTTGAGATTAAACAGTGGATTAATACTGTTATTTATGTTAAATAAAATCTTTCATGTACTTCTTTAAGGATTTTTAATTTACAAGAGCCAACAAGATAAATATTTCACCCTTATCATTTAATGATACCAATTGTCGAGTGTAATCGAGAATACTGAGTAGTGAATTTGAGCTTACACAATGCCTACAAGATAAATATTTCACCCTATCATTTAATGCTAGTAATTGTCAGATGTAATTGGGAATACTAACCTGTTTCTCCCAAAAATAAACCAAAAACAAAAATTTTCCAGTTACACTTTATTTTCTATTATTCTATCTGATCTACTTCTTTTGAAAAAAATATTTGAAAATGCTTAAAAATATAATACGTTCTTTGTTATAGAAAAGTATATGAATAATATTCAAACTACATCACATTCCATACAACTAGGAATTGCAATACCGGTATACCTGGATACCGAATACCGGTATTTTGAACCATTTGTACAATTTTGTAATACCGGCATTCACAAGTTTAAATACCGGTTTTTCGGTATTTACTAGAAATTGTTTAAATTGTCTCCACTATATGTTCAGGGATCGCCAACATAGCAAAATAGTATACGTTTTTGTTTTTATGTCTCCCTAACGAGCTTAAATTAATTAACTAATTAATGGCTTAATTAATTGCTTAAATCTAAATTAGCGAAACATGGATTATCCCTGAAAGAAGATAATGTATGCATAACGACTGCTGGAGCCACAATTAGGAAAAAAGTTGCAAAGTTGATTGGTGCAAATCAACAATTGTGCTATGCTCATGAATTCAATTAGGAGTAATAAAGGTATTATACCAAAAAACTAAGGAAAAGAACAATCCAAATACATTGGATATAGAAACTTCGGATTCCAAATTTGAAGAGAGTAAGAGTAAGAGTGATATTGACAATGAAGATAATGACAATGTAATTGTTGAAGAAGATATTACTAATGAGGATGAAATATTAACCCATCAAGAATTGCTTCCGCTAATTTATAAAATTCGAAAAATTGTTAAGATATTTAAACGTTCCCCTATAAAGAATGACATATTACTAAAATATATGCTAACTGAAAAAAAACAGAATATATATTTATATTAGATTCTAAAACACGTTGGAACAGTTTACTCCTCATGACGGAACGATTTTTGAAACTGAGAAATCCAATCCAAAAAGCAATAATCGACTTAAAACTGTAAATTAATTTTTCAGATTGTGAATTCGACTTAAATCCAGAAATGTATCAGCTCTATTTCCAATAAAACTGACAATTGAGGCATTATGTCGGAGAGATTCTAATTTCTTAACAGCTAAAGCAAAAATAAATTTCATGTTGCAGTCACTGAAAGAACAGCACACATCTGAAGAATTGTATATTACATTGAAAAATAGCACAGAAGAAAAGCACACCGAAATAGAAAATGTCTAATGGTATTTATATAATTATAATGATTTAAAAAATGAAATTGAAAAAGAAAAGAAAATAACCAATTAAAATCTGATTAAGTTTATAGTAATTTTTTTTTAATTTTTTACCCACAAACCTATCCACATTTAGAAGAATTCGGTTCAGTTATCGAAGATTATGATGATACTAATGTCGATAGTGAAAAGGAATTGTCTCTTGAACAAAAATTATAATTAGTGATAAATGAAAAAAAATTTCAGCGAACCAAAATACAATACAGAAATCAGCTATATCCAAAACCATTCGACGAGAAATAGATTTATTTGAAGATGAGGGATTTAGAGGTAAATATTTGGAAAAAGTATATCGCGCATTCCTAACAGTACCACCAACTGGCGTAGATTTTTTGTGATATTTACACTCTCTAATAAAACTGGCAAATAAAACAAAGAAACACCTGTGTTTTCTTTCTTTTTATAAAATTTCTAATACCGGTATTAAAACCTGTATCTCGATATTAAGATCTAAAAAATACCGAATACCGGTATTGAAATTTTGGTCCGGTATTGCAATCCCTACATACAACTATACTACTACAACGTACATTTTTTTTCAGTATAAGAAACACCTACTTCTAACAAATTCACTGAGTTTTAACTAACTCACTATAAAGTCTTCTTTAAAAAAATGGTGTTATATATCAGCATTTAATTTTAGCAAGTTCATTATTATACTTCACACTTCTGTAGCATTCTACATTAATACTCGTTAATACTCTGTTTTTTTTTTAATTTTTCATCCTATTTTTCGATATTAATAAATGTTTTGCATTAAATTTTATCATCTTTCAAGCTATTTATACTTAATAATCTGCTGGTTCTGGTAACGGAATATTATTTCTTAATTTAGGCATTCATTTTCAAACATTTAACAGAGATACCTTATGTTATGGCTGAAATAATTAATACGAATAGTTTTCTGTATTTTATTTGGAATATATTGATTAACAAATTGCTGTAAATTTTTTTTAAAAAAAACTAAAGTAATCGATGTATAATTTTTAAATTATAATCAATAATAATATAATATAGAATGATTTTGTCTGTTTTTCTATAAATGAATATTTAAAAAGAGATTAACAATATTTTTAAACATATTTTACTCTGACTTTAGATGATAATTACTTCCTCTTTCCTTTATATTTTTAATTATTATTACTTTATTATTATATTATTATTATTTTATTATTATATATTATTTATTATTACTTTATTTTAATTTTTATTATTACTTATATTATTATTTATATTTATTATTACTTTATATTTAATTATTATATATTATTTATTATTATTATTATTATTTAATTATTATTACCAGTATTATAATAAAGTTTATAAATAATGTTTGGAATAATATGTTCTTGTTAAAGCTTAAATTGAAACAATTATTTGTCCAACTGGTAGTTATTAAGTGAATCTATTGTTATTATCAATGCTTTTAATTCTGAAAAACTAATATCAAAAAATATTTACAGCTTAATGAATATTAATATTATATCATATTCAGTTATATCAACTCACTATTAATACTCCTTCCTATTCATAAGATGTACTTGTAACAATATTTCCTTTTTCGGAAGAAAAGAAATTCTGGAAAAGGTTGTGTTTGCTTTATCCACTAAACTGAATCTAAATTGATAGGAATGATCATTTTATTTTTCTGTTATGAAGAATTTGGATTTATATAATGTTTTTATCATTTCTGTTTTAAGAATGAACACTCTCATATATTATTATCTTTAAAAATATACAACTTCTTTTGGAACTTTAGAATATTATGTAGTTTTTAATCATTGAAATAATATCACAATCTTTCTGTGGATACGTATGATTGTTTTAGAATGGAAAAAAAATGTCTTCTATCCTTACTATTCAGTTCAAACATCTCGTGGGATATGAAATATTCAACAACGACAAAGTAGATTCAGCTACTTTACTCCCATCGCATCTGTTTTCTTTCGGGCTTCTTGTCTTTTCGGTTACATTTGTTTATTTTGTGTAGGAACTCCCACAGATGAGACAAACGTACGCCTTGGATTGCATTTCAGAAAATACCAGGGAGTAGAAAAATACCAGTCAAACTTCTTTTATATCTTACAGGAGTGAAAATATTGTAGTCGTCCATTGATTTCTTGGGTACGAATTAAAATGAAATAAATTATTTGAAACATTTTTTTTTGTTTCATATTTGATAAGTTTCAATATTTTTAGCCAATGGCGCTGATTTAAAAATCCTATATATAAAAACATATTTATATTTTTTAAAAATAAAAAAAAATGAAAGCAAGTCAAAAACAAAAAGTAAATCATTTTTTAAATTAGATTTATTTTTTTATTATTTGATTAAAATTAATAAATGAAAGGCTTGTTTGATTAAACCTTTTTCTTTTTATAAAACATTTGTAATTCAGCTAAAAAAACCAAATAAGTAAATTACCTTCTGTATTAATCAATAAATTACTCGACTGATTATAAAGATATTATTGATAAAAATATCAATTAATGTACACTGCAATCTTAAACAGTATATAAATTCATATATTCATGTTGAAATCTACTTTAAATAATATTGCATTTAAAATAAATAGGAATTGAGAAAGCTTCAAAACAATGATAGAGAAGTGTCCAATTTTTTAAAGTTTTTCTTCGTGAAAATCTATTATTAGAAAAATATTATTAAAGAAATATGTCAAAATTATTGAAAATATAATAAAAATATCGTGTTATAGAAAAATTTGAAGTACCACTCATTAAATTTTAAAACATTCTTCTAATTTAGTACTTCATATAAGTAGCAAAAGCTTCATCAGTTATTTCCAAATCAAATTACTGAGAGGAAAATGGAAAACATAGAAACTATCGAATTAGCGTCAACTACAATATGAGTAATATACAGGGTATCCAAGAATATTTGGACATATTGGAAAATTATATCACAGAATAATCAGAAATAATGGCTCTCTTCGTATAAAAAACATAACTCATAAAATTTTATTTCACAACATTTTTATTTCCTAGAATGCAATAGATTGTGCTCTAAATTCCCTGATAAAGATTTAATGAAAAAAATCTTTTAATAGTCATATAATGCAGCTTTTAAAATTATAAGGAGATTGCGTTTTTAAAATGCCATGAAGCAATTCGCAGGTTTAAAACAGTGTATTACGACAACTGTTTACTCAGACTAGAACTCCTCAAACAACTAACTGTATATGCATATCATGAAACTAAGTAGTACTTGGGTATACCATATGAAATGAAAGGATGTACAAATAGCTGCAACATTTTTAGTTTTAAGTAAATAATAAAAGGCCTATAGACCATATAATTTTTTTCACGTTTCTACAATCTGAGTAGGATTTCTCGTAATCCTACATATTTTTAAATAACTTTATTTTTAAATTACCTTCACTTTTTACATCTATATAGAAAGGAGATCGCTTTATCGTTATGATAAGATGCACTTTTAAAACTACCAAAAATGCCCTAAAGTGCATCTTAGGGCATTTTTTATGCCTAAGATGCCTTTGCCTGTGCATGCCTTTTTTTTTGTTTCTTAATGTCTTTTAGAAATACATACACAAGAGATTTCTCATCTTTTCGGAAACAGAAAATTAAGTATTTCTGAATTGTTTTGATAATCTTCATCTTTCTAAAGTGTTAAATACATACTCATTAAAACATAACCTCTTTGCAAGTTACCCAATGGCAAAATCTCATTAAAACTTGAGTGCTTATGCATTCAAATTTTTTATTTCCGTAACAAGGTTCTTCCAGGAGGAAATAATTAGGCATTTTTATAGAATGATTTCTTAAGCAATAGGTTTAAACTTTGACAAACTGAGTGATTTTTCAAATAAATATTTAGAATTCTTTTAACAAAAAAATTGAAAAATGGTGCGGGAGTGTATTAATTGTTTTACAATTTGTAAAATATTTATAAAGCGACGATTCATTATTCTTTATAAATATTTAAAATATTGAAATAAATTCAGTAATTATCAAAGTAAGATATTTTCAGATGTTTTTTGAAATAACGCTGTTTTTTTCAAAAGTTTTAGTTATTATATATTTTGTGGCAAAACCATCTTTTAGAACGCTTTATGGAATTATTTCTTGAATTTTGTTATTTAATATGCTTTTATACTTAACAACCCATATATATATTAAGATTTTTGTATACTCTAAAGAGCTAAGATATATATATCTTATATCTTAGCTCTTTAGAGTATACAAAAATCTGAATATACCCATCTGCTGAAATAGAAAAGTTTAATGATATTTCTGATTCACTTTGTACATCTTTGAATACATGTATATTAAGTTTATGATTCGAATCAAACCATCATCCTCTATAGAGGACAGCAGAGATTTGTTCAATTTTTACAGCCAATTCTGCCTCTTTTTATTTATGTTCTCTTCTAAAGTTTATTTCAAAGTTGATATTTGTTGTCTACGATAACTAACTCAAAATTTCCGAACTCCTATTCAGAATATTACGAAATAATTTAGGCTTTTTAATTTCTTGGACAGTTAGTTTTCAAATTTTAGATTTCTTTCAATAAGTATTGCCATTTAGATAAATATTTAAAAATGAAAGAGAATTTTTTCATGTATAGAATAGTCATCTTGTTTTGAGATTTTATTTTATTTACTGGTATAAAAAGTTACAATATTTTTTTAAAAATTTATTTCTACACTGAAAAATACGAAGCATTTTGTTACTAATGTGTTAAAATAATGTGTTACTAATTAAATTAGCCAAAATAAATAAAAGACAGGAGATGAGAAGCACTCCTGAATTGAAGAATTCGAATGATTTTTAAAATCAGGCAAAGCATTCGAACATTTTGCACTGAAGCTATTTATTTATTTTTGCATTAAATTATTATAAAAATTTTTGTAATGTATGTTTCAAAACTTCCTGGCTTTTAAAATTTATCTTTACAAGAAATGTGTTCTTTGTAAAAATTAAAAGCTTAATAATTGATAGAAATCTATTCTTAGGAAATTCAAACCATAATGGAGGAATATAGTTATTCGGTTGAATTTTATTTTTTAATATTTTCATCTTTTGAACTATGGCATTTAATAAACAACTTAAATTTATTATAAAGTTACTTATTCATAATAAATTTAAGTTATACAGAAACGAAGAATAAAGTTCTTTTTCGGGTCTGAACAAATTATCTTGTTTTTATAAATGGTACATTTATTTATTAAAATTCATTTACATTTTAATTGTGTAACATATTCTTAAATGCAACGAAAATATTCAAATTTTTCAACTTATAATTTTATTGTTTTTAGTGATGTTGACTTTTAAGGAAGGATAACATATAATAGAAAATATTTATCAATATTCAACACAATAAAAAGAAATTATAATTATATTAATTCTTACTCAAATTGCTCTTTTATGTAAATTCTGAAATTGCATATAAAATGTTAGAAGACATTCTAACTATTGTAATGCAAACAAACTTTTCTTGCAGCCAATAAGATTCAAGTGCTAGAATAGCACAAGCTACACCATATATTCTTTCCAGGCTAACAATTTCATAATTTTAATACATACGCAGCACACATTTTTGTTGTTTTGAGATGCTGAGCCCAATTTGAATAATGAACACTAAAAATATCGTCAGTAAGAATGAAAAGAATCAAATTTACAAAATGAAGTAATTGATTTCCTGCATAGAATTATGAAAATAAAAATAATCGCTATATATAACATGAATGCATTGAATGTAAAAATTATTCGCGCATAATGAATATAATTACGAAATAAAATTAATAGAACATAAATATTTTTATAGTTCACATTAATTTGGAAAAAAACAATCTAAAGTTCAAAGCATTCATCTTACAATATAATTTACATCAGCATAATCGAATATTAAATAAAATGAAAACAAATACTTTTTGAATTTTTCAAACTTATAAAGGTTATATTTTTATAGACAGCTTTTAATTACTATTTCTTTTTGAAACAAGAATTAAACAAAAATATGTTTAAACCAATTGTTAATGTAGTTTAATGATAAAATATCTTTAGTTCTCTGCCGGTAAAAAATTAAATAGTCAAACTAAATTATTGAATCAAATTTGCATGAATAAATTTTAGCAGAAAAAATAAGTTATCTTTTGAAGTATGGATTCTATTATTATCAAAATATATTAGATATTCCCCCTTCGGACACAATCATATCTTTTGAATGATTTTTTTTTATAAAATGATGTGAAGAATGGAATTTCATACATAAGTATATAAAGCTAATTATAATCCAAGAAGTATAATGTATCAGCAGCCTCCGTTAAATTACTGGAATATGCAATTAAATGACATAGTATGGATACTTTCAATATCTTGATATAGTTAAAGTAATAAGAAGTGTAATGGAAGTTTACTTGAAAAATGTATGAAATATATTAGTCCAATTAAAATATATGTTCCAAAATCTTTATTTTCTAATAGCATTACGAATGAAAGACCCTTAAAAGTAGGCTTAAATAGAAGGGAAAAATTGTTTCCATCAAAAGAAACTGTTTCATTTCTATTAATAATAAAGCAGAATGTGTGCGTGTGTATGTATTAGCACTTCCCCAGGACTTATTGAATGACTTAAGGTTTCCTAATTTGGCCCATAGAATTTTGAAGAATGGGGATGTTCAATGAGTATGAGTGTCAATGTGCCATGAGTATGGAACGATGCACTCTCAGAGATGTTCACTGGTCCAGAGAAAGAGTACAAGTGAACTATTGATTACTAGAATCAAATGATATTCTATTTATTTACTTACAGTATATCTGTTCCTCACTGTTTTGATCGTACAACCGAATTTCGTTATATCCGTGATCACTATAAAAGGAGGCTTCAGTATTACTTTCAATTTCTCTTATACATAGAATATAAAAAGTTCTTTTTTTAACGTACAAACATTTTTGATGATTATCTATGCTTCAAAACATCCTGTCTGCTCTTGTCCATGCAAGTAAACTGTTGAGTATACCTTAAACCTCTAATAGGCAAGAGTGATGTTCGTTATATCCGTGATCACTATAAAAGGAGGCTTCAGTATTACTTTCAATTTCTTTTATACTTACAATATAAAAAGTTCGTGTTTTAACGTACACACATTTTTGATGATTATCTATGCTACAAAACATCCTGTCTGCTCTTGTCCATGCAAGTAAACTGTTGAGTATACCTTAAACCTCTAATAAGCAAGAGTGATGTTCGTTATATCCGTGATCACTATAAAAGGAGGCTTCAGTATTACTTTCAATTTCTTTTATACTTACAATATAAAAAGTTCGTGTTTTAAAGTACACACATTTTTGATGATTATCTATGCTTCAAAACATCCTGTCTGCTCTTGTCCATGCAAGTAAACTGTTGAGTATACCTTAAACCTCTAATAAGCAAGAGTGGTGTTCGTTATATCCGTGATCACTATAAAAGGAGGCTTCAGTATTACTTTCAATTTCTTTCATACTTACAATATAAAAAGTTCGTGTTTTAACGTACACACATTTTTGATGATTATCTATGCTACAAAACATTATGTCTGCTCTTGTCCATGCAAGTAAACTGTTGAGTATACCTCAAACCTTCAACAGGCAAGAGTAATGAAATTTGTTGCATAATCATTATTTCAAAATCTCAAAATTCTGCCACGTTTTGTACCCAATCTACCAAAGTTCAATATGTCCAAATGCATATTTGGTTCTATTCATTGTATTTTAGAAAAATGTAGGCCATGTTGTTTATGTGTACGAGAAAGTCGAGTGCAGATCAATCCTGGTAATTACAGATAGCTTTTAAAATAATAAAAAAAAACCAATGAAATTCAAGAATCTTTATTGATAAAGTGTACGGTCATTTTTAGCATGCAATGCAGCTGGTATTTGCTTCGAAATAATGTTCAATAGTGTTAAGGGGAATATTGTAACATTCTTCCTGGAGATGTTGTGAAAGATTCGGGAAAAATTCCGGCGAAGGGTATTAAATCCAGATTGAAAGTTATAAAATATACCAAAGCAATTCGTTTATATTGAGGTCAGGAGATTGTGGGGTCATAAGTAGATTTGTATCCTTATTTCATCAAACCAAGATTAGACTCCATGAATTCTGCTGCCTGAATAGGAGCATTATTGACCTGGAAAATTCCATATCTGGCAGGAAAAAACGTATCATAAGATGAACAGGGTCATTTAAAACCTCTATATTTGTCTTCAGTGACCTTTCCTTTTAAAATTACGATTGAGCCAGCAGAAAACCACGCCACGGCTGCCCATACTATGGCAGACCACTTCCATGAGTCATAGTTGTAAGAAGAAAATCAATATCATACGCTTGCACAGATGTTCTCCAAACATGTACCCGACCTGTTGTGAAGGAGTAGGATAAAAGATGATGATCTGACTTATGAATGTCTTCTATATGAATTGACCAAGTTTTGTGGTTACGGTATTACAGTAATATTAACATCAATGGTAAGTGCTGGGGAATTGCTGCTCTGCCGTAAATATTACGTCTATGAAAGTATCTTCTAAGTGTAAACGTTGACTCAGAAGAATCCAGGTGCTGATTTAGAGATCGTCTTGCAGCCGTTATATACTTTTCAGATATTACAATCCTTTTCAATACCCGTCGATTTATTTCACCCGGCTTCTCTTTCCGTCCAATATTTTTCTTTGCCTAGCTTGTCTTGCCGCGCTGCGAGTGCGCTGTAATGATTTTAGAAGCCTTACCTCTAAAAATGCCTAAAAAGGTGTTTCAGCCACAGTTACCCCAGTTTGTCAAGTTACTACAATTTGACCTCGTTGAACATCTGTGATATCTGTCATTTTAAGCTTTTGACAAAAAATAAAGATCTATAGGTACATCATCAATAAAGCTACCTCATACTATCATGATATCTTCCATATAAAAAAATTGGTAGCTTGGTTAATATTTTAAACCTTTCTAAGGATATTCTTATATACCATTTTATTCACAGATATTTCCATTGTTTTTATAACTAACTACATGCATACAATGTCCCGATATGAAGCTCTCAGGAAAGGAAGGAGGAAAAGCTGAATTTTGAAATTTCGAAAGCAGCAAATGGCCAGTGGATTGCTCACCCCTAATATTTCTTCCATATTCTTTAAAAAATATGTTATTTTCATCTCCTGTTATAAAAATGTGGAATAAAGCCTTGTTAAAAATTATGGAATATTGAGCTTTGGTGTGAATTTGGTTTAGCAATTTTAATGAATCTATCGTGTGATTTTAAGCGATTTTTTGATGACTTATATATGTTAATGCGCAAGTGCCTGAAAGTAGAATTTATGTTTTGGATTGTCTTCTTCGGACCGTTTGAAATCAAAATTTGACAGCGAACTACAGTTGTTATCACATGATAGCCTGCCAATTTTCACTTATTTATGTCATTAAGGGTTTTAGTTATTGAGTTTACATTCATTTGAAAGTACGGACAGACAAACTGCGATTCTCTTTGACAAATTTTGTTCAAAAATTCCTTAAGAATATACAGTTTAAATACTATAACTGTGTGCCACATATTATTTATTTTCCTTGTTATGTGGAATGTCAAGAATGTAGAAAATTGTCAATATTTCAAGTTCAAATTTCTTTATAATTCCAATGTTTTCTTTTCGTATATGAGAAAATAAATGAGAACTCAAATATTTATAAATATACACTATTTAAACTTCATTTCCTAAGATTGTTAAACACAAACAAAAAATGTTTACTTTGAGTTCTTCAAATTTAATGAAATTAAAAAAAAAAGGATTTTAAACTTTATTATTTATTGGTGACTGTTTCTTCAATAGCATGATTTGGAAATAACATGCAATTCTTAAAATAAAAAAAAATTTTAAAAAATAATATGTGTGTAAAATATCATATTGAAAAAACTTGCTTCATTTTTGCTTCATAAATTAAACAAAGCTTTGTGCACTTAATTCCTTATTAAAATCATTTAATCAACTAAAATTATAAATATTTAAAAGAATTCTTTTTTACATAATTAAATAAGGATTAAAATCTTTTGTTAAAGAACTTATTTTTACAAGACATGAAGGAATTAAGAAAAAGTATTTAAGAACTTCTTGAAACAAAACTCTTCTATGTTTTATGTGAGTTAAAATGCAATAAGTGTCTTGGTATGAAAGATAACAAACATAAGTAGGATACTTCTTAACTAAAATGGAATGGTTCTTAATTCTTCATAATAAGAAAGCAGTAAAAATCCTTTTCCGGATAATTGAGAAAAAAGGAATAATCTAGCCGAATGCATATGATCACGTATTTTATTTTTGGAATAACTTAAAAATCCAACAATATGTGATAATTAAAACTTATTTGCAAAATTTAATTGCTTCAGGTACTTAAAGAAACAAAAAGATAGTTTGACAGTAATCCGATTTTTATGAAAGTATAAAAAATTGGTCAATAAAACATTTTAAAGAAACAGCAAAATAAAATAATGAT
The DNA here is from genome assembly GCF_947563725.1 of Argiope bruennichi. Classification (NCBI taxonomy): domain Eukaryota; kingdom Metazoa; phylum Arthropoda; class Arachnida; order Araneae; family Araneidae; genus Argiope; species Argiope bruennichi. Next base: position 42,035,430 of record NC_079158.1, on the reverse strand, counting down.
TTAATGTTACTTATAAAATATGAAATAATGATTTAGTGTTATCTTTAAAATAGGAAATATGCGTTTTTCTTTAATATTTTTACTCTAATTCTTCGTTCTTCAACGATATATTTTTACTAATTAATTTATTATCGAAAGTTACTTCAATAGAGAAAGCTTATGGAAATTTTTATGAAAAAGAAATATATTATTAAATGATATAAAAAGAATATTGTACAAAATAATATGCAATGAGTTAAATTACGCTTATTGATATTTTACTATAAATATATTTTAAGAAGTAAAGATCGAAGTACCCTAATGATTATTTATAAGGGATTTATAATGTAAGTCCATTCTGAGTTAATTATGGAATCCTTTACTCATAATAAAAAATCTTTCATTTTATTTTTAAATTTTCAACAAGAAAAGCAATTATTGATGATGGTTAATTGAAGGTTTTAAAGGTTAAAAAATAAAATTATTATTTATTTGAATTGCCCTTTCCACCTCAGATATTTAATTAAACAAAACATTACTTTTAATTTACTGAATGAATTATAGCAAGGAAGGATCAGATAATGTTTAATATCTAATTTCATTCTGCATTTAATGCTATTGAAAAAAATATCCTCTAAAATGTCATAAATAAAAACTCTCAACATATCAGATCGTATAGTTTATTTCTAAGCAAGATAAACGTTGTTTAATTGAAGGAGATAAAATAAGTATTCTTACATCTTTTGAAATCTGAATAAATCTCGAAATTTGGAACAAACCAATGGATTGATGAAATTCTATTTAAGGTATATATTAATGTTACATAATATACCTAGGCATGCATTACTTAAATGGAGAAATGAGCAGTGCTTTGATACCCAACGCAAATAATTCCTCTTATAAGGTATAAAATATATTATTAGAGAGTGGTTTACTGTTATATGCGCAATATCTTTTATCCCCACAAGCATGAATAAGATAATGGAAGAAAGGGGATTGGTGGCTATAGAAATTTAACTTTTTGCAGAATGGTTAGAAACCAGAGAAGGTATAAAGTCTTGTTCGGTAAAAATAAAACATTACTGGGTCATCTGTATAGCATTAATGCTGGTCATTGTCTAACCTCCAGTAGAAATATTTCAATCCGTAATAGCATAAGATTCTCAACAATATTGCTACATTACCTTCATGATATCCCCCGGGGGGGACCTTGAAATGAGGATGAGATGCTTCCGGCATGGTGGTTGGATCTCGCCACCCTGGAGGATACACTAATACGTGGGGGATCCGACTCCTCCCATCGATGACGGGACGTACTTCCTTCGTGGAGAGTTGTACCGTGGCCGGTGACGCCCCTTAGGACTCAACCACAGTTCCCACCAATGTTGCTGTTGCAACGGTCCGGTCATTCAGTTTTTTTATGGTTTAAATCCGTGTGCTTTCGTGGCGGGTAGGAGAGTTAGATGGCTGACTTACCTTCATGATGTTGTAAAATATTCAAAATACAGAACAACATCGTAAAAATTTCGTATATTACCTTTTCCGCTTTGAGTTATAACGAATAATCCTATCTTGTATAAAATAAAACAGGATGTATTTGGGGATCATATAGTTACAAGTGTTAATATCATTGTTTCTACCAATTGCAAAGTATACCACTACCTTTCCGTTACTGAAAGAAGAAACGGTTCTAAGAAGAAATAAATGAAATAGTTTAAATACCATTTCCATAAATATGGACATCTTATATTTCATTTTTGGCGTCTTTATATTTCAGAAAATTACAGTGCGAAAAAATGTATAAGAAATAACATTTTTTTAAAAATGCTGATTAACACATAAAGAGAGCGTGTTTTTAATTTCCAAAACCAGGCTCGAAATTTATCCTTACCAAGAATCGTTATGTCTATTATATTCATAAAATATTTTTTTTTAGTATTTCCGTGTTTTTTTTTTAATTTTAAAAATCAGCAGGAGTAGTCTTCCCAAAACTTTCTCACATAATCACTAATAAAGGTGTTATACCAGAGAACGCCTTGCATGGAATTGACATCAGTAGTTCCGAAATATAAAATTTTGTCTTGCCTCCCTCGCACGTCTATTTTTGCGAAATCAACACCTGTTGCATACGCGAAATTGCGAAGATTTTTCGCATCATAGAACAGAATGAGAACTTATTTTTTATTTTTTTCTGTTATTTATTTTTTGTTATTTGTTATTTATTTAAATATAAATTATGTTTTTCCGTCTATGCTTTCAAAATAATCAAAATTACTCTTAGTTTCTACCTACCAAAAATCAGATTTGCTCCCTTTGCATGGCCTTAAAATTAAGAAATGATTCTAAAATGTTGTTCCTGTCTGAAAGTCAGGCTACTTTTAAATATTACAGAACTTAATAAATCAGCAAATTCATATTTAATTGTAGTCAAACAGGCGGATGATTCTTATTTTTTCCAGAATATATTTATCGCTTATAAACATTCGCAACCATCCGAACCTATCCGTAATCTGATAATGTCATATAGCTTCATCTTACCAAATTTCGAGGTACCAGTAGATTATCATTCAATGGCAACAATGCAAGTACCACAAAAATTTACCAGATGGCGCTATATGACACTGTTAGCGTGATAGCAGATAGAAAAAAAGACTTTCATAGTCAGTTATAAAAAACTCATTTTCCTTTTTTTTTGTGTGTAAAATCAAGTTTCTTCAGGAAGGACACATAGAAAGCAAAACTTTATCTCAATATAAAATTTATCCTGCAACAAAATTGTAGTGAATTTTCACATCACTCTTTACGAGCTTAAAGCAAGAGGAATTAGCGTTTGTTTTTCTCATGTCCGAGGTCATTCTGGCATTTTAGGGAATGAAAGAGCCGATTGGCTTGCAAAGCAAGCTACAAAACTAAACACCATTGATCCTATGAGCATTCCCAAATCTCACATTCGTAATGAGAATCACAAAAAGACCATTCTCTTATGGAACGAGCTGTACCAAAATTCGTCAACTGCCTCTTTAACCAAATTATTTTTCCCCACAATTTCTCAAAGGTTGAATAACAAGCATTTTTTCAGTGATTTTCACTTAACAAAATTTCTTACTGGACACGGTAATTTCAATTACTATCTCAAGAAATTTGGATTATCGAGCACTGATCTGTGCTCTTGCAGCGTGGGTGGAGTTCAAAATGTCGAACACTTGCTTTTTGATTGCTCCAAACTTACTGAAGGGAGAAGAGATTTTGTTGTCGATCTAGATGCCTGTAATATTAAGTTTCCACCTCCGCTTCATGTTTTGGTCGACAACAAAATGGCTTTTTTCTCATTCTGTAAATTTATTGCCTTTGCTGCTTCAATTTTTAATTAGTTTTGTTGTTTATTTTTCCTGTTGTTTTTATCCTTATTTTTATATGTACATATTTTTTTTTCAATGTATGTAGTTGTTTCAACTTACCTCTGTAAGCCTTGTGCTGTACTTTGCGGTGCACAAGGATTGACTTATTATTAATAATAAATATATATATATATATATATATATATATAAAATTTAATCTAAAATCTTTAGAGCCGTTTCCGAGACACTAATTAAATTTATGTATATACAAGAATTTCTCTTTTAAAGTTACAAGATTATACAATTTGACAGTATTTTTTAACAAATGAAAAACATTCCTAATTCATTATTTTTTCTATTCATTACAGATTTTCAACATAGATTATCACAAATCTTTGAAATAGAATTTATGGTAAATTCTATTATTTTTAATTAGATATTTTTTATACAAATAAATATAATTATGAATACATTTTATCTCTTTTTAAGCGTTTTATATAATTTAAATTTTGTTCTTTTTTCTGTTGCTGAACAAATAATTAAAAAAAAATCAGTAGATTATTTAACTCGCATCACTCCAGATATCTCGTTAAAAAAACAAATATTTTACCACATTCAAACTACTTTACCATAAGTTCCTCAGCTATTAAAAATAATTTTCCTGGTCTCCATGTCCTGTATTAATATATTCACCATTATATAAGACACTTTTATTGCCAAGAAACATTAATATGCCTCGATATTATGTAGCGTCATATTATCATGGATTTTTCGACCATTTCCGTGCTAAGATAAATCGTTGAACAAGATTTTATAACTTTTCAGACCATTAGCGCAAAATCGTCTTTTCGCTTTGCTAAAAGAATGTTGCTTCTTTTTCTAGTGATTTATTTTTAAAGGGCTAATCTTAGTACCTTTTTGTTTTGACTTACATTTTCTATTTTTCTTTCAGTGAAAGAGATGGATTAAATGAAGCATTGAACGCGTCTTCTAGATGTAAACAATGTGCTAGAATAATTGATGCATATGACTCTCCAGTGTAAAGTAACAAGCATACTGATGCATTGAGTTAGTTATTGATGATCGTGCATTAATGTTAGAGTCGATATAAAAAAATAATTGGAAATTTTGTTATTCAGTTGGAATGACTCTGAAGTACATAATTTCCCTTTTTCTTCATGAATGAATATTTAAGGCAGCGTATATATATATATTTTTAATTTTACATAGTCTCTTTTGAAAAGGTCATTGTTTTGGAAATAATATGCTATTATTAAATGACCATACTGAAATAAGATTATATGGTTCAATGAATTATCAATTGCATTTAATATTTTTTTAATCCTTTCTTTCAGCTCTTGTAAAATGAACGACAAAAATGCAAAGGCAGTTTCGTTCTGAAGTGAAAAAATTCCATTGTATAAAACATAGAGAATTATCATCTTTTTGTTCAAATTCTTTTTTTTTTAAACCTTCACACGACAAGAAATATGGAAAAATAATTTTTATTAATTTTGAATAATTTAGCGATTATAAAATGATTTTAAAACAACCAGTGTTTTTTTTTTAAGTTTTGCTTTACAGTTTTAAAAAAAAGTTTAAAAAAAATTCAAAGATTAGAATTTTGATCTATTCTAGATTTTTAAATTTTTAAATTATCGTAGACTGATTCTAATTTCAAAATATTGATAAATAAATAAAATGTAAGAGATTTTTTTCCTTAAATTGCTACGGACAATCCGTCTGGTGGGTATACATTAAGAAGTCCAAAAAATGCAGTCGATGTATAAAAAATCTTTACTAGCATAAAACACAAATGACATAATGCAGAATACAAATTATAGTCTATAACACATAATGTACCTTTATTAACATAAAACACAAATAACAGAATGCCGCCAAAACATGTACATGAAAGTACTCGTAGAAATCTACCAATATGAAAGTAGCAAATCATCATCAATCTATTATTTAAATGATAACGATTAATCCACTAATTGATAATGACTGATGATTAATCATCATTAATCATTAATAAAAGTATTAAATAATTGAAAATGCAAAAATTATTCAAGCAATATCTCAATGCTCCTTATTTTAGGAATTAAAATAAAAATAAATGTCTCAGATAAGATATATCATCTAATTAGGAAATTAAATAAATTCGTATGACTAGGGGTTAAAATACTGCAACAGAGTTCACAGTATGAAATCTTGCTACGCAATCTAGACTCCAAAGAGGGAATTCACTTAAACGACTATCTCAAATGCATTTTTGCTTTTATATCTCCCATTACAAGGTATAGAAAAATAAAGTATCTGTTTTTAATAGAGATGCCACCAAGATTCCTGTGCTTCCTTGAACCTTAATTCTATTCGCCAAAAATCTCCAAATTCACTGAGATTGGAGGTCATTGACACGGCATTCATTCAGAATACGTTGAAAATATCTATATAACTCTCTTCATTGCTATCAAACCAACTTCTTCTCTGAGAACTAATATTAAAGATTCGTAACAATACGCATATTGATTTCATCTCTAACTTTCATTAGACTGATATGAATAGGCAGTATGAACTTCTTTTAGAAAATAATGCTATGGAAATCAAGATTGAATATGGATTTATCTCAAGGATCTCAACGATTATTTTTTCTGGAAGATCTTATAAGTTTAATTAATTATCATTTGTACCATATATCTACAATATGACATTCGGAAACAACAAGACATTCTCACTTTTTAATCAATATCTATTTCGATTTTTTTATTTTTATTTTCTAATCTAAGAAATAACTTTCCATAATTTGCTCAGGGGCCGTGGTCGCTCGGTGGTAAAGTCTCGGCTTCGTAACTGGAGGGCTTCAGGGTCGAGATACGATTCCTCCGAAGAACCATCATGTAAGCGGATCTAGTGAACGTTAAACGTCCTGGCCAAACGCCCTCCCGCTGGTGTGATGTGGCGTGGTGTGAAGAGGCAGGTGCCAAATCAGGGTATCGTCCTCGTCATCTGACCACGGTTCAAAATGACGATGTCCGTCCCAAAATAGCACTAGTGTTGCTTTAAAACGGAACGTTAATATAACTAAACCATAGTTTTCTCATTTCTAAAGAGGTATTCTCACAAGCTCAGAATCAATCAATGTTACGTTTTCGTATCATTTGATGTTGCGAATGAATGAAATAAGAAATATTTATTCATAAGTTATACTTTGCATTTCTTTATTAAAGAAGAGCTCGTAATACTTAAATTCAATGAAAATTAAAATTTATTCACGGGTATAAATATATTTAACAGTATAGATTTATTTAAAGAATAAGGAAGGGAAATTTCGGAAAAATGTTGCCACCCTTATGGCCAAGTGAGAAGAGAGTTATTTCGAACAACATTAAAGGAACATTTTTTTATTACTACAAAAATTCACTAATGTCAAAATTTAGCCATTTGATATTACGAAAAATAAAATTAAAGCTATTTATGTAAGAAAAAAAAATTCTGCATTTCCTTATTTAAAGAGAGATACTGTATTCTAGCTTTAAATCCGGGTTCAAATTTCTGAAAAGAATCCTGTACTTCGAATCCTTTTACTGAGATCTCCTATTCTGTTATAAAATAAAAAATTGCATTCAAATTTTCTTTGCATTCTAAATTCAACACATCAAATCGAAACAAATTTCTTTTTGAAAGATAATTACTAGCAACAAAATTATTTCTATTTTCTGGAGCAGTAATAAGATTGGAACCTTCAAAAAATAAAATTTTTCCTCATTTTCATTTAGAGCCAATTATTTTAATTTTGATTTTTGTAAAGATATAACAATTGTTAAACGTTGCGATAAACTTGTCCATTATATAATAAGTATATTTGGATCAGTATTGAAAGAATAAACAAATTTTAAATCATGAATTAGAATAACAAACATTTAAGAATAAACAAATAATCATATTGTTTTGAGATTAGAACCCATTAATCAGGAAGTTCTGCTATGCGCAATATGCTATCTCAATGATTCAAATATCACTTACTTGATTGATTGATTTCTTTAAACCAAGTGTTAGTACAGAAGATTAGGGTTAAGAGAAAAATGCTCCTCCATACTTGTTTGAAATAAGTTTTTTTAATAATTATTGATAGATTGACAGCAACTGATATATTTGAATTGATGATAAAAAGCATCAACTTATGCAATGTTAATACTTTAAAAAAATCATTTTCTATGTTATAGCTTTTATTCCTTCGTTATTTGTTGACGTCAGTCATTGCAGCCCATCAGTCAAACAGCTGCAAGTGTGCAAATTTGCTATCAATTATGAACAATTTTTGAAAAATGAGTTTTTTAAAGAAGCACTGCTGTTTTTGAATGTGATGAAATTACAAAGCAAAAATGGGCAAAGAAAATTAAAGATTATGTTTCAAGAATTTCATGTTTATCTAAAGTTATCTATTATGGAAGTAGTTTTAATGGTTTAAGGACTTTCTTTGCTTCATTTTGTGTTGAAGCACACTTATTTTTTGTTCGATAATAACATTTTCTGCGCCGTTTCTCGTTGATGTGCATTTCATAACGCCTTTACTTAACTAAATCAAATGCACTATGCTTAGAAACCATCTACTAATTTTCTGTCAACTGGGAACAATCGTCATGAAAGGTGTTTTTATATAAAATGCTGTTTCAACTTTCAAAAAACCAAAAGCCGAGAAATCGGATACATTTTATTTTACCTTTGAAGAATTTCGCCAAGGGGTAAGTCATTTTACTTCATCATTTCAATAATTATTGTATTGTAATTGATTATTAATTGATGACTTTCCTCGAGGACATTGAATTATATGATTATTTTATAATTAAATATTTTGCCAATGAATAAATTACATTTGAGAAAAATTTCTAACTATTTTGAGAAGTAAACGAACTCAAATGTAAAGGTGTCTGTGTAAGCAATGATGTTTTTTTTTTCATTCATTTGATATGGTTATCTGAAATTAATTAAAGCTGTATAATTAATTATAACCTTTGTTGAATGAATAAGTTTTTTGAAAGTCAAATTTTGTTAAATTTCGGAAGTAATTACTGAATGTTCGGCTTTTCATTTAAATAAAATATAAATTTCATTGCATATGATAATTGCATTTATTATTTATGATTCACACAATGTTAATATTTTACTTAAAATATTTATAACTATGAATTTTATTTGCTACTTTAAAAGTGTAATGGAATTAAAAGTGTTAAAAAAATTTAAAGTGTTATGCAAAGAGTTTTATCATCTACTGTATCATCATTTATCTCCCGTATCTGCTTTAGCAAAAATATGTTAGCATATTTAAAGCCAACTTGTTAAAGAATTGTCTATTTGTAATGACAATTCATTAAAATACAATGATTTGTTTGCATTATACTACCGAAGAAAAGATCATTTGAATTTTTCGCATGCAAATACATTTTAATAGTGTATTGAAATACAGAATTTAAAAATTTAAATTATAACCAGATAAAAATATTAGTTCATGGACGGAAACCACAAAAATAAGCATACGCTAATTGAAGCTCTTTTACACTCTTGTATGGAATGAAATACTAATGAATGCTTCAAGCAGTAATATAGTTAGCAGAGCTAGAGCCAGCAATTTAGAGCGTCAAGGTTTAAGAGCTAATTTTCAATTTCTACTTAGTCGTAACTTTAAGGGAAGTGGTTTATCGTAGTTTGAAATATAAAGATTCATAATATGTTATAGAATGAATGACGCAGCAATGGCTGATATAAGTCAGTTCGAATAATTTATTTTCCTTTAAAAAATTTCAAGAGAAAACTATCTGACATTAAATATTTTATTCCTTTAGAATCAGTTGATTTCTCTAATTTAAGCGAAATACTGTATTCAAATATAAATAAATTATGTCTAGATAATTGTTTCTCTAATCGACATTTCCAGCCATAGGAAAGGAATAGAGATTTCAGCAAATATTTGAATTAAAACGATTACATAGCCTTTGTTAGTAAAATTGGATTCATAGAAGATTTGTTTTTAATGATATGGACTGTTGCTAAATTGCAATTTAAGATTAACATGTATTCATGCTAATAAAAGAATTCATGAAAGTAAATTCAACCCTAGATTTATTTACCTCCAATTATTTTTAACTTTTTGCTTATTGTAACATTTTTATAGCATCGATTATATATTAAGTATTTTTATTCGTTGCCAGCCATGCAAATTTGCGTTTAAAGTTGCCAGCCATGCAATTTTTTAATGCTTCATTTATATTTGTAGGAATTAGATTTTAATCTCGCTTAGCTTGATAAAAATTTCTGTTGTAAGAATTATTTAAATATCGATGTTTTCTTCTTTGAAACTGTCATTTAATGTGTGCCTTTACTAAATATATAAATTTTGTATTATTTACCATAAAATATTTAATTTTCGCATTTCTTGCGAAGGATAAATATGATTTTTTAAAAGCGATCACGTTAATTTTTACAATTCAAAGGAAACGATAATATTTTTAAGCATATTTTTTTCGTCCAGTTTTCAATAATAATATGGAGCACATTTTTGACTATATAATTTTTCTTTCTTTTTAATTTTGGAAAATCCCACCATTATATGAAAGTCTTTTCTTTGTAATTTTTAACAAATGAATTTTTCTAAGAGAAATTAATCCTCTCTCTGCTTATCCCGTAATATCCACGGGCAACGTAGAAGTAGCAAAATTTGCGCAACCACGATTTCCGCGGGGATGCATTTTTCCATCTGTTTAGCTGTGCAACCCTCTCTTTTCCCGTTCATAGTTTCATTTCGGCTTTCATTAAGATCTAGGTTAACAGATAGCGTTAACTGTCAATGGTTCTGCAAAATATACAAGCATGTTTTGTAGCATTTTCAGCGCTCTTTTCAAAGCTCAAAGATGTCTGGCAGGAAGTATTTCACAATTTTTGAACCTATTTTGATAAAAGAACTACGCAGCGAAAGGGTAAATGCAGCAAGATATGGCATTGACGTATATTGGATGCGCATATATGACCTATAATGGGGGCCGCGGTGGCCCGGTAGTAAGGTCTCGGGTTCGGAACCGGAGGGTTTCAGGTTCGTGACCCGATTCCACCGAAGAACCGTCGTGTAAGGGGGTCTGTTGCGCGTTAAATCCGTCATGACCAAACGTCCTCCCACTGGTGTGGTGTGGTGTGGAGAGGGGGGGGTGCCAGCTCAGGTGTCGTCCTCGTCATCTGACCGTGGTTCAAAATGACGAGGTCCGTCCCAAAATAGCCCTAGTGTTGTTTCAAACGGGATGTTAATATAACCAAAACCAAACCAAATGACCTATAATGAAGTACGTAATCTTATTTCTCGATATAATGTTAAAATTTCTTTTGGAATAAGATATCCAATAAATATTTTATTTTTCTACGTCATATGCGCTGGGTTCAAAGTAAAAGTAAATAAATAAATAAAAATTAAAAAAAAACACACTTTATTTATTCTCCAATGTGAGTGAATTTACCACTGAATTACTTCCTCTTACCTCCACTGAATTTACCATTTGATCTAATATGAATAATTAGTCATCTAATTGGCTTTTACCTACCATATCAACCATAATCGAAGGGTAAAACGATTTCAAAATCATCTGCTTCACATAGAATAAAAGAAAATGTATTGCTGTGCACGGCATTTCCTATAACCCTTTACTGGGGAGGTGCGTTATACGAGTCCGCATCGTATTTCTTATTATTATCTGGGCATTCCAAAATGATCATATAGCGTGTTTGTAAACTAAATATTTACTGACTGCAGTTTCTAGTAAGATCCTTATTGATTGCATGTTACTTAGCTTTATCAGAAATTCAAGAAATGGAACTATGGCATCAATAGAAAACAAAAAGGATTGCAGTTTCCCTGTTAGAATGAAAGAATGCATCAATATTATTCGATTTCTTGTTTATCACTACATTCAGGAAATGGAGCCTAACATTACATTTTTTTGGAAAGAATAATCTCTAAAGAAGTTTTTCTTTTTCAAACTGAATATATTGTTTTGTGTTTTGACTGGTATATCAGGAAATGACCAACAATCAATCGAAATCATCACTGCATGCTAAAAAGGAAATTTGCCAGATTGTTTGTTTGAAAAAATAAGTAATCTTTTCGTATACTATCATCTGCTTTTGAACACTTTGAAAATCAAAACATTACTGGAATGAAAATAATCTATTGAAGGATTGTGCAAGAAGGAAGTGTTCCTTTTGTGCTTCTTTGAACATCTGGATAAGAAATCGAATCAAAATTAACATCAATGAAGACAAAAAAAAATTCTTTGTTCAAAAAAATATTGGTTTGTGCTTCTCACATCTCATTTTTCTAAAAAAGGGAACGAAACAATCCTTGTGAGCTATAAAAAATCTGCAATTATCTATTGCAAAAGGCGAAACTTATTATCAGCTTTTTAGTGCAGATAGACAGTCTGCAGAAGTATTTAAATCGCAGATGCAAAGTGAAAAATAATAATTTGACATGTGTTTATTCTCAAAACAAGGCATTTCTATATTATGTTTCTGGAATATTTTGAAAATGAAACTAAAGCTTTGCTGATAACTAAAAAAATATTCGAAAATTTACATATTCCAAAAATAATTTTATTTTTGTCTTCTTTGTGTATATAACCATTTCAAAAATGAGGTAAAATCACAATATAATTGTAAAAAAAAGTAGACTACCTGTTTAAAAAAAAGAACATTTTAATATACGCTGCCTTGTGTTCCTGGACATTACGATGATGCTTCAATCTGCCTTTTGTAGAGTAAAAAAAAATGTTTTGTATGTTGTAGATTAAAAAGAAAAATATTCTGATCACGTTTGTGTATATGGACATTTCGATGAAACGAATATAGTGACTTGAAAGCAAACTTTTAAAAAGTGCAATTCGTTTTTTCCAAACAAAAAGCATCTTGCTTCGTGTATAACCTGTTGCACTCTTACAATCTGATTAAATTAATGCTATAATCCAAATAAAATCTTTTGATAGTTTTTATTTTAAAAATTATGTGCATTTTCCTGAGTATATGTATATTCAAAACTTGAAACTAAATCATCGCAGTGGTCTGATAAAACACCCTGTAGTTTTCTTTACTCCAAAGGGAAGGCATTTTACTATGGATTTCGTAGTGTATTAGAACATCCCAAATATGGATCGTACCATTGCTATACCTTAAAAAAATAATTCATGGATTATATTCAAAAGAAACCATTTTCAGATGAGTCTTCTTGTATATTTGGAATATTTCAAAATTAGAAGCAAAGCACAGGTGATAATTAAAAATCTGCAATTTCTTTGTTTTGGAACAAAGAAAATTTAATTTTGATTCCCTTGTATAAATAGGCTTTTTAAATAAAAATAACTTAATTTTTTTAAAACATCTGCATTTTGATTATTCCAAAAAGAATGTCCTAATTGTCGCTTTCTTTTGTATTTAGAAAATCTAAAAATCTGCTGAAACATGACCACAAAGTAAAATTATAATAATATTTTTCATTTTTTTTTAAATTATTGAAATCTTATAGTAAGCTGCATTCGACAACTGAATATTCTGAAAATTGAGCTAAACATGTCTGCAAACAAATAAAACTACACTTTGTTGGTTCTAAAAACAGAACATTCATATTGTGAGATTCTAAAAGGATCAACATATGCTAAAAAATGGACTAAGCTTTTCGACAATTTAAACATTATTCTATTTTTGTTGTTCTTAAAAATAGAGGACATATTATGCACGACAATATTTATCGTGATCTCACAAAACTATGAGAATGCATCACTGCTAAGTTAAAAGAAGTACCTCATAAGTAAGAAGTATCTTTCGTTAGATGTCTTCTCTCATATGTCGTTTTAAATCTTTACTCCCAAGTCTTTTATAGGCGAGGGAAGATAAGGCTCTATCATTATTTGTCTTCAAAAAAGAAGATATCATATTGTGGACTTCTTAAATTTTACAATTGGAACTTGGCATTGAACAAACTAAAAAAAATGGAATACACTTTTTAAAAAAAAAAGCGGGAAGGAGGATGCACTTTACAAAAAATGACATCTTTCATTTCCTAGAGTATGTGAACAATTCGAAATTGATACAATAGCATCACGGTAAAATTTAAAGAAAATACTACGATCTGCCTGTTTGAGTTGAGGCTGTCTTATTTTGTGCCTCATTTTGTTTTGGAAAAAAACTGAAAACGTCACTGACGAATATATCCCTCTCAAAAAAACAAGAACAAAAATCTTTCAGTTCCTTGTTGAAAAAAAAATATCATGTACGAAGAGAACATTGTTACATTGTTCCGAAAAGAAGATACCTCATTGGGCTTATCATCTCAGTTTTTCAGATCATTACGTAATTACGTATACAGCGTCACTACAAACAGAAAAAATCTGTGCTTAAAAGAAGGCATCTTTAAATGCGTTTTTCCTCATGTCTGTGTACATTTCAAAAATGGAACTAGAGCATTGCTGCTAGCTAAAAAGATTGATTTGCTTGTTAGAAAAAGAAAGTATTTATATATGTTTCCTAGTATAGGAATGGAAAATGGGCAAATTCACCCATGGAAACTATAAAAAAAAATATGTAACTTACTTGTTAAGCATTTTCTTTTTGTACCTTTTCATGCGAAAAAAGAAATCATAGTAATTTTTTCTAATAAGATAATGTTATTTTGTTGAAACTTTTTATTGGCTTTCTAATGTACTGGGTGATTTAGTTGTCCATTAACATTTGAAAATTAAATAATTCACGAAATAATGTAGGTAGAGAGGTAAAAATGCATACGCATGCTAGAAATGACATAAGAATTTAATGCATAAAAAAGGGCAAAAATTGGGGGAAGTTAAAGATAATTGTTCTAACATATTGTGGACCGACGAAGCTCATTTCGCTCTCCGAGGATCTGTCAACACCCACAACTACTTTATTTGGAAAATCCTAGAATTGTCGTGGAAACCCCATTCCATGACACTGATTATGACGTTACTTGAAATAGCCAGTTTACGGTGATCGTAGAATTTCATTAAGGATGCTAAAAGACAACAACTGATGATCATTTCTCACTACACCTACAGATATGCTGTACAGTGATGTTCACAACATTGTTCCCCAACTACATGTACTGTTAGCGAATAGCAGTCAACACATTGAATATTTATTATAAAGAAGATAGATTTTGCTAAAAATCAATTGTTATGCTAATTATTGCTTTTGTTATATCGGCCATATCCTCTATTGACCGATTTTTGCACTTTTTTGGTGTCAATAAAAACTTACATCATTTCAAGCATGGGTGTTAATTTTAACCTCTCTACCTACATTATTGCACAAGTTATTGAATTTTCAAATTTAACGAACTTTTGAATCCCCCTGTATCTTGCCATAAAAAAAAACCATTCAAAATTCAACATATAACATCTTTAGCTACTCCTCCCCCCCAAAAAAATCCATTTTCGTTTTTGCATTAACATGGCCGCATTTTTTTTCTTTGCCCTGCATATAGGTATTGGGAAAATGAAAAGAGAATGTTACTGTAAATTTGAAGAAATCTTGCAAAGGGCTTTTTTACAACGAAAAAAAAAACTGCACCGTTTAAGAAGTTTCCTGTGTAGTGACTTAGATAGCAAAAATATATAAAAAAACGGGAAATATTAACAAAGCCATTGACTTTTTTCTTGTTTAAAAGTACAAAAAGATGGATGTATTTTCCTGTAAAAATATTTGTAGCAAGTGGAAATAAATCTTTATTGCAAAGTAGTAAAAATATTTTTACAGTTTTCTTCTTTAAAAATGGACTTTTAAAAACAATTCCTAGCGATTTCATCAGGCGAAAAGTCTCGATTATTGAAGCAAATAATTTGCCTCAAAAATTTTAACAAACCGGTAATAACCTTACTGCAAAAATAAGTATACTCTAATTTGAAGGACGTATCTCCGTTAATACCTAGGCACTAAAAATTGAATCCAGCCATCCTTGCAAGATTTTTTTAATGCAAATTTCTTCCACTATGGTAGCAATGCTCTGAAAATTTTGTGAGGCTTAAACTTCCTTAAATAAATGAAAGTATTCTCCTAAAGAATCTTTTTAACTTTCTTCTGCAAACAGACACCTTCATCACGATGAACGTTTTAAGGTGCGTAAGGGATAATTTTAAAACAAAAAGAAAAGTGGATTTGAGAGTTAAAAAAAATAAATTAAATATCTCACTTATTCGAAAGTGAGGACAGCTATAAAAATATCAGCTATAAAAAAACTGACTCGATTTACTTAGTATAGGCTTTATCACCGTGATAGCAGTTTTTGAAGATTGTTTTCAGAAAATTATGTAGATATAGGAGTAGATTCAACCAAACGATAAAATCGTTATCAATTAATGTAAAAGAAAATGAAACAAAAGAATCAAATTTTAAATTTTAAAAAATTAAGATGCATTTCTTCTAACAAAAAAAACAGCTTTCATCTAATTCTGATAATTAAATAAAAAAAAGAACTTTTTCTTTATATTTGATTCACTAATCCTAGTCAGTATGCTACCTTTGATTTTACCTAAATCAAATTCAGCTTATGCATTGACATTCAAATATATAATACATGCATTGAAAATACCATAAAACATCATTGAAAAATTGGAACTTTGAATTATGTTAATCGCAACAAACAAGATGTTGGTAACAATTCAAGTAACCTAAAATAAAGACAAGATCCAACGAGAAAATCTTGGAATCTTAACAAAACGTGCTGTACGTTGTTTCAATAATAATTTCTTTCATTCTGATAAATACTTTCTTATTCACTGGGACATCTAAAATGTGATTTTTTTTAAAAAAATGTGGCGAATTCTCAAAGATATAAAGTAAAAATATAAAGTAAAGCAAAATAAAAACTAATACCCCAAAAGTTTCTGGCAACATATAGGTAAGATTTTAATTTGTATGCTGTATTTTTATACATTTAGAAATTCTGGGAATGAAGCCCGTATCATTACGTTAAGCAAATAATTAAAAATTCAACATGTTTATTCCAAAATGAAGATATCATATCGCCTGCTTTTTTTCAGATCTAGAAATTACAAAATAAGTGTATAGCAAAAAAAGTTTGCATTAAAAGAAATACTCTTTGCGATATATTGTTTCTTTGGAAGTTCAGAAAAACATAAAGTCACTACAAAAATGCATTTTTGTTAGTTCAGAAAAGAAAACCACATTCTTAGTGATTCTTTTTCAAATAAAATACGCTTCAATGTGTTTTTGGATGTGCATCAGAATGTGCCAAAATTAAACGACCAAATCATCATTGCAGACTAAAAAGAAAATTTTCAAGTCTGTACGTTTCAAAACTAAGGCATGATTTGTTTCTTTTTCGTACGTATGTTTCCTTATGGTTCTCAACATTCGAAAAATGAAGCCAAAGTATCAAATTAAAGCCGTAAAAAAAAGGAATCAAATAATATGTATATTGATTGTTCAAATAATGTTTTATAATTTATATTATTATACCGAAAATGTACAAAATCATCCATATAGACTTTAAAAATGTTAGTAAATTGTCAGTTTTTAAAAGATGACAGCCTCAGCTCTCAACATTCGAAAAATGAAGCAAAAGTATCAAATTAAAGCCGGGAAAAAAAGGATTCAAATAATATGTAGATTGATTGTTCAAATAATGTTTTATAATTTATATTATTATACCGAAAATGTGACAAAATCATCCATATAGACTTTAAAAATGTTAGTAAATTGTCAGTTTTTAAAAGATGACAGCCTCAGCTCTCAACATTCGAAAAATGAAGCCAAAGTATCAAATTAAAGCCGGAAAAAAAGGAATCAAATAATATGTAGATTGATTGTTCAAATAATGTTTTATAATTTATATTATTATACCGAAAATGTGACAAAATCATCCATATAGACTTTAAAAATTTTAGTAAATTGTCAGTTTTTAAAAGATGACAGCCTCAGCTCTCAACATTCGAAAAATGAAGCCAAAGTATCAAATTAAAGCCGGAAAAAAAAGGATTCAAATAATATGTAGATTGATTGTTCAAATAATGTTTTATAATTTATATTATTATACCGAAAATGTGACAAAATCATCCATATAGACTTTAAAAATTTTAGTAAATTGTCAGTTTTTAAAAGATGACAGCCTCAGCTCTCAACATTCGAAAAATGAAGCCAAAGTATCAAATTAAAGCCGGAAAAAAAAGGATTCAAATAATATGTAGATTGATTGTTCAAATAATGTTTTATAATTTATATTATTATACCGAAAATGTGACAAAATCATCCATATAGACTTTAAAAATGTTAGTAAATTGTCAGTTTTTAAAAGATGACAGCCTGAGTTATGACTAATTATATATAAAAGGCATTTCAAAAGAAAGAACTAAGTCATCACTGATATTTTTTTTAAAAAAAGTTGTAATTTACGTGCTCTGAAACGGAAACATCTTTCGGTATCCTTGCTTTCCAAACATTTGAATGAAGAAAAAATATGATGTACACAAGAACTGAAAATTTTTAAAAATTTCCTTCCAAATTTTGGCTATCGAAATGTACGTTTCCTTCTGCTTATTAAAATTCAAAAATACGGATTGAAACATCACAACAAAATAATAAAAAAAGTAACAGTACATCCATATGCTACAGAATGAAGAAAATGTGAACTACTTTCTACATTTACAAATTCCGGAAAGGGAGCTATAGAGAAAGCAATAAAAATGAAAGTTTTACTTGTTTCAAAAATAAACAAGGCATTGACTTAGTGACAAGAATTCCGCTTCCGGCAAGAAGACTCCAGACTTGGAACGATTCCACTAATGACCCGTCGAGTATACGGATCTTGTTCCCATGAAATTTGACGTCGTCAGCCAAGCTTTTTCATGTTATTGTGGCACAGATGTTTGGAGAGGCTATCCAATTTATATGCCGTCCTTGTCATTTAAATGGCATTCAAAATTATTCAGTGCGTCACAAATTCAAATCTAGTGTTTCTTCCAAATGCGCCGTTATTATAACTAAACAAAACTTACAAAGTTGTAATGTATTACTGTGTGATTCTTTGTGTATTTTTTCATCTCCAAAATGTGACAAAATAACGTTATAAATTGAAAAAAAACTGCAATTTATTTAATCTAAAATGAGATATTGTATCATATATATGTTGAGACATGTGAACTCTTGCTCGAAAAACAGGCCTCTACTAATCGGATTTTTATTTATTTATTTATATTTTTCATTTTTTTTTATTTATATATTTTTTTTTCTTCTAAATTTAAATTGCATATCTTCGGTAAATTTTATTATTTACAAATTATGTTTCAATGATGCTGTTGGAATATAGGGTGTTCATTAATTATTGTCGGGGTTTCCGTACCTCATAACTTTCGAATAAAAAAATATTACGCAAAAACCGATTACGTATTCGTAAATTACAACTCAAAGAATTTTATTAATGATATTAAAGTGTAAAGCTTGCACAATTTGCACTTTGTAGGCATTCAGCTGAAGGCGATTATGTATTCGTAAATTCACTGAACAAATTTTGACTCGAATTGAGGATGATGAAAATTACCTTCGGAAATGGTTCTTCAGTGACTAATCCACTTTTCATGTGTCAGAAAAAGTGAATAAACATAACTGTAGAATATGGGGCTCGGAGAACCAGCACTATAATCAAAAGTCAAAATTTGTTCAGCGAATTTACGAATACATAATCGTCTTCAGCTTAATGCCTTACAAAGTGCGAATTGTGCAAGCTTTACACTTTAATGTCATTAATAAAATTCTTTGAGTTGTAATTTACGAATACGTAATCGGTTTTTGCGTAATATTTTTTATTCGAAAGTTATGAGGTACGGAAACCCCGATAATAATTAATGAACACCTTGTATTATGTAGACTCTTCTGTTTGGGCTGTTTAGACCTCTCCTCTTTTTCTTTTTTATGCCTACTCTTTTTTTTTTCCTTT
Source organism: Argiope bruennichi (assembly GCF_947563725.1). Taxonomy (NCBI): domain Eukaryota; kingdom Metazoa; phylum Arthropoda; class Arachnida; order Araneae; family Araneidae; genus Argiope; species Argiope bruennichi. The sequence continues at coordinate 42,016,113 of NC_079158.1, read as the reverse complement.
GGCTGGTTTTTAGCTTCTAGTACACAAGATTATGAGAAAGAAATTTTGAATAAGTAGTCCTTTGATGGCTATTTAAATTCTATTTTTTTAAATTTTATTTATGAGCTTTTACCGGCGCCACTTTTGGCCCACACCTAATCATCATCAGAATACTAATCGGATTATATACCAAATGAAATATCTCTCACGGTCCCTAGGGGAAAGCCCGGTTGAGATTAATGCTTAGAGATGGTTCATATTACAAGAATCACACACTAATTTAACATAAACGAATTTAATGGACGAACGGCTGGGCCGCTTTACAAAAATGAACGCTATTACAGTACTGAATACTATTTTATTGGAGGGAATCAGATAACTTCTTATTGGCTGTTGAGGGATGACGCTCCGTTCACCACATATATATGGATAATAATCTGAAATTGGAGTAAAAATATCACTGTAAATTAAGGAAAATCGTCTTTTTCTTTTCTTTTTTTTATACCACATTCTGCATTTCTTTCAGAATCTTGAAGCTTCTGAAACGGAAGGCAGCATCTATTAAAATTCCAACAAATTTAAGGTTTGCCAGTTCAAGATATTAGAAGTCTGTCTCACTGAGAGGTCAATACTGCATCTGAGCATTCCGAAAATGGAAATAAAGTACGACTGCAAACAAACAAAACATACAGTTTATTGTTCAAAATAAATGCTTTATAATTTGTACTTTCTTCTACTAGGCAATATTGCTGAATGTATTAAAAAATTATCGTTCCACATATTCTAGTTGAAAGAAGTTCTAAATTGTTCTTCTTTCTTCATCCTGACTTTAAATATTTCTATTTAACTAAAACACATACCCAAAAAAAATTACTACCCTGTTGTTTAAGTTTTTCAAAAATCTCATTTTGGACGTTCCTCAATGTCTGGTCATTCCGAAATGGTAACTAAAACATCGCTAAAAACTTAAAACATCTCTTTATTCTAATAAAATGATCTAAATCTGCATTTTCTTGCATATCAGAATATTTTGAAAATCGTGTCTGCACATATCTCTCTTTTTGAAATGAGCTAACTGAATCATATTTTGGGATTCCTAATGTATGCGTCATTCTGAAAGATGATTTGCTTCACTGCAATCCAAAAAATCTTAATCTCTTTTGTAGATGTGCCAACTTAAAGCATCTTGTGAATCTAGATATTTCTAAAAAATTATTATAGTGTTACTGCAAAATGAAGTTAAAATTTGCTTTCTTTTCTTTTTTTCTTTCCATAAAGAAAACTTTGCATTGTAATTTTATCTGCCTCCGAAAATTCCTAAATACGGCTAAAAATTTAATTCGTCGAAAATTTAGAGTTACTTGTTCTAAAAATATCTTGTTCTATGTTATTAATCTGCACACAGGTGGAATCACTTTAAAGTGAAGTAACTCCTTCTACTTTGTCGAGATGGAATGATTTGTCGTTATTTCTATACCTGAACATTTCAGAATTGGAATTAAAAAATGTAGGCAACTAAATAAAGTCCTCAATCACGTGTACAAATAGAATGTTCTATTTTTATTATTGAGGGTCTTACATATTCTAAGTGTTTTTGAAATCTGAACTACTGTAGGTTTAAAAAAAATAAGAAAATTGTCGTCTTTTTGTTCCAATTTGGAATGTTCATTTGAGCACTCGCTTCTATAATCTTTATATTCTAAAAATGTAACTTTTTCATATTTATAAACAGAAAGCACTGTTACATTAAAACTAAGATACCTTATTAGGTTTTCTGTTAGGCTTATTGGCTTATTCTTAAGCTTATGGTTCTTTCTAGTTTAACAGAGCTTTCCGAAATAAAACTAAAGCATCGTATTAAAGTGGAAAAACATATCATTATTTTCTTTTGAAGCAAGATATTTTCTTCTGCATTTCCTATTGTATCTGGATCTATCAAAAATGAATGCAAAAGATTGTTTTTAACAGGAAAAAGGGATTTTTTTAAAAAAATTATATATAACAATTTTTTAGACTAAGTATAATTAAGCAGTTAAAAATAGACTAAATAGTGAAAATAGACTAAACCATCGACGCTAACAATATAAAAATATATGATTTGCTTGTTCAAAAAAAATTCTTTGAATATCTCACCATCTAGAAACTGGTAGCATATCATCTGTAGAATTTAATAATAAATCCATTACTTTGCTTGTGATGAAATGAAATTATATTATTGGCATCTTTATGTATTTTAGTTATTAATGGAATTAGATATTGTTGGAGACTCAAATGAACAGGAACTATTTTGTTTTTGCATTAAGATGACATCTTATTGTGTGTGTTTCTGTATATGAGTGCATTCGGAAAGTGAGAACAAAACATTGTAATTACCTCATTGAATAAAAACTGCTGTTAGTATTATAATGAATAAAAACAGCTGTATTTCCTAGCTTAGCGGTTTAAATGAAAGAAAAAAAAAGAAAAATTACCAAAAAAAAGTATTTTACTTCTTTCTTGTTAAAACCAATTGGTGTATTTTCTTGTAAAATTAAGTTCTTTTGTTTTATTTTCTCTCACTCATATGAGAATACACTTTGCAGCAGAATAGTAAATATTAAGATTTTGTTTTGTTTGCATCAAAGAAAAACGGAATTTTGTCGGCAGTTCCAGGTGATTTGGTGTTGCACCAAGCTTTGAATAGTGAAGAAAATCTGTAAAGTCCTTAATAAGTAGGAACTATTCCTTTTTCGACAATAAATTTATAACTGAAGAAATTTTTCTCGTATGTTAACCCTTTCTAAGGCCGTGAGAAGTATGCTTCCCACCAAATTTATCAATCTTTGTATGAATTTATGTAGGTTGGCATAAGTTGTGGCAATTTTTTTTAGAAAGACAAACTTCAGTTCTTTATCTCACACAAAATGATGCGTCTTGCTTTGTTACTTAATTATTAATTAACCAAATTAATTAATTAATCAAATTAAATTTACCTAATAAGCTAAATGAGTCCCTTTTCTTATTCTAATTTCAAGCCTAAAAATATTTTAACATAATATGACTAGAAAAAAATGGCCCTTTAAATGTTTAATATAAGCCAAAAATGGGATCAAGACATGCCTTCTTAGATTTCAAGAAAAACGCAGAATTCTTTCGTTAAGACATCTACTATCTGATAATATTTCTAAGGTTTAAACTTACTTAAATAAAAATGAACTTCATAAAAAAATGTTTTTTTAAAACGTTTTTAAAAATTAGGTACCTTCAGCGTGCTGAACATTTCCAGATGGTAGTAGATTCTGATATAGATGAGAAAATAGAAGATGCAAGATGAAAAAATTAAACTGAGTTTTGCATTTGTTCAAAACGCCGAGACAGCTATATTATGACAGCTGATTTATCTTTCCTTCTTACATTATGAATATAAAAGCAAAACACCGCATAGGATTTTAAAAAAAAAGAGGGAAATCTGTAGTGAGAATATTACAGTTCCGCATTTCTGAACATTACCTCGTATCTTGAAAGTTTCAAAGACAGGAAATGAAAACAGTACTGAAGAAAAAAATATGTTTTTCATCTTTCTTGTTCTAAAAGCGCAAAAAAATACCTCCACCGTGACGAACATTTTCTAGGGAATCAGTAAATTTCCGAAAAAGGAAAGAAATCAAAAATAAAAAAGTTGCCCATATATGTCCTTTATATGTGTGATGCTTCCAGTAAGACGATGGCAAAGGAAAGATGGCACAAAAACGCATCGTTGCCTAACTAAGAAATGAAAGAAATACTATCGTGTGCTTTTTCCAAAAATACAGAAAATAAGCTTTATAGATAGTTCCTAAAGAAAAAGAAAAATGTTTAGAAATTTCAATGGATATTTTCTTCAATGAGATTCAGCAAAGCTTCTGTAATCTGAAGACTTGCAATTACAGAAAGAAATTTTGAAATTCTAAGATTAGCAACAATGAAACTTTAAAAAAAATAGTTGCGTTGTGCTTGCAACAAATAAGACATTCCATCATTCCCGGATTTGAGATAGAGAATGTAACGTAAAGCTGAAGTGGCGAAGTAAACATTCAACATGTTGGAACAAGTAAAATAAAAACGTTTTACCGTCTCCTTAAAGCACATTTAGGAAATTATCACAGCAAATAAGGCCTTTGCATTTGCCTCTTCCAACAAGGATATTGCGGCATATTAATTAACGCAACGTTGTATAATAATAAATTACGACAGCTGTAGAAAAGCGCTTTATCAAAATAAAAATAATTAGCAGTGTGTTGGCTTCCTTAATGAAATTGTTCCTGTCCGATGGATGTCTCTTAGTGCATCTACCATTTCTTAAGTACAATCATAGTCTTTGTGAAATTCTAAAAAGAATGCTAAGTGATTGGTCAACAAGTTAAATGCACTATAATTGATATTCTATGTGTTATTGATTGAAATTATATGTGTAGTTTTAGGAGATGGGATGTATTTCTACATAAAAAAAAAATTGCATCATGTGTTTCTTAAATCATTGAGATTGTTCAACCTGTGGAATATAGAGGACATTTCCCTAACGAAGTATTTTTGCACTGTTCTTGAGAACATACCTTGTGTTCCTATTTGAAAAAAAAATTCTAAGCAAGAAAAATCAAGAAACATTTTTCTTGACTAATCATCTATTTATTCACATCGAGCCACTCCTTACTTTTAAACAATTTCCGATAAGCAATTCAAGGCTATGAATATTTCTTAAAGACAATAAAAATTCTTTAAAAAAAAAAATTAATAACTTCACCAGAAACTCGTTGTGTTTCCGCGTGATCGTTAAAATAAATTTGCTCTGCTTTCCCTCGAAAGCTACTCATCGTTCACACTCCTGTTGGACGTCTATTTCTTGACTGCCAAGCAAACAAGAAATCTTTTCTGCATAACTTTCAAGACATCTATGAGTACTCTGCCATCTGAAGTTAGGAAGGGGAACTAATCCCTACACAACTTTAATTTCCTTAAATCGAGCTATTCAAAAAGCAATCAAATCAGAGCCTCAAACTTAAGTATACACCTTGTAGAGGGTTTGTTTCAAAACAAAGGTAGTTGCACTTTGAAGGGGTTTTTACTTGCATTTTTAAATTTCAAATCAATACTGAAAATTGAAAGTTAATGTGAGTTTTTTACAGCAAAGACGGCTCTACTCATTATTAAAAAAAAAATTTGTTGTAGCGGAAATTTCAATAGGGGAATAAAGCAAAATGAAAAATTTTCAGGTTTTTGATTCTAATGAACAGACAGTTTTATTTTTATGACGTTTTCTAATATATGCACAACTTTCGAAGTAGAGTCAAATCTTCCTTCTAACTGAAAAATATAATTGGTTAATTTCTTTCTTCTATCGAAAAAAAAACTTATGTACCATGTAGTTAGTTACAAACTAATTTAACTTTTGTACTTTGATGATAGTTAAAAGTACCTGCCGTTTAAATAATGCTAATGTTCTCATAATATGACAAATATTTCTGATATTCAAAAGAGTGTAAAAGTGTTGCTCTGGCAACGAGCAATAAATATCAAACTAAAGGCAAATATTAAACATCATTAATTATTTTAATTTTCTCCATCTTTCTTCGTATTATTCTGCATTAAAACTTATCTAATGATTTAAAAATGAAATTGAAAAAATAATGGCATTAAAATAATTAGGAAAAATAAGGAATTAAGAAGTAAGTAATTTATTAAATGCTGGTACCGACTGAAGCCAGTTAATTTTTTTAGGATTCAGTTTTGAATATAAAAATAGATAACTATTAATTTTTGAGTTGAATTTCTTATCAATAATAGGTTTGAGACGCCGTATTTATTGTCATAAAATGTTATATATCGACCATATATTAAAATTTTTAGAAAATCAAATGATAAGAAATTTTCTCCTGAAAAATGTGCTCCTCTGATAAGATGGAAATGCTTCAACATTAGCTGAAAAGTTGAGAAATAGAAGTCGAGTCATAGAAAAGAGAAAATATCAATTTATAGAAATTTCTCATTAAAATTGCTTAGTGTCTGAAAATATTTCATTCAACTATTTACAACTGCGTGAAACTTATAAAATTTCTTTTATTGATTATTTTTGTTTCTCATGACCCCTTATTAATATATAGAATAATACGAGAATTTTTTATCAACATAGCATCAAAAAGGAACTTTGATAAGGGCATCATTCGCATATTAGACATATTATAAATGCCTAAAAGCTAACAAATTATTTCTCTTAGGCTAACTCAGCGATTCTCAACCTGTGCGGCGCGACCCCTTAGGGGGGCGCGAGCACACTAGAGGGGGGTCGCGAGAATATCCAAGAGAAAAAAAATTAACTGACTGAAAGGAAAGCACACATACACATGGAAAACAAAATACATTTCGACATATTTAATAACTTAAATAAAGATTTAATTTATAATTTAATAAAGTAAAACAACTTACTAAATCAAAGCAAATTAAATAATTATTAGTTACTTCCTTGGGCCTGTCTTTCAGAGCAAAGTTTTTCGAAGGAAAACTTAGTATTAGAAATAGCCACTCTTAGTTCTGTTTCTATATTAGCAGATATCTATATTTTGTCTTCAAAGAAGCCATAGCAGAAAATCCGGTTTCACAAAGGTAGGATGTTGAAAATGGTAACAGAATGCGAAATGCCCTTGTGTTTTAGTGCAGAAAAATCATCCTCGACTCCTGCCCAAAATTCAAATAGAGATTTATTATTAAATTGTCTTTCACTTGTCATGAAGTCTATGAATTTTTCTTCCTCATCAATTGAGAGTCCTTCGAGATTCTTATGAAATGGATCCCTAACCCACTCGTAATTTGCTATAAGTTTGTCGTCAGCACGAAAATACTTTTTAAAATTCTTTGCCAGCAGAGCTAACTGATTTTCAATATTTACAAAAACAACTTTTACATGTTTTTCTTCAGCCTTATACGTTTTAGTAAAATCATCCACATTTGCAAACATTGTTTGGCTTTTTTGCTTTAAATTGCTGTTCCACAATTCCAATTTTCAACAAAAAGCGTTAACTTGATCACTCGTATCCAACATATGGATACGAGTGATACGAGCATCGGTCGTGTGGATTCCCTTCCACAGACATTACTTATTTTTTTCACTTTTGTTGCGTCATGTTTCTGTTTTATTTCGTTTATTATTCGAAAAATTATTCCCAGTTTCTAAATTTATCTAATCCCATCTTTCATTAACGAATTTTTCAACTTTCATATTCTTTTAACGTTATCTCCCTGTTTGGCTTTCATTTCAAATATAATATTTAAATTTTCCCCGCCTTCATTCGCTTCATATGTTCACCGCCCGCTTGGCAAAATGACAGATGTGGTTTCTCTCCAACGTTGGCTGGCGTTTCGCGTTTACTCTTGTTATGGCAGTCAGTTAAAAATAATTTAAAAACAGAATCCAAAATATTCAATATACATTATTGTTGTATATATTTTATTGTTAGCGGGGGGGCGATGAAAATTATGATTCAAAACTGGCCGCGAATACTGAAAGGTTGAGAAACGCTGGGCTAACTAATGGAATGAGTTACACAAATTCAGATAGAAAAACAATCACAATCGCAAATTAGCAAATCTTGCTGGCAAGCTTACTTAATGATTTAATTCAACTTTAATAAATAATATATACTATTCATAATTTGTCCTAAAACTTACGGAATTCTTTTTGAAATTTTCATATAATTCAAATCTCGCAAAGAAACAGTTCTATCTTAATCTAAATTTTCGAAACATATTTTAATTTCTATGATATCTTCATTTTAAAAACTTTCAATAATGATTGAAATTCTTTTAAAGATTTTCATATTGATGAACATTACCGAGAAATAAATGTTGACAAAAAAAAACTGTCAGTACTGCAAATCCCGGAACTTCCAATATTTCCAAAGACAAAAGTAGATAAAGGCATTCTATTTCTCCCAAACAACACAATTCTTTTTGGAATGGTATTGAAATTAATTATAAGGTGACTAATCACATGTTGGAGTTATTGGTTCTGAGCCTGAGTCACTGATTGTATTCTCTTTAAGAGAAATAATTTTTTTACTATATCGGAAATATGGGAGATTGGAAATATTCTTTTATGGGTGCAAGATATTCTTTTAGGGTGTCATATATCATAATGTAATACAGCTGAGATGCACCTGAAATGACGCGCAAGATTGACATTCGATCTCTACCTACCCTTAACTACGCTTCAACGAGAGAAAAAAAGACATTCTAGCGCTATAATACCAGCAAAATTCAGAGAAAAATTTACTACTAATTTTACTGATTTTTAAAAAGTTATTTCTGTTCAATTTTTTTTTTCAAGTTTCAATGATTTTATAGTAATTTATACATGGCTTGATTGACAATTACTGCCTTTATTTATCTATATATATATATATTTAAAATTTTTATAATGCCTGAATTCAACTTTTTAACCAGTTAAGGACATAATTCTCGATAATTCATTCCATGTCTGTATATTTATCTATGACAATAAAAAATAATTCGGTCCTTACGAATTTAAACAATTTATCTTCATGAGAAACGAACAAGTATTGTAGGACTTAATTAACTTTTTATACGATACCATGATTCTAATTATCTATTCTGTTTGACACAGTTTAGTGAAATATAGCTATAGCACCTGTTAACTTTGCAAATAACCAATAACTCCCATTTCTATTGACGTAGTATTAAAAAACAGAGATGGTTACTAAAAAATAGTTCAATTATTCTTTTATTCGAAAATTTTCTTTAAAAAAAAATCAGAAATCCAGGACAAAAATAAATACTTTAAAAGAAAACAACTATTCTCATTTTCAACAGCTCATTCAAATGTTAGATTTCTTTTGCTACTATTGTCAAAAAAGTTTATTTTTCATTGATGCTTTTGTATTAAAAATGCAACTTCAAAAATACAGGGTGTTCATTAATTATTGTCGGTGTTTCCGTACCTCATAACTTTCGAATAAAAAATATTACGCAAAAACCGATTACGTATTCGTATTCGTAAATTACAACTCAAAGAATTTTATTAATGATTTTAAAGTGTAAAACTTGCACAATTTGCACTTTGTAGGCATTCAGCTGAAGGCGATTATGTATTCGTAAATTCGCTGAACAAATTTTGACTCGAATTGAGGATGATGAAAATTACCTTCGGAAATGGTTCTTCAGTGACGAATCCACTTTTCATGTGTCAGAAAAAGTGAATAAATATAACTGTAGAATATTGGGCTCGGAGAACCCGCACAATTATCAAAAGTCAAAATTTGTTCAGCGAATTTACTAATACATAATCGCCTTCAGCTGAATGCCTACAAAGTGCAAACTGTGCACGCTTTACACTTTAATATCATTAATAAAATTCTTTTGAGTTGTAATTTACGAATTCGTAATCGGTTTTTGCGTAATATTTTTTATTCGAAAGTTAGGAGGTACGGAAACCCCGACAATAATTATTGAACACCCTATATAAAATGTCCTTTGCTGTATGACCTTTTGAAATTTCTGAAATATCCACCCAATCTAACAGTATCTTTGAGCATATTACTTACGATACAAGCATAATAAATAAATTTGCTTCAACAGAGTTGAATCGTAAATACATCCAACGTCTAGACACTCTCAATTAATCATAAAACTTCGACTCGGTGTTGCTTAACGAACAATTAATTATTTTACAGCAATGAAAGTTATTTAATACAGCTATTCAAATTTTCTCTGGTCCTAATTATAATCAAAATATTTTTCCAGCTTAAATTATTCATCAAAACAATATTTTTAAGATTCTCTTCAAGTATAAATAAAATTATCAAAGAAATTCTCTTCTGAAATATAGTTATAGCAGTAGCAGGAAATATTCTGATAAATATTTGAAATTTAAATATGATTATAAAGTTGAGCTTTAGATAACACCACTTAAAGTTTAGGAAAATCAGGATATTAATTTTTTTTAAAGTTCTTTTTTGCCTGCGTCTTAAAAACTGATAAAAAATTTTAATTCTTAGATTAATTTCTCTCTATCAAATTTCATATTCAATAAACACTTTTCTGTATTCTTGGTGAAAAAAAAAGTTATTCTAAACAAATAAACTCAAATATACTGAGAATATTTTAATACTCGCAGCGTTGCATTTTGCTTCCAGAACATTTTATATTGACTTTCGAAAGGAATCTCTTTGAATGATAACCTATATTTTTATGACCTTTCAAGAATTTTTTTATATTAAATTAACAATTTTTTTTATATTATAAACGTCTTTAAAATAGGCTGCATTTAAATATTTTCGTCATTGCTGTTTTTTTTTTAAATAATCATTATAAATTTTAGGCCCAAATTGATTTTAGAATATTGAACTGTTATCTGAATTGAAAAAAATGCTAAAAGTTTCAGGCTTTTCTAAGACTCTAAATTGTTATTTCTATTGTTATAAGCATAATATTCTAATATATCATCAAATTAAATATAATCTGTAGTTTGAAATTTATTTCGGGTATAGACATCCATATAATATTCCATTAAAAATGTTTAATAATACGTCCTCGTGTAAATGACTTCAAAATACATTTATTATTGCTACATTATTCACATATTTAAACATTTCGTATTTTATATTTGTTTTAAAATGCATCAAGAGAAAAAAAACGTTTAAAGAATGGTTCTTAATTTTTCACAATTTATATCTTAAGTTAACACATCATTGCTATAATTTTGTAACAAAAGTATACATATTTTAAACAATGACCGAATATAAAAACGGTTTTAAACTAAAGTAAATTACCTTTATGTAATTTGATTAAAATTCGTCCAATGCTGTTCATACTTATACTTTAAATGGGCTTAATAATTTATTTTTAAATGCAAGAAGATCTGAATGGAAAAAACATCAATTTATTTATTCAATAATTATGTTAATTTGAAAATTTAGGTTAAAAGACAAAACAAAATTATAAATGATTAAACTTTTGCCATTATTTTTTCAATCAATTAAAATTCTGTTTCAATATTTACAGGTTATTTGCCTCACCAAATAAAAAGAAAGAACTTTATTTACTAAAATTATATTATTACTGAAGAAACTCCAACATGAGGTCTATCGTATGAAGCAAAATGTGTTCTTTTCAAAGTTGCCACAGCCATTCAAAATGTTGAGTAGCAAAAATAAATTCAAAGCAGAATTTTCTGTTTTTTCCTCACTATATCGATTTCCATCATAATAATGGTAATCATCATAGCATTAACTTGCTTCCTCAGCAACCAATCAAGAGTTCGATAATAGCATAGCTGCTGGCAGAGATGAGAAGTCAGTTCTCTTCTTTTCTTTTTTTTTTCCCCTCTCCTTATTACTTTGCAGGCGATAATAGTCTTCAAGATAAGAAAAGTTTCATGATGGTAAAAAAAAATGGTTTATAAATAACTCAGTGCTGAAAAAAAATTGCATATTAATTATATTAAAACCCACAGATAAGAATTTCGTAATTGGAACTTGTTGAGAAGTGGTTATATGAAATTTTTTTACTGCTAAGTAAAATTATTTCGAAAATGTGTCCGTTTTCCTAATGATGAACAAAATGCAAAATAAGATCTTATTTAAATAAATAAAGTGCACTTGATCTCTTCAGGATTTGATTAATTATGTTAGAGAAGCCCGACACTGAAATTCCTGAAATGAATAAGTATTTTTCACATTTCAAAATATCAATAATTGGGTTTTATAATACTATATATTCACTAATTATAGATATTTATAACTTAATTCAATTAGTTAAAAATTAATAAAAAAATAATATTTGTAACAATTTTAGATAAATTTTATTCAGTAATTGATAATTCTCATAATTCAGTAAATATTTAAATATTATTAAGTAAACATAAAGATCATAAGCAAATGCGATTTTTTTTCTTTGTCAAAATTACATTGGATATTATTATTGATTTAACAGCTATTCTACTGGGAATTATTTTAAATGTTGAGTTAGGACATAAATAAAAGAAATAAGAAATAGATTTTCTCATCAATAAAATTGAAAGGGCTCTTACTTTGTTTTCCATTTTTATAACATAAAAATTCCCAATCAATAATAAACCATTGTGTTTAGCTTTTTTTTTCTTCTTGTTTTCATGTAAAAATAAATATTTTAATAAGCCTAAAATTATGTACTTAAGGAAAGAAAATAGAAGAATTATTCCATTCATTATAAATTTATAGGATGAAGCTGAATTCGAATCATTCAGAGTCATTTTGAAATACTTTCAAAATACCTTAAAAATGTTGAACCATTCATACTAAATAAGCGACTTTTCCTTATATTAAATATATCAAATCCGTATATTTGATTTAAGGCAGAAACAAATATTAGTACATATAAGCACATACATTCAAAAATTTGTAATGACTTTATTCTGGTGTAACAAATGCAAAAAGCGTAATCTAATACTTTTTCTATGAAATTCTCTGTTTTAAATGAACCACTTTTATTTTATTGTTATTATTTCGTGTAAAGGAATTCTATGGTTTTTATCTTACCATCTAATATTAAATACTTACTTTAGTTCTTCACACTTTTCAATACGCATTAATAAAGATTTGTAATTTTAAAACTAAGAATATGCAATTAGTCAATATATACCACATAAGAGAAATTTCTAAAATGTCACTATGAATTTTAATTTTATATATAATAGCTTACAAAATTACGTTTTGCACTAATTTTAAGTGTTTGTAATTCTCTATAATTTATTATTCTAAAAGCTGAAACTTTCCAATCGTATTAAAAATAAGAATAATCTAGTTTATCGCCTGTAAATAACCGTTTAAAAACCGTTAAATAAAGATGTGAAGCTAAAAATCAAAACTCTCATTTCCTGCATTCCAGAAAAAACTTTCAAATCGCAGATAATATAAATAGACACTAAATTACAAAATAAGTAATAGAAAGAAAATGGTAATAGAATCAACCGTTAGATATTACTTAAATAATACTTAGAATTTCTTAGTTATGAAAGTGTAAAGGTAAAACATTAAAATCATAATAATGTTCAATAGGTTTTTGAGATTCCGCCTGCTGTTTCTCTCTAACAAACTTAGAATTTTTTTTAAGATAATTTCAAGCAAGCATGTCGGCATCCTGGCATATAAGGGTAGCGCGTCTTCCCACGTGATCTGGACGTCTCGGGTTCGAGTCCCGGTACGGGCATGGTTGTTTTTCTTCTGTGTTCATTCTCTGAGATGTGTGAATGTGCCCCCTCCCCTTGTAAAATTGGGTTGTGCAAGCGAATGTGAAGCATGAAATAGCTAAGTCGTACTTTTGACCGTAAGTGGAGCTACTGAAAAAAACAAGAGACGCTCACTCGGCTTAAATCGCTGACATATAACTGTCAGCGGGCTTAAGCATTTAATAGTGATTTACAAATGAAGATCAAAATGCCATTTTTTAAAATTCGATTTCATTTAAATGAAATAATTTTGTAAATTGAAAATTTTATTTTTAATGTAATAAACCGAAAAATCAAGAAATATGTAAAAAAATTTAGATATTTTAATTGATTTAAAAAAAAAATAAAACACAGGGTTTTTATTCTACATTTAAAATAAACATACCAAAATTGAAATATATAGAAATTGGTTTTAACTTTTTATTCATAAGATTATAATCATAAGCTGATATAAAACAATACCTCAGGATATTTATTATTGCTACATTTTTTACTGTAAAACTATGTTGGCGATGCCGTCTGGGCTGTTTTGAGAGCAATATTTCAGTTCTGCTGTTGCAAAGCTGAGAAGTGTTTTTTTATAATAAAGATAATAAATATGATTTTATACTATGAAATTATTGATAGAATTAATCGATATTTTAAACAAATTAAATTGGTAACATTTATTTATTTATTTAAAGTGTAGAAATAAGTATATGTTTCAAGACAAAATTTCTGATATTCATTGGGGAAGGAACAATTCCCATAAATATCAGAATTCTTATTTTTTTATTCCATCAGAAGTAATAAATACCTAATAATTTTCTACTCAAATTGCTTAATTATATTTTATCACTCTCTGTATTATAATAAAAAACGGGGCGAGCTAGAGCTATAGAATTTGGTATATAATTTTTTCATTAAAAATACTGTATTGTATCAAAGTTCAAAAATAGAGTAACGGAAATCTTTCTGTAACATATCATAGTACCCACTTGCAAATACGATAGATAATTAACAGCTGTGTGGGTGAAATTTGGTAAGGAATAGATAAGAATAGATGAAAGTTTTATTATAAGAATTAAAGATTTGGGCCAAATTTTAGATTATTTCGGGCAGATGGTTGGTTGATTGATTGATAGTATGTGTATCTTTTTGCGTTTCAAGAATTTATGTTTAGACATGTAAAAGATAGATTCCTGAAATTTTATATTTAGTTTTCACATAAAACGTATTTCTGTGTGAAGTACAGAAGATACATAGCGAAATCTGTTGCAGAGTATTACCAAAATGATTTATAAAGATTATGACCATGATCAAATAAATTTGCATATTGAAATAATTTTCCGCATTCAATTTGGGTGGAAATGAATTACCTAAAGTAATTCTGATGAATAAATATTATTATTAAATATACCATGTATTTCATATTTTATTTCAATCATGCACGCTTCATTAATCTGATGTTATTTTTCAAATTCAGTTTCTCATGGAATGGCTATCATTTACAATTTTCACTAGTCCTTTTGAGATTGAACAAATTAAAAAGTACCCAAGATTGTACTATACCATACGGAACTTTAACCTTAGCTTAAATTAAAATTATAAATATCATTATTTAAATAAAATTTGTGAGGAGATAATTTCATGCATTTCTTAATATCAGTACATATTTAAAAGACCAAACCAAATTTATGAAATTATTTATTAAGTCTCGAAGCAAAATAATTATGTGTTAAAGCTTGATTAATAAAAAAGTTTTCAAAAGTGTGTGATATTTTATATAATAATCTTATTTTAAACAATGATAAGTAAAGAAACAAAATCTTTTTTTTTACTATTATAAACAGAAGGTAAAAATATCGATATAACTTATATATCGATATAAAATATAACTTATAAACAGAAGGTAAAAATATCGATTTTCTGCTTTATTGTCATTTAATCAATTTTCATCATCATAATAATAATAATAGTATTCATTATCTCTTAAATCTTCTATAACACCAAACAGGAATCCGATAACGGCCCAGCTCCAAGGAAAAATCGGAAGTCTTTTTTTTTTCCCTTGTTACTTTGATGGCGATGATAATATTCATGACGCGCAAGTTTCATGACATTTAAAAAGAGTATGACTTTAAAATTCACTTGAAACATGATGCTAAGAAAAAAAATGTCTGCTTCTTAATTAATTTTCGATTGGCACCCGTAAAGAAAAAAAAGGATTTTATCTTCAAAAATCTCTGTAATTTTCTTGCCTTTGGGAAATACAAAGTCTTTTAATATCAGTTTTCAGTATCTAATACTTTATATAAAAAAATTTCAAACTTAGCTGAGATAACAGCGTCGAAACATAATGAATGAAGAAATCTATACAAAAATAATCTCAATAAAAGCCGAAAAATTAATATCTCTGATAGTTAAAGAATATCAAATTTATAAAATCATCAAATTCCTTTCCTTCATTTTTTTCCCTAAATAATTGCATTTAATTATATTATATATAATCCCTCAAAAAAATTATTGAGATACAATACAAGTTCACAGAATTTTGTCATAATACAAATCTTAAATATAAAAATGAAACAAAAAAAATGAAGTATATTATATTTTGATAAATGCAAATCATAATAATTCAAACAAAATTCACATATTAATGAAATTATATTAAATCAAAAAATCTAATCAAAACATATTGAGCCTGTGTCCAATTATACAATGAAATCTTAATGAGAAAACGTATGAACTTGATAGTTAATGTCTTGTTAGGCCATACTTGCGCTTTATGATCCCTCTCAAATGATTTAACATAAATTTGATCGAATTTGGTGTGAAATGAATAGCTGATTTTGGCTGATTCCTCTATAAGATGTTTTAGATTTATGCTTTCTTCAAGCTTTTCTGACAATTTCAAGATTTACAGATTTCTCAACATATTTTTACTGTTTGGAATCAATTTCATTGTTATAGTTCTTTCATTAATGTGAACTTTCCTCAAAATCCACCTCTCTATACGCTCATTATATGTCATTGAATGACTTGATCTTTAATTGTATTTAACACGATTGATTTTCTTGAATCTGCGAATAAAATTAAAAATAAGACTTATTGAACTTCAAGTTTTGGCCCTATACAACGAACCGAACATACATCTTTTTGCCACTCACTTATTACCAGATTTCACACACTAAGTTTTATTTAAAATTATAGTCTCAAACTAATGGTGGTGAATTAAATTTTATCGATGAACCAGTATTTCTTAAATTTCATAAGTTTCCTATTATTTTTTAAACTTACTCGTTTACAATTTTAAAAAGAACAAAAATAATGAAAGCAAAGAAACAAATAAAAGTACATTAAAAACTTAAGATGGGTACCTGAATTGAATAAGCGAAAATAAGTAAAGTTTTCTAATTTGGATTCCAAAAACTTCCAGGAAAAGTTCAGTATAAAAAGAAATTTGTCATTGAAAGTTTCTAGGAAACGAAAAGTTATTTGCTAAAAGAATTTATTTTTCATTAGAAAGAATGATATGTTTGTTATAAAGTGATACCAATTTGAGTAAGAATGTCTAGCAATATGTATTTATTTCTTTTCTAAGTATTCATTAAATTCGAAGAAATGGCTTGAGATTTATCTAGTCGTTGCAAAAGAGCTCGTCGTATTTACTGTTATATTTTATCAGTTTTGCCAATTAACTTTCAAAGGTACTTTTCACCCACCATATATATTCTACGCCCATAACTGACTTATTCACATTGAATGAGACATTAAGGATAACTAACATTATAGCATTTTTCCAATTTCGTCACATTGATGGTTTCATTAAAAACGCATTGAAAATTTGTTGAAGAGTCTCATGTTGATAAAATTAGGAAAAAAATTTTTAATGTGTATAAGAAATATTTAAAATAAAATATTTTTAGATTATGGAATGATTAAGGAAGCGCATTCCACTCCCAATATTTTTTAGTATTGCAATATAACTTATTTAACTTTTATAATTTACTATAAAATAAAATGAATTTGAAAAGAAAACAAAATTATTTTGATTGACTTTTATTTTGAAATTTCACTTCTTTAAATCCTTTACTATTTTTTTAAAAATATGATTTCAATTCCACATTGTATCAGTAGATTTACTATACATTGAGCATGTATTTGAAGATACTTATTTTAAATTCAATACATCATTTTCACTGTTATGTACAATGACAAATTAAAATATTTATCACTATCTCAGTTTATATCTTATATTAAAAAACGAAGCCTTGATGCTTATTGTGTTTTCAGTTATATCATTATTTAACAAATACAAATCGAATGAAATCTCGAACTTGAATATTGTTGAAAAAAGCCTCAACATTTTTATAGTTTGATGGTGATAAAACGCTTAACAAGCAGAAAACTCCCTTTGAAATTCTATCATATATATATATATATATATATATATATAATGTGTGTGTGTGTGTATGTGTAATGATATTTTGATTCTAATTTCAATTTAATTAATTTCCAAGATTTTATCTCAATTCAGCCCACAGTAATTTCATGCTAAAAATGTTTCCTTATTTCGTGATCCAATTCCACTTACGGTTTAATTAATTCCTTTGTAAAAATAATGCGCCATCATTACTACGTATCAAATGAAAGTGATACTTCCGTTACTCTTCTCAAGGTCAACATATGTATTCCTTTGACACGTGGCCAGAAATCCAATGTTATATAAGACTAGTGATCATTTGTTCGGCCCTTTCTTAATTCTGTTTTTGTGCCGCGCTGCGTCTTCTTGTTCATAATTATGCTTTCCTGGATGGATATTAAAGAGAGAATAAAACGAAATTAAAAATATCAAGTCTCTTCACTGCTTCGAACCTGCATTCTAATTAAACCAAAAAATTGTTTATATTATATATATATATATATATATATATATATATATATATATATATATATATATATATATATATATATATATATATATATATATAATCATAAATAAAAATCTAAATAACCTCTGAAGTATTAAAGATATATTTTTTAACAGGGATCAAAAGGCTAAGAATTTTTTTTAAGAACCGATTTTTGGTAACGTGCCTGTTTATTATTCAAAATAGAGTTATAAACATTTTCTTTTATAATGTATTATTTTTCATTGAATAATTACTTTGTTTTAATATATCTGAAGGTGAAATGTAATGCGAGGAACTTAAGTAAATTTAATAACGGACGGGAGTGCTTCCCACAAAACTTTCACTCTAATAACCGTGTCGAAATATTATTACCTTTGGCTTGAATTTAACATTTTTATTGAATCTATCATGTGATCATTGGCGAGTTTTGGTAATTAATCCCTGGCATACGGTTAATAGAGCCCGAAAGTAGAATTTACGCTATAGACACAGTTTTCTCAATCGTTTGAAAGGGGCCTCGGTGGCCTGGTGGTAAGGTCTCCGCTTCGAAATCGGAGGGTTTCAAGTTCGAGACCCGATTCCACCGAAGAACCGTCGTTTAAGAGGGTCTGGTGCACGTTAAATCCGTCAGGACCGAACATCCTCCATCTGGTGTGGTGTGGTGTGGAGCCAACTAAGGTGTCGTCCACGTCATCTGACCGCAGTTCGGAATTACGAGGTCCGTTTCAAAATGGCCCTAGTGTTGCTTTAAAAACGGGACGTTAATATAAATAAACTAAACTTAACTCAATCGATTGAAACACAGATTTGACATCAAACTGTGTTTGTAGTCGCAAAATCCCAAACCTAATTTATATATTTAAGACATTGCATTTTTGAGTTTCCTCGTTTACATGCTTCTGAAAGTACAGACCAACTGACATTCAATCCGTTACTAGTTTTCGCCCAAACTCTGACAGATGTTTACACTATAGATGTTAAATCTGTATACCGAATCTTGCATGTCTAGCTCTCTTCATTTTGTAGATATCGTACTAACTTATATTTCAACAGCCGTAGAGATGGACTTCCACTAAACAGAATTTACTCAAAATGTAATAGAAATCTACAAATTTGGAGTGAAGACATTATACCAAATTTAAATAATCTAGCTTTTGAGTTATCTTTGTGTCAGGCAGGCAAATATTTTCCAAAAATGTGTTTTTTGAAGTCATGGAGATCTAAAACGTGGATGTTTCTTTGAAATCTCGTGTTAAAATGTTTTGATTATAATACTTTCTCCATACTACGTATGCGAAAAAGTAAAAATGAGATTTTCTATATTCTTTACTTTCAAAAAATACTTTATCTATTCTTGTTTTTAGAAACTGGAATAAAAGTAGACTGCAAAATGTTCTAACTGCTTAACTCGATTTAATTCTTGATAATTCTGGAAAACAGTGCTTCATATAAGCGGGAAATGTTTCATTACTTCGATTTTTGAATAATAGAAATATCCATCCGAAATCATATATCTAAATATTTCTTTCCAGAAATTAGAGAATAAGAAAAAAAGTTTCATATCAATGCTGTTGTACAAACATATTTTATTTACATAAAAGGAAACGAGACAGTATTTGTGTAGGTTGATATAGTTTCTTTACATGTACGACCAGTAAGTACAAAATAAATGTAATGGTGCTGGGATTACTTTGACATGCCGGTACGAATGCCATTGTTAGAGATTTCGCTTCAAAAATTTGTAACATATTGTTTCTTTCATTGTGGAAGTTATTATTAGATTACATAAGCATTCCAGAAGATATTCAATATAGAGAAATCCAACCAATCAAAAAGATAAACGGGTGAAAATGAAACCCAGCAAACCAGGAACTCAAACTGTCTGTTTAGATTATGACTGTTGTTGTATTTCTTATTATATGAGAACCATACTTTATCATATCTACAGCAAATATCTTTCTTACCAAAAACTGGAAATTTATAATATATAAACATTTCTTCATATTGGAGCAAGATTTAATATTATTTTAATGCTGTGTGCATGGTGAATAGTAAAATATAATACGGTTTTCAATTCTGTAGGTGGATAAACATTTTACTGCTTTGTACCTTTCTCTGTACATATTTACCTTTCTCTGTACATCATTTCATTTCCTTTTTATATTTGCTCATTTTGTTTTCATTGTAATATAATATGATTAAAACATATATCAGTATATAGCTTTGAATTTTTCTCGGTTATATTTCTGAGATATGAAGACTGTATTTCTGAAGAGTATGCGCTCATAGAGAAAGTTGTTATTGGTAAAGATATTAATATACATTTGAATTTACAAGTAAGAGAAAATTATTTTTCTCTCGGATGTCTTATAGCGAATAATAATAAATTTATCTATTTGTTAAAGAAATACGTATTTTAGTTAAACATTTTTTGTTCTCATATCAACCAGAAATTAATTTTATTTAATCCATTATTTAATTGAATTAATTTTAATTTCATAAGTGATTTATTATAATGAAAAATATTATTCTAATTGTTGCAATGTTGGTTTCTAATAATTTCTAACCTTTGAAGAAAATCCCTTATGATATATTATCTTTAATGACAGCACAACAACAATTTCGAAATAACAAACACATGAAACACAATATTAGAATTCATTCTTCTAGTAGGAATCATAATCTTGTGTTTCATGGTATTTTGAATATGGTAAATTGTATCACATATAATAAACATTTTCCGACAGGGTGATTTATTCACATTTTTACGTAGTTTCACCATTATTTTTCTATCGTAATTCACATCACCTCAGGCGGAAAAAGCATTCTTTACAATGAAAATCATCTAGGCATATTATACCATGTAATGAATAAAATATTTCATGCATAGCAATTTTTACTTCGGAGGTTCCCCGAAAAAACATTTTTGCTACCTGATAATAAATATCCTATTTTAAGTTCTTAATAAGTTGATTTTTATAAGAAATCAAGCTCTTGCTAAAAATTGGCTTATAGAATATAAATTTATCTTAGGAAGAGGAAGGGAAAGAATCTTTATCCCTTAGGGATCATCTCTGGAAGATCCGATGATTTTTATTTTGAAATTTCATTTTAAGGATATAATAACTCTTTTATAATATTGATATCTATATAAATTTTTTAAATTTAAAATTTTATTCAAAAGTATAAGATGAATTGTACGAAAATTAAACACTTTAAGAGAAAAAAAAATGAATGAAATTATTTAAAGGTTTTATTAAAAATTTTCAGAAATTTTGCAGTAGATTTACGAATAACTGAATTAACTGTTGTTATTAGTGGATATTAGTGGCATATTTCATTTCGAGTTTCAATTTTGATTCTTACAGATATTAAAAATCTATGCATCATTGATATTTTTGAAAATATATTTTGCTATTAACTCTATAAAACAATTAAATAATTCAAATAAATAATAAAAAATAATTTTAGAAAACATTGTTAACTTTAAAAAAAAATTGAAAACAAAATTCAAACTATTTGCATATAATTTTGAAGAGAAGAATTTTAAAGAAATTATATATATAAGAAGCGTTAAAAACAGAATTATCATTCAAAATTTAAAATCTACAAATGTTTTTCGACTTACCCTGTATTTTGATCTTGCCATACCTTAATCTTGCAGGTAATGTTTGAAGTCATCTAAAACAAAATTAGAAACGATAGATAATTATAAATCAAAGAAGGAAATTCATACAAAAGTTAGGAAAATAAAAACTGTGAAATGTTCTTATAGAAAACCTAATTTGATCATGTACCTTTAGCTAACATAATAAGAAAAATGCTACATTTTATAAATTAAATCATGATTACTCGTTGAAATCAGTTAATTATGAATACCCCATCCGTTAATTACTTTAACTATCGATAACTTTAAAAATTGTTTCATGATTAAATAATTAACATAATTAATTATGATACTTAAAATATAACATTAAGTTAATGTGTCTTTATGATTTTTAGAATTTATTCTCTGTTGGATGCTATAACGGCTGAAGCAAGAATTTTAAGGTTTTGAAAAAGTAAAGTGTGAGGAAACTAATTACAAGTTATTCATTGTAGCATTTTCATACTGAAACTAAAATTCGGCCCTCCAACAATGGATAATCTTGTCTAAGAGTGTAAAATCCTCGGAGAACTTATTTTTGCTTTTTGAAACTTTTTGCCGATCGTATCTTTAAGGCAAAAAAAAAAAGAGCTGTTGTGTTTCAAACTGTTCCTTAACGAAAAACATTTTTTTTTATTCCATGTTGTTGTTTTTTCAGTTTCTAAAAGACTAATCCTAATATTTTTCACTTATTAAACCTTTTTCGGAAAAAAATTAGTTCAAAATTGTGAAAAATTACGGTTTCTAATAGTGAACAAATTCATAATTCTATTTTCAATTTCAGAGAAAGTATAAAAATGAAGTTATTTGTTGAAATTGAATCCAAAATTTATTTTGAACTCAATTTAAACAAATAGCTTCTAAGTTTATCTATTTTATTCCTGCTCTTTCTGCATTTCTTCGAAATACTGAAAAAATGCCTCATTTAAATAAAAAAATACCTATATATATATATATATATAGTATTATTGAAAACAAAAATGCTTTTTCGCAGAATTACAAACTTTGCAGGGTTATTAAATAGGAATATCAAATAAATCATGGTAAATTATTGGGGCAAAATTTTATATTTTGGTACTGATGCGCTGTTGAAATAGTATTATGAAAGGCTATTTGTTACTTTCTATATTCGCTTTCTGTAGGTCATGGGTAATAATCGTTATTTTCTGAATTCTTTATCGAATTTTGCTACCAAAAAACTAAATTCTAACAAAATAGTCCAAATTCATTATGCTCTATATATTAAATGTTCAATTAAACTTATTTATTTTTACTAATTTTCTAGAAATTTTAAGACAATGATTTTATTTGCTTTAATAAAGTAATAAAAAAATAAGCAAATAAAAAAAAAACTGATATTTTTCAAACTCTTTTTTTAACTAAGTTGTTTTAACTAATATGCAGAAAAAATGCAGGATTAACACTGGAATTCATAGCAAGTTTTTAAATTATTTGCTTGAAAAGTGTCCTTGCTGAGATGCTTTGCCATTCTCCATTTCTCAGAAGATCAGGAAATACGAATTCTCTTTTTTAGGACTCTTCAATATATTTCTCTTCAATATATCAAAAAAGAAAAACATCTCGTTTCAACACTCACACGACTTATCTTCCTTCACTAATTTGGATTAGTAATTAGTATTATCAATTATTAATACATATTTTAATCTTTCATTGAACATGACTGTGGCATTTAACACTTTGAATGCCGCTTTACATATATTCAGTGACAGCAAAATTTCTAATTATGTCACGTCAATCATATACAGATAGTACTTATTTGAACATTTCCCAGTTATCTTCTAGAATCTTATTATGTTACATGGAATGTAAGTTTATTAAAATGTTATGAAAGTATTATAAGGTTTATTAATAAAAATTTTTGAACGACAACTTTGAAACATCCTACACAAACCAGAAATTGTTGAGGCCAATTTGGACGAATTGTCCTACATTTTCGAAGTGCTATGTTCTAATAGTGTTTTTTTTTGCGGTAGAATAAAAAATGATGGAAATGTGTTTGTAGACAAGAAATTTTATATGTCCGTTTCAAGAAAATTTCAATCTTGGAAATGTGCTTGGTATACACAGCACTAGTAATCTGAAAGATTTTTTCTTATAAATTCCCATGACAGTCAATGTGTAAATCAATAGATTTGTATAATATTACTATCATTAATTTTCTTCTTATTGTTATTAGATAGATATTAACTTTTTGGATACATTTGATGGCTAAACCTCGTCATATAACTGTTTTGCCTAAGTTATAATTGACAAATTTAATTTGCCGATAAAACTTTTATTTTTCTTTCTTCGTCTATATAAAATTTAGTAAGTTTATATATTTATTGTTTACAATAAACCTTTTATATATTATTCTTCGCATTACCAAATAAAAACGGTTTCTCGGAAAAATATGTTCTGTATGTTTATTGTACTAAAGTAAATATGTAAATTTAATTATGTTTTGTATGTAATTTATTTGGCAATAAATTTCTTATTTAATGTTTTAAATATTTTCTATAATCGCGATTAGATTTTGTAGCATTTAGGATTTTTTAATTAAATTCAAATTGAAAATGTGGATTACTAAGTCGATTCAATTTGGATAAAAGAATGATTTTTAGTTCCAAGAATTCGCAAGTGGTAAGGACAGTTCCTTTTTAAAATGTGAAAGTGTTTTTGGCTCTATTATTTTCAGGCAATTTTAACTACTTTAAAGGGCTACTGTTTTACATTGACATACCTAAAAATTATTCTTTCATGGAAACTTATTTTTTCAGAGACTTGCGCATTCTTATAGAAGAATATTTTCCAGATTCACATTCTTTTTAAAAAGAAACTGTACACTCTGATCATACGAAATTTCTAGTTTTCAAAACGAAGCACAATTTAATTTTCGAGAGTGTGCATTAAAAACATTTATTCTATCACATTTTAAAAATGTTTGGAGAATAGGAGTTATCTGAAAAAAGAAAAAAAAAAATGTATTATCTTCTTCTGCAAAAAGAATAAATCAAATATTTTTCCTGAAACATTTTCATTTCCTAGAAGAAACATATTTTCAGTCCGGTTACCAAATATCAGAAGATGCAAAATGTGATCTTTATGCCCATTTTTATTCCAATTATTAATATTGGGAATTACTCTGGAAAATTCATCATCATCCATTAAAATATCTTAATAAACATGAAGAGAAAAACGAACGAAATTTCATGATTTTTCCGAAAGTTAACTAAATCTTGATTTTTACTTTCAATTGTTGACATATTTACGTTTAATGCAAATTCAAATAATGTGAAAATCAGGAGAAGCCAACGAAGGAAATATATTTTTTTTCTTGGTTTGTTACCTCCGTGAATTATATATTATTATGAAAAATTGCATATAACAAATTAATTCATTCTTAATTATTAATTGAAAAAATATTTACATTGTGGCCAAGAAATCCGTAAAAATTTTAAACATTTATAAAACCAATAAAATTAAGCAGAATAAAAAACGGTTTGCAGGTTTATCATCGATAAGTCACGGGATTTTTTTAAGTAAAAAAATAATTAGAAAAACAGCCGATAGATGGCGTTTTGTACATAAGTGAAAGAAAAGATAGTCGAATAACAAAAATAATGTTACAAATCATTTATTTAAAAAATGTGTGTTTCACATTTAGATGATATTTTCACATTTAAAATCTGACACTAATGTTTCCATTTCGGCTGCAACGCTCGCTGAACGCGTTTGCCGTAGACTTGGTTGTCCAGACCTTACACGATCCTCCAGCGATCCAGTTTCCTCAATGCGCTGAACAAGCTTTATGAGACCTGCCACTGTTAAAGGTCCTTTTTCAGTCTTCACATTTTTCTGAAGTCGGAATTTAAGCATTGCAACAGTCGTTGATTCCTGATTCATGTAAAACAGGTTCACCAACAAAGTTTTATCTTTTCCACTCAGCATCCTTGTTCATTTACATGATGGCATGCAATGGAGAACTGGTAAGTATTTGTAATCGCCTGCCTTATTTGCATACATGCAACAAACTCGTTCGTACCAGCTCCATCTGTCGACTGTTTTTTTTAAATTTTTTTCTAAACCTGCAAATTGTTTTTTTTTATTTTGGTTATTTTTTTTCAGGTTTTACGAATTTTTAAAGTTTTTACGGACATTTTTCCCACGCTGTATTTGTTTTATAGGACGTTGTATTGTTTCAGTAATGAATTCCAGCATTAAAGCTACAAAAATAAACTTTTTATTCTCTGTAGTGAATAATACCTTAACTGAAATTAAGAACTTAATTGTTTCAATTTTATCGTTTTATTAGATGACACTTTTTATTTCCGCAATGTCTGTTTTAAAAGTTCAATTAGTGACCCATATAATACCTGAGGTGTCTGTGGATTATATACCATTTTTGCATCAATCCGTACTGTTTTTCAATAGTTTAACTACCAACTACAAATATGCGAATTGATAATTTGATGTCCAAATAGTGAAATTTCATAAGGGTTAAGATGTTAAAGTACTATCGAAAAATTTTTAATGGGACCTGCATTTACCATTTACCAGTAGAAAATTCTACTTCGGTAAAGTAGATAATCTACTTTATACATAAGTCTATGAAATAGATATGTGTATAAAATAGGTTACTTGGATTTCATTTCATTATTTATGAACTAATATGATATTTTCTAATTCTCAAATTGACTTATATCTTTCGTCTTTAGTTATTTTCATTGATACCTACTATTTTATTTTCATGTTGCACTTTTTGAAAAAAGTCATCGTTAGTTCAATCTTTAAATCAAATTCAATAAATTTCGTGGCAAAAATTATTTTAATCAAGCTTTTTTCATAGATTTATAACTCAGTCGTATTCAGTAATAATTTAAAAAGTTTTGAAATTTATTTTTGTACATGCACTTTGTACACTAATGGAATGAAAGAAATGTAATTTTAGAAAATAATTTGGCTTGTTTTAGGAGAATAAAAAAAAAACGGAAAAAACTCACACTTTTGTTTAAAATATTACTAAAAATATATATAATTTATTACATAAATTATTATTTTAAAGAACTAAACATCTGATACTACTATAAAAATCATTTATTGCAAATTGTTGACAGTAAATCTTTATTCAGTTTTTATATCTATCTTTTTGATATATCTACTCCTTTATTTTTGGTTAATTAGTTTTCTTTGAACTATCAAATTTTTATGCATGTGCATTTCATCAATTTTTTAGTAATGAAATTAAATAAACTCACAAACTTTTATTTCTTTATATTTTTAATGTTGTAATATATTTCGTAAAACTCATTAAATTCTATTACTAGCGAGTTTTGCTGACATAAACCGTTTCTTAGACATCAAAATTCTATCATAATCACTTTTTCTTTACTCTATTTTTACTCACCAGTTGTCTAATCTTCTTCAAACAAATAAAATTTTTCCTACTTTTATTATATTCTTTTGTTATTTTATAAATATATATACTTATCAAAATTCCCCGCCTGAGAACTCATTCTGTCAGTTCCAGGTTTCCCCTTCTACGTGATTGAATTGCTCTTAATCAAAGTCTTCATCCCTCAGGGTGTACTTAACACTCAAAGCATGACTTTTACTTTAACGGAGAATATTGAGCCTATGTTCAAATCAACCCACAAAAGACACAGATGTGCCGTTATTAAAGAAAAAAAAAGCAGTGTCTAATTATGTGAGTGACAAACTCGCTTAAAAAGCATTATTTTATTTTGAGAAGTAAATTTTATTTAAAAGAATTCTTTGAACATATCTAAGAAACGGGAAAACTGCGAGTTCTTTTAGGAAGACTCAAAATGGATTTTTCATGAATAATGGTTTCACTCAGAGATGAAAGGAGTTGCTTTGAGGAAAGCAGAATATTATGATTCCGTACCTGAAATTCTTGAAAGTCTCATTATCTTCTCTCTAAACTCCGAAAAAAAAAGCTGGAATTTTAGAAAAAAGAGAAGTATGAATATAATCATTGTGAAATATGTGAAGTTTGAACACTTTTTATTTAGACATTTTGTTTAAGATCTGTAGTGCTTTAGGGATCAAAAACAAGAATGGAGAATCTGAATTATAAATCGGATTAATTTGATTTT
The DNA here is from genome assembly GCF_947563725.1 of Argiope bruennichi. Classification (NCBI taxonomy): domain Eukaryota; kingdom Metazoa; phylum Arthropoda; class Arachnida; order Araneae; family Araneidae; genus Argiope; species Argiope bruennichi. Next base: position 41,988,243 of record NC_079158.1, on the reverse strand, counting down.
GGGTTTCTCTATTTTCGAATAAATATTCATACTTGATCACTTGGATTATGATACCCTACTTAATCAGGATACGGTAATATACAGTTTTCTACTCCTAGAACAAAAACGTTAATGTTCAGAAAGCACCAGAATCTTCACCTACTCTTTACAGCAAAAGCCACTCTGGGTTTGCCCTCAAGTCAGCCATTTATCTGCATGAAAGGGAATATCACCAATCTCTGCTCTATAGCTTCCTAGCTTTGCGATTTGGAATCCAGAAGTGTTATAAGAGGCTTTATGCTAATCAGTAATTATACTTTTCCATATGTGTGATAAGGAATAAAATTTAGAATTTTATAAATATTATTATATTAATAAGATTTTAAAAAGCATTATCTTTTAGATAATGTGATATAGTTTCTTGCACAAAGAGTCAAGAGTTATCCTTTTGCCGACATAATAGTTTTCTTCTTTTTCGGTATTTCATTTTTGAAATTCCATAACAATAATTACAGAGGAGATTCAAAAGCAAACCCATACAATTTCTAAAATTGAATTGTAATAGTATTTCAACCCTAAAATTGAACTATATGATTAAAAAAAATAATGAATAATAAGACTATTTTGTAAGTAAGTAATAACAATATATAATAAATTAAAACTAAATAAATATAATATTGTATATAAAACCAGTGGGAGTTGTCTCTCCTAAACTTGCTCGCCTACTCTCTAATAAATTTGTCATGTCAGAGAAGGCCTTATTGCCATTGGCGTACAATAGTTATAATATATTAATTTTTGGCGAAACTTTAGAATTTTTACTGAATCTATCGTGTTATATTTCGTGAGTTATTTGGCGATTTATTCCTGGCATGCCTTAAAATTGAATATGAGGTTGAAAGTCGAAACCAAAATTTGATGCAAAACTGCACTTGTAGTCAAAAATTCCCATACCAAATTTGATATATTTAGTTCACTGCATTATCACGTATTTTTGAATTACATGTTTCTGAATGTACAGACCGATAGACAACCAATCCGTAAGTGACACTGTCTGAAAATTTGACAGATGTCTCCACAATAGATGTTACATCCCTGGATTAATTTTATCAATCTAGCTCTCATCGTTTTGTATTTATCGTGTTAACTTATATTAGAACAACCGGACAGACAGACTTCCTCTGAACAGGTTTTGCTCAAAATTTGATAAAAATCTGCAAATTTGGTGTAAAGACCGTGTATCAAATTTCAACTGTCTATTTCAAAGCGGTTACGTGTTATCTTTGCCACAAACCGTTAGACAGATGGACAGTTTCTGAAAAAGTGTTTTTAACTCAAGGTGGTCTAAAACTTAGAGATTCGTCAAAATCTAGAATTCGAATTTTTAAAATATTACTAATACATTTACGAGATTTTAAAAAGAACTATCTTTCTGACTTCTATTCTTAAGCGAAATTCTGAACTTCCTTTTGGAATGACGTTTGCAAGTATATCTTAGGCATGTTACAGATGCTGGTGATCTTTTTGTTTCAAACATTAATCACATATTTCTCGATTCAGAGGTATATGCTATTCACTTGCGTATTCAGGTAATTATCATAATTTAGACCTAAAACTGTGGTAATATTTTATGGCAAAGATCGAGTTTGCACTGGTGCTACTTCAAAAGAGTCAGTACTAAGGTTTTGGAAAAAAAATGGGTTTGGTGGATTATTAGCAGGCTTAACAAATTTGGATATAACGATCTGTGTGACACGCATATAGAACTGCTGAATATTCAGTTTTAATCTCCAAACTAAGTGAAAACATTAAGTAATTTATGATTCAAATATCGTTTTGATATCTCAGATAACCCATAGTATAAGAATTAAAATAACAATAAATATTTCGCAAGCGATGTTTGATCTAATTAGGAAATTAAGTAAATTCGTAGGTCCATGGAATAAACTAGCATGCATAACTGTTAAAGCATATATAATATACTATTATAAATACTAAGCTATATCTGAAATATTTCTTGATTTCAAGAAATAATTCCGCAGTGTTTAGCATTTTTTTTATTCCGATTTCTTGGTGTTACATCTTTAATACATTTATATATTATTATCATATTAATGTTACATCTTTACATCTTTAATAGTTTTAATATCTATTAATTATATATATAAAAAATTATTTTATGTGAACATTGCGTTTTATTCGCTTTGTGACTGGTAGATAGCGAGTCATCTGACTCATCACATTTGAGCTTTGTTTTGATAGCATTGTTCGAAATATTTGATGAAAAATTTTATAACAACATAGTAAGTATTTATGTTGCAATTCATGGTAAAATCGTGGCAAAAGAAGAAAAGTCAAGCTTAATTAACCATAAATGAATTTAAATTAATATTATTTGTTAATTTTACTTTTAGAGACACCGTATGTGGCAACACTAATGAATATCTTTCCAGTTTTTAATCTTTTCGAGTTATGGAAATTTTTCGTCTTTCGGTTAGAAATCATTTGAATACCTAAGCAATATTCTTGTTAACCCTGCTCTGTAATTTAAATAGTAACGGATGTCCAGTAATATCGAATGAGTGGGTGTTTAGTGATATCAGATGAATTAATGTCCAGTGAAGTAGTGATATCGGGAATCTGGAAATTTCAAAAGAAACGTCGATAGTGAAGCTGCTAATTTGGCGGACAATATGTGAAAAAATGATCCAATATTTAGATATTAGAGATATAATCAAAAAATGTTCTCATTGTGGGCCCTTGGGTTTTGAATTGGAAGTAGGTCGATCAGCGAATGTATGTTCTCATTATGGAAAAATTAAATTTCTAGCATTGAACGAATAGCCAGTGGAATTTAAATTCTTTCTAAAATGCAACTGACGAATATCGCTTACAATATCGAACAACAGCGCAATTGGTGAGCGAAAGGGAACAGCGGTTGTATCCGATTAGTTAGCAATATAAAAGTTTCGCTTGTTGAAATTTTTTCAATATATTGTTCTAGATCTTGGTCAAATCGCTTAGATTCGTTGGCATATAAATTATGCTCTCATCACTTAGTTCATTGTAATTAATTGTACGGAAATTATTTCTTACCATTATCACACTTTATCTGATAATTTTTGAAGAATTCGTGGTAAGACCTCATATTTTACAGGTTGATATGCTAAAATGTAGTCAAATTATTTTTGACTACATAAAAATGCAGAAATAACTCGCCTTTGTTATACATTTAATGCGTAAATAACAATATACTGAAATGAAAGAAAAAAATATCAATGTGCACAAATGAAAGCATAGCGTTAACTTATATGTAGATAAAATTTGTATATAGATAAAATATATGTAGATAAAAATTATTCAAATAATTGAATTCAAAATTCCTACCTTTTTTCCCGGGGAGAGTCTGCTCAATGCTTTTATATTCAGCTACAAATAAAATCAATTAATATAATGCACTTGACTACATAGAAAAACGCTGAGCTGTGTTCTTCAAAGAAATATATATTGACACCCAAACAACGAATAATAAGCCCTTCACAAAGACAGCAAGCCAAAAGAGAGAAAAAAAATATTGCACATTAACACTAAATACAATTCCCAGTAAATCAGTTTTTAGTTTCGGTTTCACGCCCTCTGGCGAAGAAAGTCTGCTCTAGAAGCAAAAACAAAAAAAGTCGCGTAGTAGTCCGTTTTTAACAAACACACTGCAATTTCACCATAAAAATCAGGCAAACACAATTCATGTAATCCTGAAGGAGGGAATCGAATGACTGATTGACAATGATCCTTTAACAGCTTCTTTAGTGTATGTAAAATTAAGCATAATGCTTACCGTAAACTTTTCACACTGAAAAATGTGAAAAGTTTACTGTAGGCATTGTGTGCACTCACTGAAAGATTAAGAGCGTTTAGAAACATAACGTAGAGGAAACTGTTACAATTTTTTATATATACTTATCGTTGAATATTCTTTTATTCTAACCGATTCCTAAGATAATCTGTTACATTTTGATATTCAAAAATATTTCGTTGAAAACATTTTATAGATTGTAAAGCAAAATAGTTTTTATGGCAATATAAATTACACAGAATACACATAGAGTTTTATGAATTACAGATAGTTTGCTACAAACGTTTATGTTAGTTTCAAATTAATGTCGTTTATAAAGTTTAAGACGTGGTTCTTATTAAAATGCTTTCCAAAATTAGCACAAGGTCAATCGACAAAAGCTATCGAAAGGCCAAACGATTGAAGCTAACGAAAAATATCTCCATGAAATGAAGTGACAGATGAAATTAAATTGCTGAAAACAATTTAATTAAAAATTCAGTTTTCTAATTCGAAAAACCATAAATTGGCTGCTAGAATAAAAGGATTGGATGCAATTTTTAATTAAGAAGAGAAATTACATTTGTACATACAATGGCGATTCAATTACAAAATATCTTAAAAACAAGCATCCATCACTGAATTCAGTAATAAATATTTTTTTCAAAATTCTTGTTTGAAAGATATAATGCTATAATTGTGTTTTATTTTGAAAAATGAATATCTTTCTTATTTATTTGAAGGAGAAAAAAGGCCCTTAAATTTTTAAAACAATATAAAAAAATACATATTTTTAACAGTAAATTTTAAAACAATATATTTTGTGATTTAATGTTTGAAGTAATTTTTTTTAGTAAATTCGATTCAATATTATAATTTAAATAAAGAAACAGGATTAACTAATTATAATATTTTTCTAATGGTCTCGCCATTGGTAGTCGGGATTTCTTGACAATACATGACATTTTGCTGATTCACTAACGAAAAATCCTCCTTATATTTGGTCACAAACTCCCCAATGGTTACTACTTAAACCATTATAAATTCTTTTTCAGAACTAACGAGAAAGTGTTTACAAAATATACCCCTTAATGTAAGAAATTTTTTAACAATAAAATTAATATTTTATATTAAGTATCAAATTAAATAAATAAGTACAAAATAAGCAACATTCGAGACCATAACAATATTCTTCTTTAAAATATATTAGGTAACTTTTTACAAAGAGGTTTTAAAGTTCACCCAAAACTTTAGCCACATAATAAGTAATTATTATGAATAAAATAATTTAAAAAACAATTTTTCCTATAGAAATAAATCAGTTTCATCATTTTTTCTTTTCCTTTTTAAGGATCCATCACCGTTTACATCCATCACCGTTTGAAGCAAATACACCGTAGAAAAGGAAATGTTTATCTCATTGAAAGTTCTTTACTTCATTTAATCTCTTAAATAAAAGAAACTTCAAAGCATGATGTATCCGGTAATGAATAAATTATCTAAAGCATACCATTTTTATCGGAGTTTATAACTAAAGTGTTACTTAATAACGATGTATATTTTCTGCTATACATCGTTAGTAGCTTAATTTGTTAGTTGCACGTACTTTTATTGTAAAAAAATGTCTAATAATTACTTATATTATTTTTGTGACAGTTAACTGTCTATCTCAGAAATTAGGGGGGAGGGGGTGGATTTCAGTTATGGAAATGTGTGAGTTTCATGTATGGGGGTTGATATTCTCTTCCCAGAAGGATACTCAAATGTTTGAGGTTACTTTGATTCAAATCAAGGAGCGTATGTTCTAAGTAAGAGTAGCATTGTTGACTCATCCTTTCTTCTCGCCTCCGTGTTGTTGCAGCAACGATGCGGTTGTAACTCCAATATGATTACTTCAACTGCCTTTGATTCAGTTCTTTGTTAATTCGTATTCATCATTATTTGTCCCTAACAATTTTCCTCGGAAGTACGTGGATTATTGTTAGATTTTTTTAGAATATATCCGATGGAATAAAATAAAACTTTTAGCTACATAAAACCATGCATAATATTCGAAAATCGAAAAGAATTAGTTAGAAATTTTACTTTCGCCTGACTTTAGCTTGACTTACTCAAAAGCAGCCAGACTGACAATTCAATATAGAATTTCTTAAGACTCTTTTCCGCTATACGGTATGTGAAGCGACAGCCACATTTCTTTGTCGACTGAATTTTTCCTCATAAAGCATCTAAGAAAAATATCCCATGTACCCTAGAGGACGAGTGACTAGAAGTAGCAAAAAGAGATGGAAAAAAATGGTGATAAAAAATCCCCCTTGAGACACGTTTTCTTACATAAACTAAAATCATGAAAAAAAAAGTATTAAGACTTTTTTTGTCAAAATTCTTCTCAGTATATTCAAGCTTGTTTTATATACTTATTCATTTTTTATTATATTCAGACAAAGGAATCGGTTTTGGTATGTGATATTTTTTCCTGTTCAAAAAACTAACTCTTTCTGGATATTTAAATTATATCAAAGAATTTTTATCAAATTTTTGTTACTGAAAGTTTGTTTTTTATTTCTCTAATGTGTCTTAATTTATTCAGAATAACAGATAGAGGGCCATTTTGACCTAGAAATATGATGTCAGATTATGGCTGAAGAGCTCAAAGTTTGAAATCTCATTCAATTAAAGTCCCGTCATGAGTATAAGCCTCGCAATCATATAGACATCTGAATCTTTATAAACGGGAGTATGGTATTCGCTTATAAGTCGCGAATGCTTCGAAAGAGGATTTAAAGCTTGAATGACATTTTCGTTAATTGCTCAAAGTTCAAAATTATGGGATCCATCCAGACTTAGCTTTTATATTGCTTCCAAACGATCCGCTGATATATTAAATAAGATTAATAGAATTTACGTGAAAAATTGCAAAAGAATTTGCTTTTAATCTAGGCATGCAACTAGACCTTTTAAAGACAGAATCTTTATTTGAAATGTAGAGTCATGAATTTAAAATTGATGTAACAATAATACATTTTAAATTAATTTATTACATTTTACGTTATTTTAAAAGTAACATTTAGCATGAATTCATGCGAAATCTTTGATCGTTAATATATCTGATAAATTATTAATATCCAAATATATATATTCAAGATTTACACGATCATGGCTTATTCACATTAATGTATAAATAATAAATTTGAAAAATTAACCATTAAATCTTTCTTATTTTCTAAATTATTCTTGTGGAGTTTTTATTCTTTCTACTATCAGAACTAAAAGATGAAATGAGAAATCAAAACCAATTATACATATTGCAATCATGATATGCAATAATTCCGTTTTTATTCTACGAAATATTGCAAAAGAGAAAAAAAAAACGATATTCTTACTGCATCTTTTTGCAGTTCATAAAAAAAGCAAAATGTTTATTGCGTGACGAAATGGAAAGTGAAGTGAATGGATCTTCATATTGTATGTGCTGGAAACGACACGATTTTTTCAGAGGAAAAATCGGGCATTTTTATTTAGCTGATTTTTTTTTCCTTTCTGTTGTCATAGATTTCAGATTCATTCATAGATTTCATTAATTTTCAGATTCATTCATAGATGTCATTAATTTTCAGATTCATTCATAGATTTCACTAATTTTCAGATTCATTAATTGATTTCACTAATTTTCAGATTCATTCATTGATTTCACTAATTTTCAGATTCTTTCATTGATTTCACTAATTTTCAGATTCATTCATTGATTTCACTAATTTTCAGATTCATTCATTGATTTCACTAATTTTTAGATTCGTTCATACCTTTCATTAATTTTCAGATTCGTTCATACATTTAATTAATTTTCAGATTCACTCATAGATTTGAGAAATGAAAAGAAAAATAAAAATAAAATTGTGAGCTACAAAAAGAGTTAAGCATTTTTTACAGTAGCTTCTAAGGGTATCGAAGTTATAACAGGTACGCGTCGTTATGAAAGAATAAACCAGTATGGTAATTCTACATAGATGAAAATTTTAATACATAGTTCTAAATTGAGGATAACATAGAAATTAGTTATTGCACTATTTATATATTTCGCAAAAATCATTGAAGAACTGGACTGCAAACAATGTTTCAGTCGCCATCGAAATGTTAGTCTATGATTGTTACGTGTTTTCCTTTGTTCTGTACTGTCAATATTTACATTTATAGGTAATAGACCTAAAATAAATTGCTTGATAAAAATTGACATAACGAATTCTTTTTTTATTTTCTAGAAAACAGCATTAGTCGTATGTTAATTTTTCATATCAAAGAAAACACACTCTCTTTGACCTCCCGGAAGCTTTTTTTCTCTGTGTGTGTGTGTTTTCGAATACAACATCTGTAATAAATCGATTGAAATTGAAGAGAAACAAATCAAAAGCTTCTTTGGCATTTTCATCTTTTATTTTTTTAGAAAAATATCATTAAATTACACTTAGTAATTTCCATGCTTTGTAGAAATATATGAAAGTAGTATTTCTTAAGTTATTTTCTACATAATGTTAAATTTTAATAAGCTTAGGTAAAATTTGCTCTTATGTAGGCAACGACTCAAATGAAATTAGAAATATATGCATGATACATTCGGTGGAATAACGCCATGTTAAAAATTTATATTTTTATATAAATTTATACTTAAGAATAATATATATTAAATGAATAAATTTTTTACTTCTAAAATAAATTAAACTATATCTTAAATTTCCTTTTGTGATTGAATATAGGAATGCTTTCTATTCAAATGTTTACTTTCATAGAATACGGTGAATGAATGCTACATTTTTCAGACATTTTCAACACAAAATAGTTTTAATTTATTCACATTTTCCTTGATAAATTTTATTTTAATTCATTAAGATATCATTCTGTTTGCATTATATTATATCCTAGCATTTTATATTCGAATTTTAAAGACTGTGTGAATAGCTCACGCTATCAGATATTTTTAAATATAATATAAATTCAGGGAAATAAAGTTGATCAACATGCCGTCAAAAATTCACGATAAAAATAATGGACGAACAAAGGAAACTGCTAAGTATTCTTATTTTTTACTATGCTGTGGTATTGTATCGTTTTCATCTGGCAAGATGTGCAACTGATTAGAAATTATACTAGAGTAAACGTCTCTAACATGCATCATGAAAGCAAGTGCTAACTCCTATGTAAAATCACTTCTCAAACTGTCCTTAATTTTACTTAAATAGTAAATACTTATATAATTCTATTGAAATAAGATGCAAGAAAAATAATTAATGTTTAACATTGACTATTTTAGTCGAAAATGCATTGAAATGAATGTTCAAGTGCATTGAATTAAATGAGACTGAATCAGGAATGATATTTTAACTTGCCTGTGCACTCGAATTCTTCTATATTCTGCTAGTTGTTCTCTAAATAATCTTTAGGAACTAATTACCAGAAAACTTCTGTTTAATCCTTCGCTAATGTAAAATTTGCCACTTTCGCTTTACTTGAACACAAATCGCTTTACCTGAAAATTCCCTTAATGCATTCTGCCATATCAAGCTTTATTTAGTTGAGGAGAGAATTACCTAGCAGAACGAAGTTAAACTTTTAATTTATAATGCTCCTGGTAATAATTTATCCAAATTCTTAATAAATGGTATGGAACTTTTGCACATCATTAAAATGTGCGAAAGTCTTGAGAATATATTGCAGCCTTCCAAGACAGATTTAAGGCATGTTATGTCCCTTCATTTATTAAAATTATCTTTTTATGAAACTTTACAAATGCATAATTTTGTAATAAAAAATATTATTAATTTATTATATTAACTTAGTACGAAGTACCATATTATTGTTACGTCACGAATGTGTTTTAGATACCTGTTTATTTTTATGGATTAATATGAGAAAAATTTTGAGAAATACGTTTCGAAAACTTCTGTTGGTTTGTGCCAATAAGAATGAAAAATTATGAGTTAAATTTTTGATCATGAAAAAGAAGTAGCAGTGTAGTAGTAGATGTAATAATTGTAAATTTCATTTTTTTTTTTTTTTGTGAAAAAAGACGAAGCACAAATTTGTAACTCTATCTGGGTGTACGTTCTGCAAAAATATAATATACCTACTCTAAAGTTAACTCAATTGAATCATTACGTTATTACTACTTATGTTACTTTTCTTTAATGTTTGATTCATAAAATTTAAATATTTTATGAATCATTCCATTAGGATGGCGAATTGTTGTTTTGTTTTGTTCTATTTTTATGAAAATATTAGTTAACAAATAAACGATTCACCATATATTTCTTTGAATATTAAAATAATTAGTTAGAATCATTCTTCAAATTCTAAATAATTATTTAGATTATTAACTAATAATCAGAACTTTAGCATGTTTATGTACGTTATTTTATAATACATAATTTTTCTTAGATATTTGCATGATTAAACCTTCTAACTCTCTTAATACCAATGATAATTCGGTTTAAGCTATATTGTTTAGTGATGTCGATATCATCTACACAATTATTACCACAAGAGTACTTTTTAATGAAATTTCCTGAAAAATAATTGCCGAAATACAAAAGAAAAAATATCATGCAGAGCTCAAAATAGTAATAGATGAAGTAGTCATTTTATTATTTAAACTTTCACCTACACAAAAAAATAATTTTGGTTTCACTTCACTTCTCTTAGTAAACCATATATATGCATTTTTTATATTCTCATCTCTCCTTCTGCGGCATGAATAAATGACAATATGAGTTCGTAACTCTAAATCTTTATTAATGGATCGACCATTATAGCAAATATAATTAAAAATCGTAAATTAATTATTTTGAATAAATAATTTTAAATTTATACTTTTATATTTTCTTAAAATCCTTTTTATATATTGAAAAGAGTACCAAAATGTGTTTTGTAAAGTGAATTTTAAGTAAAATTTTACTGAAAGTATAATTAGGTATAAATACAATCTTTAGAAGTAAATATTAAAATAGAGATTTTGACACTTTAAATACTGAAGTAATTATAAAATTTAAAATCATCCAAACATTAAAAAATGGCGAAGAAAAATTGAAAATATCATATAATGGCATCACATAATCTTTCTTAATAAGCGATAAAAATTTGTATTGTTAATCTTTATAAAATTCTTGAATTTTATTTAACCCCAATGCTATTATATCTATTTATTAGTTTACCTAACACTATTTATATCGTGAAATATGATTCGGTATAATTACTTTTATTTTATGAAATTTTGCGGGAAAGAGATGTACAACGAAATTAAAGAGACTCTGAAACAAAGTTAAAAAAAAATATTAAGTGGAAAACCATCTGAAATTGTTGGAAAACAATTCATTGCATTTATAAATTTTAAATAAAATATTGTTCAAGTAAATCAAATAGCATTTCTTTTTATTCTTCTGCTTGAATGGTCATTTATAAAGTCACATTTTAAAAACGGAGAATATTACTTTCGTGGATAAAACAATCTTCGGAAGTTCTGAAATTGTTTTTCTCTGAAAGTATTCTTTCTAAATATTTTCAAATAAAAAGTTAAAATTAGATTGTGCATCAAAGAATTAATATTCTTATCAAAGAACCCAGTGAATTGGTGTTTTTAATCGCGAAATGTGTGCATGTTTCAATATTTTTTTTTCATTATAAAGAAGAAATACTCCTGTAAAGCATGATTTCAACGACAGTTTATAAAATAGTAGAGAAGATAAATTTCTTGGGGAGTTAAATAAGTAATTGTTTTTATTTTATCATTAATCGAGCTTAAAATTTGATGATCTAGAAATAAGATGATGCATTTTAAAAATTTTATTATTTATAATCAAACTCTGCAATTTCTCATTCCATTATAGTAATAAATACATTAATATTATTTTCCTGAGAAATGTTATTTGTGAACCATTTGGTCTATGAATTTCATACTATTTAAGCTTATAATATGATTCCATTTTTCAAACATTTTGTCTTAATATTGCCTGATACCACTTCAAAAAATGTCATTTTTAATTTCACTTTCATCTAATTATTTTATAAAATTTTAATAAGCAGGCATGAAAATAATTATATCCTGTATTTGAACTTAATATTATAAGGAATCGGTTAATTATTGAACAGCAATAAACCGAAAAAATGTTAAGCCTTTTTCAGATAAGATTGTGGCAATTTATTAAAATAACCGTACATATATGAGCATATGTAGCTGATTTCAAATATTCGTAGAATTTGAATTCGGTATATCAAATAATTGGCTTGAATGAGACTTCTTAAATTATGGTTTTTGACTTAAAATGGGATCGTATGCATAGAGTCACGATTTTGACATCTGTTTTGTGTGAATTTAAAATTCCATTTTTAATTAACAGTTTTACAAAGGTATCAAATAAATATAGTTAATCAATTTTTTGTGCTTTGTAAATGATACAATAGTCTATTTTTCATTTATACGTGCGCGATTCTCCTTTTAGCAATTGGACAAATGGTTCAAGAGAGGAAAATGTTTAAGAAAATCTTTTGTAGAAAAAAGTCGACAACTTTAAATTTGCTTAATAATAATCTTTGTTATTATGAGTTCATCAAATAGAAGTAAGTAACAATTTAGTTATCCGAGTTATGAATGTAATTTTCTTCTTTGCTTTTGCTTTGAATGGGGGAATAACTGACCATCAGAATCACTAAGTTCTTCGAATATATAATATATGGATTACATCAGTAAATAGTTTGACGCTCAACCTACAATTAGTCTAAATAGAACTTCCCTTTTTGTGAAATAGAACGGAAAATTTAAAATAAATACTATATAAGATCAAAGAAGCAGGTAGTGAGAAGAGATAACTTTATACGAAATTAAATGGAAAAATTGTCAAGATTTGTTTAGATATTCTGAGATCATAATTTCTTTCTGTGTGAATAGCCGCAGATGTTTGGTGGTAAGGTCGTGGCTTCGGGAATGAAGGTTTCAAATTCAAAACCCGATTCCATTGAAGAACAGCCGTGTAAGTGAATCCGGTATTCGTTAAATTCGCCGGTACCGTGGTTCAATGAACTGTTGTTGTGGAAGGAAAGTTTTAAGATGGAATGCCATCTCAGGCTTCGTCATCTGAAAGCGGTTCAAAATTATGAGGTCGGTACAAAAATAACCCTAATACTGGAAAAGGGAACATTAATATAACTAAACACACCCCTTTTTTCTGAACTGTGCATCCTTACTGTATTTACTTTACGTTATGTCTTTATATACTTCCTCTCTGGTTGTGTCAAATCAGCATCTCATTTCCTTGTCCGATGACTGCTTCATTCCTGTTTTACGAATCTTCTCTTAATTGTTCTTCGTGTTCTCTCTCTCTCTCTCTCTCTCTCTCTTATATATATATATATAATATAAACTAATATATGTGACAAAGAAATCGCTTTTATCATATTTTATCAAAAGGCAACGGTGAAATGTAAACAAGTTATTATAAAAACGATTCATACTATTTCGTTGAAGGTTTGTACAGCTGAACTTAATCAAACGCTTCACCAATTAATGATGCTGTAAAATATTATTAGAAGTTATCTATATAAGGCTCACCGAAATCGCCGTTCAATCAGGGGAAAGAAGATGTAAAATAAATCAAGAAACAAGATTTAAAAAATTAATTGGGCACAAAATTAGACTTTACCATTCCCGAATTGATAATGGTTATGAACTTAACTCATGAAAATTGATGACTATATCTTACAAAACTAGTATTTCAGAGAAATGGGTTTTGTATCAATTTAAAACTCAAACAATTAAATTTATAATTATATCAATAACATTTCTGCACCTTTTTTATTTGTAATAAATGTTTCTTATGTGAAAAACAACTCAAATTAAATTTTTAATGTTGTGAATTTCAAATTCAGACATTAAAACATTCAACTGCCTGCGTTTGCCAATTTTGAAATTAAAATTTAAAAAACTGTTTCCTTTGGACTATAATGCAAGTTTTAATTAGCACGCGTTACAATTTGTTTCGATTTATTCAATAAAATTCAATTTCAATAAAAACTCTTTTCTTTCTCAAATAGCAGATAGTTTTTTTTAACAAAACATACATTCTGCAATAATATTTAATAGTCTCCAAAAGTCAGTCCTCATCCACAAACTTGATCGCCAAAGGAGGTTAGCTCTAAATAAGAAAATATTGTGAAGTTTCAAACAATTACTTTCAAAGTAAAGGAGGATGAAATTCATAGATTATTTCAAAGCTGATGGTCTTATTAATTACTCTCATTATTGAGGGTTCCTTTTATAACAACAATTTTATGGATTTTGTTTTTAGCAAGATATTTAAGACGAAATATTTGTAAGCTACAGCAGAAAGTTATAAGGAAGGAGAATGGGCTTGTATGGAAAAAAAGATGCTTAAAAATTAACAAAAGAATATTCCTTTCAGACATTTAATTTATCAGCTAATGGTGAAACTTAAATAAATTTCCAATATTTAAATATTCATGGTAATTTCGGAGTTACGGAATTTTCTAACTTATATCCGATTATATCAAAAACTGAATATGTGAAAATATACATGCCTATATAGGTGTCACTATAAGTTGAAGGAAGTTGATACTTTTAAAGTATTTATCGCAATATTAATTGTTAAAATTGTATTTACAATATTTCGCAATGTGAATGAAATCTAAAGTCAGATGTCCTGCCTGTCTTTGAAAGGTAAAGGATAAAAAAAACTAGGATTTATGGATTTATTACATAATTAAGTAGTCACAAATTATGGGTTTTATGAAGAAACATTTCTTACAAAAGTATCAATGCCATATTTAAAAGAATTAAAACTTTTGTACTTATTTTTTGTTTTTATATAAAGCTGTAGAATTAAAGCACATGGACCAAATTTTTCTGTTCCATTGTTCAATGAGTTTTCTTTAGGTGATGGAGTTTTTGGCAAAATTATGTAAAAAAAATTTTTCAGTGAGATCCGGAAGTTTCTATTTATTATATAAATTTAAGCACGTGCCGTCTGTTCAATATACTTTATCATTATCATAGCTTTGAAGTCAGAGTACAAGCGTTTTTGCTTTCACTTTGTTTTATTTATTTTAAGTTATGAAATAGATTTATAAGCTTGATTTTTCTCCATAACCTACTGTTTTAAACATTCAACACTTGCTCACTGCATTAGGATTGCAATAAAGCAAGTGTTTTGCTTCGTCTAATTTTGTGAAGAAAAATATAAGGTAGCAAACAATTGAAATTTAATTTTAAAGAATGAATCTAAATAGATTCCAAAATATAACGAAATCTTAAAGATTTTTATCAGAATGCTGATAAAGAAAGGCACTTTGAATACTATTATTGGTCGTCTCGAAGAATACTAAAGAAGAACATATATTTAAAAAAATATGTCCAGAAGGTGAAAAGTTTATAAATAACTCTATCGAGTGAAATAAAATTTTGATTTCTAACGTTAACCATCATCACATGGCTAGGGAACAAGCAGCTTGCCCCCTGAAGCCAAATATACTTGGAAGGATCCCAAAATATATTGAATTTTGAAATAAGGTTAACTACAGCAGAACAGAATTGACAGGGTGTTCTACCTGAAGGCTAACATATTTTTTTACATTCTTTTCTTAATAAAAGGGATCCTAAAAATGGTTTTAAAAAATTATAATTTCTCTGAAAAGGTCAAAGAGCAGTTAGGAAGAATGAATTCTTTTAGTTTCCCTTTCTATACATATCATTTCTCTTTCTTACTTTTTAGATTTAATCTAGGCTTCATATTTCAATAAAGTTGCATTCAAAACAGTGCTCCGGTGATTTGATACGTAAAAGTATTCAAAACAAATGTTGTGAATATTGTTAACGATATAGACTTTTAACTTTCTCACTTTCATTAGTAAAAAGTATCGCAAAATTAAATTTTCTACAATTTAGCCTTCAAATTTTAATTATTACAAATAGTAAAATGTTTATTACAATATTAAATGTTTATTTGTATCTATATTTATGATGGTAAATTTAATTCATATATGAATTTAAGACTATACCTTCTAGGTTTAAATTATAATTTATTTTAACAGGGCATCTACGATATTTATTAAGCATATCCATTCCTATAATTTAATTGAACTTTGAAATGGAAATTCAAGTTAAACGTCACCAATTCAGAGGTCATGGAAGATTTTTGTTTGTCCAAATAGAATATAAACAAGCGAATTAATAATATGATGAATTTAGAAATTATTCAATAAAATTGCATCGTCAAGAAATTTATAAGACTACAAAAATAAATTTTAATAACTGCAGTGCAAGGTTTTGCATAGATAATTCAAATAATTTGCGAATTAAGTCGTGAAGTCAAAAGGTTAAAAAAAGATGTTATTTTTCTGAAAGAAGTAACTTCAACCAGAATTGAAACATCTTAACGAACAATTATATTTAAAATTCAGTCTTTTAGTAGCTTCAACAGTGTTCTTCATTCAGGATAAAATATTCATGCCAAATGGTGTCTTTTTCTTTTTTCTCCTTTTTTTTAAAACTAGAATTCGACATGTTTTTTACAACTAGCTTTCATAGATGAAAAGTGGTCAGTCGTTAGCCTCTTAGCTACCTGGTCTAGCTACACCTGGATCAGGGTGTGAGATATCTTAAAAGAGTAAGCTTTATAGAGATAAAATTTTCAATTTTCAATTTTTTCTCCTTGAAAAATTGTGAACATTTTTTTTAATAAGTAGAGATGGCTTTTGCTTGCCAACCCCAAGGTATGTTATCCAGTACTATACGCGAAGTTCATCAGATTTATTTAGCAAGTTTTTAAACTCCACTGACCATTAGTTCAATGATAAAAACATAATATTTCCGTGATGACAACATAATTTTACCGATCTGTCTTCTTCCGATTCAAAACTCAAAGCTCCATAATGATAACAATCTTTGCTCTTATCACAAATTCTAAATATTGATATAGTTTTTCACGTTTTCGTGCCACAATCAGCTTTTATTTTAAAATCCTTTTTAAGATTCTAGCTTGGTTTTTCTTTGCATTTTTTGTCTTGATCTGATATTGCTACACGCTCGATTACTGTTATTTAAAAATGCAAGGATAATAAGTATATTGCTTAGATATTCAGACGATTGTTATCCTAGAGGCGGAAAATTTCCGTTAGTGTAAAAAGGTAATCTAGAAAGGTATTCTTTAGTGTTGCTACAAAAGGTGTACCTAAAAGTATTAATAAAATATTTTTTAAAAAATCATTTGGTGTTCAAAATGCATTACTTTTTTCTTTTTTTCATCATTTTACTGTCGAATTTAATATAAATATTTATTACGATGTAATAATAATTTTAATTAAATATATTAAAATATACTGCCAAAATAAACTTAAAATGTCATATATCCGGTGACTCACAATCTACCAATCACAAAACGAATAAGACGCAATTGTTTACATAATTTTTCGTCCATAAAAATTTCATATTTTGGTGAGAAACGCACTCCACAGTTCTTTGATTTCATGATGCTGACTTTCAACAATACTGTTATCAAAAGATTTACAATTTGATATAAAATATTCAGAAATATTATTTCTATTATAATTTTGTTACAATATGAGTTATTCAGAATACCGAGTAACAGTGCGAAAGTATATATGATCTTGTGCAAATACAGGTTTACGAAGAAGTTAGAATGGCCGGACTGTTATGGCAACATCTAGTTCAATTTAAGAATGAATGATGTCTTTTCTTCTTTGAAATCAATAGAACAATCCATCTACTTTAAAACTCCATTATACTAACATCAACATTTTCTAGAAAATATGTGTTGAGAAACAAATATTCTAGGCTAAAGCTTTGGACTAATGTATATTCTTTTTATTTTTCTAATATTTTCTGCTTCTTTTTTATTTTGGAAAATGCATTTTTTCTTATATAAATTTAAATTCTTAGAAATTCTGCTGTTTTAGAGTTGATAGCAACACTTAAATCTGGTAAAAAATAATAAATTTTGCATTCTTTTACCATGATAGTTGGAATGAATAAAAACACTAACCATTGAACCCTATATTAGTCTTAATTTTATAATTTCTTTTAAATTTAAAAAAAAAATATTTTTAAATACAAGATTGCTTTAAATTTCTTTTCCAAAATATTAGATATAAATAAGATATAAAATTTATTGTGTCTAATTTTAAAATAGATAATATTTATTATCTTTAAATGTCAAAAATATATCTTGTGAGATGGATAAAGAAAGTGCATGCATAACATTGACTATTATCAAGTTGGGTAAGACATTCATACATGAATCGTTTTATGCGCAATTAAGATGTTTTTATAAATATAAAATATAATAATTTCACTTTCGCAATGCTAAAAAGAAATAATATGAATTACATAGTATTTGAAAAAGAGATAAATTGGGAACACTGTCTTTTCAATTTATACTTTTCCAATATCTGATTATTTATGTTTATGCAGTAGATACTGTCAAGTTTTATCTGATAAGAGATGGCTGATGAGTGAAACTTTTTATTAAAATTATTAAGCCACATAAATTGAATAAAGTTCATTTAAGAAAAATTCTTCTGCTTGAGTTTTAAGACAGATTCAAATTTTATGAATGTTCAAATATGATCCGATTCAAATATAAATATGCCCGATTCAAGTATTCTGATGATGATAAGATGTGTGTCAAAAGTGACGTTATACCTGTAAAAAGTTCTTGAAAAATAGAATTTAAGTAGCTGTCAAAGGATTAGTCATTCAAAAACAATTTTCTATATGTTCAAGAAGCTAAAGACAACAAAAGGAAATAAAAAAAGTCGGTTTCGAAAAAATTAAGAAGCAGGCATAAAAAGAAAAAGTGGAGAAAAACTCAAACAGAAGAACTTGAATATAATTAGAAAATAATAAAATTTACCAAAAATAGACAGTTCAAGTATAGGCAGTACCGATTCAAGTATAATTTCTTTAGTTCTGGATGATCCAATTCAGAAGACAGACATTAAATTAGAGCAGGTAAATTATAAAGCATGAGCGGGAGGCTTGGTAATATAGATATAAATGGAAATATGCTCTTGGAATCGTCTCTTGGGAAAAGAAAGCTCTTAAATGCAAATAATATTGTAAATCGATGGTTGATAGAAAAAATGTCATAAGACTAACAACTTTTATTTAATTTCTTCCCTTCCATTGCTGTCATTCTTGAGTGCCAACGTTTCAAGATGCATCAACTACTGCACTTTATGTCTCAGCAGTTGAATTGCTCATATTTTACTGTGATTAATACTTTTCAAGAAAAGTCATTACTTAAAGTTTCTACCAATAGTTTCAAAATATTTCATAAACTGTTCAGAGAAGAAATAGTTCCAATGATTCATAATGGGTCAAGTACATTTCGTGGATCTAACTGGAATCTAATAAAAGATTACATAAATAATAGGTAAATGAAAAAAAATTCAAAACAATAGTTTTTATTTGATATTTATTTATTTAAGTTTCAGTATTTTAAATTATAAAAAAATAATGAATATATGTTAAACAATATTGAGTTCTGTGCATTCTCCATATTTATATCATATATTGAAAGTGAATATAAAACCCAGAGTGCCGTTAATGGATATGCATGTAGAGATTTATGAAATAACTTAAAAATCTTTTTACATTCATATGTGAATGCTAACAATAATAAGTTAGCAAATTAATATGATTAGTTATACATATTAATATTATTTCGTAAAAGTAAATATGAATATTATTATAATATGAATACATATATTTAATATTTAACAAGAAAGCTGTGATTTCATTCAGATATTTTCCTCCAAAAGAAAATTTAATTGCAGAAAAAAAGTGGAAACTTTCAGAAGAAATAAGAGTTATTATATTAAGTATAAAATAAAGGATCTCTCAAAACACAAAATTATTAGATTTAAAACAATTAAGCGGAAAAGCCGACTCCTTTGTGTGTGTGTGTGTGTGTGTGTGTGTGTGTGTGTGTGTGTGTTTTTCATATTGCGGAATCTCTTCATATTTGCTTTCCAAATCAAATTTTGTTTAAGATCGCCTTGTCTTATTTGAAACTAATTTGATTTACTTGAGTTTCAGAAATAATTAACTAGATTTGCTTTAGTACGAAATAAGATCATATTCAGGTAGAATATTTTCTCCTCTTGTTGTCGTATTGTTTTTAGTGTTTTCAAAATTACTTTTGGGAAAAATGAAATTCGATTTTAAGAAACATTATGAAACTTCATGCGAAAGATATTTTTATCTGTAAATGGCAAAGATATTTTTGCTCTATTTTTCTTACTTATTTGAATATCTTTCAAACAGTTTAACAATGAGAAAATTTATCCAGTATAATAAGAGATTTATATCTTTGCTTTCATGAAAATATTTTTGTTCTTGGTGATTAAATTAAATATGATTTTTTCTCATTTAAATATATCTATATTTCGAGTTTGCTAATACAATAATTTCATTGTTTGAGATTGGGAGATGAAATATCGCTTTGCATTTTTGTTTCATTGTTCATACATTACGTAATTAGGAATATGAGAAAAATATTTTGCTTTGTTACATAGTGAAGAAGAATTAATGTTTTTTGGGCGCTTTCATTTTTGGTGGATTGGAAAAAATATTTGATATAAGTCTATAATTTTGATTACCAAATACCTTGCATACTTTCATTTATATAAATTGTGATTTTGATTAAAAGATTTCACTTACGCTTAAATTTACAGACAGATGACTAGGCAACTTTTGATGCACGTATACAATTTGGGTGATAAAACTGTGCGTCAAATTTTTATTCTTTTTATTATGTTCAGATGAATTTCTATTATGTTTATATACGACTTACTATTCTTTTGATGCACTTCTACTATTGATACTATTCTTCTGATGGCATTTTGCCTAAATTTTGATTGAAATGTACAATTTTCCTATAAAGACCCTATATCGAATTTCAGTCATCAAGATAAAAGCATTTTTGAATTACCGTATTCACAGTCATTCTGTCATAGTTTCAAAAATATATTTTGGGGCTCAAGTTGGCTATAAAATATGTAGATTCCCTTCAATACTCATCTCGAGTTCTTTGATAGTTACAGTTTCTTTCTATTTACTGTATACGAGAAAGTAAAAATCATACTCGAAAAAGAATAGTAATAAATCAAGTAAAAAAACATTCAAAACTGGAATTCATTTTAACAGTGTTATTCATAACTTTTATACTTGCTGAAAGTAGATTTGTATTTCTTGTCTATCTTAGGTATTGCCATTTCCTTCAGATATATCCATGTGAGACATCACACTACCATTTCACTGTATTCAAAACGATTTTTTTTCGAGACTACAGTCAACGCAGTGTAATGTGATCCCACCTTTTTCTTTTCTAATCCCAAGAGGAGTTCAATTCCCTAAAAGAAAATATACGCCTACGTAAAAATGTGTTCTCTGAAGTAAAATACAGAAATGTCTGAAGTGACTCATTCTTCTTCAATGGAATCAAGAATTAATATATTCCTATTAAATGAAAATTCCTGAAAATTTTCTGTTAGGAATTTAAATTGGAATCTATTTTTACATCATAATAGCAAGTGAAACTGAAAACAGTTGATAACTTAGCTCTTAAGTATAATAATTCAGCTTATTTCCAAAGCATAAAGCCTTCCAAGAACTGCAAAAGTTTGCTTGAGATAACATTACAATCATATGCTCTGCTAGGCGAAAATATTGACCCAGACGTGTTAAAATTGTTTTAGTGATTCCTAGAGGGGGAAGAAAGACTTCAAAGAACATCTCGTGTTTTTTCCCTTCTTCTTTTAGATTTTTCAGCATTAGGAAAAACTATTTTAAATTCTATGTTGACATTTCAATAAAAATTCTCTGAATAACTGTTTCAAACTAAAGTTGTAAGGAAATGGGAATTTCCTAGCTTTTTTTTTTCGAAGTTCAGATTTGCGCTATGATAATTTGAATGCTAAAATAAAATCGAAAAAAAAAATATTTTCTCTGAGAAGTTTCAAGTAAAAAGGCTTTTAAATATACTAAAGTAGACAGTCTTCAAAAATAATTCATGCTCCAAAGCTCAGACTTTAATTATTTTCAAATTCTTTTTTTAAAGTAATTAGATATGTAACTTAATAATAAATATAGAGAAATAATGATATTTTAAAAATTTTGATATGAAATTCAATAATATAGGAATCAGATATTAACTAAAGCATTTCGGTTAAATAAAAATTCTAAGTGGCAAAAAGCATGCGATATTAAAACAAGTGACGTTTCTTGTATATGTTGATATATTTATTTTCAAATTAATGCCGATTTCTGAACTTCTACACGGAAATGTATTTTTTGTACATTGGTCCTCAATAAATTATTCCAGTTTGTTAAATAAGGTTTCAATCAACTGAAAGGGAATTATTTCTAAATGCTTTAGAGAAAAGTAGTTTTCTAGTTACATTCTTAAAAAGGAAAATTCATGTTGAGGAAGAAAAAATTGTAAGACTTTTCAGTTATTAGTCAAATAATTTGGGTAAAATATATAATTTGATTACAACAATTTGTTATAAATATATTCTTTTTCTGTAAGCAGAAAACACCATGACTTATAATGTGGAAAAAAATACAAAACGATTTGATTAAATTATGGGAATTCAGAAAAAAAGAAATTCTCCAGTTTCTCCAAATGAGATTTTAAGAAACTTCAGTTAAATTATATATAATTAAAAATAGATTTAATAAATTAACGAAGAATGTGTAAAAGTAAGGTGATAAATTTTCGTTCAATTGAAAAATATACAAAAGGATTCAATAGTACTGAAACAGAAGAATTTCAATTTAAAATGAGAAAAATAATCATCTTTCTAAAAAATTTCAATTTTTATTTTCTATTATTCGTTTGATTTATTGATTAAAAAATATTAAAATGTATAATAAATCTATTCTAACAATTATATATTATAAATCAATTATAATTATGAGGCAAAAATTGTGATTATACAAGATACATTTAACAAGGAATTTAATGACCAATAATTTAAAAACAATTTATTTAATTTTCAACTTTAAGTCATAAACTCTTCAAAATAATTTTCTGAATACGGAAGAGTTCATTAAAATAACTATAAGCGGATAAAATATACTATCATTAGGGAAAGTATTTCGAGACGAAAAAAAAAAGTTGAATTTCTTATGTCTCACTTTTACAAATCCTTTAACTTACAAAATATTTTTATCAATAATCGGAGATCTTCATCTCGTAATCAATAATGAATGTCTAGACTATATAAAAATTAAGTAATAAAATAAGTGCTTGAAGTATTTATTACCTTCTTGAAAGTATGTTGCGCTCATTAAGTATCAACTGCAAAAAAGGAATTTCAGTTTAAAGTTTTAAAAAAATTAAATGCTGCGTTTCTTTTAATTTTAAACATATATTTTAATTATGCGTATGAATTTAGTTTTAATCTTTTTCCTTCTTTCCTTTTAATTCTTGATTTTTTAAAATTATATATGGGTTTCTGCTGGAAAAAAGGAAAAGAAGCATTTATTTTGTATTCTTCTTATTTTTTTGTTCATTTTATAAAATAAAATGAAAAAAAAAATAATGCAAACTTCTCAGACATTTCTTCAAAGTCTGGAGCATTTCCAGACAATTTTTTCATCCACTTTATGGAATTTGCTGAATTATCTTAGTAAGCCTTGGCTTACTGAATGAACTGCCGTACCAACAGATCCTGTACATGTTAAATCCGTTGAAGTCGGAAAATTGTCGGAATAGCTAAAACGAAAATTGATAAGGGAGGTGTCAACTCAGACATCTCGTTCTCTGACCACGGTTCAAAATTACAAATTCCATCCCAAAATATTCCTGATGCTGCTGCTAAACTGAATGTAAATATGACTAAACTAAACCCATTAATTTTATAAAACATTATTAATCTTGAAATTTACTAATAACATTTAATGAACGGCGGAAATAATAGTCAACAAATTTTCACTACAATGGGAAAGATACAGATTAGGATATTTTTTTTTTCTCATTGACAGGTTTTTTGAGAATTGAAAATTAATAGGGAAACAATAAGAATTATACTTTAAAGCATCTTGCGGTTATTAATCTGTATACAGTATATAATACTTCATTGCTCTTTGCCAATTTTGGCGACCGGATTTTATGTGAACTGATTATTTGGAAAGTGCTAGTCAAAGTTTAATTCTTGAGACATAGGGGAGTTTCTTGAAGGCTCAATCTCTGATCTCGCTAGCTAATCGATATAAATGTGGATATCTACTTTGAGTTTCAGTTTTAGAAACTGTTGCATGATGTATGGTAAAAGGAGTTATATACACCACAGTTAAAGTACAAGCTCTATTATGATCCAGTTTTGAATTATATAACTATTCATCTCTAATTTTTTGAATATGCGTTATTTTTGTTGCAAATTCAATTCATTTAATAATCCCTGTCATCATTTTCATTATCTTTTTCCAAGAGAAAGATGGAACAAGATGTAGAAGTATGTGTAAAAAAAACCAAGTATTAGTAATAAAAACCAAGTTAATAGGAAAAAATAGAATCAGAATTATACCTAATAAAATAAGAATCCGGCCTGAAAACTTTCTCAAGGGTCACCTTCAGACAGGGATTCAAAATAAGGGATTCTTTTCCATGAGGAATCCAGACTTTTGTCGAACAGTATTGACCCCTCGTGACCCGAAAATCCCCTGAAATTAGGCCGAAAATCCCCTAATAGATGCATCATTTTTACAGAAAAGAAACAAAATAATAAATTAAAAGAGTACCACCACTAATAAGCAAAAATACAATAACATAAAATAATCATATGCATTTGCGATCTCTAAATACAATGGTGATTTTTCTGTTTTTACTTTTTTTTAGTTTTGTTCCGAAAAAATTTTTAGTTTCGATTCTGAAATAATTTAGTTTAGTTTCCGAAATAATTTAATTTTAGATTGTTTCAATAATAGGTTTTAATTTCATAATGCTTATATTTTTGGTTTATATATATACATATATAATATTCTGATTTTCCTGAAGTTCCTGCTTTTTAGTCTAATATTGATCTTTTGTAATCTAATATTGATAATACAAACTCATATTAAGGCTTAAAACAGAGCGAGTAATTCGTGAATTTGGAGGGAACTATTTATAATAAGTTTGTGTCATGAAATGTAGAAGAAAGGAGAACATATCTATTGATACCTTTCATCATCAAATGCATTCCACCATAATATTAAATAGCTTGTAGCCTACATATCCTACGGCATATGATGCAGCTTGGTAGGTGCCGCGTTTACAGAAGTATACTTAATATATTGTCAAAAACCTTAAAAAGTTGAAAATAGTATCGCATATATCAATTTTTATAGTTATCCAAGCGGAAAAAAATTTCAATAAATTAGATTAAGACGAAGTGGTGGTCATACTATGAGAATAATATTCATAATGTCTCTTGTATAGGTTTGATGTACATTGAAAAATCAAAGAGAGAACTGTAATGTTGAAACTTAAATTCTGTATGGACAAAAATAAAATTTATATGCAAAATTCAGGTTTACATATAATTTAAGTAATGTATTAAATGTAAATGTAGATCCACCTTCACGAAAGATTTTAAACATACATTTGTCTCAAAAATCGAATCAAATTCCTTTGCAGAAGGGTAGAAAAATTTTTTACTGAAGGAACAAAATTTTTTTCCACCCTATACATTTAAATTAAATTTCTATAAATTTAATTTAAATGAATGCAAATTTTAATCATTAAAAATTGTGTAAAAAGCTTTTTTCTTTAAAATCATTTAAGTATTAAGAAAACTGCACAGTTTATCAATCCAAAGCTATAAAATAATTAGCATCTACGAAATATTATTTAGCAAAATGCGTCGATTGCATAAATTGTTAAAAATACACAATGTCGTTAAAAATAAAATATGTCTCCAAATATTCATAAAAAATAATACCTTTTTTTTAAATTTGATAAATTATTTGTTGATGAACTGCTAAAAAGAAATTCAACAACGTCTATAATTGGAACCTTTCTTTCTATAAAAAAAGAATGTCATTCTGTCATTTTTCCATAAATTGCCTTCGTTGCTGGAATGTCGCAGCAAACTATGCCTTTTGTCAACAAAGTTCTATTATTTTTCTGAAGTAAGGAAAAAACACTTTTTTTGCCTTCGAGCTATAAGCATTTTGCTTAAGATTTCTAATAATATCTAAGTAAATCCTTATTTTAGGAAATTAATTTCTAACCTCCTATAAAAATGATGTGTTTCTGCTAATAATAAAAGAAAATAAGTCTTTGTGTGCGTATGTAGGATATGTTGTCTCATTTAGAGCTACAACCAAATTTAGCCCAAGTATCCTTGAAATTTTATTACAATTCTAATTAAAAAATTTGGCGAATTTTTGGCGATTCCTTGAGATAACTTTTGAAAATATTACTGCACAAAAACAATTTTCATTTCACATGATTTTTTTAAATGTGTTTTTAATGGTAACAATTTAATTGTCATAAAGCAATTTATTCAAAAGCATTTTTATTCAATTTTGAATAATAAATTCCATTCTAGATATGAGAAATTGATATCCTTTTCATTGTTCTTCACATATTTAATTATATATTTCATTATTTGTTGAAAGGTAAAAATAGTTTCCGTTTAATATATGTGTACTTATGAATAAAAAAAGGAAATTTTCAGTACCGATAAAATTAGAAAATGATTGCAGGATATAGTGAAACTACAATCATGTGAAAGTTAGGAAATAGATTATCAGTGCAATTGCATTTTTAATAGCACTGTGATGTCATGGGATTTGACTCTATTATAACAGTTTATTTACAAAGAGGAGAACGGAAGAAAGGAGAGACTGTTAAAATAACACGATAACTTTAATAATTTTATGTTTAAGAACAATTAATCTAAGGCTTTTAAATTCGTAAATAATTTAAATTATCTAAATATTTTGAAAACATTAAAAAACACGTTGATAGCGAGAAACACACCTTTTTTATTTCAGAACAGACTAATCATGCTAGCCTTAAAAGCAATATATATATATATGTGTGTGTGTGTGTGTGTGTGTGTGTGTGTGTGTGTGTGTGTGTGTGTGTGTGTGTGTGTGTGTGTGTGTGTGTGTGTGTGTGTGTGTGTGTGTGTGTGTGTGTGTGTGTGTGTGTGTGTGTGTGTGTGTGTGTGTGTGTGTGTGTGTGTGTGTGTGTGTGTGTGTGTGTGTGTGTGTGTGTGTGTGTGTGTGTGTGTGTGTGTGTGTGTGTGTGTGTGTGTGTGTGTGTGTGTGTGTGTGTGTGTGTGTGTGTGTGTGTGTGTGTGTGTGTGTGTGTGTGTGTGTGTGTGTGTGTGTGTGTGTGTGTGTGTGTGTGTGTGTGTGTGTGTGTGTGTGTGTGTGTGTGTGTGTGTGTGTGTGTGTGTGTGTGTGTGTGTGTGTGTGTGTGTGTGTGTGTGTGTGTGTGTGTGTGTGTGTGTGTGTGCTTTTAATTTCAATTTAATTAATTTCCAAGATTTTATCTTAATTTAGCCCATAGTAACTTCATTCTTAAAATATTCTCTTATTTCGTGATCCAATTCCACTTTCTCTACTTAATTAATTCAAGAGAAGCTTTATAAAATTGCTGACTCGACTAAACGCCGTTACTTTCACACGCTCGGTGTGAAGGGTAAAAAATGTCCAGTAAGCACATTCTTTCTTAAAAGATCCCTGTGTTTCCCTTACATGTGATTGACATGCGTCAGAAATCCCTATCAGAATTTTATTAATATATTAGCACTGTGGAGAAATATTTTCCCTATCAAAATCTAAGGTCATATAAGGCGAAGGATAATTCATTTCGCCTTTCAACCCCTCTTCGGCTTTTGTACTGCGCTGTGGCGGACGTCTTGTCCGCGTTTCTGCTTGTAAATAATTATGCTTTCCCGATGGATATTAAAAAGAATTTTAAAAGTATCTTCAATGTCTTGAAACTGCATTCTGCTTCACATAAAATAATGTTATATATAATATTCCAGATCAATTTTTATCAATAATTTTGTTGCACAATCCTATACAGATCCAATATTTACAGGGCGGAAGAGACAATGCATGCATTCTTCCAACATTTTGGACCGCATGTATTGATTTGAGTGCAATAATTATTTTTTAGGTAAACGATTAAACTCGTGACAATTCCTGTACGAGAGAATAATAATTTATAATCTTCAGTAAAATAAAAGTCGATATGATTGGTAATTGTTAAAACACAATGTCCCACAACAATAAATAAATATCAGCTATTAATTAAAACAATTTTAAAATCAATGTTAAAAAAATTTTTGAAATAAATGTCAATGATTTGTGTAAGTAATTTACCTGTGAATGCGTATGAATTAAATTTTACTTTTCAAATTCATCAATTATAATGATGAACTAAACTTTCTTCAAAAAAGTAAGCTTTTATAGAATTTAATTATTATAAAGTTCCTTACTTTCAAAAAATGTTCTTGGACACAACATCAATTTAAAAAAGCAAAAATTAAAATCACAGTGGATTTAAAAGCTATAAACTCCAATATTTTTTCATAATATTTACTTTTCGTTGTCAAATGATGTATTATGCAAGTCTCTATACACACGCTTCCTAATTAATTTATAGGAGTTAAGAATAAATTAAAAAGGAAAGAAAATGGAAGGCAATTAATTTCAATATTTAAATATTTCTAGTCAATCGATAGTTACAGTATCTGTCCGTTTCAGTTTTTAACCAATGAACAGCTTACGAAAACTAAAGAAATCATTGAATATCACGTGACTAGAATAATGCTCATCTTTATTCTATAAAGAGAATTATTCAAGATTTATTCATTTTATGTCAAATTCTTTTCTCTTTCTTTTATTTTACGTTATAATGAATAATTTTTTAATATATTCCGTTTCTCCTTAACAAAATTATATGACGTGCAAAATAGATATTGGTTGACTTAACTTCATATTTTTTAAAAGAATTTTTAAGTATTAAGATATTGAAATTTCAAAATTCATCAAATGTATTGGAATGAGTTTCTTTGAAAAAAGAGTATTTCCGCTCACAATAAGTATTTCCATCACCTATTTAAATTTGCATGTATTCAGTTATTCCTAGTTAAAAAGAAATAAATCAATGCTTTATTTTGATGCAGTATTTTAAATACTTTCGGTTAAATATGTTTACAATATTATTCTGATCTCTAGAATTAGAGAAAGATATTATACAAATTTATATTATACCAAACTTTTTCTATGGTGAAAATTCAGTTGTTATTTTCACTTTGTGTCCTTATTAAAATATACTAATATGGAGCACTAGCCGCCTTTGGCGACCAGCCGGTTCGCCAATCTTAATGCTCGTTAAAATTTTAATAATTAAATATTTTATGCAATTTCTACTTTAATAGCTTCTTCATCAAAATATTTTAAAACTTCAAATTTTGATATTCATATAATTCACTCATAATATTATAAAGGCCTTCAGTCATAACGTAATATGTATCTCTCTCATTTTCTGTTAGCACTCGTAGAATTTATGCTTTAAATTAAAGTGGAAAGAATTTATCTTCAATTAATATAATAATATTTTTTACTGAAACAAAGCATTTTTTTATAATCTGATTACTGAAAATAGAGTCACTCAGCGTTTAAACTTTATGGGCACTAAAGAATATCTTTTTAAATTTATGTAATATCTCAATAGTTGGTCAACAAAATTTTCTTAGATTCATTATGAGCAGATCGATTCATTAACAATGTTTAAATTCAAATGCATCAAACACTAAGAAAATAAAACGAATCGTTTAAAATAAACGGTTGAAAACGGTAGAATTTATGCTTTAAATTAAAGTGGAAGGAATTTATCTTCAATTAATATAATAATATTTTTTACTGAAACAAAGCATTTTTTTATAATCTGATTACTGAAAATAGAGTCACTCAGCGTTTAAACTTTATGGGCACTAAAGAATATCTTTTTTAATTTATGTAATATCTCAATAGTTGGTCAACAAAATTTTCTTAGATTCATTATGAGCAGATCGATTCATTAACAATGTTTAAATTTAAATGCATCAAACACTAAGAAAATAAAACGAATCGTTTAAAATAAACGGTTGAAAACAGGTTTTAAAAAAATTGCTTTAAAAACGACGTACTTAAAACTATAAGCATATACAAAAATATATAACTAACATAAATACAATTTACTTACAAAAGCATGCAACTAACCCAAAAATAATTTAAATCATCCATTGATAACGTTGTCATGGCAACAATCAGAACAGAATGCGCATGCGTGAATTTTCTTCGCCGGTTACGTAACGCAAATACGTGATTTTTTTCTACGCCAGTTGGGGTAACGCTATGCGGATTAGAAATTTTTAATTTCCTTTATTCTGTTTTATTTTAATTCAAAAGTACTTCAGAATGAATCTGAAAGATTGATTCATTAACAATGTTTAATTTTAAATGCATCAAACATTAAGAAAATAAACAGAACCGATTGAAATAATCCGCCGAAAAATTTTAACCCTAGCCTCATTACTGTTGGGAGAGAAAAAAACTGAAGCCTTTCTCGTTTGGCGCTGGAGATAATGGAAGATTTTTTTGGCGGAAAAGTTGGCGGTGGGGAAAATGGAAGATTTTTTTGGCGGGAAAGTTAGTTTTTAATTAATAATTAAAATTGTAATTAAAAATTCGAAAAAAGAAACCTCAGGTGCACATTCCCAATCTCCAAGGTATACATATACCAAATTTGGTAGCTGTATGTCAAACGGTCTGGCCTGTAGAGCGCCAACACACACACACACACACACACACACACATTGAGCTTTATTATAAGTATAGATAACTATACATTTTTTCTACTTATGCTTATTTTTTTCTTAATTATACATGACAGATCAATTCAATTTGTGCCCCGATGGTTGTTGTGCCTCATATGTGTTAAATTTTCAAAGAAATTAGCTATAAAAATAAATTGCTTTTTTTGTTCAAAAATCGAAGATTTTTCATTCTATATTTCAATTTTTTATAATGTTAACTCAATTCTTATCTGAAAGTTTAAAACTTTGTAGGAGAGATGGATATTACCAAATATATTTTAATAAATAAAGTCGCATTATTCTTAAGACTGAATATATTAAGTCTTAATCCAGGGTTACTTTGTCAAGTGATTTCAATATTGCAGCAATAACTCATTATATATGCCAATTTACAAAAATTAGGTATTATTTAATTCCTACTATTAGTTCACATTCTCTCTATACATATATAAATCTTATTCAAATTTTCAGTCGTTAATAAAATACTTTTTATTCAATCCACTCAAATTCAAATACATTTTTTTAACTTGTAGTGGATGACACTTGATGTTAATACAATTTATTTTTCAAATATTAATTAATTAATTAAATTTGTCCAGTAATTTCTATTTGGTCGCCAAATGGTCGTCAAGTTTATTGCCTAGCTCTAACATTACTGTCGCGACACCTGATCATAAATAATATAAGAAAATAAATAGGAATTCCATTAAAAAAATGTATATATTACTTGACGCAATTCTTCGTTCATTACGTAATTTCAAATATTAATTTATTAATTAAATTTAATTATTTTTAATACTTTAAATAGAATAAAAATTTTAATAAGTAATATATAAAATTTGTAGTGGTGACACTAGATGTTAAAAAAGTTTATTCAATTAATACTATTAGTTCACATCTCCTTATATATATGTTGTTCCAAAATAAAAAATAAAAAACAAAGAAAAAGAGTTTTTCATTTACATGGAAAAAAAACAGAATTTAATAAAAAAAAATAACTATATATATATATATATATATATATATATATATATATATATATATATATATATATATATATATATATATATATATATATATATATATTTGTTGACCTAAGTAGGAATTGACTTTAAAAAAATTATATAATACTTTTTTTTGTAACATTATTTTTTATAACATTCTTAATTAATTTTTTTCCTCAAAAGAAAACAAAATTCCTCTCAAATATCTGAGCTATGGCAAAATACATGAACTGTTAGATCAACACTCTCCACCTAACACAAGTCACTCAATGCCAGGAAAATAAATTACAAATAGGAATAAAAGTTGGTATCAGGAGAAACTTGGATCGATTCCATTATTTCATTAACAGTGCATATATGCTCTTTGCGTTATGATGTAAACAGTGAAGTGTCAAAGTAAATTGTTTTGGATGTTTTCACAGTCCCATCAAAAGAGAAATAAATATCCAGTAAAAGCAGATAAGGAATCTTTCTTCATTTTATGACTATCTTGTTTCTGAAATGCTATAAATCTCGCTTATTTATTTCAGTTCTTTAGGGTTTCTAAAACGAAAATAAAAGTAATGGAATATTTTACAAGTAAAGAAATAAATATAGTATACTTTAAATATTTTACTTAAGATTAAATTGAATATTAGTAAAAAAAAAAAAAAAAAAATGTCAGTAACGCTATTATGAACAGCTATCACTGTCTTTTGCCTTTGAATAAAAGATATATGTTTAACATTAAGAGACTACTTCAAGAAGCTCCTTTGACATGCGTGTGTTATTTGATATGTTATTGGTACTTACTTATTTTTGCACCCCCCGAATTTACTAGGATTCAAATTAATCCAAGATCACCAAGCTCCATTATCCGTAAGATATCAAGATTTCACTCAGATGACTGAAGGCAGTTTATATTTTTGGCACTTTTCCATGGGGTTTACATATCGCCAATAAGATTGCATTCTCTGGTTTACTTGCAGGTTTTCAGATTACTCCAAGATAATGGATTTGTTTGGAAATTTTCGGATTATACCAGGATTGGTGGCAACTTCGGCTGATGGCAATTTTGGCAATTTTTGAGTTATTGTTGGGAACTGACGGCAATTTTTGAGTTATTGTTGGGAATTATGAAAACAAAAGTCGTCAAAAATTTAAACACTTGGTAATATTTGTAATCTATTAAAACTAAATACAAGGAAAATGTCATTTAACATGGGAGTATATTCTTTTTTAATATAGCTAAATTACTTTTGTTGAAGAAGTTATCTATATAATATTTGCATAATCTTCTACATTTCTGTTTACAAACCTAAATTTTTCGTCTTTTAAATAAGATTCTAAATTATGATAAATTTCCAGGAATAAATTTTAGATAAATTGGTTCAAAATAACCGGTTATATACAAGAACTATGATTTAGGGGTTGTTTCAATATATGGAAACGTATAAAATAGATGGTTATTCTAATACTTTTTCATTCAAATTTCATTTCAGTCGTTAATGCATCTATATAGTAAGTTAAAACCGTAACTATCAATAAAATATTCATTTAACCGTTTGACTAGGATTTTTTTAAAAATCTTTTCTTTGCAATCGCATAGAAGATGAAGATAAAAGCTTCTGTATTAGACAAATCTGTTTGATTTTTTTCAAATGTTTTTAAGGCACTGTGACTGGGATATGATCAAATACGCACTCAGCCCACCAAACAAGAGGCCTTTACTCAAAATTATTTAAACTAATTTAAAAAAGTTAATGGGATGTATATGCCCCGTTCGTAGTCAAAGGGTTAAGTTCACTGTTAGGAACAATGAAACATTATTAATTAAAAATTAAAAATGCTTGCTTATTCTTATATACTTAGTTGTGAATAAATAAATTATAATTAAATAATATTCTCAAGGCGTTTCTTAACCTTATCAAAAAATCTAATGATTGATATTGACCAAACAAGCTTAAATTAAAAAAAATTTCGAAGCAGATGAAAAATAAAATATATGTACTCATTTCTTGAAATATTCCTTTATAATTGAAACATAAATGACACAATACGTTCGATTTGTATATCCATGGTTCTATCAAACGTTATTTTAAATCATTTTTTCAGAATCTGTTTAACACTTAAACAATGTTTATCAAAAAAAATATTAATTAAGAGCTAATTAATTTTCCGAAATATTTTAAGGTATTATTTAAAGTGCATTGTCAAGATATATCGACCTGAACTATCCAAACATAATGCGTTGCTTTAGTATTTTATTCAATGACAAAACGATAAAAATTCGCACATAGTAAGAATTCCCATTTTGTCTTTTTCAATAATGGAAAATGGGACAAATAATTTTTACAATTATCTGTGTCCCAAACAAATACTTGTTTAAAATGTAAATCCAGAAGAATCTGATATATGCATTTTTTTTTTCTTGCCATCACATTTATTTAAGGAAGTATACATCTTAAAATAAAGCAACGTTGAAAGAACTGGTTTGTAATTCATTCCATTTTAGACCTTTTTATTCTTGCCAAAGAATCCTTTTGAAAAGTCAAGAGGCCACTCAGAAGAAATAAAAATCATGCTGTTTCGAAAGCTTTTGGTTTTTGCCGTATACCTTAAAAACTATCCGTAGAATGAAATTGATAAAATTCGGAATTGAGATATTCTTGGATTTGCTTTTTTGACTGACACTAAATTTTTCATTAATTTTTTTTAAATATAAAATATATTTATATATTTTTTTGAAATGCAATAATTTTATATTTTCAATAAAAATGTATTATCAAGTAAATTTTATGTATTTTAAAGTACAAATTTATCACCAAATATGCTTTATATATTGAAATACATCAAAACCGTAAACTTTCATTATTATAAAAGGAAATTTTCAATTTCTTGAACTCATTAACCAGTTACTCAAAATTACAAAATGTAGAATTAATTAGGTTTTTTGTCTAAAGAATTCAAACACGTTTTCGCAATATGGTGTTGCTATTTGAAAAAATTCGGTTTTTAGTAAATCAAAATATGAAAATGTCCTCTTGAATGAAACATATTTCGTATATATTTGAATTATTCAGAATATATTTCTATATAGAGAGTGAGGATTGCAGTAATTCGCTGTACCAAGCTTATCATTATATTAGCTTAATGGGCTGTACCAAGAGTTTTGCTATCAAAGTAACAATTTCAAAAAATGCTATAAACATTCTCCGATATATAATTGAATTTAAATAGAGCTAAATCGAAAAATCCTTTTGATCTTATATTCATAAATAAGATCCTATGTCATTGCATTACAGAATTGAGAAATTCTCCAGACAAGCAGCATTGATAAATTTCAATAAAAGAAGGAAAAGCTTAAAAACTATAATTTGAATATAGTGATCTTGTCTCCTTTAACTGCATATTTTTTATTTATATAAAATGAAAATTGACAAATAATCGTTAAAAATAGATTGTTTTTAATTCAAAATTAATTGCTTAATTCTTTCTTTCAAATATATTTACCTCTTCCTAAATATGATCAATCATTCATTAATTATATATCACTAAGATTCAATATTATATTCTAAATTAATTATAAAAAGTGAAGTATTACAACTGTACTTTACTTCATAGTTAAAGGAACTGTAGGATATATTTGTTTATTTATAATGGTTGCAATTTGTGAATTTTGTTTCACATAATTAATAAATTTCTAGTTTCATTTTTGAAAAAAAATTATTGTTATCGTTTTTTAATATAACATTTGTAGAAATTACCATGCCAAGGACAGAACTTTAGCATCGAACCCGCGATGTTAGAGTCCGTAGCCGCGTAACATAACCACTAGAAAAAAAGTGATCACCCCAGTCCGGAGGCTGTTAACTGACTTATGAATCTACCATCGCAAACTAATTAAAAATTCTATTTTATTTACTTTCTGAAAGCCTTGTTGTAGAAATTTAGAACAGTTATAGATGAAATAATTTATACCTTTATATATTAATCTAATTACATCATCACTTCTTTCGATAGCAAAATTTCCTTTTATTTATGTTATTGGGTTATTTTGATATACTGATAAATTTTTTGAGGTTTAGCTTTAAAGAATTGCTTCTTTTACAAATCAATTTTTAAACCTCTCGAGATTTCATGTTTCCGATTCAATTAGTATATATTTTTGTATTCTTTCAATTATTTGTTCAATTTAATAAACCGACAATAAATTACTTTATGCTTAAAAAGTACATTTATAACTTTTGCATGTTTTTATTCATTGAAGTGTATTTTGTTTGATATGTGTGTATTTGCTGTTCCCAATCTCTTTTACTAATAATTTACATTTTTATCAATTTATACCACATCAAAGCTTTGATCTGATGTCAAATGAAAAGTATATACATTGTAATTTAAATAATTATAATTCGAAAACGATACCATCTTTATGCAAAACTTTTTATCGTGTCAGTATATCCAAGCTAAACTTTCAGTATATGTGCCCAGAGAATTTCATCTTGTGATTCTTATTTTTTTTATTTATTTATTTTTCCTGATTCTTGTTTCCTTTTCTTTTACCTTCCTCAGAAATTGCAAACCGAAAGGTTTCAGGTTCGAGACCTGATTTCAACGAAGAACAGTCGTGTAAGCATGTCTGTTGCACGTTAAATCCGTCGGGGCCAAACCTCCTCTAGCTGGTGTGGTGTTGAAGTTTCCAGGGGGTGCCAGCTCAGGTGTCGTCCTCGTCATCTGACAGCAGTTCAAATTGCAAAGTACATCTCAAAATAACCCTTGTGTTGTTTTTAAAACAGAATGTTAATATAACAAAACAAATCCTCACGAAATCGCATGATGATTCACATTTTTTAAAATTTTATTTCACGTATTCATACTGAATATCTCTTGTTCTTAATTTATCACCAGGTTACATGCAGCTGTAAATTTTAATATATTTTCTTTCATGCATAATCATTCATTAAGCTTCTGAAACATATAATACATTATAATTATTCTTCTTATATTAACATTATTATTCTTTTTTATATTATTTCTCTCTGTGTATGTATAAATTTTTTATCATTTTGCTTCCATCAAAAATTGGTGTAGCTTTTACTATTTTAATTTTGTTTTCTTTCCATCGTCTCATGTCACGATTCTCATTTTTAGAGTAAACTGTGTTTGCCTCTAAATTAATAACAGATGCCAATGTGAATGCCAATAAAAATTCATTAACAGCAGAAATTGATTTCTAATTTTATTCTTTATATGAATTTCTTCACATAATAACCAAATAAATTACGAATTTTTGGACTTTGATTTGCAGAGACAATAAAGTAATATATTTTTTTATATATATTTTGTCTGCAAGACCGAAGTAAGCTAGTCTAAGAGCAATTCACCATTTCTTTTTTAATTTAAAAAACAGAAACTTGCTCCCCTTTAAAATTTTTCTAAAACAACTTTGGTAACTTGGTAAAAGTGGACTGAAAAACTGTATTCAAAAAAATTCTACACATCCAGTACAAAATGTAAATATTTTTATTTCAAAACATAGAAAGCTGAATTTTACCAGGTAAAATTTTCAGAGATAAAATATGCTGACGAAAGAAACCGTTCTTAGAATGCGGTAATATAAAATCCTTCTTTAAAACTCAGCATTCTTTTTTTTTCCATCCTTTTATCTTTCTCAGAACAATTCAAAGATTTTTTCTTTCGTTCAGTTTGGAGCTAAAGAAAAAAATTCTACCGAAATAAGGCAATGACTTTCGTATGCATATGTTTTGGACAAGTATGGAATTTTGAAACATTTTTTAAAAATAAATTTGTTCTTACAAAATAAACAAAATTCTTCAAGGTACAGAAATTTTAAAGTTTGTTTTCGCAAAATTTTGAACTAATTCCAAATTTCGCAAATCAGGGTGCTAATACATATTTTTTTTACCCTTATTACATTCTGAAAGATACTTAACAATATCTGTAATAGATATAAAATAAATTTAATTATATTAATATTTATCATATTATATACAATTTTTACAATCATATATATAATTTGTGTATATATATACATACACCATATTTTGTAATGTATTGTGTGTAAACGCGCATGCTGGCGGGTGTGTTTGCGTGTTTCTGTTATATTTTTACGCCATTTATTATTCAGTATTTTACACCAATAAAAATAAGGGGTTAATATGCTTGAAAGAATATGGAAGTAAAATAATTAATTTTGTGATATTTATTTGAATGTAAAATCTTTTAAAAAATTCATTTTTATCTATTTGAATTAAAAAATATATATATTAAAATATTACTATTAATTATTTTTTAATCCAAATTAGAAAAACGACTTTAATTTTTAAATGTACTTTGATGTATAAATGAATATATCTCATGTGTTCTAAATTTTTACTTGAATTTATAGTTAAAAAATATTGAAAATAAAATACGCTTATATTTCGATCAACGAAACAACAATATACATCTATAGTTAAAGTATTGTAATAAAATGCTGGTAATTATAATATCAATGCCTATCTAACATTAAAATGCAACCCCAATGAAATATTTTAAGTTAAAAGAAATACTCTTTATTTCTTTTATTAAATTCAATTTAATAAAGGAAATAAAGAGTATTTCTTTTAACTTAAAGTAATTCTATAAGAACAGAAGGTAACCTATAGAAGGTAACCTCAATTCAGACTTACCCCATAGGATAATATTGATATTTCAATTTTAACCTCAATTTCAAATTCTATTTTTTTAATATTTGCTTAAGAACTGAAAGAAATTGTGATATGTAACTCAGTTGCTAATTCAGAATATAAAGTAAAAGAGAAATGATAGTAAGAAAAATAAATGAGCACAATTTGAATCCAGTTTTAATGTTCTTATCAAAAACCAAAAAAAGACTAAAGAAACCTTTACTAAATGCATATTAAAAGTATGGCTATTTCAGAAATCCATGAATGTTTTTAAAAATTCACAATTGCTCCATTTTTTTTTCTTGTTAATCCATTGAAACTGCACATCCGATTTATGATTTGACACTTCATCTGAAAGTATTTCATCTTAAAGGAGAAAAACTTGATTCAACTTTCGAACTCCCATCCTGTGAAGTCTCAATTCGTAAAGTTTTGCCAAAGTTAATGACGAAGCATTGGTTTAGAATATTATTTGGGGATATTGTTTGCATTTCTTAAAGAATTTGAAAAAGCAGTTTTATGCCAAATGAAAGTTCCCACTATTAATGATGATTGGCAGACTATGATGATAATAATAGGCAGACTATGTTGATAATGATTGGCAGTCTAAGATATCTGATAGGTTTATTGTGCGTCTCGAAATGAATAGTCTTGCACTGAAGGTATTTTTATTATACAACGGTCGATACACTTAATACTGATAATACTTAATACTGATATAATAAAAAGACATTCTCATTTTCACGGAACATCCAACATTACTCAATAGTTTACTAAATAGTCACCATTTTTCATTTTATCAATTCTTGAATCTCATTAAGCCATTGAACCCTTAAGTTCATTAAGCCATTGCAGCGATTTTTTTCCGTGTTCAAAAGATTAATTACCTTATTTTTATTAACATAATGATAATAATTGATGCAATAATATCAGTCATTTCCATGGATGAATTTACTATAATATCTATTTTAGAAGGAATAAAAATAAATGAAATTTTCTTGGCATAAAATGTTGTAAAATTAATTAGTGAGGTTTGTTTAATAATATTAAAAACAATTAAAAAACGTGAATATATCTAAAAAAGTTATATATTTAAAAAAAATACTAAAACATTTTATATAATGCGAACTCTATTTCACTTTATTCATATTATAACTACGCGTAGGATTTTCAAGCGAAATACGCTTGATATATGCTTCAAATCATCCTAGGGCAGCTAAACGTGCCTTTTGTAGAATCGGATCCGTATTCTTCGAAGATCTCTTCAACAGTGCAACCAAAAGAATGGTAGAGAGATTTTTTTTTGTGATCTCCTAATCCGAAAAGAGTGAAGAAATTTAAAAGCCCTTTGTGTGAGAATAAAATGCAATAAG
The DNA here is from genome assembly GCF_947563725.1 of Argiope bruennichi. Lineage (NCBI taxonomy): Eukaryota > Metazoa > Arthropoda > Arachnida > Araneae > Araneidae > Argiope > Argiope bruennichi. Next base: position 41,948,498 of record NC_079158.1, on the reverse strand, counting down.
TCAAAGAAAAAAAGCACTAAAAGTCCTGAGAAGACTGGTATTTTTTCCAATAGTTTTCTTTGAGTTTTAGTTACATGAATATTTCTTTTTTCTTTATTTTAATGGATCAAGGGGTATTATTAAGTAGATCTAAAGCTCTGCTCAAAAGATTAAAATGGCACATGAAGCCATCTCTTTTCCAAACTTCCAGGCCACACTAATTCGAATATACCTTCACTGGAATCATCAATTAATATATTATGGTGATAAATGTGTTATAAATATGGAGGTGATAACTGTGTTTTGATATATATAATTACTTTATTGTGTTTTGATATTTTTTAATTCTTTTTTTTAACTTTTCACTGAATTACTTTATGGATAAATAATTTGCACTTTTAATTTTATAGATTTTTTTTCACAAAATAATTTTTTTTTTTTTTTTTGCTTTGCATACTTTATTTCAGAATCATAGTAGAAAAATTGAAAAATAATGAGATAATGTAAAAAAATTACAATTGTTATACTGAATTTTGTGCTTCTTTTGGCCATTTTCCTTACGATTTGGCTGCATAGCACAATAATAGAATTTTTGAGATCACACTTTATTAATAAGTATCCATTTTTGGCGATTTCCTGTTTCATAGGGAAGAAGGGTTTATTTGTTTTCAATTAAAATCGTATGTGAGAACAAAATTCATGATTTTTTCAACAATGCATTTTTAAACACCGAATTGTGATACATAAAGCCATATTATTTTAATAACCCTATACGTATTGTATTTAAAATAAACATTTAGAGATCTTGCCACATCTGGATGCTAAGAAAATGGATGTCTTTCAAGTTCTCATTTTCTCATTTCCTTTAAATTCTGATGTAACTTTCTAAAAATTCATGTAAACTCTACAGATTTTAAGTAAATCCCTTTTTTTTCTTAGCTTTCAAAAATGGAGGAAAAGGAATGGAGTGTATTGTTAAAATTTACGCTAGAAAAAATTAATTAAAAATGAAATAGTAATTAAATTAACATCATTATCAACGTCGTTTTTATTTTTAAATTAGCATAAAAATAAATTTTTATCCACTATTGTTTCTGGAACTAATCATAAAAAAATAACACTAATTTAGCTTTAAAATTAAATTTGGAAGCATGTAGCTATGATGCATTCATTCTAACATTTGCAAGTTTATAAACCAAATTTGTTAGCTCTAAGTCAAATATAATGAGCCTAATGAGCGCTAGAAACACATATATATGCATATTCATCCTTACTGTTAGGGTAGATAAATGTTGCTTTTTATGGGAATTAAGTGTGAAGCTTATAGTGGGGGAAGCTTATCCACGTTTTCTGTGGTCGTTATTGCCAAAAAGCCTCCAGATTGCAGTTAACTAGTATTTAATCATGGTGTCAACAAGAGCTTCAATTGAGCTTCAGAGAGATGATACCACTAAACTGCAATTTTCATATGAGATTAACAAACCGATTAGATTACTTTTTCATTATTTGTTTACTAGGAATATCCAAGGAATGTATAAATATTTGGCACATATGTAATATAAATCATTTTTTTTTTCTTCAAAATGTTGATTTTGAATTTCTTTTTATTTTACTTTTTATATTCTACTACCTTTTTTTATTGTAAAATTGATTAATCATTTTTTTTTTGTTCATTAAAACAAAAGCGTTTTCCAATGTTTTTTCATGTTTATAGAGACGTATTTTACAATTCACACTTTTTTCGCTCACTTTCTTGTTATACAGAGATTTGAAATTTTATGCATGTGTATTCACGGTAATAATTTACTCTTTTAATAATTTCATTTGGAAAATAATTATTTATCGATTCTTCCCATTTTTAATTAAATTCTGAATCGATTCAATTAAAGATACCAGGTAGTGAGTTAAAATAATTCTTCTATAGGTTCAAGGTAGATAGTGAAAAAATAAAATTAATGCTTGGTTTTAAAAAAAAAAGTGTATTTAAAAACAGTTTAAAAAAATATTATTTAGAAATTCAAGTTTTCTTAGCATTTTATCATGAAATCGTATTTTTATACTGTAATTTAACGTTTTTGTAAAGACATAAAATGTTCTTAATTAAATGTATTCATGCTTTGATACTCAGAGAAATCATTTTTTATATCCTGTAAGAAGAAAAGAAAAATGCGGAGACGTTTCATCAGTTTGCAATTTTTCTTATACAATAGTTATTTGGAACTGATGGTATTTAAAATTTCTTTTTTTTTTTTCTTTTATTTCTACAGCTACCAATTTCCGGGTAATTTTTCTTCCAATACCTTGTCTGAAAAAGCTCTGGGAAATAGAGTCAAGCACGTCTGTTTCACAAAAATTCATCCCCCCCCCCTATGCGGTTTCTTTCTATATCAACTAGAAGTATGGCTTCTTCAATTAATAAAATTCAATTTAATAATATCATTTAAGATTGGTAAATTTTGCTTAACAAAGCATTTAAAAGACGGTGAATACTTCTTTCAGAATAGTCTTTATATAAACAATTTTTCTCTTCCAAACTTATTTAATTAATCTGATTCCATATGGTTTTTGTCCTCATTCTTCTATTTTTAATTAATATTTTCTTGAAAGGTTGAATATGGTGTGGAAATTATTTTCAATGTATTAACAAATATATAGGTTTTGTTTCGAAAGCATATTACAAATAATTATAATATGTATTACAAGTAATTAAGTATATTACAAATAATTATAATATGTATTACAAGTAATTAAGCATATTACAAATAATTATAATATGTATTACAAGTAATTAAGCATATTACAAATAATTATAATATGTATTACAAGTAATTAAGCATATTACAAATAATTATAATATGTATTACAAGTAATTAAGCATATTACAAATAATTATAATATGTATTACAAGTAATTAAGCATATTACAAATAATTAAAATTAACAATTTAGCTAATAAATTATTTAAAATTTTATTAGCTTAATTGGTAATTTTTAATTTTCTTTGAAATATTATTTTAATGTCAACATATAAGAATATTCCTTTTACGTAATTTTTGAAACATTAAAAAGTAAATATTGTTTTGTGACACACAAGAATTTTATTACTTTTAATTAGAATCCTTTCAATACACTTTAAAGAATGTTACATGAAATTTATATACAATAACGAAGGTTTCTATTTTTAAATTTTACCAAAAATAAATCGAATCATTTTTTTGTATACTGTTGAGTGTTCCTTTAAAATAAATTGTGTAATATCCTCTTTTAAATTAATAAAAAAATTTAGTGTGTTTTTTTTAATCTAAAAATTGATTTTTTGAATATTTTGTTATTGATTAAAATATTTTTAGGTTTATATTTTTTTTTGTCGGATTTGTCAGAAACATATGTTTTAAGTCTCAATTAATAGAGAACACCTATAAGAAACCGAAACTTTTAGAAAAACAAAATTTTCAAATAATTCCCTTCTTGCTGCTATTGTTAATTGATTAAATATATGCTTGAAATATGTTCTTTTTTTTTCTTCAAATGATAGAGATAACATTTCATATCAGTAAAAATTCATTATTAATTTTCTATAATTTATCATCCGCTTAATCATTAAATACCATAAGGTTATTGGATTTATACCGGGTTTTGAATAATTTTCCTTCAGAATTTTTTTTAATTCTTTTTCATATAGTGCTAAAATATTATTTTTTTATAAATTTAAGAACGAAGATATTTATATTATAATAAGGAATTAAAATCCTTTTCAGATACTTTAACACTGGTATTACAGAAATTCTCTTATTGTTATTGTATAAACTAATACTTTGGTTCAAAATAAGGACATTGCTATTACCTATAAAAGATATTTAAAACTTAAGAATTAGGAGTTAACAGACTTAATTTTTCAGACAGCATTTATTTTACAAGTTAATTGAAATTTTATTTACGGTAGAAAGAAGCCTTTATATAAATCGGAACCATAGGATTTGAATAAGTAATTTGGGTTTTTTTATCAATATTTTGGGCTGAAAAAGTTATTAGTAATAAAAAAAATGATTTTATTTACTCTTTTTTGAAATTTTCCATTTAATAATAAAGTATTTTGTCTATATCCTTGTAAATAGGATTTTTATTTTCCAATATGCTTTATGACAGACTTTAAAAAGGTATTTTGATATTCTTTATATAAAGCCTATTCATTTCAAAAACTAAAAGGCAAATTTGAAGTTAATATTGTGCATAGAATTAAAAATATATATATTAATAGATGTGAAAAATAAAACAATCTTTTCATTCTGAATGAAAATAATCTTAAGAATAAACAAAGAAGGTCTCAGTGTTCTGAGTGTCTTCATTAATAAATGCCATTATGGTTTTTTAAAAGTTTCATTAATCCAGCAATGCAAATTTTTTTCATTTTCCAAATAAAAGATATTAAATATACATGGTTCCTCTTCTTAGAATTTGATATTTGCAAGCATATTAATTCATAAGTGAAAGTCATGTTTCAAGATATTTTAAATGTTGCTATAAGGAGAAGTTCAATCAAAAGTACAAAATATATTAAAGAAAATATTAAAAATAATTCAAATTGTTTGGCCTGGAGTATAATTATCAATGCAAAAAAAATATACTGTTACATTAAAAATTATAGTTTTTTCACCATAATATATTTTTCAGAAAAAATAGACATTTTCTTTTTCGAATTTCATTAATAAAAGAAAAATTATTTTTCCTTAAAGAATGCAATAATGCTTTTCTTAGATAAAGTAAAGAAATCAATAATAACACAAAAATATCAAGGACTTCTTATAACATAAAATTCTCTTATTTGATGTTTTCTCATACTTTTCATAAAGCAAAAAGTTTTTAACATTCCATTCACCTTGTGAATGAATATTCGCAAAAAGTAATATTTTTTCACTTCATGGTAAGTCTTATAAGCTCACAGGGAATCCCTAGACATGTTCTTCACCAAAAAACATCCTTTTATCCAACAACGGCTTGAAACATAGCGCTGCCTTTAGAAGAACTACTGAATTTATTCTTCTAGTGCAATGTGATGTATCTCGGCAAAAGAAGAAAAAAATGGTTATAAAAACAAAAATAAGCTTCTTTTCCAAGATAAGACCCATTTTATGAAGATTGTAAACATACACACACACAAATAAAAAATGATTCTGAGTTTTAATATTCCTTATTTCAAACTTCCTCTTTTGCTGTCTAATGAAATGTCTTCTCGAATCAAGAACTGTTCCAGAAAAGTTTCTGTTTCGGCAAAAAAAAAAAAAAAAAAAAGCTAAAGTTCCTGAGATTTTAATACCTAAGTTTAGTTACGCTTCTATAAGCCTGATGTTATGAAGAAATAGTTTCTTTTTATATGCGCTGTACGTATGCGCAAAGAGGCATAAATTATACAGAAAGTTTTTGGCAAGTACTTGAAGAATGTTTGCTGTTTATATGTGAGAGGGCAAAATGTTAATTTTCTTTTTATATAAAAGGGACATAACATTATTGTGATAAAAACATAATCTGTGAAAATAATCTTAAAAATTCTTTCTTGCAATACCGTTTTTACCAGTATATAAACAGTAGAGATTTCATTGCTTTTTACATACTTTTATTGATCATGACTTATTTCATGTTTTTTATGTTTTTAAAGTTCAAAATTTCAAATATGTTCAAAATTTACAAGTGATTTAATCAGTTAGTTTTCATAAATTTTCAACGAATTTTCAACGAATTCGGCACCACTAGGTAGTAAATGTGAAGAAAAAACTCATTTCATAATTTTTTATAATCATCAGTTACAAATTAGCGACTGAAAATTGGAAATTTCAATAAATTCATTTTTTAAAGAAAACCACAAAACTAAGAGATATTCAAATATTCTTCAATTGTTCAAAGAAATCGCAAAACATCAGTCCAATAAAAAATGAATCATATACTATTTGTAAACTTTGACTACATATCTTCTGATTTAGTTGTAACTTTATATACCGTATGCATAGATATTCGAGTGTAAAGGGATGCTGATATATACAATCAAAATTGTTTTACGTTATTTTATATGGTATTTGAAACTATGACTGATACTTAGTAACAATTATTGTTTGTTAAAATGTGTATTAAAAGTTTTCTATAATATTTTTAAAGTCTTTAATAGTCAGACAAATCATTTATGTGTTTTGTAAAATAAATTTTTGAAAAATATTATTATATTATTCCAAGTTTAAACAAACTGAAAGCTTGTCTAATATTCTTCACTGACGTTTATAATTTTAAATTAATATTGTTGCTAAATAAAAAATAAGCAGGAAACTGTATCTTGTGCTGTTTCAGTTTTATTATGACAAAAAAAGAAGGAAATATAGCAATTTCTGTCAAAAATATTAAATGAAAAAAATTATTAAACCATCTGTGCAAATTAGTATTTTCAAATATTTCACATTTACCCATTTACAATAGATATGAAAGGAATAAACACTTTAAAATGTTTAGCTTCCATTTAGTTTGATAACTTCAATTCTACAAGGTGCATTCAAATGGAAAGGTACGAAACGTCGTAACAACGTAACCATTAACATAACTATGCCGCTACTGAAGAAAGTAGCGAGACATCTAGGTACTAGTATACGATTGGAGTCTCCGGCGAAGCTTGGAGCATGCGCGGACGCCACCATGCGCAGGAGAGAGCAAAGGCTCTTATAAAGAGCGCCATCCAATTGACGCCATTCGTTGAATTCCTCGAGCACAGGAGAACTATTAACTCCGATGTGTACTTTGAGACACTCCGAAGACTAGGCAGGTCCATCAAGAACAAAAGACCGCAGCTACTCAATGAGGGTATGATTCTGCTCCACGATAACGTCTCCAGGGTCACACACTCGGAACTGGCCATGTTCAAGTGAGTGCAGCTCGATCATCAACCCTACAGCCTGGACATGTCACCCTGTCATTTTCATGTATTTGGTCCCCTGAAAAAACATTTAAAAGGGAAGTGCTTCAACTCGGGCGGCAAACTCAAGGACGCGCTGTGAAGGACTCGGTCCCGTCACGGCTACAGGAATTCTGGGAATAAGGAATCCTTCGGTTTGTTAATCAATGGGATCGTTGTGCTCAGGCCTTAGATGTATACTTGAATAAAGTCTTCAGTTATACCTACATTGTCGTTAAGTACCTGTTCATTTGAAAAGAACTTGTATTATTTTAATAGTACTATTTATTACTTCTAATAATTTCCCTAAAATCGTTTTAAAAGTAATAGTACTAGTAAAATCATAGTTACTAAAGGTCAACAACAAAATCTGGAAAAAATTTAGAAATGGAAGATTAGCATTTTTTTTTTCCTATAAACATGAATTCATGCAGTTTTGCATATACAACAGTTTTCCTTTTCCTTTCCCAACCTATCAACACAAGAAATATAACTTCTTTTAGTCAATTTTTTTAATTATTTATTTATCAAGTTACCCATTGGATTTTCAAACACTATATATATATATATATATATAGTAGTAGTAGTAAATAGAACGAATTGTTTTAGTATGCATTTGCAAAGCCTGCTAATAAATCATAAATAATGAAATCCAAAAAATTAAATATAAAATTACCTCCATTTTTTTAATCTAATAATTAAAACACTTTCACAACTAAGTTCTAAGGTAAATAATTTTTCTTTGTATATGCATCCTATACATCAAACCAAAACACTATTCTAATGGCATGTTTGCATAGGCCGGTGTCCTAGCCTAAGAGTAGCGCGTCTTCCCAGTGATCTGGACGTTCCGGGTTCGAGTCCATGGATGATCTTTACCCTATGTACTATCTGTGAGGTGTGTGAAAGAGCCCCCCCCCCCCGTAAAAAGAGTTGTGCAAGCGAGTGTGTGAGTGTCATCTTCAAATGAGCTAAAGTTAGACTTCTGCCCTCGGATGCTCAGGCTCCTTATCCTCAAAAGATACTGCAGCGCACTCACTCCATCTCTTGGACTTAGTTTGAATTAAAGTTCAATCCAAGGGGGATAAGCAACAACAACACGTTTGCATAAAATATTGTTTTAAAATACAAAATCGTAGTTTTTTTTAGTAAAAATAAAAGCTTTCTAACTAATGAAATGTTATAAATTATCTGATATATTCATTTATATTAGCTTTAGTTCCAACATATTTTATAAAAAGTGTAAATGTCAAAAATACGAGACAATTAATAACTGTGTTACATAATGAAGCTTCTTTTTTTTTTTTACTACCCTCTTGTTCATATTTTTTAATAATTTTTCTTGAATTGTATTTATCTTATTTGCTAGCAGTTTTCAAATTATAGACAGTGTTCTTTTTTATAAAATTAATACTCTTTACTATACAAACTCTTAATATTATAATACTCTTATACATACTCTTAATACTATACATACTCTTTCTTTTTATATTCTGTTATGATAAGATTCAATATTCCCTTTTGCCTGGAAATATGAAATTAAGAAAATTATTATTATACTTTATGTTGTTCCAATACTAATTCTTAAAAGATACTTTTCTTTTGTCTGAACTCTCTCGCTGCGTATCCCGCGATTTACAAGGGTAACATAGAAGATACAAAATTTGCACAACTCGCGATTTTCGCGGGGATGCATTTTTCCGTCTGTTTAGCTGTGCAACCCACTCTTTTCCCGTTCATGGTTTCATTTCGGGTTTTCTGGTTCAGATCTGGACTAACAGATAGTTAGTTGTCCATGGTTCTGCGAAATAAACAAGTCTGTTTTTCTCTTTTCAAAGCTCAAAGATGTCGGACAAAAAACATTTCACAATTTTTGAACCTATTTTGATAAATTACGCAGCAAAAGGGTTAATAATTCAGATCGGTTGAAGAAAAAAAAAAAGCATATGCCAAACTCTTCTCTTCTGACATGCGTCTTTTTTATAATCCTTGGATATACTACTCGAGATTTTTTTATATCACTCGAGCCATCATTTTAATCGGAGAAGAAAAAAAATGCTGACATTTTTTAATTATTTACAGTGTAAAAGTTTTTATTATGTTTAATTAGTTATTTCCTCATTATTTTTTGTTCTAACGGAAAAACTTGCCATGAAGATGCTTAATTAGAATTTCTTAATTAATGCAAATACTTTTTCCCCAGCTGTATTTGGATACTTAAAATTTAACTTATATCCTCGTTGTTTTTATTTAAACAGAAACTTTAAATTAGGCATATAAATAATTAAAGTCTTGGATAAGTTTCAATTTACAGGAATTTGTATTGAAAAAATGGAAATTAGTTATTAATGAAATTTTATTGTAAATTCAGTGAAGGAAATGTATCTTACACTAATTGCTTAAATTAATGAAATGATTTACCTGTATGATTGAATACATTGGCTGTATTCTTGTATCAAAGGTAACTTTTATGTGTATAAATGATTGCAATTTTATTGTTGAAACACAATGCCATTAAATATATAGTAAAAGTAAGAAATGAGGATTATTTTTTCAACTTTGTCATTTGTAACAGTAAAAATGCTAATCACCTGTAAATAGGGATTGCAATACCGGACCAAAATTTCAATACCGGTATTCGGTATTTTTTAGATCTTAATACCGGGATACCGGTTTTAATACCGGTATTAGAAATTTTAGAAAAAAAGAAACAAGACACAGGTGTTTCTTTGTTTTATTTGCCAGTTTTATAAGAGAGTGTAAATATCACAAAAAATAATGTCACTTATAAATTATAACAGTATATAAAGAATCATAAAAAAGTAAAGGAACAACTTATTTATTTAAATCACAAAAAAATTGTAAATATCACTATTCAGTCTGTGATACTGATACAAATTTTTGAAATGTGATCTTAAAAAACATAATGCATCCGTTGCACTGTCATTAAGCCTGAAAAGTAATTTTGTGCAAAAATTACTAGCTGTCGAAAACGCTCTTTTGGCATCTATGATAGTTAGTGGTACTGTTAGCAATGCACGATATACCTTTTCCAAGTATTTACCTCTAAATCCCTCATCTTCAAATAAATCGATTTCTTATCGGAGGGTTTTGGATATAGCTGATTTCTGTATTGTATTTTGGTTCGTTAAAATTTTCTTATTTATCGCTAATTCTAATTTTTTTTCAAGAGACAATTCCTTTTCACTATCGACATTAGTGTCATCATAATCTTCGATAACTGAACCGAATTCTTCTGAATGTAGATAGGTTTGTGGGTAAAAAATTTTTTTAGAAAATTTACTATAAACTTGATCAGATTTCAATTGGTTAGTCTCTTTTCTTCTTTTTCATTTTTAAAATCATTATAATTATGTAAATACCGTAAGACATTTTCTATTTCGGTATGCCTTTCTTCTGTGCAATTTTTCAATGTAATATATAATCTTCAGATAGTGATGCATGCTGTTCTTTCATGACTGCAACATGAAATTTATTGTTCCATTAGCTGTTAATAAATTAAAATCTCTCCGACATAATGCCTCTGTAGACAGTTTTATTGGAAGTAGATCTGATATAGTTCTGGATATTAAGTCTAATTCACTATCTGAAAAATTAATTTACAGGTTTAAGTCGATTATTGCTTTTTGGGTTGGATTTCTCAGTTTCAAAAATCATTCCATCATTAGGAGTAAACTGTTCCAACGCGTTTTAGAATCTAATATTAACATATATTCTGCTTTATTTTCAGTTAGTATATAATTTAGTAATATATCCTTTTTTATAAGGGAACGTTTAAATATCTTAATAATTTTTCGAACTTTATAAATTATAGGAAGTAAATCTTGATAGGCTAATATTTCATCGTCATTAGCATTATCTTCTTCAACAATTACATTGTCATTATCTTCATTGTCAATATCACTCTCACTCTTACTCTCTTCAATGCTGGAATCCGAAGTTTCTATATCCACAGTATTTGGATTCTTCTGTTCTTTATTTGTTTGGTATAATACACTTATTATTCCTAATTGAATTCCATGTGCATAGCACAACTGCTGATTTGCACCAATCAACTTTCCAACTTTTTTCATAATTGTTGCTCCATCAGTCGTTATGGATACAATATTTTCTTTCAGGGGTAATCCATGTTTCGCTAATTTAGATTTAAGCAATTAATTAAGCCATTAATTAACTAATTAATTTCGCCCGTTAGTGAGACATAAAAACAAAAACGTATACTATTTTGCTATGTTCGTGATCCCTGAACATATAGTGGAGACAATTTTAAAAATTTGTAGTAAATACCGAAAAACCGGTATTTAAACTTGTGAATACCGGTATTACAAAATTGTACAAATGCCTCAAAATACCGGTATTCGGTATCCCGGTATACCGGTATTGCAATCCCTACCTGTAAAGTATTTGGTAGACGTTTTCAATTTCTTAACGGATCGGAATTTATAATCCTTCTTAAATACCCACAAAATAGTTGTTTTAAATAGAGCAAAAAAAATTTAGCTAGATTTATATATATAACGCTTTTCTCATTTTGTGAACAAGATGACTTATGGTGTCCAAGATATATTATGGTGTCCCAAAAGTTTCTTTCTCATCACGCAATGAATGGTTTTATCTGGCTTTGCTCGTGCAAACATGCAGGCTTATCTGTTATCCGTCTATGTCATTTGGGGTAAGGACAATAGGCCTTCAATTGTCGCAAAGCCAGGACTACACCCTAAAAAAGTTATTTGATTCAATTGGTGGAATTAGAAAGCGTAATTTTCGAGGAGCTTCTTTCTCAAGGTGAAACAATAAATTTTACGAAATATTGTCATCAACTGGATCAATTGAAAGCTGCCATAGTAAAAAAAAACGGTCAGAATTAATGAACCGACGAAGAGTTTTTTTTTTTTTTTTTTTTCATCATGGCAACGCGAGACCACATATTGCATTAGTAGTAAGAGAGAAGCTCTTACAGTTTGATTAGGATGCTTTACCGCATCCTGCATACTCACCAGATCTCACTCCATCTGATTATTGCATCTTTCTGTCCTCAAAAAATTATCTTCGCGATAAGCGCTTTAAATCCATCAGCGAAATAAAAGCACACCTGACGGATTATTTCTTGCCCAAAACACAACAATTTTGGAAATAAGGTATAATGAGGCTTCCTCTAAGAAGGTATTAGAGAAAAATGGTTCATATATAAAAAATAAATAATATCTTAAACAGTAAATATTGTGTAGTCAATTCATATTAGAAATAGGGAAGAAAATTATGGGACACCCTAATAGTTTTGATCGAATGTTAAAGACAAGGAGCCTGTTGAAAGTAGAATGAATCATCAGCAGAAACCGTATATGAGCCATTTTATTCACAGGGAGCTGAAATATCCTGGCTGAAACCTTTATATCTCCAAAATTCCTGTATGGCTAAAAATAGAATAATTTAATGTAAGCATGCCTTGAATTAAATTAAGGCATGCCTAAAGATGAGAAAGTTGATCAATATAATCATAATGAGAAATTGATATACTAAAAGTTTTTTTGATAGCTATAATAATAACAAATCATTTACAATTTTAATTGATTTTTAATCTAAACTTTCGACACTTTACTGGAAATTTATTCTTATACGCCTGCTTTCATCCTCGTAACTGTAATTCTTATACAGTTAAATGAAAAATAACGATGGAAGTATTTTTTTATTATTATTATATTTCTAATTTTATTATTTATTTGCTAACAAAGATGGTTAAGATATTATAAACATGGGTGTAGCCATCAATTGTCAACTATTACAATAATTCATAAAAACGATACTCTTATGACGATTCCTTTTTTTTTCAGATTTTTTTTTCTATTTTAACATTATTTTCTTTTTTAACATACTGTATATTAAATTGCTAAAATTGAAACCTTCTTTCTGTCAGAATAGGACAGAATTTAATTTTTATTTCCATATTTAATTTTTCAGATCATTTAAAAAAATTATCTGAGAATCGAAAAATATAGGCATAAATAAATATAAATTTTACTTTATTAAAATGGTTGTTAATTGTTCTTGTCATTTATGAACTTGAATAAAAATCGCTTATGCTTTTCTTATTTTTAATAAATGGTCATTTGTAAAAATTTGAATATTTTTATAGGCTTCTAAAACATGCTTGAAATATATATTATTTTTACATTACGAGAGTTTAAAAATAGTAAAATCCTTTAAATAAAAAATAGAAACATTTTCCTTGAACAGAAATGTGTTTCATTTTGTATTCTTTATACATTCAAATAAAATTTTCCCCTATAATCTCTTTTCCACAATTTCCCCCCAAAAAAGTATCTAATATTCTATTTAATAATTCATTATTATTTTTCTTTATGAAAAATGTTTAATATATTAAAAAAGATTTGATTTACGCTTTGCCTCGATATTAGATGGCTTCACTTGCATGTATTGTCTTCAATAGATTAAATGCAAACAATCCTTAAAACAAATAAAGTCTCTGCATATGGCGTACTAGAGAAATATAGGTTGTATCCTTTCCTGATATGCACATATTTCAGCTAGAGCCATTTCTGACAATTCATTTAATATCTTCGAAGCTTTCCTATTTCTTAGCTGTTGACTCTCGTGGGTGTTGAGTGGCTTTTCTTTACTTCCCTGTCGTGGCAACAGACTGCCTACAAATTAAAGTTGACAGGTAGACGGAAGCGGTGTTAGCAACGGCACCCCCTTAGAAAGCATTAGTTAACTTCCGACTCTTACATAAACACCTGCGTTCACTTCCGTGTAACAAAAATAGCTCTGCAGAGAATTCATAACTGGAGGAGATAATTTTTCGTTTCACAGTTCCTAATCATTTATTTTAGTTTAGAAATTGTCGGAGTTGTTTTCTTAATTACTGTTCATTTATAAGATTGTGAGTGGTGAAATTTCAGCTTGTTATTGTGGGGGAAACAATAATGGAATAGATTTTATCTTGCGTTAAAACCATATTATTTCTTATAGATGGATATTTGATTATACAATTCTTAGTATATAATTTGGTTATGAATCTGTAATATTGCTTCCTTGCGCTTTTAATCTCATAGAAAGTAAGAGATATTTACAGATATTTTAATGATTGCATAGTTAATGGACCCTGGATTGGAGATGAATTTGGCAACAAAAACGAAGTTTTGAAAATATTTATAAAATATAAAAATATACCTTCATTAGGAACCGAGATTCGAAGACCCTTCTGAAAACTTTCATGGCATGTCCCGAAGATTAAAAAACTCTAGAGAATTAAAGCGAATCAGTCGAAATAATTTTCCCTTTTAAATGTTGATAATGGATTTTTTTTTCTATTCACCATTTGGAACATCATTGCTTTATTCCGGTAGTTTAACAACGATTTGCTATTTCTTTAGTATTGTTGATTTCTTCAAATGGTGCCGAGTATATTTTGTCTGTTTTACTACGAGCGTGTCGTGTTTTCTGGTGGAATAAAGCATCGCTATCTATGTTGTTCTCATCGTACATTCATCAAAAGATTTTCCGTAGTAATATGGACACTTGATTGTGTGCGGAATCCCATAGATTAACTATTCAATTCATTTAAATGATTTAATATATGAATCGTCTACTTTATAATATCGCATTGTTGCACATGTTGTTTTAAGTAAAAATCAGTTACGTTTATTTCTTTAAACTTTTAGAAGAAACATTAATTAGTTCCGGAATTACCTTAGTATGTGGCTCCAATTGGATGGCCCGATATCATTCAGCTCCTTTTCTTGTGACTTTTTGATCATCCTTATTTCTTCTTTATTTTTGCGTTGCTGTAATTCCATTAAGAGCCAGTGTTGACTGATGTTATTTCGGTTGGCATTCCATAGAACTTATATTAAAAGTGTGCGCTGACACTCTATAGAATTGATCATTTTACCTAGAAGCGATAAATTAATTTCAAACTAATTTAAATTAGGACACTTTAGTACTCAATGAGAACTTTTCAAGATTTTAATTTAATATTGGAGCGTTCATATATCGCAAAATATTCATAAAGAAAACTTAGTGACATGAAAAGATTATATTTTTCAATTTTAAGCACACCTGTTAAAAAATATATCAATATTTTTTTTATTTTATTAAATATTTAGGTGAACCGCATTTAATCTGCAACCAATTTTAGCAATTAAATCTGTTGTCGAAAATCAATAAGAAAAATGTATTCTAAAAAAAATTCGAAAACGATAAAAAGCATAGAAATTATAATGGTATCATCAAACAGATATTTTTTAAAGATTTTAAAAAGGGTGTTAACTTGCGCAGTAATATTTACAAGAGGCATTACACTAAAAGGCTAAAATGTAACTTAATAATCAATAAAAATTCTTATTAAAATTTGAAGAAAAAATATTCCGATGTGTACAATTATAATTTCCAAGATAATTCTACGTAAAATTATCCTCCCCTTAGAGCGTCAACACATATATGCGTTCTTCTTTATTATTAGAATATATTGTCCATTTAGTTTGTATCGTTATGAACAATAATTACGTTCTTTATTGCTTATATTACTCCAAAAGGCTAAAATGTAACTTAATTATCAATAAAAATTCTTATTAAAATTTCAAGAAAAAATATTCCGATGTGTACAATTCTAATGTCCAAGGTAATTCTACTTTAAATTATCCGTCACATAGAGCGTCAATACATATATCGATATGCGTTCTTTTTTATTATTAGCATATATTGTCCATTTAATTTGTATCGTTTTGAACAATAATTACGTTCTTTATTGCTTATTTTTCTTCAAGATAGCTTTTTCCTAACCCTTCCATCTAGTTTCTCCTCTCCTTCATTAGCGGAGTTACAGGCTTAAAAATAAACAATAACATATCTGCATCATCTTACTGTAGAAAGAAAATTACATTGTGGGCGTTAAAAAAATTACATACAACAAAAATTAAATATTTTAGCAACAATGAAAATGATTTCACCTTCACTATACAATGAATTAATTTTATAAAATAAAATTTGAATATTTTTAAAAATTAGTAGAAAATTTACAAAGTTTTTACGGCACCTCCACTGTAATCATTTATAATATAATTTTTTGAGTTTAAAAATATGTAAAATTTACCTTTATGATGTAATATTTTAAGAAAATATGGCCAAAGAATAGTAATTCAAATTTTGGATTGGATTTGGATTTAGATTTCTGGCGCAAGATCCTAATATAGAATATGCTGGGCCAAAGTAGTTTAAAATTTTCACGGCAGGATAAAAAGTAGTTTATCGTTACAAAAAGTGCAACTGACAGTGTTCAAACTAGTCAAAAGTTAAGGTAAGAGGGTATTAAAACTATAAGTTAAATTTCATGGATGATATCAACATCCATTCCCTTTTCCTAAGTGCATTTGTGTAATAATTGGTAACTCTTAGTCTGACATTCTCTCTTGTAGAGCGTTAACATTTTCGGAAGGTTCGAATTTAGATACGCACATATATTTTCTTCCTGATTACTAGTAAAGATAACGATGAGATAAACTTCAATTATATTTAATCGAGCGTATTCATTTTAATTGATTACATCCCGATACCCTTTACTATCTTATCTAAGAATTGCGCAGCTGTGCATTTTCAGCTCAAACAACTAACAATACGCCCACTAAAGACCATGGGTTAGTGGCTTAGTTATTAAGTAAGAGTGTCTAGACGATCTGGCGTGGTGACTCTCTCATATCGGAAGTTTATTCAACTTTCGAGATTATCTAACTAATAATAGAGTTTTATTTAATACGTTGAGACTTTAAAAAAAAGTGAAAATTTCTTTCGATCGGTATCAAGAAATATTTCAAAAATAAAAGCAAGATTGTTGAAGAAATATCAAGAAAAAATGAAGCAGTTCATTTTCTTTAATTTTTTTCATTCCTTTTTATTTTTTTATTCGATTTCATTTTTAATTCCTAGAATGTTATTTGACGAGTATAAAAATTATCATCTACTGGCGTCATGTTTCATATTTTATTTTTAATAAAATGTCTTTTTTCTTCATGATATTTTTGGAATACATTATAAGTTGAACTATCATAACTATTTGTTCAATTCTACATCTTTTCACTAGAAAATTGTTTAATAAGTTATTTTGGAATATATAGTTTGACAAACATATACTAAATATAGATTTGTTGGAAACTCCATGATTATTTTTTTCTAAGAATTATTCATTTATGCAAAGAACGCAAATCAGTGAAAAATATATCACTCCTTTTGACTAAAATAATTAGTTTTGTTTACTGAAGAACCTGTGGGTATCGATAAAATATTTAACCAATTGCTTATATTTAAATAATTGCTATTTTTAATAATCGCTTCATTTGAAATGCAAGATTCTCTACCCTGATTGTAACCATACATTCCTAAGCAAAGGCTCCTCGTTGAAAAACAGATTTATTTTTGTTACTATATGTTTTTGTAGGTTTGATGCTATCTCAACTTGTAGTCTGGTGGGAAATACCTTTTTCTGGAGTGGCATCTCAAATTTCATTCTCATTATTTAATTATGATTGAAAATTTTGAAATGTATGCCAAATTAGTCTTACAAAATAATTAGCACAACTGAAATTTATTTAAAGGGCATTATGCATGAAAAGCTTTGAACAAAGTGATTTGAATCAAAGCCTGGCAGCTCAAAATGCAAGGAATATGGCGACTGGGTCGGTTCATCAGGTTGCTTCGTAACTTAATAATTAATTTCAAGCTCATGGATTGTTTTCGGTAGAAATTTGTCAAGACTTTTTCATCAATCATTTGGTTGAAAACTGAATTTAAATTTACACTGATCTCAATGAATTGTAATTTCGCTAAACTGAATTATTTACTGTTTTATAAGCTAATTTTATTTAAATATGAATTACAATTTGAATATTCATTGAAAATTTAGTAGAATAAAATACTAATGTAACTTAAATGTTAATTAGATAGCATAAACTATAAAATACTAATGTAACTTAAATGTTAATTAGATAAAAGCATAAAATTCAAACGGAAAAACGGACTTATCTATCTGTCTATATAATATAATATAAAGATTCTATCCTCACCCAAACCGATTTCAAAAAGGAAAATTCAAGCTACTTTGAACTAATCCATCAGGTTAGAAAGCACTAGGGAAAATACAAATTATTGAAACTAATGTTTATTTGTAATCAGATCATTCAGAATTCCAATCAATCGAATCAAATACTGGATAGTTAAAAAGTAAAACTAGAAAGTAATGAAAAAAAAAATTTAAGTAGTGGTGTAAACTTAATTATTATAAAGTGACAGATAAGCAAATTGATATTCGCAATTAATGACTAATTACTTTTGATCCGTAATTAATTACTAATTAGCATTTGAGGTGACATAATTCTAGTCAAATGGGAATTTCAGTAAGGTTTTCAGTTTATTTCCATTAGGTTGGAATCTAGAATTCAGATAGAAGACTTTTTAAGCACAGTATGCAGCACATCAATCTCTTAATTATAACATATATACTGTTTTATTACTTTTAATGCTATTTTTATATTTTTGAAATAATCAAGTTTTATAAACTAGCTATTTAAAACTAAATCTAATATAGCATTTCTCAAAATGGGAAATAATTGTGAGCCGATTTTCAGAGGCATGCTCGTGCTAATTATTTCAGTTACTTTAATGCTTTATCTAGAATGATAAGATTTTGTGCTCTTAAAACTAAGTATTAAGCCTCTTTGAAAGATATCTGTAAATTCAAATATGACGTTTCAATTAAAACCGTCACAGAAAGCAGCGATATGTGAAGAAACAGACTTACATTATCGATTTCGAATCAATACTTAATTTTAAGAAATTTTGAATCCATGGTTGAAAATCAGGGTTTATACCAGTTTTTTTTTTTCTTCTGAAATTTAAAAATAAAATTGCAACGGATATTATTCCTGGCAACGTCATTTTTTTAAGAATTTAATTTAGTGAAATAGAAATAAAATATACAAATTTTATAAACACTTCTCTAAACAAGCATAGGTGTTTTTCAATAAAAAAAATATAAACACATTTTCTTTTGTCAATATGAGATTTTTAATAGTAAACAATATGCCTTTTAGGAATTTTAGTCATATCCCTAACGACATAGATTTTGCTTGATGATAAAAAGAATACTAAGTATTGAAGTTGATCTAATCATTTTTCTTTTATTATCAGCTTTGGTTATAATAAAGCTATGTTTGCTTATAGTAAAGCAAGGTTATTTATCTCTGAATATCAAAATACGTACCTGTTTCAATATTGCTGATTATTATTGAGATAATCGAATTATTATTTTCGAATATTAGTGTTTTAAAATAATTCTTTTAGCTTAAAATTTTCATTTTAAAAAATGTCTGAAAATTGATAACAATTACTAATTTTTAGTTGAAGCATTTTAAGAACTTTTTAATCCTCAAAACAATTTTCTAGTTTTACCAACTATAACAAAAATAATTTCTAATGAACTGTATTGTTTTACAACTTTTGAACATTTAGAACAAACTTGATTGAAAATAACTTATTTAGAAAATTAAAGAAAATATATCATTATTTTTAAGCACTAATCATAAATTAACTAAACATTGAAATTTTCAAAAATGGCCTCACTTTAATATATTAATAGAAAATAAAGTAAAATGAGATATTTTTCGAATAGTGTCATAAAATATGTTTAATTAATTAGCAGGTTTTATAAATATTTGAAAATTTTATATGTTGACGGATGTTGAATAAAAACGAAATACAAGGAGGAAACATTGCGAAAAATATAACAAATTTTTTTTTCAAACTTCTTTACTGAAACTTCCGTATTTTGTAATTGGGACGAGATTTCTTTATGGCAAAAAATATATATATATTCGTCCATTCATCTGAAAATTACCTTCGTTGCAAGTTTGTCTCTCAACAAATTGTGTCTTTTCTCCTAGAATTTCTGTTGTTTGAGAACTTCAGTGAGATCCAACTTTAATTTTGTGTTATAAGACTTTTTGGACCTCTAATAAGACATCTGAAAACAAATACTTGTTAAAATAAAATAGTATTATTTCTCTGGTAAAAAAAGGCAATAAGAAATAGATTATTTATCTGCCTGGATTTTAAATACATTACATTTTGTATTTACTTTTCTGAGGAATTCTTTTCGTATATGCTTAGTTTTCCAAGAAATATAATTTTTTTTCGTATTAATAAAGGTATTAATTTCGTTTCACCTTAAATCGGCAACATTCGATTGCTAAAGTAACCATTACATTATCTGTCGAAAAAACCATTATGTAATCTCACAGAAAGTACTAAAAATGACAAGCAAAAACTAGTAACATGCTTCGTCTTTTTAGAATCTATTTGTGTAACTCGAAAAGAATTGATAATGCTTTTTGTAATTGACTTTTCCACTATCTCGCATCAGTTTTAAGATTAATAGGAGGTTCCGAATTTCGCCGCCAGATGTCGTTATCTGTCATCATATAAAGCACATACAATTTACTACTATATCTGAACGCCTCTTTTTTGGCTATAACTTTTGATATATTGAAATAAAAAAAAACGAAGATACATAGAAGTTTAAAGGGCCAATTATGATTTGACTTGAAAATATGCTTCATATTTTTTTTGAATTTTTAATAAAAGTAATTCGAGGTAAACATTTTAGCACGCTTCATACTCTTATTTTTGAAAATATGCTCATCCTTCTCCTGTTACCATCCAAAAATATTTTCATATAAAAAGAAACACGGAAGGTATCAACAATTATTTGAAATCTTCTTGAAACGTATCATTTACAGCAAATACAAAGATTGAAAGATTGAAAATTGAGGCATGCATTTGCTTCTTTACATGAAATTGCAAATATAATGGAAACCTCGTTGACATTTTAATATGAAACATTCCAATTAAAAATCGGAATCGAAAACAAATTTTTTTAAATAGCATTTGAAGCATGTTTTTCCATTTCAATCTAAAACAAAAAAAAATTATTTGATAAAAATATATTTATAGAGAAGTTTTCGTTAGATGTAACGGTCTTATGATGGAAATATTAGGCATGTTTTCACATATTATTCTTATTTTCCTTAAAAGCATGAAGTTTTGAAGATGTGTAAATTGTAAACAGATTATTTAATTGGATTAATCAATAAAACGTGATTTCTTATGTTTATGTTTACAAGCGCTGATTTAGTGAGTAGAACATAGATAATTAGCGTCATCTGTCGAATGTCAATTTAGTATGTACTAGAATTGTTATCACCACACTAAGATCTCTGTAGGGTAAAAATACAGTTTGTTTTATTAGAAAAGGCAATAAGAAGTAGTTCTCAATTAAAGATTAATCTAACAATGGATTTGGAAATTTTAATATTATAACACATTTTATGCTAACCCCACATCATTTTGGCTAATTTTAAGGGTGCCCTTCTATTTTATTTTTAAATATATGATATATTTCTTGCTGTTATTGTCATATTATTTTCATTTTCTATTTTTAAGTCTTTAAGGCCCCTTTTTAATTTCTCGTGCTTTTATAACTAAATTTTATAGTTTGAGAGCAAAGCCTTGAAATTTATTCTAAAATTTAATGTGAAATGACAATTTAGTGAGCTAATACAAATTTTAATTCTGTGCTAAATTTAATTTGATTATTAGAGTCATTAGATTAGTTTTTGGATTACATTTCAGCTTCAGAAATTAAAGAAGTTCATTTTGAATTTTTGTATAAAAATTCTAAATACATAATACGAAATCTATACAATTGTGTACTTAAAAATATTATATTTTAAAAATTAGATATCAACTTCAAATTCATAAAATGTTTTGTCTTTAAAAATTTCTTTAATATTTAAAAGAATCCTTTCTATATTACTTAGCCGTGAGGGCGGCTGGATTGCTTTTCAGCTAACCACAACTTCCTAAAAAAAATTTATTCCCCCCCCCCCAAATTTTTTAAAGTAAGACTGCAATTTCTAAGCAAGACAAGGAAATGAGCTTAAAGAGAAAAAAAGTGCTTTGTTAAATCCAAGTTTCCAAAACACCATTCTTGTAGTGGTGAAAAGGGCTTTACCTTTAACAATAAGAAGCCTGAATGCCGAGAAAATGAAATGTTCTTCAAAGGTTTTCACAGACATTGAAAGCTTTCAAAGAAAGGTAAGTTTCTATGGCTTTTTAGCAACATGAAGAGGTTTTTATTGATATGGATGAAAGCTTTTTATTGGATGTAAGAAGATAAAAACCTTTAAAAATGATATGATTAAATGCTTATAAAATTTATTTTCTTAACTTAAAAGATGAACAAATTTAGGAAGTCAATGCTAGAAAACAAATTTTAAACTAGAATTTAGAAAAATTTTAAGCACTATGGAATTCTGGTACACGTTTTTCTTCTTGCGATTGAACAAAAGAAATAAAAATCTTTTTAGAAATGCAAAAAGATAAAAAGGTATTTTTAAATATTATAGATTTGAAGTATCAAGTTTCAGTCAGTCCGAGTCAACTTATAAACTTTGTCGCATAATTTGAAACACTTGAAGCAAAATATTTTGGAACTTGAGAGTACGGTATTGAATGAATAAATAATAAAATTTTCAATCTCTGCCATTTAGTCATAATGATAAATAAAGTATATCACAAATTTTGAATCGAAGAAACTTACTATGCGTCTTTTCAAAGAAATTTACGAATATATTGCCTTTTATGAGCAAAAGAAAGAAGAAGGAATTTTATAAATTCATTACCTTTTTTGTCATAGTATTATAGTTTCTGAAGTGACCAATGGGAAATATCAAAACTAGAAAAAGACTAATGAAATAAAATAAAAATCAGTAGTGAAATATTGCAAAAGTAAAATGGCTTTGAAAGATTTTTGTATATTTTTATAGACCCTGTAAATTTCAGAAAATTATCAAGTTTCGAATACATTTGATTGATTTTACTCAATTTGAAAAATCGTTTTGTATGTAATATTAAAGAGATACTTAAAAATGAATTGAGAGACTGAAAACATTCTAAGATATTGTATTTTGTCTTTCGTGTATTCAGTGAAACGGAAACTACTTATTTTTATTGCTAAAGGAAGAATTGGCCAGAACCGTATTTTTGATTGAACGCTTTTGGTTCTTGCACAAAAATCCCTTCTTCTAATAATAACATAATATTTGTATATACGTGTAGTTGTAGGAAGAAAGCTTGAACCGTATTTTTGATTGAACGCTTTTGGTTCTTGCACAAAAATCTCTTCTTCTAATAATAACATAATATTTGTATATACGTG
The DNA here is from genome assembly GCF_947563725.1 of Argiope bruennichi. Taxonomy (NCBI): domain Eukaryota; kingdom Metazoa; phylum Arthropoda; class Arachnida; order Araneae; family Araneidae; genus Argiope; species Argiope bruennichi. The sequence continues at coordinate 41,925,286 of NC_079158.1, read as the reverse complement.
TAGTTGTATTGCGATTATATATATTGTTAGCAAAAATAGGATGCTCGTTTCTTTCCATTCGAATGCGTGTTGATGATTCGAACCTCGTTCGAATCATTTTATCAAATGAAGTGAAGTGATGTCTCCGGTTGTTTATGCAAATTTTATGTTTTTCACTATATAGATAAGAGCGGAGGCAATCATACTGAGTACTAGGATACTTAGAATTATGCTTAGACAAAGATTCCGATTTTCTTTTTGTGTTCGTAGTCGATGTGATATTTTATAATGCAATAAATGTTTGTTTATTTGTCTCAAGAAATATCGTCTGTCATATATCATAAATAAATAACAAAACTGCGAAATAATTTTCTCTGCTGAAACACGTCAGTTTTCAGGAAAATGTAACACAGGTTGTTCATTAATTATTGTCGGGATTTCCGTACCTCATAACTTTCGAATAAAAAATGTTACGCAAAAACCGATTACGTATTCGTAAATTACAACTCAAAGAATTTTATTAATGATATTAAAGTGTAATGCAAATGCGCTAAGATCGCATTGTTGCCAAGTAAAATTCTTTGAGTTGTAATTTACGAATACATAATCGCCTTCAGCTGAATGCCTACAAAGTGCAAATTGTGCAAGCTTTACACTTTAATATCATTAATAAAACTCTTTGAGTTGTAGAATTTTATTAATGATATTAAAGTGTAAAGCAAATGCGCTAAGATCGCATTGTTGCCAAGTAAAATTCTTTGAGTTGTAATTTATGAATACATAATCGCCTTCAGCTGAATGCCTACAAAGTGCAAATTGTGCAAGCTTTACACTTTAATATCATTAATAAGATTCTTTGAGTTGTAGAATTTTATTAATGATATTAAAGTGTAAAGCAAATGCGCTAAGATCGCATTGTTGCCGAGTAAAATTCTTTGAGTTGTAATTTACGAATACATAATTGTCTTCAGCCGAATGCCTACAAAGTGCAAATTGTGCAAGCTTTACACTTTAATATCATTAATAAAATTCTTTGAGTTGTAATTTACGAATACGTAATCGGTTTTTGAGTAATATTTTTTATTCGAAAGTTATGAGGTACGGAAACCTCGACAATAATTAATGAACACCCTGTATAGTGCATATAATTGTAGGCAAAGAATGAGGATTTTTTTTCTTGTTCGAAATTGCTTTATCTATCTTAGATATCTTAAGTGCTCAATTTTTCAAGTTTTAACATAATAGAGATGCTTCTTTATTAAAGTTGTAACTGTCGACCAGATGAAGTGGACAATATTACACGTGATTATCAATTTGTTTTCAAGCCATGCTTATTGAAATATTACGAATACGCAAATGTTTACATATGATAATTTGTCTGCATTGAATACATTTACATTTTTAAATAAATGTTTCTGCTTAAACTTGTGATACATCATACAGTTTTTTATGGTGTCACAGGTAGAAAATTTTTTAACATCCTGCCTTCAGTCAACCTTAATCCCACTAACTGGAACAGAGAGGAAATTATTTTCTTCTCAGAACACGGCCCTTTTCCTGCCTACCTCAAAAGGTTCAATCTGTCTGAGAGTGACCAGTGCAGTTGTGGTGGGATAGGCACCGCACTTCATTATGCTACGGAATGCCTCCTTACAATCTCCTGGCATATGAAAAAACCATCACCAAGCCATGAACAGGAATGGCGGAAAAGAGTCGCCGGCAACTTCCTTTCCAGGCAAAAAATACACAGTGTAATCAAATTTATAAGTGGAAATAGAGACCTATTCTTGCCTCCATAGCACTCAACATCAAGTCTCCTACCAAAAAAGACTAAGGGAAAAAAACAAGCACTGCAGTCTCCTGTTACACATTTCATCAAACAGAGATTGTCTTCATTTCCATTTCTCAAATTATTTCCATCTGATTTTTTTTAACTGCATCCTGATCTACTATATCATAAAAAATAAGTGAACACAGATTATATGCATATTTTTACAAATTTTATCTCTAAATATGCATTATATTTCTAAGTTTATTACTACAAATTATATTTCTAAGTTGAAAAATTATGTAAACGGTCTCATCATAATATAATTTCTTATATAATTGTAAATTCTGTAAATAGTTATTTTTGTTTCGTTTTCCTATAGTAAATATTTTGTTAATTAAATAAAATTCCCGTAACATGCCTACCAAACCGTTCAGTGACCAGAATGGTCACGGATACGGGGGTGTGAGACGGCGTTCTGTTCTGTGTATATGAAAGTAACAGAATAATTTTACTAATTGAGACTTTTACGTTATGGGTACTGTATAAGAAATTTGTTTGGCTTTGTATTATGAACCTCTACAAAAATGAAATGACACTCATAGAATGCATGTTTTATTTAATGAAATTTTTGAAATAAACGCGCATGTGCAAATTGCAAGAAAAAGTTTCCACTTTTTTAGGACATTCTGTATAATGTTCCATCTCGAATTCGGAAACTCTCTAGCATGAGGTCAGATAGCATTTATTTCGTCAAAAAAGATGAAGGATGAAAGGAGGAGATACGTTTCCATTTAGCATAAAAGTTAACTCATATTATTCGCTAAATTAAGAGTTATAGTAACCGTTCATCTTTTTTCTTATGTCCCTTTAGCAAAGTACAAGTGTCGGAAAGTGCTAGTCTCAGGATTCTATAACGAAAAGTACTTTTTATTAATTTTATCAAAAATAAATAAACCAATTTTTTTTCTGTAAAGATTTTATATGAATTTTACTTAAAATGAATTGATATTACAAGCTACTTCAAATGATGCATTTTTAAAATTTAGAAAATTTTAGGAACTAAAAACGAACTATTATAGGAAATAACAAAATACAGTTATTTATCAAAGTATATCTTATATTTTTTTATTTTAGATATGAAATATATATATGTAACATTATTTGTTGTGAAGCAGGATGCAGTTTGAAGACATTGAAGAGACTTTTTAAATTTTTAAATTCTTTTTAATATCTATCGGGAAAGCATAATTATTTACAAGCAGAGACGTGGACAAGACGTCCTCCACAGCGCAGTACAAAAGCCGGAGTGGGGAAGAAGGGATGAAATAAATTATCCCTCGCCTTATATAACCTTAGATTTTGATAGGGAAAATATTTATCAATAGTGCTAATATATTATTAATATTCTGATAGGGATTTCTGACGCATGTCAATCACATGTAAGGGAAACACAGGGATCTTTTAAGAAAGAATGTGCTTACTGGACATTTTTTACACCTTCACGCCGAGTGTGTGAAAGTATCGGCGTTTAGCTGATTATGCAATTTTATATAGCTTCTCTTGAATTAATGAAGTAGAGAAAGTGGAATTGAATCACGAAATAAGAGAATATTTTAGAATGAAGTTACTAGGGGCTAAATTAGGATAAAATCTTGGAAATTAATTAAGTTGAAATTAAAGTTTAAAATATCATTACATATATATGCTAGTCGGGTGGATATTTTAAATATTACAAATTCATAGTTCATACTTTCATATATCATCATTATTTACAAAAGATTTATCAACGAAGTTCAATTCTTATTGGAAGAAGAAAAATAATTTCCTATCATGTTATTCTTAGTCTGGCAATATAAGGAAAGTAAAATCAAAGGACATAGTTCAAAGAAGTACGTCAAAGTCAATTCTGTACATTTTATATATATGTTTTCTAACCTTCAATCTAGACTACGTTTAGAAATGGGAAGGAAGATAAACTTGAAGAATGTTTTTGAATCATTAGACAAATACGGTTAGCTTATGATAAAAAAATATGAATACTTCAAAACAAATGGATTTCCCTTAACAGAACTCCTTGGAAATGGAGTAAATTCTGTCAAACAAATCATGTTTCCTTTAGAGATTCAAATTATATCTAAAAGAATAAAAAAAATTGAAGTTTGAGTTTTATTGCAAATGATTCAAAATAAGAAACATAAATTTGCAAAATTATCTTGAGAATTTATCAAAACAACTCAACCGTTTGCATTTTATACCATAAATATTTGGAATAAACATCAATAAGCAAATGTATTTTTCAAAATGCAATATTAGAATAAAGTATGTTAACCCTTCTTTGCATGATTCTTTTCATTTTTGCAAAATAAATCAGGATGCTATAATTCATGCTTTAGATTAAAGAGAAAAATGTTTTTAGAAATCCTAGTGCAAATATATAATATTAAATTATTAAAAAAGCAGTATTATATCCATCATCATGCAAATTTACATGTTAAACTCAGTACAAAATCTTCAAATTCCCTCTCTTCTAAATTTCTCCACTCATTATGGCTTTTATTAGTAAAAAGAAATCTCAGATTAGTTATAAAAAATAATCAAGAAATCGCACGTTTCTTGCAACCACAAAAAATAGCGGAATGACAAGTTGATACCCGCTATTATATAATGTGATATTTGATTTTTTTTTTTTTTTTTTTTTTTTTTGACATCTACGTTCCTTATTTCGCAATAGTCGTGAAAAAAGATGCCAGCAACAACCAATTTGCAGTACACTTATTCTGAATGCATTTTTTTTCACTAAATGTTATAACGGAAATTTCCATCATCATGCAAAGAAGGCTTAATATACCAAGTTAAGATCATTTTATTAATTAGATATAACCAAGGCTTTTATTGTCTATTTAGGATTTGCAATTGTTATTTGTTATATTACGAAAAACAGATCGATCTCTTTCGATTGTAGAGAAGAAATGTCGTATCTTTAATCTTTGATTAGTGTCGATAAGCAAACTAATTGATTAAATGTACGCTTGCGAGAAAATTCGTATTATTTTTTTTTTCAAAATAACCTCTCGGAGGTAATAGTTGTCAAAATATTCGTTCCCAAAGTCTTTTATACAAAGTGTCAGAACTGTAACTCTGTAATGGCAAATTTTTGATAAAATTGCTTATGCTATATTATATCAATAATTCTGGACATAAAAAAAACTATTCCAAACATAAAAAGTAGCTGTATTACCAAACGTCTAATATTTATTGCAGCAATTGTTCAAAAGAAGCATATTGCATATAAAGTGGCAAATAGTGAACTGAGCATGGTTTTGCAAAGTGGTATTTGCAATTGCAGAAGAATATTTAGAAAAGTAATTAACTCCTTCTATTGTAGCTGGAGTTCAATGAATAAATTCTTTCAAATGGCTTGATATTAAAAACAAAAAAAATAAATGTTTCATAAGGAATTTGGTTTTGAAAATATGAATCATGTTTTATTAAGGCTTCTTTTAAGTGAAAGGGCACTTTCTAAGAATGGTGCAGGAAAAATTTAGTACTAGTTTCCTGGAATTCAAATTCATTTTGCGGAAACTATTGAAACGTAAATAGTTCGAAGGAAGTTATATGAAGTTTATATATGATATTGTCTTTTTAAGGAATTGAACTCTTAGATTCTTCACTAAGCTGTATTTTCTAGAAATATTTCTTTTTTGTATTTTCAAGAGAAAATGTCCTTTGTTTATCGATTTGAAATCTTATTATTTTTTATTTCTTGCTCTTATATTTATAGTTATTTTATTTATAGCATATTTAATTTTTATTCATAGCATATTCGTAATTCACAGGAAATATAACTATTTTTTTTTTTAAGTTTTTCAATTTTTTCCCCATTGATTAAAATACAAAATAGCTTTAAATCTGCAATATTGCTTAACTACTCAGTTAGTGTCTTAGAAAGGAAGAAAGTTTTGTAAATATCTTGATGAATGCAAAATACATGCTAAGCCATAGGCCTCAGTCTTGATATCAATCCTGGTGACTTGGTGTGAATAAAATGATTGAAATGAAGGTTCTTGAAAACACAAGATTTATAGTAATATCTCTTTCTGGATCAAAGATAAGAGATCCTTCTAGAAATTTTTATACTCTCTCAAGGAGACTAAATTAGAGGATGCTCACAGAGTATAGTGAATTATCTCCTTATAGGTTGTTTCATCCCGCAAGTTTTCCAGTTGTGTTGTATTGAGTGATGTTGTATTTATATACCGCTAGTTAAATACTTTTATTTCAACGTCGATATGGTGCTTGAATTTGTGATGCTGCATTCTAAAAATCCTACTTCTAACAACGATTCTGCTGCATTTTGTTATTGTATTTTGTGTTTTCTTGTAGAATAAATCGTTGGTATTCATTATTGAGCTTGCTGGACTTTCCACCAAACGAATTTTAGCAACAGCCTATAAGTTTAGCACAATACGTTGAAATAGTTTTCATTTAAGCTTAAGGCACAGACATTAAATACGTTTTACTATTTATCTATTTGTATTAATTTATAAAATGCTACATTTTTAAACATGCAAAATTGTAAAAATAAGCAAATTGTTTTGCGACAAAGAAATTAATTGCATCTTCTGATTATGTATAACTAATAATTTCAGAAACATTGCATTTTTTTACAAATAAAATGACAACTAGTACTTCTATTAAAAAAAATCATTTGTTATGGGTACTTTCTTTGCTTTGTTCTTAACAATGAAGTTTAAAGACATATTTTTATCGCAAAAAAATATTCCTTTTATTTTCGCTTTTTTCTTTCCTAAAAGCATAAAAAGACAATATAAATAAAAATAATAAGAGAAAACTCTATCCTTCAGGGACGAATTCACTTTCAGAGGTCTCTAAACTGTTACTGTTTGAGGAATTTTTATGTGTCTGAGATCCCCCGTTTTCAGCCAAGGATTTCTCTTTTTAGAAATACTTTAAGCCCTCTTGGAATGTCAAAATCGCAACGACAAGTTCCTTTTTTATGATTTTGGTTTCGAAAGCAGACGGTATTTTCATTGAATTTATTTTAAAAATATTCATATTACAACCAGGGTAAAAAATTGCATTCAAATGCATTTGTGAACAAGTCCTAGTGTTTGGCATTCAATTTACCTTTTGCTGGATTCCTTTAAAATTGAAATTATTACTTTAAAGCTTAAATAGAATTATTCACTTGACCTTTTTCAACTTTAGATCAGTTTCTACAATCATTAAATTCGTATTCAAACAATTTGTAAAATTATTTTCACTTGCGAAGATCTTTAGATTACTTCTTCGATTTTTGTTATAATATGATCAAACAATGAAATGACATTACTTCGTCATTGAATAATTTCTTTTGCTTCTTAAGATGACGATACTTTCTTTTTTAAGAGATGTGCCGTCATATTGATTCTAAACTGTTCTATATATCACACTAATGATGTTCACGGATTAAAAGTCATTTTTGTATCTAGTCATAACATTTTTTTGAATCATTTTTACCTTAAATAATAAAAAATAAAAAATAAAACTGGTACAATTCGATGGACAAATGAAGTTCTGGCTTCGCAAATAAGGGTTAAGTTGCGAACTCTGAGCTTGAGAAATATCGCCAATAATTTAAAGTTAAAAATAAAGTTCCGGATGAAACCTGCATTAAATTACTGAAATAAGTTTTGGTCTTATTGTCTATTATAATGAGAAAAATATTTTTTGAAAAACGAATGTAATTGTGCATTTTGCTACATGTTATTGAAATTATTATTTATTTTTCTTTTTTAGATGATAAAATATTACCCTAACTGAAATGTGCCTTGATAAACATAAAATATATATAATCGCTTTTTTATTGTTGTTAGTTGTAGTTTCGCCATTCAAACATGTTGCTGTATTTGCCCTTGATTATCAGCAAGGATGAAAAAGTGGTGAATTAAGACCAAAGTTCAATTAATCTAAAAACAGAATTTGAAAAGGATTCAAAACAGTAAATATGCTGTTATTTATTTTGTACTCATTGAGTTACTCTTGATATCAATTCAATTAGACAATAAATCCATCTACATAAATTTTGATATGCGCATATAAAAACATTTTGAATTTTATTTTATCTTATTTTATTAAGTACTTTTTTATATTTTAAACATTCTAAAGTATATTAAAACTTGTAATTATTATCTCTGAGATTAAAAAAATCATTTTTGCAGTTCCTATTATATTACTGCAATGAATTTTACTTGATGCACATTTGTATGAGTATTTTACAGCGTTTGGATTCTCTTTTTGTATTCCTTGCAATAACTTCTTTGTCGGTTCATCTCGTAAAAATGTTATCTTTTTTTTATCAAAATTTTTTTTTAAAAAAAATCATTATTACATACGCATATGATAAGAATATCAATAAAACCATCAGATCAACTTTTTAACCGTATTAACATGTTTTTATAAAATAAATATCATGATGGTTTAAAGAGAAAAATTATATTTTTAAGAAAAATGCTTTCGAAGAATTTCAGAAAATTCTTTTTTCTGTGAGACGTGTTATCAAATAAGAAATATCCAATGGAAAAAAAAAACCTTAAATGAACAATGCCAGTTGAGGATTTTCTTTCAACTTCGAAATCTTCCTTATCTTGGAAAATCGTCCATTTTGATTGTTTATATATTATCTCGTATATTATATTTTAAAAAATAAAGTGCACATTGCACCCTTTGAATGACAGGAATCCTTGCGTCTTTTCACCTAAAATGAAAATGCTTGCTTATAATGGAATCTTTTCAACGATGGGAAAATATCTTGCTGGAGAGAAAGGGAAAATAAGGCTTCTTTTTTTGTTGCTTTTAGTTTCTCCCTTTATGTAGGGAAAATCTTTCGTAAAATAAAATACTTTTCTTGTTATCGCGGACATGTAAAGGAATTTTTACACGCATCCGGAAAAGATTTCCCAACAAAATGGAAGAATATTGCTTGTCATGTTTATGGGGGAGCTTCACATACTTTGTCAGAGCCGTTGCTTGTAAACATCTCATATCATATTTTATGCTTAATGTGTTGTATAAAATCGATATAGAGCATATAATTGATAAGCGAATTTTTCTCATGGTATATAAATAATTTCAAAGATTGTTCTTTCTTTTTTTTATTTCCTAAACGAGAAAACGAAGTTTTATAATTTTTCAAATATTCGGTTTTTATGTTTCGAAAAATCGCTATACTTTAGACCTACATGGGTCAAAAATAATTGATTTTAGAATAATCTCATCTATATTCTTCTATTTATGGACGCTCATTAGTCAAACAACTCATTCAAAAACAGTCAACAAAGGTATATATATATATATATATATATATATATATATATATATATATATATATATATATATATATAATATGGGAAGAGGTTTAGTTTAACTATATTAACGTTCCATTTTGACTCAATACTGTGATAATGTTACGACGAATTGTGTAAAATATATTCGCTCTCAAATGACGAGCATGATACCTGAGCTGACAGCCCCATCCCCAAACATCTGCATCACAGCAAACGAAGAGTATTTAATCCGATTAACAAATTAAATGTGGGGTTTATTTTTAAAAGTTCCTTACGTGATGCGTAGTCAAAATCAAATTATGGTTTATATATACGTCAAATGATATATACAAATAATTGCCTAATAAATTTTGCGAAAAAATTCATAATAAAGCGAGTAAAATTTCCTTTTTATTAGACAAAAAAATTACCAACGCTTCATTGAAATAATGTATGGTTATTGAAAATTTAAAATATTGACAAAGAAGCTGTGCAAGTTTTAGGTTCTAACTCACAACGATAGGGCTCATAGCCGAGTAACAAAGCCACTAGACAAGAGTGTACACTCCTTCCCGGAGGTTGTTATCTGGCTTATGAAGTTACCACCACAAAGCAAATGTAAATGTTCATGGTGAAGTTGATGACTGATATGAAGTTGAAGAAATGTTTTCGAAAAAAGACGTGTGGTTTTCCCAGCTGTAATTGGTTGGCATTGACCAAAAAAAAAAATCCAAGAAAAGTTTTTTGGAATCTTATAAGTATCAGGTTGTTCTCACAAACTAAAAATTAATAAGGGCCTTCATAGTTTGAGCAATTTATTTATCTTGTTGCAAACCGTTATTGGGGAATATCTGACATACAAATAAAGTACTGGAAAATCCCCTAGTCAAGTAAATTTGGGCCGGAGTCCTGGCATAGCGGTAGCGCGTCTTCCCTGTGATCTGGGCGTCCCGGGTTCGAGTCCCGGTTCGGGCATGGTTGTTCTTCATCTGTTCTATATGTAAGGTGTGTTAATGTGCCCCCCTGTAAAAAGGGATTGTGCAAGCGAATGTGATGAGTGAGTAGATAAGTCGTACTCTTGGCCCTAGTTGGCGCTACTTAAAAACAAGAGACGCTCCCCCTCCGGCTTAAATTTCTGTCTTCGTAACAGTGGGCTTGTTCATGGCAAGTGCCATAAGAAACAACAAGTAAATTTGGGGAATACTGGATACATTCGGGAAAATCATCAACTCATTTGTAAGAAGTAGTACATTGTACGGGGAAAACATAAGAAAATAAGTTTTTGTTTTTAAATCTGTATCAGATTTAGTGTTATTACCACTAAATGACATTTGTATTTCATGTTACTGAAATTTTAAATTTTTACATCGAATGGTAACTTTTTATATTATACGACGTGTATACACTTTGATTGCATTAAAATGAAGATTTGTAATGACGTATATGCCCGTCGAATTCAGTTAACAAATCAATCTAATGTGCACCAAACCCACTTACACGGCAGTTTTTCCGTGGAATCGTGTTTTGTTCCTGGAGTCTTTGGGACACGCAAGTATCCTTAGATCCTTAGACAGCAAGCCATCTCGCCGTTCTTTAAAGTGGTATTTTCAAAGTAAAATTATAAATTTTGGATGAAATCCAATTACTGCCCAGCCAGTCCATCTTTAAGTGCATGTCCATCTTTCAGTCTGATTACAATAATTCAAATACAAAGATTAAAATATATGACGCAAAATGAACTTGAGTAGAGCGATCAAAGGCAATTATCTAACATCTATATCACAAGAAATGTAAATGTCTATCAACTTTTGGATGGAATTCATCTACTAACTTACTGTTCGTCAGAATGTATTTTCTTGTCTGTACGGAAGAGATAGTTCAAGAAAGAAATTTAAAATATGAATTTTGTTCTTTACTCAAATCATATTGAAGTATAGACAAATTGACAAATGCAAGAATTACTGTTCAAAAATGCATCAGCAAGTCTTGCCATTAAAAGTCGAAATTAGATTTTGGGAATCAAATGCAACAAAAATATTGAATTTAATTTTTTTTTATTTATTCTCGTAGCTCTCACATGATGTAAAATAACATTTAATTTCATTTCATTAACTTTTAAATTTAATAAAAGGTTGCATGTTATTTTTTGAAACTTATGCATTTAAATTATATATCTTTGCTACTTACTTTATTACTTTAGCAATTTTTGTGCACAACTTCATAACTTTATTATAAAAATGCACATTTTTTTTTATTAAAACAAGCTTGGCTGTCTATAGTTTTAAAAGTATATAAACTTAATTAAATTACAATAATATTATAAAATTTTGCTCAAGTGAAATAAAGTCATCATTTATTTGCATTTTTTTAAATTACGAATGGTTGGGTTTTTTTTAAAAAAATTGACTTACTCTCCTTCTTGATATCCTATAAATGTTTGTGCTTTATGTATTAACTGTTTTATGTACTATAACGAACTCTGATTTATACATAAATATATATGAATTAAATACTTAAATTACATAATTTTTATTTGGCTAAATTTTAATAATTCTATAATAAGTGCAATTTTAAAGACCAGGTAAAGAGGGTCATTTTTAAAGTTAAACTTTCTATGTACAAAAAAATGCCGCTATTACATATTGACAGTACATCTATGTTATCTGCATAGTGTTTCTTTTTGAAATTTTTTTCTTGAAAATTCTTTACAGTATTTTATGCAAATTATCAAATTTGTTTTCCGATTATATGAATCAGGAAACTTCAGAATAACCGAGTAGAAAAAATGTTTACTAAGTGAAACTATTCACTTGTTTCACCTATTTATATTAATTAACGTTTGGACAAAATTATTTTTAACTTTAAAATAGATTTCTTATAGACCTTATAAACAGAAGTTAATTATTTATAAATCTTATACATAACTTAATTTATTTACTTATAGCTATCCTTATTAAAAAAGTAACCATTCAAATGAAATAAAAAAGGACAATTAATAATCATAAAGAGTAACCCAATATTGTCCCAAAGTCTTTTCAAGTAATAAAAAAAAAACCTGAAAAATTTGATAAGCAATAATTATGTGAAATAGCATTAGAACAAGTCCATTGTTCTGATGGCAGAATGTCGGCATCAATGCATCAGAATTTCAAGACCCATTTTGTCAGAAAGTTGTTGTTGATAGCAGCTTTTTTTTTCTAAAACCGTTAAGGGTTAAAAGCTCTTCGATTGCTGATGATACGAATATTTGGCAAAGACGATAACAATTAAAATATTTTCCTCTGAAGCATTCGGAATCATTATTTCCCTCCGAAATATATCAAATGTTGTTTTAAAATGCAATCCTCATCTGAAAAGTCAAACATTTTTACTTTTTCTTCTAGGAAGTGTACAAAAAGAAATTGCCGAATTGATGTATGGGTCACGAAGTCTCCACGAAGCTATAACAATAGGGTAATAATAGGGCAATGGAACTTTAGTAAGTGCTATTTTTTTTACATACATAGGCTTAGTAAGAATTCTGAGCGTTTTGTATTTTAAGTTTTACATACAAAAGAATTCGTTCTTTTTGTATGTAGAACGCTTAGTAAATATTATTTTTGCATGTACATTCAAAGAGAACTTGTTGTAATATTCAAAACATTTAAACTCTAAATTTTGTCGAAGCTCCATGTTTCATGCCTTTAATCTTCCTAAGTTCGAAATTGGCATTATGTCTGTCTGTCAGTGATTATGATAATTCAAAAGCACTTAAGTTTGAAGGACAGAATTTGGCACATGGACTTGGAAACCATAACTGTAGATTTCTATCATATTTTGAACGAAATCTGTTCCCATGAAGTCTGTCTATTCGAACACAAGTTAATACAATAATTACAAAACAGAGAAAGCTAGATGGACAAAAATTATTCCAGAGGTTTAACATCTATATTTTAGATATCTATCAAGTTGGGAACCAAATCCGTTCGTTACTTTCGTTCGTTCGTTATATCGTTCAGTACTTTCATAAACAAATAAATGAAATAATTTAATTATACGAAACTCGATATGTGCTTCTGAGACCGCAGTTGTAGTTTCATGCCAAATTTTGGCTTTAACCGCCCCAAATATGCCTTCAGTGCTCTGGGGCTCATGTATTAACAATATCCCATTTATTTATCGTCAAAGCTGGCACTAATAAGTTCTTCATTAACTGTTATTTGTCAATGGCGTGCTTTTAATAATATATATACTTTTAGTAGAGAAAGCTTCAAGGAAACGACTCTCGCCAGTTAAAATGCAAAACGCATAAGAAAAGAACACATACCAAAATTTATACCACGGCAATGAAGCCTTTGTAGCAATCCAGTACCTGACAAATGAGTTTTCTATAGTTTGCACTTTTGGTAAAAAGAAGACTGTAGTTTCATTGTATGACTTGAGCGTTAGTATGAAGCGAGAGCGAAGGCAGCCAAGCGAGTCTTTTGAAATTCGGAATCTGTATTATATAAGGATCTCTTCGACAGTGTAGCCAGCAGAGCGTTAGGATTCCTGTCTGCTCTCTTTTCTTATCTCAAACAAGTAAAGAAATTTAGAGTCTCTCTATGGAATAAGAGAGAGAAAGTTATATATATCATAGGGGAGATATGGATGGACTGTTCTTTCTTTCCAAAGGTCAATAGAGGAATGTTTCTTTGATAAAAAAAAATCTAAAGTTTTTGTCACAAGATATCAGAATCAATTGAGATTGGATTTTTTTCCCTACAGTTGAAAGAAAAAAAATATTTTATAGATAAAATATGTCTTACGATTCCGCTTTTCCACGAGAGTGCGATTTGTTACTCTTTGAGCACTGCAAGAGAAAACTTGACTAATGGACAGAAATTACGATATCTATAATTAATTACTCTACAGATGCGTTTGTCTTCAATAAAACATACAGTTACATTTGAAATATGATGTCTTAAATTTAAATTTGGCAAAGCATACTGTTGGAAAGAAACAGGTTTCAAAAGATTTGAAATTAAGATTGATGATTGCATCATCATTTTGACTTTTTCTTAGCTTATAAGTGAATACGTCTGTATCGTGTTTAACATATAGCAAAATTTATGGTGATGAATTTTTATGTCTTCCTTTTATTATTTCATTTAACAATTTTATTCTACTATCTTATACATGATGTGGTGATTTATTAATAACAAAAGTATAAAAGAGAAATTTCTGTTGGTTCTCAAAAGTGTAAACATTTTTACTCTTCAAACGATTTTCTTCCAATTTTGTCAGAATAACCATTTTAATCAGAAATCTTGATATTTTCTTATAATAGCATATTTTTAAAATGTACCTCAGTTTTAAAAAATATGCATTTTATTTTACAAACATGTCTCATAATCAATAAACTTATTTTTTCCGTTAGAAATGAAATATTTTGACATTAATAAATCCAAGTAAATTCAAACTAAAAAACTTTGTTTGTTTCTTTTAAAATTTTTAATATTCTAATACTTTCATTCTTAAGTATTGAAGTTAAAATCTTTAAAAAAAATGTTGCTAAATACAAATCCTCAGTTTCCAAAGTTTATGCCAAAATTTTCAGCCTTAGATCCATTGGACTATTCCATTAAATACCAAAAGAACTTTTACATACATAGATTTGCTTTTATAATTAGTAAAAAAAGAAATAAACTTTGATATATGGTGGTAGTGGGGATTTCAATACTAGATTTAACATTGAAAATGAAATAGCAAAAGTAGAATTTTTTAACACTTTGATGCCGCGGGAGTCAACAGTGATCAACATGGCTATATGAATTACTCTGTGAGAAATTCAGAGCGGCAGTCAACTTACTAATGTTTTATGAAAAAAAAATTTATGTATAAAAACTAGATAACAAAATCATGGTTCAGTCAGTTTTTCTCTTTGTAGTTGAACGGCTTCAAAGATAATTTTTAAAATCAACAAAAATCCTTTTAAATAATTCAGTCCGTCAATACAATATTTGCAAAATATTAAATATGAGTAATAAAACCTGAAATTAATTAAATTGTGGCATCTCGACTTCAATGCTGGTTGTATACAGACTCGAAATCTGAACCTAGAATGTGATCCTATGAAGCTGGATGGTCACAGCATCTTTTACAAGTGGGTTGGATTTTTCTTCCACTTTCAAAGGAAAGACACTTAAGGTGGTCACTTTTTAGTCTAGCCAGAGCAGCCTGGAAACCACGGTCACACGTGGTCAGAGCAATCAGCTTCTACCGGTCAAAGTGCCAGGGGATATTTCCGGGTACCATTAGGGCACAGGTGGAATACGCCATATAAAATTGAGTTTAGATCCTTCATTGGAGTATAGTTCTTGATAAGTAAGCTAAGAGCCAGTGGCCGTTTCATTCTCCCTACCCTCTTTGGCCAATCTATCAGCGGGCTCATTACCACTAATGTTTTCGTATGATGGAATCCATTGGAGGTGGACGCCCTAGTTCTGAGAGATCTTCCTCAGTACGAGCAGAATAGATAAGCTGGTTTCATCGCTTGTAGAGTACCAGCCACCTCAAGTCCTGCAGGTCGTCTCAAAGTGTGCTCTTATCCGGCGAATAGATGATGTGCGTCGGCAGAGTAATCTCTTTGTAAGGTTACCAAAAGCGTGGAGGCCGTTTCCTTTTGCTCAGTTAAGGCCTGCAGGCAAAGGAGCAAAAACAGACTTCTATCTTTGGACACTGTCCAGGATGTTCCAATCTTTTTGACCAACAGAAGCTGCTTACTTCCTCCTCCTCTTGGTTTTGCTGTGAGTACTGAATAATTTAGTGCATTTTCTTTCGTGTCGCTACTACAAATTCAACAGGGAGACAGCATATCAGTGGATTTTGAATATTTAAGGGATTAGATCTAAAGATGCGTGGCTTCTTAAAAGATTTATTGCTGCTCTTTTTTGAAAGTATAATAAATAATTCCACTTCTGACCATATTATCATAAAGAAGATATTGTAAAACTATTGCAAACGATTACGAAAGTTGAAACTAATTAAAAATTAAGAATCAAAATTAATATTATTAGTACTAAATTTTAATGAAATAATTTATATCTGGAAATTTTTCTTTAGAATTAGGAAATCCTTATATAAAAAAAAACCGAATGGAAAGTTTTTAAGAGCTGGTAGGGATCTATGTGAAGACAATATTTAATGTGATAATGTTATTATGCTGTCTTGAATGATAAAGAGATTGAAATTTTAAGATATTTATTTTATAGTTTGCAACTTATCCTTATAATTAAGATAAAAAAATAAAACCCTTCAAAATATAACTAACACTGTGGTAAAATTATTATAAACGAGATGGAAATAGAATTGCGTAAATTATTATTGTTACTAATTTGTAAATAATTTAAGTTTGCTAATAAAATTTAGATTTCTAAATGAAAATTTGACATACATATTTGAACCAAATTTATTTTATTGGAATATATATTTAATTTAATTTATAATTGTTTTTTATCTAAATTTTATTTTCTCAATAGTTAAAAAAAGAGATTTAAATTAAAATTTGAGCCGAGCATCGAAACCTTTTGGAACAGCATTAACTTTTATTTTATCTATCATTGTATTTTTCAGGTTCTTCCTTTTAAATTAAGATTTTAGAAAAAAGCAGAATATACAAGGAATTTAACTAAAAAATTAAATGAAATATTTTCTTCATTAAAAAGCTTTTTAATAATGAATAGATATGATTTTTTTTTAAATTTTTTCACTATATTAACTCAAATTCTTCAAAGTAAATTGCTAAATATAAAAGAAATCATAAAAAGAAATCGTTAAACCAATTATATGAAGAAATATTTATAAAAAAATTATTCTTAAGCAGTTTTTGTCCTGTAACTGCGCAATCGCTATTTCAATCGATAGAATACTATCCGTTTAGCCGTAAACTAATATTCACGGCGATAATTAATTGCGAATATCTCTGTGATGGAAATAACTTATTAACAGATAACATTTATGAAATGCCTACAAATTTCATAACTTGCTAGCTGAAATTTTCTTAGTTTTTAAAATTTACTGATTCAGAGAAAAAATCGCAATTTGAACGTGAGACAGTCTTATTGTATTTCCTTTTGATTTCTATTATATCAACACAATAAGACGCGTTTTTTCTTTTTTGTTATGTTTTGTCGCAAAGAGAAGCAAGTCGAATATGTGTTTTTAGCTTTTCTTTTTAACAGATTTCATCCAAAATATGATACAATATGTAATTTTCGTTTCCTGATCGTAGACGAATTTCTGCCTTTGTATGGTCGGGAAGCATGTAGTAATGGTGAATTTTTGTTAATAATTAAGTAGACAAACAGTAAATCCTTTAATTGAATCTAACTAAAATTCGGCGTAGTTAAAATCCGATGATAAAATTATCCGTTCTATTACGTCTATTCACATTGTTTCCCAACTCACATACACTTCGTTATTGTTAAACTTCAAAATTCAGAGTCATTAAGGTCCCTTTCGATTGGCTGGGCATACGTGGAAAAAAATGCGCGCATGCGGATTAAAAATACCAGATATATGTTTTGCGTAATTAATTTCTAATTGCGTAAAATTTTGATAGAAATCAACTTTAACGCTACATGCAAAGGCCACCTACCAGGTTTTACCATTTGAATAAATTGCATTTTTATGTTACTGTGTTAATAAATCGTTAATGCGTTGTTATTGAAAATAGCAGAACTGGAATTTTCGGACTAAAATGCTAAAATTCATTCAAAATCTACATTAGAATATTATAAAATTTATAATAGTTTTATTTTAATTTTAAAAAGGGAAACTAAAGTAAAAATTTCAATATTTCATACTTAAAATAAATTTCTATTAATTTAAATAAATGAGTTGCGAATGAAATGATTGTATTTGAACAATAGACTATCAGAGAAATTTAATATTTTGTTTTTGTTCCCTCAGTGCATTACCTCTTTAATATTTCCCCTTTTACTTCATGATCTACCAAAGGAAGTAGTGATGTCCAAATAGAAATAATATAATAATGGTTCTCTGGTTTATTAATTATTATTTAATATCTAATGCAAACAGTTTCTCTTTACTCTTTTATTTAAGAAAACAATGTTTTCTTAAACACCTACTTTTACTCTACTTAATACTCTACAAAACCTACTTTTGATATACAGTAATACTTCTTAAGACATACAAATTGTTTCTTAGATAATATTAACATTTAAATTTTGGAAACTTAAAACAAATCGGGGCCACATCACAAATTATAATCAAATCGTAATTAAAAATTCTTTTTAATTAAATAGCAATAATTATCAATTTTGAAACAAAACTTTTTGAGTAGAAGAATCTATTTTTTGTGCAATAAATGTGATTGACTTTATAATGTATTTCGAATGCCTCCTTAAATATAAGGCGAAAAGAGAAAGGAAACTCTCTTTTGTATTTTTAATACTGCCTGTCGCCTTTATTCCTCAATATTCATTGAATGATTCCAGTTAATTTCTGTATTATTAATCATAATTAAAAAATTTATAAATAATTTAAATCTTTCTAAATAAGTATAAAAATGGAATTTAACATAAAAAATTAAGATTAAAATTAAATATTCTTGAAAGTTTAATCATAATTGTTTGTATCTTTGAAACCAGTCAAGAAAAAGTTCAATTTTATGAAAGTTGATAGGAATTGAATTAGTCGAAAGTAGTTCTTATTTAGTTCCTAACTGAAGTTAGGAATTGAAAGCAGATTGAATATTTTGATAAACTCAAAATGTTAAAAATTCAACATTCATAGTTTAAGAAAAAGAATCATTTAATAAATTTTATGCATTTTCCATTAAATATTTCAATGCTTCATTTTAATTAGTTTCTGCATTTGAAATTGGTACATGCAGCCTATTCAAAATAATATGAAGAATGATTATATGTAAGTAATTACTTATCAAAAATAATCTATGATTATGCAAGTATAGTTGAAAAAAATTTCGTTTACTAATAAAATAAATTCAGGACAAATTTGGAGAGAAAACACATAGTCCTTCTACAGCTTCGTTTAACATTTCCTTTTTTTAATATAAAAACAAGAGCTTGCAAGATTTTTAAAATTACGAATTGATAACTCAATCCTTCCCCTTCATTTTCATCCATGATTAAAAGTAAACTTACCAGTGAGAGAATTTCATGAATTACTTACTGATTTATCAGATCTTTTTTATGTTAAAAAAAAGAAAATTAATGAAAAAAATGTAAAAATGGAAGGTGATTTTTTGTGAGGTATTAGCGTGTTTAATTAGTAAATTAAAGTACAATATTTAATCTTTTAGGTAAAAATATTTTCTCACCTTTCGACTTTCAATTAATTATCCTGAATTTCAAAAAGATTTAACTAAAGAATATTTTTTAGAAAAGTGAAGATGATTTTTAAATTAATTTTTTTAATAATTCGAGTAGTAAAAAACTCAACTGTGATTTTAATCCTTAGTGAAATATTTTAATTAACATTCTCGCATCTTTTTAATCAAACTGCTGAAATTCATAGAGGTCGATAAAAACTACCCTTCCATTTCTTCTTGAAGTGGCATTAATTGGAATAATTCTTAGTTAAGTAAAAAAATATATTTTAAAGCGTTTTAAGCTTTTCAGATTGCAGACGATATTTAGAAATAAATTATTTTTGCATATTCCTCCATTTCAAATTGATTTAATTTATATATACTATGACTTTCATCTGGAAAATTAATGAGTTTTGTATTTTGGAGCATTTGAAACTAAATCTAGAATTATTTTAAGATATACATTCGGAAAAAAAAATATTTTAATTCATCTGAAAATGAGTATTTATTTACTAACACTTATTTATATTCATTTATATATACCTTAAGTGTGATATTAAAAACTACACTGAGAAGTCACTTTTAGCAGACTTTTCTTTATCTTTCGCCGTATCTAGAATTAAAATGAAATGATAAATTTACTCACTTATTAAGAAAATGAATTTTCATTCTCATTTTTGTCTTCCCACATTTTCTTTGAAATAAATATTACTGTAAATTACTTGTATCCTTATTTTATTGATATTAAAAAGGGGTCGATTAAATATAGTATATGTTAGCTATTAAATTCATTAAATGTCTGAAAACAAAAAGTTCGTTTCAATGTTAAATGATAAGTATCATATCATTTAAAATCATGCGAATCGCCAATATAAGGGGTAAAAAAGTGCCAATTAGATAAATGAAATGCACCTAAGATGAATTCATTAATACTTAATTTTGTCTTATTCCCGGAATTTAATTATCGTATAATATAAAAAATTCTATATTCCTAATTTTTGATGAAAAAGTCAAAACTAAATCATTAAATGGTTTTATATCATAATTGGTTTTTGTTGCTTAATTACATTTGCATTTTGTATTCTCAATGCTTGTAATTGAATATACTTTAAACCCCTTAACTTTGTCGAGTTATAATATGTATTCAATAAAAAACAGAAAAAAATATTATTTAAAAATGACTCTGAAATAACATTTTAATGCCTGTTGTTCAAAAAAAAGTTCATAATAAGATTTTTTTGGTTTAAAATGTTGCATACTTTAAATTCATTAAAATTAACCCTTTATTTGATAAAATATTTTTTAAATAAAATATCAATTATTTTCTCTTACTAAAATAAACAATTTTTTTAAAAGTTTAATTTAAAAAATCTTTCTTGCCATTTATAATATAAAATCACTAATTTCTTTTCTTGTATTCTTTTTTCTTTTTTTGTTTGGATTCATATTTTTTAAAATTTTTAAAAAATATGAATATATTTAAAAAATATGAACTATTTTTGAACAAATGGAATTTTTATTTTAGACTTATCAGAATTTGATTGTTCATGTTCAATTGCAATATCAAAGCTTGCGTTTTTAAACTTCCATATATAAATAATTTTTATTTTTATTAGCAGAATTTAATTTTAAGTATTTAAAAATCTGAATGACAATTCATCTGATTTAATAAACATGATTTATTTCCTAATTTGTTTTTTTTACACAGGAAGTGTTAAGAATCTGAATCAAATCGGATGACATAAATTACTTAATTAATCAGTAAACAACTTTATTACAAATCAAATACAATAAGAAATAATAATTTCGGAAACAACTTATTGAAGAAAAAACTTTTGCTTTTTTTAAATTATGTTTCCTACCTCCCAATTCCCAATTGATCCTTGTAGACATAACAAATACCACATCGGATCTATGACAATTAAAGATCTTGAAATTGATACTCAATCGCTCGGTAAATAGAACAAATACTGGAACGGATCTGAAACGATATAAAATCTTGCAACTGATACCCAATTGTTCAACAAATAGGATGTGATGATAAGGGTCTCTGTGATGATAAGGGTCTCAAAACTAAGATCCAATCCTACACCATATCAGATCTGTGATGGAATAAGGTCCCGAAATTGAGAACAAATTGAGGACACCAATAGAAATGGTATTCGGTCTTGAAATATTCTATTTGTTATCGTAAATTTATACATTGAATTAATTCCTTATAAGTATCAAATATTCATCTGATGTAATGTGTTTTGTTCTTGTTTCCCTAAACAAAAGTAATATATGTTTGCCCTATAATTTAAAAAATAATAATTGTTTTTATAGAAGAACTATTAACTCTCATTCTGAATGACATTTTTTATTCAAACCAGCTTCCAGACATAAATATTTTTGTAGAAGCCTTCTAGATAATTCGTTTTATGTATTTTAATAATCATCTTGTAATAATGTGTTTTGCAATCTTTTTATGCAAAAATTCAAACATATTTTGTACTACTTTTCCAAAACTTCCATTCAAACCTAGTCTTATATATTAAAAAGAATATGACATACATTGAAAATTTATTCTATTGATGATTTTTTTATACTTCTTCCCTTTTTGTTAACATAATAAAATAACACATCTACTAAATAATTCAAATTCTTTGAATATTTCCTACGCCATACTTTTAAATTAATTCCAGACTCACATCAGTTTGAACCACAGCTTCTTCTTACAATTCATTTAAAATTTAGAACTATTTCCAATTTCCTAAGTGTTACCTCTCTTGTGACATCCGGAGCTTTTCATCTAACTCACTGACGCCGTAACAAACAGGTAACAAATTAAAGTTGACAGTCGAGGACTAACAGGGACACCTTCTCAGACTACATTAGTTAGCTTCTGTCTGTTACACAATATCAAAGTTCATTCCCATGTTATGGAATAGCTCCTCTGAGAGTTCTACTCTATTCAAACCTCAAGGATATAATCATTGATTTAGCTTAGCTCCTCGTTTATTTTAGCTTAGGAACAGTTTTCTCCACTCTATTGATTTCTGGTTTTAGCTGAAGGTCGTGATTTCTGCTGTTTATCCTCTTTTATGTGAGTGCTAGCTGAAATAGAATGGATTTTGTTTTGCTTTGTAGTAATTGTGGTTTGGTATAGATGTTTATTCTTCATTCTTTTTTGAAACTGAAACACTCCAGTAATATGTCTGTCAATTTTTTTATGAATTTTAAAATATGACACAAAAATTAACATAAAATATTTTAATGCCAGAAATAGTATAGACAAGCCCTATGAAAATAATTTTGATTTGCTATAGTTTGGTATTCTAATTTTTAAGTGCAATAGATAAACGGAATTAATTTTTAAAGAAATCTTGGAATTAAGATTAATTATTTCATGTACAATAATTAATCATTAACTGTTAATCAAATCCAGAACGTTTTTCTTTAGGTTCAATATTAAAAAAAAACGTATAGGTTTATGCAAAATATAATTTTAAATTGCAGATACTATATTACTGAAAGAGATTTATAGTAATTAAAAAAATGCATCTTAACTGACTTGACTGACTGATTCATACAAGATATATCGTAAAGATTTTCATTCAGTAAAAATTTTCATATGTAAAAAGAAGTTTTCAGTTTGTTTTGTTTGACTTCATAATAAGTAGATTTTTTTTTATTTTGCAGTGAAATAGATATTCATATTTTACAATGAAATAGATATTTTTGCCAATTCTGTTTCAATAAATCAGCCCTTGCATTAATTTCTGCTTTCCAACTTATTCCCAGCCACAACGATAAACATATTTTAATTTTTGTTATATGTGTTACAAAATTGATAATTAAAATGAATCATAGAAGCTATTATTTTGATTAAAAAATGTTTTATTAGTTAAATTTTATTAGGTTTATTATTTTACTATTTAAAAGTTATGTATATGTTTATTTCCCATAATTTCCAAATCTTTACTTTTACGTTATACTTCTATTTACACCATAAATTGCAACCAGACTAAAGTCGTAGCAAAAAATATAGGATATCTCATAGCTAGAAGTTTTGATGCAGACACTACGAGAAGCTCATAGTTGACAGTGAATGGATTAAAAAAGAACATTAATTAATTATTAAATAATAACCAATTTTATTATGATTTTTAATGTTGATGTATCAAATATTGCTGTTGTAGCAATTTCTTTGCTAAATAGATTTAGGAATTTGACCAATTACAATGGCTTATTTTGTTTTTCACGACATGCCTTCTAGAACACATCTAAATAAATGTATCGATCCTGCAAGTTATTACACAAAATTCTTCCTCGTTCAAAGGAAGAATAGATAATTATAAAAATATATTGGATTTGAAATGGAGAGATATATTTTGTGGAGAGGTGAAAATCTTGAATGAATTCGTAGATGGAATTTCCAGATCAAAGAGTAAGGTAATGTTCGGACGATTGAAGCTTTTGCTTCCTTATAATTATATTGCATATAGCTAATTTTTATAATTCGCTTTTGAATACAGAATGATATTTAAAATTAGAAAAATCATTGCTTTATTCATATCTAAAAACATTAAAAATTAAATCTAATCACAAATAATAAAGCAATATATGCTTAAATATTGTTTTGTTTAACTTGCCAAAAATAGGGGGACCTCTCAATTTTGAGACCTGAAGGTGTTGGGTTCGAGACTCGACCCCACGGAAGATCTGTTGAGTACACAAATAGTACTTAACCTAGACCGAATAAATCTGTCTTCTCCTAACAGCATATCAAGATAAGTTGTATATGTAATGTTAAAATTAAGGTTTAGTGCTTCTGTATTAGGATCTCAATAAATTTTATCATATTCGACAACAATACAATATAAAATTCTATATTATTTTTTCCATCGCAATGTAATAAAAAATGTAATGTAAAATACAGCAATTAAATAAAGTAAATAAAAAAATTTGCATTACATATATGATTAAAATAATTAGGAAATCATATCAGCCAATCCCCGGTTCCAACTATTTGATAGATTTTATCAACTTTTATTTCATATATAAGCTTATGATCTCTCTCTTCTATCGTTCCTCTTCATAGCATAAATTTCAAGAGATTAAACAAAACAAAGCTTTGAAATAACCTCTGTCCTCAAGAAATACAATTTTGCTCTATTTCAGACATAACTAACAGATTAATGAGTAATTTTAATTTAATAAAATACTTTCTTTCATTGTGATAAGTTTTTGTTCATCAAAGTAAGTTGATTTGTTGATTTAATATTATTAATATGAACAGCTAGAGCCTGAAGGCGGTACTGAACGAC
Source organism: Argiope bruennichi (assembly GCF_947563725.1). NCBI lineage: Eukaryota > Metazoa > Arthropoda > Arachnida > Araneae > Araneidae > Argiope > Argiope bruennichi. The sequence goes on along the minus strand of NC_079158.1, from coordinate 41,900,587 downwards.
AAAAGAAATTTTTCATTTTTAAGATCTGGAAAATTCCAAGCTTATTATGAAAATATTATGTTATTAAAGGCAATTATCTTGGTATAGGCGAGAAGATCTGTTTTCATGGATAAGAAGATAACAGTCTTCATTGTTTTTCATATATTCACAAAGCTTTTCTATTCCATTGATGGACTTTATTATATTTTTTCCTAACTGCACCATTTTTAAGTACCAAACAATTAAATTATATATTATCCTTTAAAGAATGGTGGACTTCGATTTTATAATTGAATAAAAGTTTCTGAGTATTCTGACGTGTTAGAACACGGCTTTGAATGTACTTTAATAAGTCCGACAAGACAAATATTTTTCTAAAGAAGCCTTGGAGATATAGAATTCGTTCTATTTTAATGAATATGTCTAGCAGTAATATGTTTTTAATGAAATAAGTTAAGAAACCTTTAACATAATGATTTTGTTGGAACAGACGTAATTAAAAATCTATTAAAAGAACGTTGAAAGGACAACTGAGGAAAGACGATTAATGCTTTCGAGCACTTTTACTTTCTCTTATTTTTCATTAAAAATCATTTTTTGTAAATATAATAAAATACTATAAGGGATTAAAAAAGCACGCATTATTTTTTCCTTCCTACTAATTACGACGTGACCATTGTTCTGCAAAAAAAGGAGTCGTCGTAGCTTTAACATATTTGAAATATATTTAATACATTATTTTGTTTAGTCATCGAATAATCATTTTAACATTAATTTGGATACACTAAGTTAAAATGATCAAAATGATATAACTCAAATGTAGATAAACTTTAAAAGGAAATTTTCAAAGCTACGATTTAGAAGAAACAAATTTAATCATTTTTTCAATGTAAATATATAAAGCGATGCCTATTGATAACCCATTTATTATATACTTTTAATACGAATCCATTATTATTCTTTTTTAAAGCTTTTGTAAAAATAATTTTATAGTTAAATAATAATTCCAAAAATAAAAGTATTGTAAGTCCACATTACTTCAATAGCTATATCTCAAAAGTATCAATTCATTTTCTCCTACTTTTTATATAAAATGATACGAAACGGAAGAATTTTTCTTTAGAATTGATTTTTTGGTTTGTCTTATAAAAAATATTCAAGCTCAATTAAATAAAATTTTACAATACCAAATATATACTTGGGAATCAAACTTTGTCGTTCTTTTCAATTTAATATGAATTCAGTATTATTATAAGGTCTTAAAGATGATAACATTTGACTTAAAAGTTGTTTTTTATTTTAAAAATATGAAAGGCAATACATTTTTCTCATGAATATTGATTAAAATTATTTCCCAACTACAAAACCATATAAAATCAGATCTACTATTTCATTTTCATGCAAAATAACACTTCATCATTTGAGAATAGACCTGTTTTAGCAATAAATGAATTGTTCATATTTTAAATGCTGGCAATTTAAGCAGTTTTAGCTTCTATTATAAAATTTTTCTTAGTTCATATCTTATTTGGGACATCAAGAATTTCATAAAAGATCCATGGCTCGTTTTATTAACCATGAGTTTGGAATGATTATTTGACTATTTTCTAATAAAATAAAATAAATAAAATTTATATTAATAAGAAAAATTCCAATTAAAATTTTCTTGATTATTATTAATTAATTTCTTTATATAGGAATGTTGGATAATGATGAGAACAATAAGACAATAGCATTAACACCAAACGAGAAAGCAAAATTTTGATAAATATTATTTTCTAGGTGTCTAACAGAAAGGAACAACAATTCTTTGCAAAATAAACAATACTTTTCACAATACTGATGATGCAGATTCTTGAAAATGAATTTCTCTGTGTGTTTAAAATGTTTTTTTTTCGCATGTTATAAATTTACAATAGATTGTTTACTCATCACATGTAGACTGTTTACAAATAATTCGGATTGGGATTCTAACTTGTTGTACAGTTTGAGTTGAAAGAAAAATAATATGCAATCTTTATTTTTCTGTTTTCCTCTGCAATAAAATTATATTAAAATTCAATTTTTAAGCTGTACAACAATCTCGCTTGTATTTGATTTTCAAATATATAAATGAAAGTAAATAAATAAACAAGGAATGAAACACAACGAATTGATAACTTTTTTTCATAATGAATATTTCCTTGAAGTAAAGAGTTAAGATGCATATTTTATGTATTGGATATGAGTGTTTTCGCGAATTTTAAATTTAATTTGAATTTATTTTACTCTCTTTCTCTCTCTGTTTACCCTTTCTGTCAAAAGCAACATTAAAAAAATACAACATTTTTTTAATACTTCTTTCTTTGAAAATTTGCATGCAGATCTAAATATCTACCTCTGAAATAAAAACATGTTTTGATAGTTCTGTCATGAATAAAAACATTCCAGACAAAATTGATTTTCAATGAACAAAAAGAATTCTTTTGTTACAGAAATGATTTTGTCAAATGTTTCAAAGGAGAATAACTTGAAATGTATAAATTTGCATATAAATTTAGTGTCATGCTGCTACTGCGAAGATGAAAAGTTTGCATTTTCGCTTGTTTTCCGTAGATAATAATTTGGAATTTACGTCCTATACATAATTAGAAAAATTAAATCTTTGAATTTCAGAGATTAAATCCTCTTTACTTGAGATAGTTTTCAATCTGACCTTCCTTGATCTAGCCTTAATAGAAATATGTGTGACCTCCTGCATTAATCAAGAACAATTCAACTTCTAGATAGTATTTGAAACAAAAATCTTATTTTATCACATATATGCTATTATAGACCATCGTCTTAGAGGAAAAGAAAACCATAAATGTCTTCAGCAGCACTACTATAACGAGAATTTATCCCTAAACTGCACATAGGTGTGCCATATTTTGCTGGTAAAGTAAGGTTAGAGAATAAAACCTATTATCTACAACCTCTAATTCAATTTTCCTCATCCATACGAAACTTAAGTCAGTTTTGGTAGAGGAAGTTGTTAGTTCAAAAGTCGATTCTATGGAAAATCCACCAGATGTAAGAATCTGGTGCATGTTAAATCTGTTGAAGGTCAAACACTCGCCTATCACTAAAGTGCAAAAATGTAGGAAAATATGCTCGCTGTCTCGAATGACTTCGTCGTGTCACAAACGGCTGACATTTAAGATGTTCCTGGCAAAATATCTCTTTTATTACTTCAAAACTGGGAGTTACTAAAATAAAGCTAAACTATGTTATATTTTAACCTAGTAATCAACTGATGGATGTGATTCAAAATCCCTTTATAATTAAAAGATTACTAAATATTCTCAAGCAATTAATAGTGACTGACATATGATTTTATATTATATCCTCATTCGGTGTAATTTTGTCGCAATGATTTTACAGATGTAATAATCTGGTTTGTATTATACGAAAAGACGAGATGAAGTCCAACATAGATATACGTCTGTTCTTTCTACTTAAAATTTATATCAACAGTTCTTGTTTTTTCATACTTCTCGATTATTAACTGTTGTATTTCAGTACTTGGCAATAGATTGCAAGAACCACAGACCTCTCGTACTTTTGCCCCATCTGCCGAAATCGCATCACATATTGCTTTATGTAGTTTAGTCTTAATTCATACAAAAGATATTTTAAATTTCATATTCAAAATTTCGTACACATTATAGACTATCAATATATGAATATTATATACAATCGATAATAAATTCTTGGAACTTTAGGCCATTGTTCAACAAAATTTTAACTGAATAGTAATTGTAAAGAATTAGTCTTTAACTCATACGTTCATTTTAAATATGCAAGGGTTTTTTTGTTGCCTAGTAGGAACTAAAAACATTATTAACTTTTACTGTAAAAATCCATGCAGTATCGAATTTATCTTCAAAAAACATTAAATGCATGCTGAAGTCTAAACATAAAGGCTCAATTTCAGAAAGGCGAATTATTGACATATAGGTATAGTAAAATAGTTATACATTACGCGATGAAACCCTTTAAAATGATATTTAAACCTGCCGCTGCTTAGTTCTTTTATCAGAATAGGTTCAAAAATTGCGAAACGTTTCCTGCCAGACATATTTGAGTTTTGAAAAGAACCCGCAAATTGCTGGAAAACATGCTTGATATTTCGCAAAAGAATGGACAGTTAACGCTAAACGGGACCTCTTGAACGGAAAAAGAGCGGGTTGCACAGTCAAATAGACCGAAAAATGCATCCCCGCTGAAATCGCGGGCTGCGCAAATTTTGCTACTTCCACGTCGCCCGTGAAATAGCGGGAGGTTTTTAGAATAAAAAAATGAAGTGAACATTTTTATCTCAAAATATGTCTGATAAAAAGAATCAATTGCGATAAAATAGAACATTCTTGGTTTATTAAGTAGAGGCTAATTGCGATTGTAATTGTCTAGACTGAAAATCTTAAAGCATACATTTGTTTTGTCTCGTTTTCTAAGATAATGGCATCGCAAAACGTGGGGGAAAATAGCACTTATACTTTATTTGGTTTATTTGTTATTCTTACAGAAAATACTTTCAGTCGAATATAATGGAAAACATTCAATATGGGATTAATTGCAACACAGTTTTATTATCACCATCTATTTGACACAGAATAGCAAATCGGATAAATTTTTCTATGTAACCAAAGAAAACTGCTCAAATATAAACAAATTAAAGAATGTTGATTTAGAATTAGCTATAAAATATCTTTCAGCTCCTTAACACTTACTATTACTAAAAACAATCTCAATCAGACCTCTCGAATTTGGAGGAAGTTGAAACAAGGAAGTGCAAATTTTATCTGATAGATTAAAGTTTTATCAAAGAATTGAATAAAAACTTAACTTTACATTATTGAGAATATTTTTGTTGACATTTTCAATAAATAAAGCCTCGGAGATATAGTAAGTGTTGTATTCAAACGGAATATCCAATCATATTACATAAGTCACAAAAGTGCTGCAAGCGAGAAATTCACTAAAAGAAAAATGATGATTTACATTAGATTGAAATTGCAATTTATCTTTTCCAACAAATAATTTTATTTTAATGTGCCACTTTGACAGATAAGGTTTTATTTTATTCTCAGAAAATAATTTTTTCCCAGGATGTTCAGGATGATAAATTATAAAAACTGCTAGGTCAACAGCATCTTTCTTGACTGCAGCCAACAGGGAAAAAAAGACATAAGGAAAAGAATCAATACCTCAAGAAACTTGGATCGCTTCCATTATCTCAGTGGGAACGCCTATATACTTAAGCCGCCTTAGTGTAAACAATAGAGAATCTCGTTAAACTGTTGTGATAAGCTCACTTTCCTAACAAAGAAATAAAGATTCATTATAAGTAGAAGCAAAGGCGTCAGTTTTCTTCACATTGTGAATGTTATTTTTTCTGACATACAAAACAGTATTACTTAGTTCGGGCTTAAACTACATAAAGTTGCTGTACTGAAAGAAAAACAATGTGAAATATTATACACTATGTTGCATTAAATAAAGCATTCGATACTTTCTTGCTAAATCTCTACCAACTATTAAGATGAATGTGGGTGGGCATTCTACAAGACAGGACTGTTATAACTAAAACTGTCAAATTCAACAGAAATATACTTTAGATATGCTTTCGCCTTGGATGTGATTGGAAGATATGAATATTCCCTAGGTGAAAATGTTGCCATTTTAACGAAACAAAAATCAACCGAAATTGTAAAGCTTTTTTTTTTCGAAAACATTATAGCACAGAAATGAATATATGCATTTTCTCAGAATCTAAAATGTTATCTTTTCAAATAATTTCATTAAAATGTCATATTATTCGTTCTCAAATATTGGCAAATTTTGAAAATGCGTTTTGCATAATTTGTTACATTAAATTTCACTGTTAAAGTGATTTTTAGATCATTACCATTGTTTCCTCAAGAATACAATGATTTCCAACTTTTGTTGATATCTAAGGAAGAAGTATTTTGTTTAATACCACTATAGTTTGTTTTGATGAACAAGAAAGGGAAGTTACAGCAGCGTGAAGGTTTTAAAATCAATATTCCAGAAAATTACGTGTTTATTATCATTATGACATCATGGGGCAATTTCTCAGTAAAAGAATTAATACACACAATAAACGGAACAGATAAAAGACTATTATTAAAATAATATAACTTTGATTTCTGTCAAAATTTGGTGAATTTTAATTTGAAAATAATGAACATCAAGTTCCACATAAAAAAGTTTTATGAAAATAAACATGATGAATATTCCGTCAAATCATCTATTTGCAAAGTCGGCTAGTATTCAATAAATGATTCTACGTAAATTTTATAATTTATTCATGTGCTGTTAAAATACAAGGAAGAAAGAATATAAAATGCATTTTCATCTCTCACCTCAAGCACAATCAATATTTATTTTCATATTTAAGCATTTACATTGCTTCTTTAGCTGCTACACAAAGTCTGAAATTTTGATACAGTTTTGAGAAATAAAGAAAGATAAAGAAAATTTTGAAAATGTGAGATGGGTATTTTTTATATCGTTTTTAAACATAACTCTTATTACTTCATTTTTTATTTATTTCTTATTATTTTGTTCAAACTGCAAATTTTTTTATCAGTCAATAGTCATTTGTAAAAATACTATGAAATATATCTTTAAGTTAAAGAAAAAATTATAAAAAAAAAATTAAATATTTAATTTAGGAATTTCTTTTATGAAACAAAAATCAGAGAAAGTGCAAAAATTTCCCAGTATGGAAAAACAAAGATACTTTGTTGTTTTAAGCTTTTCTTTCTGTACATATATTAATTAATAATATATTCATTACTGACTAGTCTATATCAACTGAAGTGACTGACGCTTCACATTTCAGATTGAAATTAAGAAAAGTTAAAGAAAAAATATGAAACAACAATTTTCTTTTTCAATCAGCATAATCGCGTGTGATTCATTTTTTTTTCATATAAATTTAGAAGTGGAACAGAAAGAAAACATCAGACACAAATATAGAAGCAGATAATGATCTATAATTATTTGTTGCATAAATTAAGTATTAAATTAATGTGTAAGTTCTTCAATTCTTTCCATACATTTATCAACGTATTTTCAAATATTCTTCATTAATTCCAATCAATATTTGCATTATTCTTGATTAATTAAGTGGGTCGTTCAGAAAATAAAGACTATTCAATTACACAAAGTAAAAAATTCAATATTTATTGGAAAAAACAATTATGGTACGTACCTGACGCTTCTTTTATTTTACATAATCACCCTTTATATATAAACATTTGTCTGGTCTAGAGCTTCAGAATTCCCGTGTTTTTCTCTTCTTCAACCTGTTCATTAAGCTAAGGGATCACTGTATTCTTCATTTCCTCATTAAATCCAAAATGTTTACCATCCAAAAACTCTTTCAGCTTAGGGAAAATATGGAAATCGACAGCAGCAAAGTGGGGACTACAGGGCGAATGCTCAAAGCTTTCCCTTGATTCAACAATTCTTGAGTTCTAGTAGCAATGCAATGGTGGACATAGGCATCATCGGGAAGAAACACAATTCCTTCAGAAAGCATCCCTCATCTATTGATTTGGAGAGCTCTTTAAGCCTTACAGTAACGATTTACATTGATCATATTGTCTTTGGACATGATATTTAGCAAGTCATTTGTTTTAGTGCAGTGACCACTTGGTGTAATAAACTGGTAAGAGAAGAGTATAACAGGAAAATTTTGAAACTCGTGACCAGATATTACAAATGGTGTGGACTATATACTTATAAAGAAAGTGATAGTATCGAGAAATGAAGGAAGATTCAGGTATGAATATTGTATTCTTCATTTTGTATAACTAAAGCTTCTTTATTTTCTCGGTGATGCTCCTGTATTTAATATAATTATAATTATTCAAAAATGGAAGTATCTAATTAAAATAACATTTAGGATTAAATTTCATAATCAGTTGGAAAAAATGGAAAAATGTCAATGGAAGGATAATGAATGAATAAGTTTTCATTATTGCAATTCATCAGGTCAGTTCTCGAATTCACATATATTATAATGAATCTGTAATATTTTTCTCTCGCTCAATGAGTCTCATAGTAAGGCATAGAGATATTCAGATATTTCTAATGAATACCAGGCCGATGACCATTCAAGGTTCTAGAAAATATAAGAATAATGGCGATATTTCTGTTAAAGGCCGAGATTTGATAATTCCTCAAATGAATTATGTGTTCGGTTGGAAAAAACTATATAAATGCGAGGGATTGAAGCGAGTTAGTCAAATTCATTCGCAGAACAAGTTCTCCAGATATGGTACTTGAACGTTATGCTGCTTTTTATTTATCTAATGATATGTTGACTGCTTGTGCCGTGAGTTTCTACGAGTGTTGTTCTTTTTATAACCTTCTTTACTTTTTTTTGTAGTTATTTTCTGTGCTTTCTATTTTTCAGGGGAGGGATAAAATGTCATTCACCTTCCAGCTTATTTTATTAAATTCAGTACGGCTACCGAATATTTCCGTTATAATATGTTTTTTTGTCTAACTCACTTAATTATGTTTATAAAAATAATCTACAGTCAATATCCCATAACGATTAAAGACAGAAGCAATCTTTTTTTTTCAGATTTCCACAATAAATAATAATCGACAAATATTTTTAACTTTACTACAGGAGGTAAGTGACATTGCCTTACTTAATGATTGTACGAATAATTATAATAGAAGATATATTCAGTTGATTAACTTATATTTTTAAGCTAATTGGTATACTTTTATTCTTCAGTTTTATGTTGCAGATTCACTTTTCACAAGTAAATAAGATATATGCAATAATATCTTTCATAGAAATGCTTATTTGATCATCTGGGAACAAAATATCTAAAAGAGAAATAATTTTATGTATGTTTTCTATTTAGAAAACAAGCATAATTCTTTGCATAGAAATTAACTTTGTTTCTGAGCTCAATTTTTTTTTATTCCTTTCTCATTTACATTTCTCTATTCTGAGAAATATTTTCACTTCAGTTTCGAAAACGCAAAATATAAAAGAAATTACATTTAACCATCCAGAAATAAATTGTTGCCCGATTTTCAAAACAGTTGAAGGAATAAAAATTACTAATTGAATTAAAATCAGAACGAAAATGAACACTCTAGAGACAAAACATTCAATCTGCAAAACAATTGCAATTTCAGTGGTGAGGTATTAAAATAACAGTTCTTTTTTTTACATTATCTTTTCAGCTCTACACAATTATTTTCTATAGAATGAATATTCAATTGCGAAATAACTTCAATGCAATAAGAGATACATTATATTTTTATTGAAGTTACCAATGTGATTTGGATAATCATATAATAATTTGTTAGTCTGAAATGTCTACCATTATAATAAAAATAAATTTCAATTTTTGTTTAAAAAATAAACATTTGGAAAAAAATGGTGTGTAAAATGCAAAAGTTTATACACAATTAATATATGGTTGTTCAATTTTTTTTAAATTATTCATGCGTCTTCGGCTACTCAAGACCTACACAATATATATTTCTATAATTAAGGAAACACCTCTTAACACCTCTCAAAAACTGAAAAATTATTGACACTACAAACCGAACCGTTATACTTAAGTATATCTCAAAATATTTACAATATGTTTAAGGAAACATCATGCACATTTTCAAGATAAAATTTCTGCTTAGTTTCGGCTTGAAAATAATTAATTATCCTGCTTTGATGAAGACGACATCGTTCGTCAAATGACGAAGACGACACCTGAGCTGCCAGCCCACTCTCAAAACTTCCGCACCACAAAAGGGGAGGAGGTTTGGCCCCGACGGATTTAAAGTGCACCAGACCAGCTTACATGACGATTCTTCGGTGAAATCGGGTTTCAAACCTGAAAACATCTGGTCCCGCTTTCGTTTACAGCGTCCGAAGAATAATCCCAAATTTCACACATTATAAAACTTATGAAGGCAGTTTCGTAAAGTAGATGAAAAATACTTCCAGCAATCGCTACTATTTAATTATAATATGCAATTTCATACAATGGGCTCATTTTCAGTGTTTACACTAGTAATTCCTAAAATAGACGTGACATATAAGAAAAGTTAGAACTGACTTGATGGCCTCATAAACTGACCAATGAAAACACTATTTGCCTAATATTTTTTTCTTTATACAGTTGCATTATAAAACGTGTCTACATTTTTCTAAATTTGCGAAGTATGTGATTTCTTCTCGGCGCTGATCATTCCAATCCCTCTTCCGAAGCTTCTAACGATTCATTTAAGTAATATGCATATTCAGATAGCATTGTTTTTATCGTTTAGAAACAAGTACTGCTGTTTTCTTCTTCTGTTTCTCATAACGGAGATTAAAAGGTTCCAACATTTCGTCTTTAATAAAATAAAAAAAATAAAAATGTCATTCATTTTCCGTTTGATATATAACATCAACCGAAACAAGAAAAATATTTTAATCAATTTGATATCTAAAAGCTTTGATCTCAAAGATCTCAGAGCGAAGTAACTTCTTTCGCTCGTAAACATAACAAACATTCGATAGTTGAATGTCAAAACATGAAAAAATATTCATCATTTCGTAATTCAAAAATATCAGTTGCAACTACTTTGATATTTTATTGAAAAAGTTCTCAGACGGAATTTTTTTCATAATTTGGATCATTTGAGATTTGCGATTAGAAGATTTGATTAAATTTTGCTATTGCATTTTTCTTATCTGATAAAAATAGAAGTTGAAATTTCCATCAGGTGTTATTCTTTCGTCGGAAAGGATATGAGAATTATAATTTCTTTCACAGATTTCTTTTGTTTGTTATTCGTAAATTAATTTTCACAGGTTTCAAACATATGAAACAGTTGTGTACTAAATTGATAAGTAAAGCCAGACTTATTTCGTGAGCATTAAATTTATAAAAGGGTGAAAAAGAACAATTTATATTTCAATTTGTAATCAGTTGTATTCAGTCATATAAATGAGTATTATTATCAAAATTTGAAAATTCAAGTAAGCATCAAAGCTTTTAAAATGCATTTTAGTTTCAGATTTTTTTTAAGTTTAGACTCTTAAAAAATCGTTTAATAGTTTATATCGTTTATCGTTTAGTTATAATCGTTTTTATTATTTTATCTCATTTTCCATCATTTGATTTTTCAAATGTTACTATCTTTTGTGGTTAACGTTATTTTTTCTTTTATTCACAGGTATGTGAGAATGAGGATCGAAGTATGAAATGGATGAATGAATCTCTACATCAGAAAAGATAATTACGATATCACACAGCAAATGGTAAGTATAGAAAACTGAATTTTCTTTCCTTGTAATTTGTTCTAATGTTCCTTGATAATTCTATTATTCTCAGTTTGTATCTTCTATGCTTTCTTCTTGCTAAAGGGCAAAAGTCAATGTTGTCAATAAACAGTTGACTGGGCTTTTAGAAGGGGATTTCAAGTGCTATATTATAAAATGCAACTTTCTACCATTGATATGAAATTGCCCTTTAAGATCCACTAACAAGGAAATTTTCTTTGAAACATAAAATAAAAATAAAACTCACACATTGAGAGTAATCTTTATATTCTCACTTTTAAAGCAATAAGTTCTACTAACTTGAAATTGCACTTCATTGTCTTGGGGATTCATAGAGTAGAATACCAATTTTTATGAATGTGTTGAATCCCCTTCTGCATCAACTGCGATAGGACAATTAAGGGTTTCAAATGCAAATGAAATAATAGACACTAGACTGGAGCAACCATTGGCAGAATAAATTGCTGCAAACCCAGTCACTTCAGTTAAGGATAAGACTAGCACTTGGTCCTTCCTTTGTAGATTTATGAGTGAAGATCAGTTTGAAATTGAATCAGCTAAATCAGTTTAAGAATAAGTTTGAAGCTATTCGTATGAATAGCTTGCTATAAACATTTGTGGAATAGTCTTGTAACATTTCTGGTATTGTATATAAAGTTCTGATAAACAAATCAGAAAACAATGCAATTTAAAATGTCAGTTTAGTACAAGTAAAAGATAATATCAAAAATAGATCAGACCTAATTGTCTGGGGTAGAAAATACTCTAGGATAAGATTCATGACAGAATTTTTCTGTATGGGGAAAATAATTGAAAGTGGGTTTAATTGTTTTAGAATTATTAATTACAAATTATTCAGGACATTCTTAATTATTTGATTTAAATTTAAAGCATTTTAAGTAACTTTGTGGAGAATATTTGAATGAAGCCATGCAGATACTGGATTTAAATTTTTATGTCAAAAACTCCTGAATTAAAAAAAAAGCACACGTTCGAATTTAATGAATGGGGTTTGCATTTTTGAGAGGTCATATTTGTTGGTTTGCATGACTTACAGTAATCTCTATAATTTGTAAACCGAATTGTATAAAAATTTGTATCTATTATGTTTTATTGTGTATTTGTTTATATTATATTTTTGTTTATATAAAGATCGATACACAATAATCCAAAATATTTATATTTTTAAGAGTGTTTTAAATGTTGTTTAATACTGAATGTTTAAGACCGAATTTCAACACTTTTTTTTTTTTTTTTTGAAAATGGTTCTCTCTGATTGAGGCTTCAAATAGTAAACTAAATAAATAAACTATAAAAGGTTCCTCTATAAACAATATAAGGTAAACATTATAATGATACAATAGCAAATATTTTGCATAAGGAGTATTTTTAAACCAATAATTAATCAAACAAAATTGAGATTAATATTTGATTAAAAATATATTTATATATAATTAATAGTCCATCTTATTACCTTCAAAGCCTAAACTATGGGGAAAAAATATAAGAAAAGCATTGCTTTCTTAAAATTTATATATATATATATTGCGAAATTTTTAAAATAAATTAATCTAATAAGAAGAGTTTCTTTTTTTTAAAAAAAAAATATACTTTTATATATGTCGCTATTCACATATTATTTTACATCCAAATATTCCCATTTATTTTAATTTTTTACCATTTCTTCAAAATTAACTTAAATACCTATGAAGTTTTAGTAACCAGTAATAAAATCAATTTTAGTCTACTTCTTTTCTACTGATTTCTACCGAATTCTATTGATTTTGGCAGGATGTATATTTTTTTTTTATTATTTTCTCCTTTTCTAATAATTAATATTTTGTTTAAACATTTCTCGTCTTTCTTACACTTCTGCGACTCCATAACTTTTATTTATCTCGCATCTGATTGGTAATCATAGAACTCATTTAAAAACTTCAGAAATTTTTCAATAAGAAAAGCGTAGAAATAGAATCATAATCATATTGTTACGAATGTGTAGTATTTCTTTCCAACAATCTAATAGTCATAGTGAAAATCGAGTCTCGCATACATTTTTAATATAGGTAGAAAGGATGTCTGTCTGTGATCTCAGATCATGGCAACAGATTCAAGAAAATACAATAAATTATGGTAATATCTTTACTAGTAGCCAAGATCTTGAAATCCTTCAAGAAATTCCATACCATGTTATGGAAAATATACAAGTAAAGGTATTCACATGAGCATTGAATCTTTTTTCTGAAATGTTATCGAATTAGGAGCCAGAATGCGGAGCACTATTGCGCTGGTGCTGTTTAATTTCATGATTTGCTGTTATCATACGTGTTGTTGATTTCTACAAAAGCGTCCCTGACGTACTCTTTAACTATGTTTTGTTACTTGTGTTTCCTGTTTAATTAAAAAGTAAAGAATAATTATCCGTTATCAATCTTATTCTTATTTCTGGCAGCGTAATACCTCCATATGAATTTTTATAACAATATATTAAATTTAATTCGTTTAGAAGAAGAATGACCAAAATTTTATAAACTTGTAATAATCTTTTGTGAAAGTAATTAAACAAGGAAAGAATGTTTTAATGTGATATAAAATTTTAAACTGAAGAACATTTTAAGGCATAACCTAACATTAAAAATCGGTCTTCTCAACTACCCAGGTAACATATTTTATAGCATAGTATTGTTATTTAATGTTTTATATCTTTTAATAATCAGTAATATCAAATATTGTTTAATATCGTACAATATATAACGACTAATATTCTTAACAACTTTACATTTGCAACTAATTTATTACTATTATCATTTATATACAACTAATATTGTTAATAAATTTCATTCCTGATAAGATTTAATTTTCAAATATGTAGATAATTATTATCTGCTAAAATTTTATCAAAAGTTAGTTAGAAATACCTTTTCAAATTCATCACGCATGTCCTATAAGCAATATCAGCTTTCTAAGAAGTTAATATTCAAAAATTCTGATAATCATAGAACTTTTTGTTATGGTAAAAAAAATGTAGAAAATAAACTATAATAAACTAAAGTTCTCGAAACACCCATTTTGTCTTCGTGGGACAAATGTTTTACCATTAACTATAAAACTTGAATGGTGAGAAGATGAAATTTTCTTTTTCTTGAAGAGTCTCACTTTGTGAAACGCTTTCAGAGAAATAGAATGAATTCTTATTTTCTTTTTTTTTCTATCACCAGTAAGAAGTAAGTGTCAAGAGCTGAAAGCTTTTTGTTAAACGCTAGAGGGTAAAATACCATTAAAATTGTAGTAGTAGGGCTTTTGAAAGGTTTATATTTGTCTCATAAACTTAAAAGGTAAAGAAAAGGGGAAATTGAATAATAGATAACGCATTCCAAAATAAGGATTAGGTAAAGCGAATAAATATTGAAAGTTTTGATGTAAGTCAAATATCACAAATAAATTTCAATGTTAAATATGAATAAAATAAATAAACTTTAGAAAATTAAGCAAAACCAGGAAAATAATTTAAAAACATTTTTAAAAATTATTTTATTATAAAGAGATTGTGGCGATAGCTTATAAGCCAGTTAACAGCTACGCTACCCGAGCTATTGCTTTTGTATCGTGGCCATGTTACTGGGCTGCAAACCACAAGGGCTCAGGTTCTATCCTCTCACATTACAATTCTCCTAAAGATCTTTTTATTTTTTTATTCTTAATAAGATAATCATTTCTTAAATTATTTCAATTATTAAAAAAATAATAAATTATTTTATTATTTTTTAAATTATTGGACTTTAATTTCCAACTTTCAATTTTATTGTTAAATGTGAACCATTCCTATAGTTACGTACATCCCATGCTGAAAACATCGCATATTTAAAAGTAATAATTTAATTCTTCAATAAAAATAATTTTTTAACTCGTCTGGAAATTTCTCTTTCTATTTATTTCAAATTTACTTAAAGTTAGTTAGAAATGATTTCAGCTTATATTAAGCTGGAAAATAATTAATAAATAATTTGAGGTTCACTTGAAATCTAAAACTGCTTGTACAATTATTAATACTAATTATTAAAACTAAATAATTATTAATACCGAATTATTAATGTTAATTTTATGGGTTTTTTAAAATATTCAAATTGCCCCGTAACTTGTTTATTAATTATGAAAGAATGGGTTTAGGTTCTGTTTTCTCCGAAAGTCTATCGAGTAAATGTATTCAACATCCAAAAGTCATTATATAGAGAAAATCTAGAGACAGGGCATTAGTCTCAATATTTCAACCTTAATGAGCAAGAATTCGTAACATTAAAAGAGTTCTGATATTTCATAAAACTTTAAAACAGGACATTATCTGTCTAATGGGTAGGGCATTTTTAAATTCTTCTGCATTCATCTTAATTCATTTCTGCCTAATGAAAGGAATTTACCCGTTTAGTATTCACAAATCGTTAATTATAAAGTCTGCATCATTATATATTTCCAGTTATGAATTATTCTAGTATATTAGTATCTGATTCTCTAAAAACCTGAAATTCCGTTATTTTTAATTAAACTCGAGCAAATTCGACATTTTCTGAGAAATTGAAGCTGTAATTCCCTTATTTTATGACAACTACAGCAATTAGAATAGCCTTCTATCAGCTTCTTACGATTCAAACTGAATATCTATGAATGTACATTATAAACAGTATTTTCTCAAAACAATTTGAGAGATTTTAATGAGTGTTTTATAGAATCAGACAACATATACAAAAGTGTTTGAGATAGAAAGGGCACGTAGGACATTTTATGGAATACATTATTCTCCTCCGGGAGGTCGAAAACATTTAGATTACATTTTACAAATGTTTCAAATTGCTTTAGAGCACCAATATCAGACAGTTATTTCATCACAAGTTTGTAAATCACACAATTCTCTTCGAAATTTTAAGATGACTGAATAATAAAAAAACACCTCTAAAATTCGTACTAAATAGAAATAGTTTATCTTTTGAAGGGTTTAAGAATTTTTTCTTTTCATTAATTTACAATAAAACATAGTCCGATGATACCATAAATACAATGGCGGGAAAAAAAATCCCAACACCAAGAAAAAATTACTGTATAGAATATTGAAATTTAGACAATGCATTTGTCTAATTAACATGTTTAATTGATTAAATTTTCAAGATCGCAGGTTAATTTAAGTTCAAGAAAATGCATTTCAAATGTGAAATGCTGTTACATTAATAGCTGGTGTAACCTCCAGAATTTTGAAGCCTGCAAACATGCATACAGATGCCAAATGTCACTTTGTGGTATGGAGTTCCATGCTTGTTGTACTTGTTCTTTCAATACTGGGACGGTCAGTGATGGCTGTGGATGATGCTGGAGTTGTCGTCTAATGATATCCGAAACGTGATCAATTGGAGAAAGATCTGGTGATCTCGCAGACTAAGGTAACTTGTCGACACTCTGTAGAGCACGTTTCGTTACAACAGCGGTATGAGGGAGCGTTATCCTGTTGGAAAACTACCCCTTGAATGCTCTTCATGAATGACAGCACTGCAGGTTGAATTACTAGACTGATGTACAAATTTGCAGTCAGTGTGTTTGGGATAACCACTAGAATGCTCCTGATGTCATAGGAAATTTCTCCCTAGACCATGACTCCAGGTATAGGTCATGTGTGTCTAGGCCACAGACACTTTCGTTGCAGGCATTCTCCTGGCCTCCAGTTGACCTACATATGGCAATCAGTGGCAACAAGGTAGAACCTACTTTCATCAGAAAACACAACAGATATTCACTCCGTTCTCCAATGAGCTCTAACTTGACACCACTGACGTTGCAAAAACAATGCCTTGGAGTCAGTGGAATGTACGCTACAGGGCAACGGGCTCGGAGCTGCCTTTGAAGTAATCAATTTCTAACACTTCGTTGTATCACTGTGGTACCAACTGGAGTACGAATTTCTGTCGTGGACGCAGTACGATGCGCCACAGCCGTACGCCGAATACGGCGGTCTTCCCTCTCAGTAGTACCACGTGACCGCCCGGAGCCCAATTTCTTCAGACAGTACCATCCCTTGACCATTGCTCCCAACAATCACAGCACAGAGGATACATACCTGACAAGTCTTTCTGCAATATCGGGTAAAGGAAATCCATCTTTACGTAGTCCTATTACTCGACCTCATTCAAAATCGGTGATCTAATGATAATGGCTTCTTCGTCTTCTTAACGGCATTCTTGGCTAACATCAACTCAATATGTCAAATTTCAAAGTAAAATAACGATCATGAACTTTACAACAAGAATTTAATGCAAACCTGATTTGCAAGTTCTCAGTGACGCTAATAGCTAACTAATTGTGTATAATAACTAACTGAGTATAAAAACTAACTGCGACTTTATAATTAATTTCCCAGTTATCTTAATTAATGCAAAAAAATTGATGAAAATGTGTTAAAAATCGAAAACAATATAGACTACTATATTCCTTGCACAATAACAACTAAGTCATATAGACAATACTTATGAAGCAATGGAAGGAAAATCTTTTTATTTATTTATCAGATATTTTTGTTATCTGTCATCTGCTGACTCTTTTCAGTAGAAGGGTTGTTGACCTAAAGGCTCAGATATTTTTGTTCTTCTGAGTGTCTCGGAGAACGAAATTGATCTTCCTTCCAGGATCATAAATCCTCTCCTGTCAGTAGATTGCTTCCAAAGTAAAGAATTCTGTTGTGGAAGAAAAATGACAAGAATACGATATCGTAAAATGTTCTTTTTCTTTCTTTTTTATAACTCAATTTTTCTTCCAATTTTTGTACAATTTATATCTCATTCGTTTTTATTGCAAACAGTAGTTAGTATGCAGTTCAACAAAGATTTATAAGACAGTTTTCATACTTTCAACAATGGCATCCTTAGCAAAAATTCTCTCTTTCAGATAAAGTTTATATGATAAATGAAGCCATGAATTATTGTTTCATTAACAAGCACTTATAAAATTATTGCAACATGAACCAGTATAACTAGCAATTGCCATGGTTCAGTTGGCAGTGCATCTCGTTTAAGATTAGTTGTTCCGTGGTTCGAATCCTAGTCGAGGTGTTTTATCCAAAGACTGAAATTCATTTAAATCGTAATCTATTGTTTATATAAGATGTGAAAGGTTATAAATCTCTCTTAAATATTAAAATTGGGTTGTCTCTAACATTCTATGTATGTGTAAAAGGTTAGTCCCATCAATGATGGCTTTCTCGGTCTCTAACATTCTATGTATGGGGAAAGTCTCATCAATGATGGCTTTCTCGGTCTCTAACATTCTATGTATGGGGAAAAGGTGAATTCCATCAATGATGGCTATCTCAGTCTCCTGCTACTGTAAGTTACTTAGTTCTAATAAATCTAATTGTTTGTTTAAACTAAATGGGTAATTCTTTACACCTTCGTGAAAATATACAGGCTGTTGCATAGTCAAGGACACAAATTTGTATAAAGGGTAGAACGAACTAGATGACTCGAAATGACATGTTTAAAAATAACTTAAGTAAACAGAAGTGAATACGGAAACCACAAAAAAATGAAATGATGCCACATGAATAATTGTACGTTAATAATAAATAATTATTAAGAACTTAGAAAGAGCTCAAAGAATGAACTCGAACTATCGTTCAGGAATATTGATGCGAGTCTAGTATCCATAGAATAAAATCTAGAATTTGTCAGAAAAATTCTAAGTGTAACTTTAACTTTCTGAAAGTTATTCTATGTTTCCCATTAATTCATTAGTGCATATTGCAGGAGCAATCATTGATTAGAATAATTTAATTTTCCAATCAATTAACAAAATAGATTGTTTTAATTAATAAATATTCCCTAATACACCATATATTTCCTCTGTTGTATAACTTATTTTGTAAATTGATCAATATGGAAAGCTAGAATTTATTTATCAGATAATCCATATATTTTTATTTCAAATATTATTTCTATTGGCAGTTTTAATATGTTATAAATGCACTCGTTTTAAATGAAAAACTTATCATTTTATTGTAATTTCTTTTTAAGTGATTGTTATTAAGTTTGTAGCATTAAATGCATATATCAAAACTATTGTAAATAATTTATTACACTCTTGTGCTTACACTAATTTATTACTTTAATTCTTACACTAATTTATTACTGTCTTATTTGAGAATTCAGCTTTTTTTCCACTATGTGCTTTATTGATCATAGTAACACCAGCCTACTCTGCTATAAAGCTTTACAGTCATAAATTTTAGAGCAGATTTCTGTACTTCGAAATCGTTTATTCTTCATTAAAAAATATATAGTGTTCGTTTAAAAACTAAAAAAGAAAGACTAATTATTACATATAATTTTGAACAAAAAAAATACCTATCAAAAATCGAAGATTTCAAAACTGTTTTTATTTTTAAAATATATAGCTAAAGCTTTTGAGTTAAGAAAAATTTCAGTTTATAACTTTTTAACTTCCTAAACTTGAATCGATTTTTCAGAATCGGAAACAAAATTTTTTTTAATATTGTTTCCAAACTTCTCATCTACTGTAAATTTTCCTTCAAAAATAGTCATTTCTGTTATTAAATTTTACGAACATATTGTTTAGTATTAAAGAAAATCTTGCAGTTAAAGAAATTTTATACAATTTAATTGTTAAACCTTTCTTTTAGAAAGATGGCAACAAATATTATTTATAAAATTTTCTTTCTCAAGAAGAGAAATTCAATGAAAATCATTTTGATGCTAATAACAGTATTTGATATAATAAAATCTATTATAAACTTGATAATAAACCCTTATATTATTTTAGTTACGAACAAGTTTAGGTGCATCAAGTACAAAGTTTTTTTTCCATTTTAAATGAGCAAACTTTCATTATAATAAAAATGCAAGAAATGAAGAAAGAAGATGATTTCGATTTAGGATAGCGTTTTATTGAATATTATGATTAATGATTAACACTTATCGCTCTGGGTGTTATTTTAAAACTAAATCTAGAAATGAAAAGGATTTATTCAAAAATCTTTAGCTAAAATGTGAAACACAAGTTTCTCTTTGCATATGTATAGAAATGTGAATAAAATTGCAACCAGGAATAAGGAAGGAAAGCAACTAACATTGAAATGTGAATCGTTATAATAAATAAAAAAAATCGTGCAAAAAATATATTATAGGATCCTTCTGGGAGGGAAAGGGGGTGAGGTATCTCAGATATGGGGATGTGAAGCTTCAAGTACTGGGGTTGGTTCTCGCTAACCTGGTGAGTACAAAAATAGAGTTATATCGGCTACCCTATAATGATGACGGGACGTGCGTCTTACATAATTGGTTTTATCGTGGCTGATGGCGGTTTTAGGATTCACCATTAGTTCCCACTAATGTTGTCGCAACGGTTTTGTCATTCAGACTTCGCCGGGTGCGTTCTAGGAGAGGCGGAGTAGTCGTTTGCCATACCTACAAATATGTTAGAATTAAACTGTTAGATCTTTTTTAAAAAATGTAACTAATTATTATATTTATTGTTTATTGTATTTTTCAAGCTGTATATAGTATATATACTTAGAGGCAAAGTAAGGAAGGAAATTGTGAGCTATCTTAGATCATTCTTTTAACAAGAGGCCTTTTATTTCTACGAGTTATAACTTCAAAGCCAGAATTTTATATGAATAAATAAATGAAGTAAATTTTATGAAGCTATGTCTTAGAATCGTACATGTTTGTATAAATTTTCCTGTGAAACAAGTGGTGAAAAAAAAGCATCCTGCAAAAATGAATATATTTCATTAAAGAAATGTATATAGCCCTTATTTTTTCTTAATATTTTAGATTCAAAATGTTCACTGTTACTCTTACTAGGTACTCTATTATTTTGATTTCTCAGTATAGGAGGTTTTCAAAATCTTTATTACCTTAACGGTATAGCTAAAGAAAGTAATGAAATGTATTCCACAGATTCGCTTATTTCTAGTCCACAGCGATAAGCTTTTACAACGAATTTATGTAAATGTTCTCTTAACATTCGTAGCAAAATAATTAGTTAAATCTAATAAATTCATCAATTATTTATGTTCAAAGTAATTCAAAAAGAGCAGATCAATATCATAATATCAAATACAAAAGGCACATCAATGTCTTCAGAAAGATATATAAAAATTAATTTCAAATCAATTTATATTATTCTTTCAAATATATTTCCTCATTTACACATATATCTTTCATTCAAACACATACTCTTGCATTTAAAGCAAATTTTTCCTCTTCGTTATGCACTATACATTAAAAAAAAAAAAAAAAAAAAAATAACTGTCAATCATTTTTACCCCCCCCCATCTCCTTAATTTAAAAAAAAAACAATGCTCTGTTTTTTTCCAGTTATTTTCTTTTTTAGAATACTGCTTTCAAACTGACAAATTAATAAGGATTAAAAGTAATTAACTACACTTCGATTTTTATGGTGTGAGTATTAAAATATGGTAAAAACAGTAAAAAAATTCAGCAAAATATTTTCCGTTGGAACAAGTGGAAACACCATGTCTTTTCTTTTATTTTTTTACCTTATTCTTTTTTTATACACATTTTAAAAATAATCTTTCTACCTGAATAAATTTTCTCATTAATATAAAGCACCTAAGCATGTAATACCTTGTGATGAGTGAGATTTTTTACAGAACATCAGGTTTAACACCTATATTGCCTGTAATAAATATTTTCTTTTGCTTATCTGAAGCTTTTGAAAAAGAAAGCATTTATTGACTAGAAATTAAAAATATATATATTCAGGAGAAATATTAATCGATTTTGTTAAAATCAGTCAAAAAACTGTGAAAACAAAACTTTCAAGTCCTATATGTGGAGAAGGTTTTATGTAGGTAAAATATGCTTTTTATTAAAACTGTAAACTATATTATTTTTTTAAAAAAACTATTATAATAGGATATTCGTAAAAAAACCTTAAAATTAGTCGAAACCTTTGTGTCAAAAATTATTTAAAATGTTATTATAGTAGGAAATTCGTAAAAGTGTTAAGAATTTTCGAAAATATGGTGACAGGACTATTTACGGGAAATCCGACTGAATTCCAATACAACTGCAAATTTACTTTATACATTGTAATTTTAAAAATTAATTTTTAATTACTTTTTTATTATTGAGAAGAAGATAATTTTTTGGAAGACAATATATGACAATGAATCATTCCTTGCTTTATAAAATGTAAATTACAAAATAATAATAATAATTTTCCAATCTTCTTCTTGTTTCCAAGAAACAAAAAGAAGATTCCTGTTTGTTTCTTTATTTTTATTTTTGGATTGAGAACTGTTTACAAATGCATACATATTAGACATTTCGAAATTATAAAAAGCACATGACTGTCCTTATAGGTTAAAAATATAGAGCAAAGGGGTGATCTTTGAAATTCTATTTAACTTTCGAATATTAAACACAGTGTTAATTTTTTTTTTCAAAACAATGCTTTTAATATTGTTTTTCAACAGTAAAACAAATATTTCACATTTCAGGAATCTTGGAGCATTTGACATTTCTTTTGCTTGGGTTTACGATAAAACCCGTGGATTCTCATGGATATTTTTCTACGGAGCAAAAGGATATCACGAAAAAATCATGAATTTATTCCATCAGTTAAAAGGTAAAATTAAAGATGCTTCTTTTTTTTTTGTAAGCAATTTTCCTTTCATTAAAAACTCTGAAATTCGAAAGTTCTATTAAAGAAAATCAATGCATTTACATCATACCATTGACACTTTGTTCAAAAAGAAAACAGATGCAGTAAAATATAATTTCCTTTTTCTTCTAAAGCAGGAAAAAAAGAGAGATAATTTTTTAAAATATACTTTCAATTAACTTTATTCTTCTTTTATGCTCTGAATTTCGATAAACGAATTTTCGCAACTATTTTTTTTTTCTAATTTTATATAATTTGCATGATTAATAACTTTTTTAAAAATGCCAGAAAATAACCCCATTTGGCTCCATGTTTTAATTTATATTTGTAAGCTTCAAATCTCTGTTCCAAAGAACACGAATGAATATTTGGAATTTTTTTTTAATGCAATTTAATTAAAGATCTACATACAGCAATAGCAGTTACAGAAAACAATTTAAATTGGAAGCTTTGAAAAATACTAAGATGAAAGTTATATGAATATTTCTGCTTTTAAAAATACTACCAAAACATTTTTCTTTTATAGTAAAAAATATATTGATAAAAAGCACTTTTATTTTTACTGTAGATTTATTATAATGTGATAAAAATCACATTATAATAAAATACTAATTAAACAGGAAAAGTAGACCTAGAAAAGTATACAAAAGTCAATTTATAATTTTTAGTACGTTAATAAAAAGAGTTCTCCCAGTGTTTTTTTTTTTATTACGTTCCTTTTTAATGCAAACATATAAAATGTATATATAATGTAATATAAGATTATTTTATGCTTATTGATTCCAATTGCTTCATTAAGGAAAATTATTGAGAAATCCCTGATATTTATTAAGGCCACTTATTTACTAAATAAATAAACACCACACATATTAAAAAAAGTCTTTTTATGAGCACAACCAAACCAACAAGTTATTTCTGGGCAATAAAACTGATTCTGAATGAATAGAATAAGTATTTAAAATTAGCATAACACTATTTCATATGTTTCTAAATTCAACTTTAATCGAATTTGATGTATACGTAAAGTTGAAGTATTTAAGAAAACAAGTGTAAAAATTGCCTCTCAGATAAGCCTAGACAAAAAAAATATTAAGAATGAAAAAATATTTTTTTTTATACAAAATTACAGAAAATAAGTAATTTCTTTGAACTTGTTAAGATATGAAACAAGAAACCATTCGATATTCCTATTCAACAAACAAACAAACAAAAAAACACACACCTGATAAACCAGTAAAGTTACAATTCAAATTAAAATCTATGCAAAATACAATAACACAGGAGACTTGCAAAACTCAATTCGAAGGGAAAGTTACAAATCAGCAATATAGACCAGATATTTTCTAAACTAAAATAAACGAGAAGTCATCAGTGACGCGGCAGATCCTCTTCTTCCCTATTACGAACTCTTCGGGGACCTATTCTCGCTACATGGAAATGAACTTAGGTGTTGTGTAACAGGCAGAAGGTAACTAATGCAGTCTGAGGGGAATCGCTGTTAGCGCCTAACCGTCAGCTTCCATTTGTAACCAGTCTGTTGCGATGTCAGCAAGTTAAGGAAAAGCCTCTCGGGGCAACGAGAGAGCTAAAAGCTAGGAAATTGGAAAGGCCTGAAGATTTTAAATGGATTGTCAGAAAGGTTCTGAATAAAATTAGTACAATTCATGAGAAATTACTTGTTTCATGTGACTTGAATACAGATTTCTAATTGTGTACGATGTTATAAAGTATACTTATTTTCCTTGATAAAATGTTTTGCATGTAGAAAAGGCTACGAACATATATATCATATGCGAAAAATATGTGTGTTAAGTTATATATAAGAAATCTAATATTATTGTTTGTTTGTAGGAGCAGGAATATTTAACAAAAAAATTCTATAAAAATTATATCAAACACAAAAATATTTAAAACATTAAATGGACTGAAAAATATATAGATTCTCATTTAGATATACACATTTGAAGTATACTAAAAAAAGGAAATGACCTTACCAGCTCATAAGTTATTCAACTCTTTGGTGTTATGAGATGAGCCGACGAAATAAATTGCAATAATAATTTATTTTTCCAATCTATACTTATTTTCAACATCATATATATTTAATGGCAATGGCCCTCATAAAATTGGCTCGCTTCCTAGCCATTAAGTGCCCAATAACATCTCTAAAGGCAGAAATAAAAAATAAAGAAATATAATTATAGGTTGGTTGAAAACATTGATTTTTAGGATAAGAAGTTTTTTTTTTTTTTCATTATTATTATTATTATTATAAGAATAAAAAGTTAATGAAACTGTAATTATAATAAAGATATTTAGGGAATAAATATTTTTTGATAATAAGAATTATAAGTTAATGAAACTGTAGTTATAATAAAGATATTTAGAGAATAAATATTTTTTTGATAATAAGAATAATAAGTTAATGGAACTGTAATTACAATAAAGATATTTAGAGAATAAATATTTTTTGATAATAAGAATAATAAGTTAATGAAACTGTAGTTATAATAAAGATATTTAGAAAATAAATATTTTTTAATAATAAGAATTATAAGTTAATGAAACTGTAGTTATAATAAAGATATTTAGAGAATAAATATTTTTTTGATAATAAGAATAATAAGTTAATGGAACTGTAGTTATAATAAAGATATCTAGAGAATAAATATTTTTTTGATAATAAAAATAATAATTTATTGAAACTGTAATTACAATAAAGAAATTTAGAGAATAAATATTTTTTTGATAATAAGAAAAATAAGTTAATGGAACTGAAATTACAATAAAATAATTTAGGGAAAATAAAAATTAATTCCCAAATGCATTTCGTAAAATCAAGTTTTAATGATAATGGCGAAAAATTATATCATTGAAGTTTCATAATTATATTAACTTTTTGCAGTAATTTGCGTGAATAGTCTCTGTTACATAAGAAATTCAGGTTTTTTAATAGATAACTAAAAAAAAAACCGTTCACGTTTGAATTTTGTCACCTATAACGTTTTGATAACGACTTTGTTTCATCCATAGTTTATTGATGCTGCTGCTGATTGCTCATTATATATACTATCTCTTTTTATGTTTTATTATCAAAAAATTGCAATAAAACGATTCAATAGTTGCTTTAAATTTACGAAAAATTCGTAACTACTTTGATGTAAATAATTTTATTCAAAAATCATTCGTGCCTCATTTTATTTTCTTTCGATTTATAATGGAAACAATGATAAAACCCTTTTAAAATAATCCATCCTAAACCTTGATTTTCGAAGCATTTCTTTTCTTGTAGCAAATTCGTTTCTTATGCGATATGTACTTAGGAAAACACTTGCTTGAAAATGTGTATAAGTTTAGCGTTTCAGACACTGGCACTTATTGTGTTCTGAAACATTAAAAACCAATACTTATTTATAACAATTTATTATTTTAAACAAGTATACACATTTTCAATTCACAGAATTTAAAATAAAATATTTGTTTAAAATTAGATAAAAGATTCGTCATTTTCTGAGAAGGGCTTTCTCATATTTTGAAGTAAATATATTTTTAAATTTGTTCTTTTATTTTATTAAGACAAGTGCATCAAAAAAAAATTCTGTTAGACATGTTTAGCAAAGATGACCAGTTTAAATGCGTAATGTTCTTCTTGATTATAAAATGAATTTAGCTTTTGTTATTGAAATATAAAATGACATATTTTTAGTATTAAACTTTTATGCCTTTTAGTTTGCTTGTAATGACTTGACATAAAAGATAAGATTATTTTATTCTTATAATTTCTTAAATGAACAGTAATTTTCTTTTCATTTAAGAATTAAAGAATAAAATAATTAAATCAGAAAAGAAGTTTGAAGAAATTATTCATATTTTTAACAGAACGCAATTTTTTATTTAAAATGGATATTTAAAAAATAATAGCTATATTATCTTTCTACTCTTCCAAAATGAAAATTATTTACATAATTTATTTAAATAATATAAATTTCCTCAATAAATGATTTAATTTTTTTAATTGGCGAGATTTTATTGACACATTCTTGTAAATGATTTTTTGAATATTATTTTTAACAAGCAGTTTTCAAACAGAAAATAATATATTTTAATTCTACAAGATTTTACTAGCAATAGTAAACTATAAAAGTGCATTATGATATCAATATCAGATAAAATATATAATGTTGAGCAATCTTTTAAAAAAGACTTACTTATTAGGAAGAGAAAATAAGACAGAAAAGAATCGGAAAAAAGCTCTGTCGAATGTACAAATGCAATAAAACACGGAAAAGGAAAGTGAATTTAGATGCAACCTACAAGCAAAAGCTACCGAATGTTGTCAAAAGAAATTTCGTCGTTAGTAACAGATAAGTTCAACTGTCAACTTTGATACTTTAAGTTACAATACTAAAGATTTGTTGCAAAATAAGGTAAAAAGGTATGAGAAAGAAATATAAGAAATAGAAATTTCCCCAAATCTATACTGCAATTTTTTGAAATATAACAAGAAAACTTTCTCAAACAAATAATGTATATATAAAATTTTAAAACGTATTTTTTTTTCTTAAAATTTGTCTTAATCATATCATTTTTATAGATTTTTACAGCATTATTGTGTAAAAATAGTGAATTTACAGGCAAGATTGATATATGAACATTGAGGACTACAGTGGTCTTAGCCCAAATCACAAATTTTGCTATATTAAGCTAGGCATCATTTGAAGTGAAAAACATATTTTCTTTTCAAATTGATAGAAATAGAATAAACAGGAATTTTCAGAATAATAATCCGAATTTTTCAAATTCTTCCTGAATCTTTATGCAATTCAGTTCATGGGTTATTTGGCGAAACATATGGATGAGTCCATTCATTTGTAGGGATGATTTTATCTTAATTTTGAATGATTTAAGTTGCTGAAGGATTGAAACAAATATTTTTAAATAATAAAATTAATGAACTCTATGATCTCTGACTCCCTGAATTTAAAAGAGACATAAGTTGACAGCGAGTAAAAATATTTTAATGTTTTATTCTTTTCTAAGAAATTTCTTTGGAAGAATACGACCTAAGATTTTTGTAAAACTAATACACAAGTTTATTTCATTCAGGCGTAACACGTCTTTTTATAACCAGACTTTTCAGATCATAATTATAAGAGTTTTCATTGTCTATTTCATTTTTCTGTGTTATTGGTGTCGTATTAAATACCGAAAGAACAATTTAAGACTATTTCTATTTATATTATGCCCATTCTTTGCTTCGAAAATTGTAAATATACTAGCAAGTGGATTTGTTTTCTTTTAGGATTTTACACTCAGTGACAGTTCTTACAACTTCGTGTCCCAAACTTGTCATAAACTAAAACCAAATTAAATGTCTCTCAAAAATATTAATTTAATCTATTATCTCCTACATCGATTAAAAAACTTTTTCAAAATTGCAATTGAAATTTTAAGTACTTGTTGCGGCATCCTTTTCAACAAATTATCTACCAGAATTATTACCCTAGTAGCACACATATATTGTACATTATTTTATGATATAAAACAATATTTCCAATATTGTATAATATTGTTTAATATTGAATAATATTATATAATATCATACAACATAGTACTACAGGCTGTGCTACTTGAGTATTTAATAGGTTTTGTAAATTCTAAACAATTTTATAATACAGTATTCAATATTTCACTTATTTGCTGTAAAAAAAGCATAAACGTTTATTACTACGACTATCGCAGGATCATTGCCATACAGTTGTCAGAATCTTAGTAATTTATAAAATTATTAGGCTGTATATCATAATGACGATGTCTCTAAAATAAACAGCATAACCTAAATCGGCAATTACTTTTAAGTAATTTTTTTTTTTCATCTTTCAAGGCAATATATATATAATTTTCAGAATAGAAGTAATTCATTTCTGAAATTGGTAAAGGTTAGGGTTAATTAAAAATGTCCTCTTTTAACCAATTTTTTAAATAAAGCATCAAATCGGTATATTTAGCTTATATATTCAAAATACAATTTGGGAATAAATATATACTTCAAATGGTTATATTGTTATATTGATATATTGGAAACTATTTCACATTTCCTTCAAAATAGTATCTTTTCGTTTTCTTAAAACGCATAAAAGTATTTCATATTTATTTTTCTTCAAAATACTTTCTGATAAAACAAAACTCCTTTTAAAAAAATATCTGTAAATTTATATGTACACTTACTCAAACTAGAGACCGAATCCAAATATGACTTTCTCCATTACTTCTTCTCTATCATTTCTTTTTTTTTTTTTTTTTGAGAATGTATAATAATTCTATACATTTTTCATATCGTAAGTATCAAAATAGTGCCTTTCATTTTCCAAAGAATTTTTCGGCATCTAAAGCTGTAAGTCTTTATGTAAATAAACTATTTGTTAGAAATACGTATCACCTAAACAAGTATTTACAAAATTCCGAATAAAGATAGGTGTTGAAGATTCAGAAGTTTCTTCACGTTTTCTTCTAAATGCAGCATTTCTAGTAGAAACTCTATTTCTGCTGAGACATTTTACGAAGCGCAAAGTAGGCAGTTCCAAAAAAGAAATGTTAAAAGTTTAAAGCACGTATTCTTTCATTATTTTCTATTCAAAGGAAGTGTCTAAAAAAAAGGTAGATGGTGCATCTTTCTTTTAAAGGAAACCAAAATTTTCTACTTGAAAATTTTTTGTCATATTAAATGATAAAAAAAGAAAATTTTTCTTGGTTGAAAAAGAATTTGTAAAAATAAGTTGAACAAATCACAGAAATTCCGTAAGAAAAAAATATATTACTACTATGTAATCTTGTAAATGAATTAATGAATACAATTCTTTGCAATAGGCAATATAAGTAATAAGAAATTTACAGTTGAAAAAAAAAGTGAAACATTTCAATATTTATTCGAATAACACTTTCTTGATAATAGAGATTCATAGAGTTTACTAGGTATATTCAGTTTAAAATAATAATTTACAGATTTGTAAAAGCGAAAAAAAAAGAAAAACTCATAACTCAGAATTTAAAATAGAGCATAAACATTAAAGGTCTAATTAATTTTATTTTGTATTGATTACTATTGGTTTGATCTGGCAAACAATTTTTGAAATATTAAATATGCATTAAACAAGATTAGATCATTTAAATTGAAATGTTCATCAATGACTTCTAAATTAAATTCTTCAAAAAATAGTCTGAAAAAAATTCAGAATAATATTATTTTACTTACTGAACGTAAGATAGTTACTAGCCTCCAAAAATAAAACTACAATTTCTTAATAAATCATGTCATTTTAATTTTCAGCAAATAGCATTTTAAATTAATTTAGCCATCTGTAACTTTTTGGAGGGAGAATTTATAAATCCTAAATTTATAGAGGTATTTACTATTATATTTCTTTATTCGATTATACTTTAGAGAATCATTGAGCTTTTAGAAGATTTTAAATGTAACTTTCTTGTAAAATTAACAATTATTTGCATGATATTTTCAATCATATAGATATACTAAAGTTGTTGTTTTTTTAGTTTGTTAATTATGAAAAGAATTACTCAATAACACTTGGAATAATTCATAAATAATTTTAAAAATTTCAAAACCGAATTGGGATTTCCAAAAAAAATTATTATTTGGTTATTGTTTTAATAGACAAAAAAAACCATTTAAATTCTTATGAAGTTTTTCATAAATTATTTTTAAAATAAATGAAAATAACGTCTATTAATTCGTACTCTAATTATTTGAGTATTAATCCTAAAAGACTTTGATTCAGATACTTCTTAAAAATCGTTTTCCAAATTAAAATCATTTCTTACTTTTTAGTTATAAAACTTCTTTCCTTCTTCTCAACTGCGATTAAGATTCCGAAACTGGATGATTACTTAAAAATTTCAAGAATAACAAAAACTTACTTCAGGAATTGAAATTAATTTGTAAAATAAATATCTGAAAATATTATTTTTTATTCACTAAGAAAAAAGTCTTGTTTCTCTCCATCTCTCAATATTTTATTTAATTATAACTTTTCTATATGAGTATTTATTGGGCAAACACTTTTTAAATGAATTGCTTTTTAGTATGTATTTTATTCGAAAAAAAATTAAATTTATAATTTTAAATAATGTATAATTAAGACATTAGATTAATAGTGATAGGAAAACTCTTTAGAATGTATTTTGTTTACAGTTGATATTAAACGCACTTTGTTAATTTTCAGATTAGAGTTATTATTTATATTATGATAATTTCTTCTTTCATGTATTACTTAAAAGAATTTTAAAAATATAAATAATGTGCTTAAGGAAATCAATATAGAAAAGTATTAGTATTACCGAAGGAAAAAAATAATCATAACTTATTTAAAACAGTTTCTATAAATTATTTTATGAATTATAGAATTATTAATTCTATATATTCTTTTATGAATTAATTTATGAATTATTTTATGAATTATGTCAATTAATACTCTCCATAATTATTGGCTCTCATATTCATTGATAAACATAGTTGACCAATCCATTTGATTACCAATCTAATACATCGTAATGCATTTTAATATCGTCAGAGAAGAATTACGATGTCACTATGAGTCAGAGAAACGAGATTCTTTTTCAAATCATAAAATTCGAAGAAGCCGCAATATGGTACCTTTTTGCCACAGTATCATTATTTTGATATTCAAATGAATTTATCACTATATCACAAATGATGTTTTGGGCAGTTTAATTTGATTTTGGCTGTGTTTTTTGGCGTAAGAGTCATTCTTGGCTAGTCTGCGCCTTGGCTATGGTTAAGAGTTTCAGAAGTAGCATCAATAAAAATATTTAGAGCATTGTAACATATATAAAAATAAGTAAAATTGTATAAAATAAGTACTTTGTCATAGTCATTAATATGAGATTTTTAAAGAAATACAAAATATAATGAAATATTGTGAAATCAGTGTATTGTGAAATCAGTATCAGTGTATCAGTGTATGTGAAATCAGTGTATATTGTGTATCAGTGTATCAGTATCAGTGTATAAATCAATATTGTGAATACAAAATATTGTGAAATCAGATACAAGAGGAAAAACGAATAATTTTTTAGAAAGTAAAAATATTTGGGTTTAAATTTTCAATCACCAAGTCATGCATGGTTAGAGATGATTATTTGAAAAATTACCCATGGTTAGATTTAACATTCGATTAAAATATGGTTTACAGTAAAATCAATAGAACACGTGGTGCACCTTTCTCCAAAAAAAGGAAATGCTTATGGGTGAAACGTGTGTGTCCTATGCGGGGTCGAATTTTTGTCAAAGTTTAATAGTAAATAGTAAAAAAAAAAAAAAAAAAAAAAAAAAACCGGGGTTGTCACCATAATACAAAACACCATTTTTAACCGCCCAAGATGCGACTCCGTAACTTGAAACATATCGAATGTACTTCGACGACACTATTCGGTCTTATCTTGTCTTTCCCAGAATTCGTCAAAACTTATATTTCATTAGCCACATGTACTTAACCAGAAACATTCATTTTTACATAATCTTCTTCTTGTAATCATTAATTATAGAAGTTGATAAATTTTTTCATCATTTTTTTTTTTGGGGGGGGGGATACTTTCTTTTGTAGTTTGTAATCCTATATTATTTTAAAAAGACTCCTTGGTCAAATTCATACCACGGTTTCCATTTTGGCATTCCCTTTATCTATATTCCTATGACTTTCGAGTTATATTTTGATATAATCAACATAGTATTGCACTTGTGACCAAACATTCGCTAAATTGATTGTGTCACTGAAATAAATGACATTTACTCAGGCATATGCCATAAATAGTTTACATTTGGAAGATTAATCCTTCGCACTCAAGAGGTGACTCATGGTCATCATTCAAGACGGGGCATTATTTTCACGTTTTATTTGTTTTTCAATTTTGATTGGTAAAAATACCTGCATAATGAAAAAAAGATTTAAATTTACTTTTTCGGAAAATTCAACTTGAAATAATTATATAATTTCAGAACAAAAAACAAGCCCTTGTATTAAGTGAATAATTTTGAATCGAATTACATTTCCGAGTGCAAAGAATTAAGTTGCTATTTTTCACTAGTGCATTTTAAATAACCTAGAATGAAATTCGGAAATATTCGTTATACAAAATCTCTTCTAAAAATAATTTGATTCCAAAAATATTCAAATATATTCCACTAGTCACAAGGAAATAAGTTCGTCCATTCCTAAATTTTTCTATAATAGGATTTCCGATAAAATAGTATTTGCATAATATACAGTCACTCTTGATTCCAGAAGGGATCTACAAAAGTATTTTTAGAAGTTTCTGCATTTTCATTTTTCAAAACATTTTATATAGTATAAAAATTTTATACTCACAGTATTCCTTCGGGGTAGATCGAAATTTCTGCTCTTGTTCGGGATTGGAAGTGGTAGGAAAAGCGTCCCCTCCGCTCCGTTGAAAGCATACTCAGAGAAATGCTCTTGAAATACAGTTTTGAATCTTCAGACGTTCAGGTTGATTTATTTTTAATCAAGTATGACGCCAGTCACATGGGAGTTAAATTAATGTTTTTATCCTCTAAATAGAGTAATTTCGAAAAAAAATTCATTATTCGGAACTATTGAAAACAATTTTCGAAAACAATTAACTTAAATAAATTGATTTTTTTTTTCAATTTTACTAACTTTTCTCTTCAGCGATGAAACTTATATTTTTTGCTTATTCTGATCGATATTTAGTTTGTACTTATGACTTAGCCTGATTAAAATTTTAAAAATTAGTGATTGATTATTTTTCATGAACACTTCTTTTCATGCTTTAAAGCATGACCGCGGTGGCCAAATGGTAAAGTCTCGGCTGTAGAGGGTTTCAGGTCCTATACCCGATTCCATCGAAAAACCGTCGTGTAAGCTGGTCTGTGGTACATTAAATCTGTTGAGCGAAACGTCTTCTCGCAGATGTAGTGCGGAAGTTTGGAAAGAGTGTGTAAGCTCAGATACCGTCCTCACCAACTAACACCGGTTCAAAATTTCGGGGTCATTGCAAAAATAGCCCAAGTGATTCTTTAAAAACGGGACGCTAATATAACTGAACTGAACTGAATTTGAACCTGTTTCAAAGCACAAATTTTAAATTACTAAATATTGAATACCTTAAATAATACCAATAATAATTTTAAGAATGAAAATTGAGGAATTGTTTTTGAAATATTAATAATATGCATAAATTTATTTTAATTGGTTTTAGTTATTATCGGTATATTAAAAATATTTACAAGATTTTTAATCATAATTTTTTTTAAATCCGCAGTCATTGCATTAAAATCCACTCATATATAAAATATTTATTAAGTAAACGTTAAGATGTGACTCTCTACATTTCACACTTGCATATCTTCTGTAGCATATAGCTCTTAAGAATTTCATTTTCATGTTTTAATCATTTATACTTCATTTCATACTTTCTTCAAGCACTACTGGATAAAAAAACGTTCTCTTTTCATTTTTATCCAAAATAGTGAAATATTTTGCCTTTATATAGGTATAAAAATTTGCATAGAAAGTAAGCATCAGCATTTTATATATATATCAATATTATTAATTTTCTTATCTATTTTATGACTGATTTCAAAGATTTTTTTCGTCTGCGTAAATAATTTATTTCATATTTTCATATTTTTATTTACTCTCAACTCAGCATAGTATAAAAATTATGATTATCAGAATTTTATAATGGTTTATAAACATATGATTTTCCACTTTTCAGAGATATATTTTAAAAATTTTGTCTTTTCCATGAAAAGAACGTATTTATTAATATTAAAAATTATATTCATTTCAAAGTCATTTCAAAGTCAAAGTCATTTAGAATTTATTTACTTTATTCCCTTAATGAATTAAACCATAAACTAATATGGCTTTCTCTCAAGGAGAAACCACATTTTTGCTCATTATTTATATTATATTATATGATATATGGTTAATATGAAATATTTTTCACATCATCATTCGAAGTATGAGCAAACTATTTTTCATCATCAAATTTTGAATGTTAATAGCATATGATTTAAATTTCAGAAAAATCTGGCCGAAAATATAGTCATTATGCGAATTTTGGGTCAATATAATAAAAAGGAATTTAGAATCTCCCTCACAGTCGGATGCAAACGAGAGGTTTATGTGATGTTATTTATTTAAATAATTTATTTCTTTAGAAGATTCATAGAATTTGAAAATATGTTATAGGCAGAATTTTTCATTCTTCTTTAAACTAGGAAGAAAATAAGTTATAATTATTATTGAACTTTTATATAATTGGAATTCAAAATATGAAGGATTTTAATTTAATTTAAATTTTTCTTGAGAAAAGAAAAATAAAAATAAATTAATATAATAAATTATTATAATCATTTACTAAAATAAATTACTATTTTGTAAATTACAGCTTAAATATGACGTATTTTTTAATTAAATTGATTTAAAATTGTCATTATTTTTTTCATATGTTCATATATAAAATTTTACAACCATTCACAAAAATTCCATCTTTATGTTTAATAGAAAATTCAGTATTATATAGTGGTCGTCTTACAAAAATGTTACTCATGTGCAAATTATTTTAGGGTTTACACATATTTAAATACGCAATTTAGGGCAAAATTTCATTGGAAATAACAATTACAAAGCACTATGAGAATTCAATTCTTAATTACAAAGCACTATTATAATACAAAAATAAATCTTTTATGGTTATTAATTTAGGAGGCCACAATCCTCACATATATATTGTAATGCTAACCTCAACTTGCTTAAAAATTTTAATCTTTTAGAATTTTTCAAGGTAAATCTCTGACTTCTAGTCAAGGCAAAAAGACAGGAGCATAAGACAGAAAAAAAGAAAGCTAATAAAATCCTGGAAGAAGAATTCTTACATGGTATGAGAGATTTTGCCATCAGGAACGATAGCTTGAATGGTGAGAAAATAAAATTTTCTTCCTTGAGTGTCTCCCCTATGGGAAAAGCTCTCAGAGAAAGAAATAAAATCAGCTTCTACGCTCTTTTGGCTCCGGAAAATAATTTAGTGCGTAAGGATGAAAGCTATTTATTAGATACTAGAATGTGAGGATCTTTAAAACTGACGCAAGGGAACCTTTCTGAAACTTAGAGTTGTTTCATAAATTTGAAAATTGAACATAACTGCAATATCAATAAATAATTACATATTGGCGAAAATAATTTTAGCAAATATATTAAGAAATAAAAATTTAAAGGAATGTAGGTTGAATATAAGATGTAAGAATAGAATTGGTGAATGGTGGTTTTTGGCAAATGGAACAATTGCTATTATTGTATTGTCACGTAGATACTATAGTATAGAATTCAATGACACACACAAGAGGTAGAGCTAAACCAATTTATTAACTGAACTCAGAACACAGTGACTGATAAATCATCTGCTTTTATACTAGCAGGGAAAGTTCCAGAATACTTTTCTGGAGACAGTAAGAAAAGTCCAGAACACTTGTCTGGTAAACTAAAGAAAGGTCCAGAATCTTCTGGAACATGAAATAAAGGAAAACATAAAATCAAGGAATTAAATATTTACATATAGTATGAATCGCATTGTCTCTATCGGAATTCGAACTTACGGTCTCTTGATAATGAGATCAGTGCCTTGACCATTCGGCCATGGAGATTCGACTGTCTTTCTTCAATGCGGCAGTATATTTAAAGTTAACATAAAATATGAAATTTATAAAAATAGTTGGAATAAAGGTTACAATAAAATGTGAAAGTTGTATGTATGCATAATAAAGAATTATTTTAATTTAACCATTCGAATTATGTATAAATTCTCGATCCACCTGGAAAGGCCTAAAACAATTTGTTGAAAAATAAATATTATAACTTATTTAAATAACCATAATTTATGAAAAAGATTATTGAAACATCATTTTTTTTTCTAAAGATTTCCATTTGTAAGTAAATTTGCCTCATATGCCTTTTCTTATTATGGCTGTCATCAAGCTTTCTTCTATTCAGCCAGCACCATGTACCACTCTCAACTTGCATCTGTGTACTTGGTAATATTCCTCCGAAAAGTCATTATCCTTTTTTTCTCATTGTTCTTTTGTTTTTACATGTTACATTCCTTTCATTACCTTCTTTTCTCTGACTATTGCAAGGTCTCTTTCGGAGATTTGATTAATCGGTTTTTCAAATTCCATTCATGTTGTCTTAGTAAGAAGTTGCATGGTGAAAAGTAAAATTCAAGTCCCTGCATTATCAAAAGACATAATGTGTGCTTGTATAAAAAGTCATTGGTGCTTGAAAAAAAATGTACCGTTAACACATAAAAAACAAATCTTATGTTCAAGATAACTGCTTACAAGTGTGGCCACAAAAGATACAAATTGGATAGAGTTAAACATATTTTTGCTTAAAATAGATTAATGGGTAATAGTGTGAATCTTCAGACACCCTACATAATTTTATTTAATATAGTAAAATTCAAGTCAGACAAATGAATTACATTTTTCGTCTCTTTCTCCACGAAATACAAATACAGATCAAGTGACTGAAAATAATACTTGTATTTCACTGATTAATGCACATTTTTTTTTCTTTTCACTTCTTTCATTAAACAAAAAAAAAATGATGAAATTGTAAGATTTTTAAAATTAATGTTGACCATTTTATTTTTCATTTGCACGTATTGTTTCCGGAATAGTCCTCACAATTATTTTAAAATATAACTTATAATGATCTTCATACAATCAGCCGCTGATTTTTTAATCATTCTATTTCATTTGTCATTGCATAATTTAAAATATACATTGCACGAATTTTATTTTTAAAATCTTTATCAAAACGTTGATATTCAAATTAATTCATAAAATGAAGTAATATCCATAATATAAGAATAAAATCCATGCTAAATAAATAATATCAAATTGGTAGCAGCTTGTAAAATTTTTGAATAACATTTTATCTCCTTTTCTTTTGCTTAAATCTCCAATAGGATAAAAATAATTTAAAAAAAACTTTTTGAACAATGGTGATTAAATCATTTATTTCAATTATAAGCTCCCTTTTTATATTGTAATAAATAGTTTTACATAAGGCATTTAAAAGGTAAAATTTAGAAATGTTTTTTCATCAGGCTTTCAAAATAAATTCTAAACTTTTTTTTTATTTTAAGCATTTTTTTTAACAAATAGATTTTGATTGTATCAATTTCCATTGATTTTGAAATCCGTACTTTATACAAAAAAATATCTATTAGAATTCAAAACTATTTTATTTAAAACAATTTATCTTTCGTTTATTTCCTATATTATCTAATTACTATTATATTATTTATTTTAATTCTATAAAATATATATTTCCTCCCATGTAACTGTCTTAGCGTATTTTAATAGACACCAAGAAAATGCAATTGAACTAATAATTAGTTTCAATGCAATACTTGTTTGCCTCAAGAATTTTGAAACCACAGATTTTTATTATACAGAAGTCACAATTTTTTTCTTTGAAATTTTTAAAGAGACAATAACATTATTTTATATTAAATCATAAACCAATTCATAGTGGATCATTCAGTTAAGAACTTTTAAGCATAAAAAATGATGAAAACGGTAGATGAAAAATTCGGTAAGAAAGGGGACAGAATAATTTTGGATAAAATGATAAATTTTATTTAAATTGTATTCTATAAAAAGCTTGTCTTATCAGCAACAATAATTTTTTCTCCTTGAATATAGTTAATTAATTAGTCCTGTACCTCATAAAAATAATTTGTTTAGGTTTACTCAGAGAAGCACTGACTTTTTTTGAAAGCATGTTAATCAAAAGGATCAAGATATCTCTTTGAAAAGATTAATAAGCACACAGTGCTTCCTTTTTCTGTGTGTGTGTGCTTATAGATGAAATGTTTAGGTTACTTTCATTTTTATTTATTTATTTATTCTTACTTATTTATGTATTTATTTATTGTCTTGATTTAAGACTACAATTGAAATTTCAAAGGATAAACTAAATTTATATAGTACTAGCCGCCTTTGGCGACCAGCCGGTTCGCCAATCTTAATGTTCGTTAAAATTTTAATAATTAAATATTTTATGCAATTTCTACTTTAATAGCTTCTTCATCAAAATATTTTAAAACTTCAAATTTTGATTATCATATAATTTATTCATAATATTATAAAGGCCTTCAGTCATAACGTAATATGTATCTCTCTCATTTTCTGTTAGCACCCGTAGAATTTATGCTTTAAATTAAAGTGGAAAGAATTTATCTCCAATTAATATAATAATATTTTTTACTGAAACAAAGCATTTTTTTATAATATGATTACTGAAAATAGAGTCACTCAGCGTTTAAACTTTATGGGCACTAAAGAATATCTTTTTTAATTTATGTAATATCTCAAGAGTTGGTCAACAAAATTTTCTTAGATTCATTATGAGCAGATCGATTAATTAACAATGTTTAAATTTAAATGCATCAAACACTAAGAAAATAAAACGAATCGTTTAAAATAAACGGTCGAAAACAGGGTTTAAAAAAACTACTTAAAAAACGATGTACTTAAAACTATAAGCATATACAAAAAATATATAACTAACATAAATACAATTTACTTACAAAAGCATGCAACTAACCCAAAAATAATTTAAATCATCCATTGATAACGTTGTCATGGCAACAATCAGAACAGAATGCGCATGCGTGAATTTTCTTCGCCGGTTACGTAACGCAAATACGTGATTTTTTTCTACGGCAGTTGGGGTAACGCTATGCGGATTAGAAATTTTTAATTTCCTTTATTCTGTTTTATTTTAATTCAAAAGTACTTCATAATGAATCTGAAAGATTGATTCATTAATAATGTTTAATTTTAAATGCATCAAACATTAAGAAAATAAACAGAACCGATTGAAATAATCCGCCGAAAAATTTTAACCCTAGCCTCATTACTGTTGGGAGAAAAAAAACTGAAGCCTTTCTCGTTTGGCGCTGGGGATAATGGAAGATTTTTTTGGCGGAAAAGTTGGCGGTGGGGAAAATGGAAGATTTTTTTGGCCGGAAAGTTAGTTTTTAATTAATAATTAAAATTCTAATTAAAAATTCGAAAAAAGAAACCCCAGGTGCACATTCCCAACCTTCAAGGTATACATGTACCAAATTTGGTAGCTGTATGTCAAACGGTCTGGCCTGTAGAGCGCCAACACACACACACACACACACATTGAGCTTTATTATAAGTATAGATAACGTTTTGTTAAACCGTAGTAATGCTTGTTTAAAATATAAGCTATTATATTCCACAGTTGTTGTTGTTTTTAGTTTTTTTTTTTTTTAGTTGTTGTTTTTTATTTTATTTTTATTTATTTTTTTATTTTTCCGAATTGTTAAAATGTTTTATAATATTAAAACTATCTTCAAAATAGTTTTTATATTACTTCATTTTTTATAACTATATATGACGGCTTAATATAATAGAAATCCATTTTTACATCCCTATAAAATATTGGTTTATAAAATTGAACTATATAATCTTTTATTACTGTTTAAATAAAGGTCATTACTTTAAAAATTAATGAAATAAAGGTAATTCCTGATTTCAAATAATTGTACGAAAGCGTATGGCAAATAATTTTATGAAGCATGCTAATTTATAATTATAAAGAAAGGGATTGCATTAAAATTAGTAATTAAATAGCGTAAATAATTAAATTAGTATTTAAATACAAGGATCAATTGAGATAAATTCATTATATCATTTGTATGACAAAATTAATATTTAATAATATATGAACATTATGCTATAATCTGAATTATTTTTAATCTAAAGTAATTTTCAAGTTTAAAAATGATAAAAGAAGCAATTAAAAAATTCACAGTTAATTTTAAGGGAATTATTATTATTATTATTATTGATTTAGACAGGATCAATTTATTTAAAACTGAATCCTCACAAATTCAAGAAATCCTAGTTCACTTAGTATAAATTGAAATATATATTTTAAAAGTTTTCACTTACAAGAATAGAACTCTTCCCTTAAATAAAATTGATTTGCATTATCTTTGATTTCAATCTCACTGTATATTTAATTATATTATCTTGATTTATTACGGAAAATACATCTTTTTCATTAATAAAAATTTATTAAATGGAGTAACTAAGATATTAAAGCATGAGCGTAATCTTGTTTTTTGTATTTACATAAAATTAATGCACTTTAGTTAGATAAAAAGAAATTATCTAGGACCTTTAAGCAATAATTTTAAACAATTTCATTAAAAAGTGGAAAGTAATTACCTGAAATAACAAATATAATTTTGATTGATTATGTATATTCCAATTATATATTTGAATTATGTTTTGCAAAATTAAATCTATATCGAGATTTTACTGTACATTGAAGAAAATGTTTGATTCATTCGTAACCATTTTTTTTTAAATTTCAATATTCGTAGCATTTTACAATGAACTAAAAGACACAAACATATCCCAAGAAACGGTATGGTATTTGTTTATTGAAGCTAGCAGGGTACATTACTCTTTTATAACACAATTGCAAAGATTAGTCATAGCAATTTTAGCTACATCAGCTTTAGTTGCATTTTCTGAGTAAATTTTCATCAGATGTTTTACAAAACGAAATTGAAACTAAGCAATTAAGAATGATTGTCTTAAATTATTTAAAATTCAAGTTAAAATGTTGACAAAAATCTATCAGTCGTTGTCTCTTTCGAATATTAAGCGACGAGTCCTTAAGTCTTCATGGCCCAAATGATACAATATCAATATAACGCATAACATTATTTCTCTTATGTTTTAATTTAACTTGGTTTGTTTCATACTTGTAAAGACCGATTTTTTCTCAATTTCCTTTGTGCTACAGCTTTAAAATTATGTTCAATTGTGTATTTCCGATAATAATATATTAATTAAATATTTTATATAAATTTCAGAGAATCGATAAGTTTGATTTGTTTTTGATTTCGTATTAGCAACGCCACCTGATAAAAAATCAAAGAAAAAAAATATTTTAAGAAATTATGCCTAAAATAATGAATTTTTAGTAAAAATTTATAATAAGTCATTGAAATAAAGAAAATTTTAATTAGTGAGAACGTTTTAGTTTGGAGGCTCAGGATTCCTCTTTCAAAACTAGCTTCCAACGAAGAATCGTATAAGCGGATGTGCCACAAACTAAATCAGTCGGGATCTTTCCCTGACGTTTAGCTTTAGCATGATGTCGAAGTAAGGAGAGAAGGACCAGTTCAAGTGATGTCCTCGTCATCTGACAGAGGTTCAAAATTATATGATCAGCCTCAAATATTCTCATGTTGTTTCAAAACAAGATGTTGATATAGCTGAATGTAATAAAACCATCCTCATTCATTAACATATCTGCAATCCTAATGAAATAAAAGAAAGAAATGCATCAGTCATATTTTCTTTTCCTTACGTCTATAAACAAATGAAATCTACTTAGCTTTTTAGCTTTATAATAGAATTATTTTTGATTCTCTGTTAGCTTAACATTTAAATATTAGTTTCTAAATCTCCAATCTGAATAATTTTGAAAAAATTCCTAAAATCAATCAAATCTGAGAAACAATTTTTAAAAGTTTTCTTGAATGGAAAGATTGAAGTGGAGTTAAGTGGGGAGAGTAGAGTGCTATTCCGTGTAATACTTTAGAAAACAGGCTTAAACATTCAGTATGATGAATTAGAGCTCTCTAAATTCCTATTAAGCTGTCATTTGTTATAAAATAAGGACTGAGGATGCCTAAAGTTTTGCATAGTATTTAATCCGTTTTGAAAAGTCCCAGAAAGCATTTATAAACTTATTTATAAAGTCAATAAATAGATTTAGATATAGGGAATTATAGGAAATGTGGAAAATATTTTAAAGCTCCCATATCATTTGAAATATAATCGATAATGAAGTCAGGCAGCTTAAGTTAGGGTTAATAAGGAAGTAAATGGATGGTTATTGTTTGAATCTATGGCAATTAAAAACGTTTAAAAAAATAGATATATTTCATAAATGATGCTTTCGTTTTACTATTAATACGAACGACATGGTAAATATATTCCTATGCTTGAAAATGTGAGTAGAAACTACTTCTTGAGAAATAATCTCTTTTTTCTCCAGATTTTCTGTCTCATATTTACCAAATTTTGCCAAAATATGCTGTTGATTATTAAAATGCGAATCAGAGTGATTTTTTTAATTATTTTTAATTTAATTAGATTGAAAATTGATTTCCTTTTGATGACTTCTAGGAATATGATTGCAAAACATATATTTTTACAGCAAGATAAAATTCAAACATTTACCATTTTCGTCAGACCAGTATAGTTGTCGCACA
The DNA here is from genome assembly GCF_947563725.1 of Argiope bruennichi. Lineage (NCBI taxonomy): Eukaryota > Metazoa > Arthropoda > Arachnida > Araneae > Araneidae > Argiope > Argiope bruennichi. The sequence continues at coordinate 41,857,149 of NC_079158.1, read as the reverse complement.
ATTTTTCATTCATCATAAAACTTTAAAAAATATTGTAATGTTTTTCGAAGAAACATATCATGATTACATTGAAATTCAAACTGATTTCCTTGTTTTTATAAAATATTTAATTCCATGGGATTTTTTTTTCCATTATAAAAAGCAAAGAAAAATGTACTCTCAAATATATGTGTAGTTTAAATAAGATAAAAGATTATGAAACTACACATCCCAGAAAGATAAAAAGAAAGTTAGATAAAACAGATAGCAGCATTTTACTAGTACTTGTAAATTGTGAGATCCCTTTAAGATAGTTCATGTGCATACGAAACAAAATTGGTGTAAGGCTATTAAAATAACACCGCTTTAATATATATCCCAAGTTTATGTTTTACAATGTTTCATTGAAGAAATCATAAAATTCAAGCTATGCATAACAGATTTAATGGAAATCAAACACTGCCAGTATTCCCAGTGAACCCATTGATCACCCAAAAACGTATAATCAGAATATGTAATCATCCACGTCCGTCTGTAAAGCTGATTATTCAAAATATCCAGTTTCTGCTTTATTTATTTTCAGAAGCACAAATTCCCACTTCTGTTGTGGCATCAAACAGACAGTCTTAATTGATTTTAGAATTGATTTATTTACTCTTGTATCAATAAACAGAAGCATGAATAAATATAAATATCAATGAGCTGAAGTCTGAAATTTTTATTTTATTTTTATGCTGATTCATTATATTCTCCCTTCACTTACAATATTGAAAGCTACTGATAATATTTAATTTCACCTTTTTTGCATTCAGCATAGCATTTTTTTTCTGTTAATGAATTACTATTTATTTTAAACTGATTTCAGTTATTAATTTTGATTTGAGTGTTCGTAACATTATGAATGGAAAAGATCCAACTATAATTTTTAAAAAAAATATCGCATATTTACATTTTGAATTATTATTTGTAGTTACAATTTTTTTAAGCAATTTGTCAAATTCCATGAGATTTTCTATTGCAATATTCGTTAAATATTCTGTGACAATTATATGGAAGATATTGTTAACAGGATAGAATAATAGCTCGTATAGAGAAGTACATCTTCTAGTATTTATTAAACGTACAGTTGTATGAGTAAAAGTAATGTTAACCCTTTGCACTCGAGAGGTGAGTCATGGTCAGCATAGAAGCTCGTATAGAGAAGAGGTGAGTCATGGTCAGAATAATAGCTCGTATAGAGAAGTATAAAGAAGAGGTGTTAATAGAGAAGAGGTGTAGAGAATAGTAATGTTAACCCTTTGCACTCGAGAGGTGAGTCATGGTCAGAATAGAAGCTCATATAGAGAAGAGGTGAGTCATAGTCAGAATAATAGCTCGTATAGAGAAGTACATCTTCTAGTATTTATTAAACGTACAGTTGTATGAGTAAAAGTAATGTTAACCCTTTGCACTCGAGAGGTGAGTCATGGTCAGCATTCAAGACGATGTAACATTTCGACGTTATATTTATTTATTTTCCAATTTTTATGTTAAAAATACCTATAGAATGGTAATAATATGTAAATTAAGTTTTAGGAGAAATTCAACTTGAAACAATTATGTATATTTATTTTTCGTACTACTAAACAAGCCATTGTATTAAGTGAATGATTTTGCATCGATTACTTTTCCATGTGCAAAGGGTTAATATTCTGATTGAGTATTATATTTTTAAACAACAAATAATGTTAAAAACTTTTTTCTCATTATAATGATTTCCTTAAGATTCCCATCCAAAAAAAGTTACCTTCATGAAATATATTTTTCTTTGAATTGTAGAAAAAAGAAATCATTCCGAGGAAAATTCACTTTTTTTCCACTTTCGGAATCTCCCCGGGGCCGTGAAATTTCTTCTCTTGTTGGTATTCAAGGGAAGGAGCGACCGGAATGAAAATGTTCTGCCGCTTCGTCGGACACATAGTTGAAGGAATCTTTATGAAAAACGAGACTGAATTTTCAGATGTTTTGCCTGGATGCGTTTCGATGAGATAAAGCTCAACTCAGGCGAAAGTCAGCGCTTCTCTGCATCGTACAGACGATGAATATCTAGGATAAAGTGAATTAATATATTGCTTCCGTTTGTAGTTTTGATATAACTCATTATTTTGCATGGATATAAGTTAGTTTCGGATTATATCCTATTTGAAGTGTTCGATAGGATTCATCTACTGAGAATAATAGTTGCATGTTTCTTAATAAAGAATCGAACCCTCAACTATTCATACAACATTTATATATGATAATTTAATAGAACGATGGAACAAGTTTATCCAGTTACCTAAACAAATAATGCGAGATTGCCCTAAACTTTAAAAAAGTATTTTATGGTGCAGTAATCGACTAAAAATCTAGAAAACATTATTTATAATCACGCAAAAAGTTGCTGAATCTGAAAGACAAATATCAATAATGAAAGATAAGAAACTAATGTGAACAAATGATTAAAATAAAAAGATAATCCGGCTAAAAGCTTTTATGAAAGGTCACCTTCAGAAAGAGATTGAAACCAGGGATTTTTTTTCTTTCTTTAAAGCACTTGACTTTCGTCAAAAATTGTCCGTATAACTGATATGTGCTTACATATTGAAATTGAATATTCAAATATAACTATCCATATTAAATTCTAATTACAAACGACTGAATGATTGTAAGAAATTTTGCTGACATATAGTGCCCTATTCAGCACACAGTTCAAGAAAAATAAATAAAATTTTGAACGTAAGTATTATACGCTATGAATCATTTTCACTTTTTCTATATTTTGAATGACACTTTTTCATAAGAGAAAAAGTAGACATTGTCATTTAATTTTTTTTAACTGTGACTTAACTGGAAGAAACGGATTATTTTATTTTCACTGCATTCATGAGTACATATTGTATAATTACTGCATTCAAAATTTTACTCTACTTCCTTGCTTGATTGTTTCTAATTACCAAATAGACATTTTTTTCAAATCACTCTGTATATTAAGAAATTTTACATTCAGTTAACTTACAACAATTCAATGAATTTCAATTAACGGTTCCACATAAGTTTGTATGAGAAAATTTTATCTAAATTGGTACTGCAAACTTTGGAAAAATGAATCTAACCATTAAAAAAGATTTGAAATGTCTTAGACAAGTTTAGACATTTCTGTGATTTTAAAACATATATATTTCACTCATAAACTTTTTTGCTTAAAATTACAATACTATTCATTAATGGAAGTAACAATTCAAAAAGAAAACTATTGTGTAAGAGAAATACGAACTTTTTTAAAAAAAATTTTGAAAAACTTATATGTGTCTTCGGGTACTTTTATTTTTGTAATTGAAAATCATGTAATCTATATATAAATTTACAATTTTTTTAATTTGTCAGTTTACCCTATTCCAGATTTAGATTTACATATCTGTTCAACCAACACTAATATGAAAAGACGGAAAATTCTTTTAATTAAATAGAAACTTTTCTAAGAACTTGTCAATGACAAGTGAAATATTCCTTTCAGGTTATAAATGTTTTATGTAAATGAGTAATTTTAGATAGAATTTTGCAACTGATTTTTTCGCTTACTATCCGTTGTTCTGGAGATATAAAATATTCTAAATTTCTATATACTCTGATCAAACGCAGTTTAAATATTTTCCTAAATTACTATTAAGTTAATTGGTTGGTCTAAGTAAATATGGATACCACAAATTTTGGGACCCTTGAGAGTGAATTTTAGTAAAAAGGATTGCAAACTGCCTTTATATTTAAACTAATTAATTATAGATTAATGAATAAGATGAAGAAAATAATCGAAATAAAAAATATACTTTTTCACACTAATTAGAAAAATATTTTTGACCCTTTTAAAAAATGTATTATCTATTTTGTCACAAATGTTACAATATTATTTTATTTAATTTTTCCTTAATATATTTTGCTGCTTTATTCGTTTTCTTTTAATAACCATTTTATATTAATTCTTTTATTCTGGAATATTTTTTTTTGAAAATAGTAACCATATTTTTCCCGTAAAATTTGCCATTGAAAATTGTTAATACGTTCGCTGCGGCGACTCCGGACTGAGATTCACACAATTTAGGTAATTAGATTGCCCCTCTTTTTGATATATCTTAGCTGCAGTATATAGGGGAATATATACTGCAGCTGATATTTGATGTATCTTAGCTGCAGTAGAATAGGGGACATTTAGTTGAAACGTAGGCGTGAATCCCAGGTGATTCACGTTGCAATCATTGTGTATAAAACATATAAAATGCTATTCCATTTAAAGTTTTCTTTTGCTTTTTGTTAAATTTATACTGAATATTAAAAAAAATATCAGAATAGCATATTATATTGTTTCAGATAAGAAACAATTGTTCATAAATTTAATTCTAATTTTATGTGAATATTTATTTAAAAAATATCAGTCGAAAAATGATGATGGATAGTTTTACACAGTAATAAATATTTCATTTTCAGCGCGAATATTTCTGTACTATCTCAATATCTATGCTTCAGCTCTTTTAATTCACTATTCTAATACCTGCTTGCTATCGTAGCTTTATGGAGAACATAATTATAGTAGGAAAATATGAGCTTAATTAAGCTCCACAGGTATTGAATAATTATATAGAGAATAAATCTACGAGCAAAAGTTCATAATTGTTTGCAGTTGTACTTTCAAACATAATAGTTATGGCATGTCAAAAAATAACTCTTTCAGCTTTTTTAAGCTAAAAATAAATCAAATAGGCACATGGCTAGAATTTAACAACTTTTCATTAAGCATAATTGTAAACAATTATTCACCTGATTCTGCATATTCTTTTCTATTTTCCAAATGTTCTTCGTCTCATGAAATCATATATTTTCCTTCCTAAAATCGAAGATTTATCTTCTAAGCTACTAAGAAAAATTTAATTATATTTTTTTGTATAAAAAATAATACAGATTATTTTAGTAAATTAGTCAGAATTTAAACTAAATAATTAAATATGAAAATAATTTTATTTATATTTTAGTTTGCATACATTTGATTTTTTTTTTTCAAATTTTTGAAGAGGGAATTTTTCATTAATTTATCTCTCATTTCCTGATGTTCTGCATGCTAATTTTTTTTATTTGCATTTATTTGATATCAATACACTATTTAAATATTTTAGAATTTAATCATTAATTAAACAGTTAATTTATTAATAATTAATGTTTTCCCTTGAATGTTTGTTGACGTTTCAGATTTATGAGGCAGCAAAAAATTTTTACAAACCCTCTACATCAATGCATAAATTACATCTTTCGCTATTAACTCTTCTAGAAGAAAAAAGTATCAGAATAATCCATCATATTTTTCTGTAAGAATTCCTCTTAGCTGCATTTGTAGGATATTTGAAGTACGAAATTTCATTTCCTTCCCATTTAATCTGTTATTGCTGGTTTTAAAATCACTTTCCCCCAGACAATTGGCTATTACATGGACTTAAATTTATTAAAACTCTGTTTTATTGCATTCCTTTCTTATCTTGAAAAAAATTTTAGATTAAGAAAATGCTTTAATAGAACAATAACCATACTCCTTTTTAGGAAGTTAGGAAAGTCAGTATTATAATACTATTTTCGCCCTCCTAAATTAATATAATGGAAGTTGGGTTTTTAAAAGCAAAAAAGTTTTGTCGAGGAAAACTTTCCATGCCTTTGAAATGTGATAAATTACTAGAGTATGCAAAAAAAGTTTCTAGAATTTCGGTTTTTCAATGGATGCATATTCTAAAATATTTTTGTCATTTTGAATCATAACTTAGTTTTCAGTAAATTAAAAATTCTAAAACTTTATTCAATTCTCATTTTACAAAACTCGAAACTTTTGTGTGTGTATTAATGAATTTAAGCTTTATTTGATTATTTTTCTTTTATTCTTCCTATCCTACAGCAAAAATTAAATGTATAGACTAAGTTTTTGCAATATAACATTTGATATTCTCTTTCATATTCAGGTTCGAAGAAATTGCCAGTCAAATAAAAAAAAACTTGCGTTTAAAAAAATCATTAATTTTATCTCAATAATCTTAATGGCTATAATTATTCTCTGAAAAACATTTAATTTTATTTTGAAATGAAAATACAATCAGTATTAGTAAAAAAAATTATATAAGTAGTGATTAGACTTCAAAGAAATATCCTTTAAAAGATTGTATATCACACATTTTTTCTTATCAAAAATGATTTAAAATATTTGTATTCATCAGTGTGAAATTGAAACAGTTTCTAAAATAAACAGAACAAATATTCATCTGAAAAGATACATGAAACTAGACTTGAAACAATATATCAAATAAGAAAATAAATAAGAGTTATTTTTTTAAAAAAAATTCTGATAATTCTTAAATAATAACTGAGATATGTTCCAAGTTCTTTTTCATAAATTATCTTTTATTGCTAAAAACATAATATTTATAAAAATAGAATCTAATTTTACGACACGTTTTTCGAATGTTTAGTTGTTATTGCTGCAATTAAACCTGTCATCAATTTGCTACAATTAATCTAAGATCTCAGCCTTAAAAATCGATCAATATAGTATTTTATAATCTTGCGAAACCTATAATTGATCATTATATATCGGTAATATGACCAAAATTATAGATTTGTCACAAATTTTGGATCCAATAATGAAAAAAAAAATTATTTGACCTGCAAACTCAATTTTCTTTCTTATATTACCAGACACAAAATGCGCCATCCTAAATTACTATACATGAAAATCGTGAAAGAGAGGCACTTCCACTTAGGAACTGTCGAGACTTTCGAAATTTTGACATTTTATACCACCTCTCTCTGGTCTTGCTATTTGTTTAGAAAATACAAACGAGATAAAAGAACAGGTAAGAAACACAATCTACTGGATTGCCCTTTTCGATCTAGATGACAAAAATAACCCGATGGATATTTTTGTTATCTAGAAAAGGTTAAAAATCAGAAAAGTATTTTTTTTTACTTCTCAAAACCATTCTAATCCATATTTTTATACTTTATTTTATTATATACTTATAAACCTCCAAACCTCTAAAATAAACATAAAAAGTTTTATATTATAGTATATGTGCAAATATTATGCAAGCTGTATAACTTAATCTTATTAATATTTTTTAAAAAGAAGACCGAAATTTTATTTTAATGTTTATATTAAATTCAAAATAATTATAAAGTCAATAAAACATATCCATAATTATTCTAAACTGGAAATAAAACAGCTTTATAATAAGTTAATATTATTTCGGTTCTTTTAAAACACTAACATATTTTTGAATTTTAAGTACTTTCAATAACAATTGATTGCGAGCATTAAAACCATTGAAGTAAGATACATTGGTTGGTTCATTGGATCGAGTAATAAGTTTAAAAAATAATAATAAAAAAAATTCTACTTAATGACAAATGTTGCAGACAAAGGAATATACTTGTAACTTGATTATGATGTATATGACTTTAAAAATAGCATCAATTGTATCAAAAGCTTCATATAAATGATCATAATCATTAAATCTTCGCAATGGTCAGCAGACACTTGACCTTGTTGGACATTTGTAAGACGATCTAAAAGAATTAATGTATCAAAATTGAAAGCATTTTTTTCCTTCCCAGTTACAGAAATAGCATACTGATAAAAATTGATTGGTACAAAATAATTCATGAATTTTGTCAAAACCAAACGTTATCCATTAAAGCTAGAATATTAGGGGTCATAAAATAAAAGTGGACTTACAAAGTATTAAAGATTTTCGATATTATTTTGTATCATTTTTATTTTCACTGTTTCAAGTTTTAACAAGAATTGAAATAACGCTTTGTTCCTATGTACGTTGAAAAGATTAAAGATGTATACAAATTATTACATTTTTAATAGCAATCTGACTATCTGATAAATTCTAAAACATAAGTTAAATATTTTTTTAAAAAAAATTACTTATATATTGATGAATGTACTTTGAAACATCATTGATGAATTATTAAACAAGGAATTTAATATTAGTTGTATATCTGATATATAAAAATCTCATGTCACGGTGTTTGTGTTCGAACTCCTCCGAAACGGTTCGACCGATTTCCATGAAATTTTTTATGTGTATTTGGCAGGCAGGAGAATAGGGCGTAAAGTATATTTCACAACGCTAGGTGATTAGGGTGTTCCTATCCACGTTCACCGTACACTGTGGAGATCAACGCTTGCTTGAAATCATCGCCACTGTGGCGTAATGTTGAAACAGTCCAGCTAAAAATAAACACGCGCGTCCAAATGCTACAAGATCTATCTGCTGACACATTCTCGGACCAATTGTTAGATATCGGTGATGGAAAAGTTGCTGTCTATGAAAATACTGGATGCATAAAATTGTCCACTAACTTCTGCACTATCGTTCATTCGCAAAATGCTCTCATTGACCACATATTTCCCGATGTACGCACATAATGCATAAAACATGCGAGGCTGGCAGAAAGAGCCATTTTGGCAGCAAAAAATGTGAACGTCGACGATTTAAACTTCAAGATACAGCAGTCGTTGCCAGGCGACTTGTTATCATACAAATTGATCGATACAGTTTGCGATGCTAACGAAGCTGTAAATTATCCAACAGAGTTTTTGAACTCACTGGATTTTCCAGGCATGTCACCACAGCTTCTACGACTGAAAGTTGGATCTCCGGTTATTTTACTTCGAAATTTGAACTCACCATGGCTGTGTAATGACACGCGATTGGTCATTAAAAAATTGATGAAAAACGTTGTCGAAGCCACCATTTTGAATGGCAAATTCCGAGCCGTAAATATTTTGGTGCCACGAATTCCATTGATTCTCACAGACGTGCCAATCGAATTCAAACGCGTTCAATTTCCTATTAGATTGCATTTTCAGTGACAATCAATAAGTCGCAAGGCCAACCGATGTGTTTGCTGCTTAGATTTGGGCACACCATGTTTTTCACACGTGGCATGTTCTCGCGTGGACAAACTATCGAGCTTATTTGTGTTGGCTAAAAACGGACTGAGAAAAAATATCATACTCTCAATTGCTCTTCGAAATGAATATTGATTTTCTTTATTTCATTTTTATACTTTAGGATAAAAAATATATTATTTTTTTCACTTTACGTTTAACTTTTAAGAGATCAAACAATCTATATGTTCGTTACGTTAATGAAATACATTGTATTGAGAAAATGAATGGTTGGTGTTTTTTAGTTTTTATCGGCGATCATCGTCTACAGTGCTCCATTCCTCTTTCTGTCATAGATCCAATCCCTACACATTTACAATACATTCGTTAACAACCAAAATATGCAATAGGAATAATTTATAAAGCAGAACAACGTTTGCCGGGTCAGTTAGTATATTAATAATAATCATTTCAAGTGATAAAAATTTATTTTAAATTGCTATTTTTTCACATTCTTAGACTTATTCACTATCCTTCTATTCACCCGATCCTAAAATATACAAAGTAACTTGAATATAACCTTAAACGCTTTATTCAGTACTAGATTTAATGCAATGCACTGGGATGAAATTAATTAAGTAGTTTTCATTATTTTAAGACCTGTAAATCTTCTTTTAATATTGTTCAGTATCATGATGACATATTATAAACATTCTTTAGATATAACTTTATGTTGTTTTTAATATATAATCTTACTTACTCCTATGTAAATCAAGCATTAATTAATTTTAAGATACTTAAGAACACTCTCATCAAAATAAAGAAAAAAATTGCTACTCTGAAATGTCTTTGTCCTGACAGCCGAAAGTCTATCGGAAAGCTTTGATTAGTAATCATTCGCTTTATAAAGAAGTTAGTTTGGGGGGGGGCACCTCGGAATGAGGATGAGATGCTTCCGGCATGGTGGTTGGATCTCGCCACCCTGGAGGGTACACTAATAGGTGGGGGATCTGGCTCCTCCCATCGATGACGGGACGTACTTCCTTTGGGGAGGGTTGTACCGTGGCCGGTGACGGCCCTTAGGACTCAACCACAGTTCCCGCCAATTGCTGTAGCGGCGGTCCGGTCATTCAGTTTTATGATTTAAATCCGTGTGCCTTAGGGCGGGTCGGAGAGTTAGAAGGTTGACTCACATACTATCAAAAAAAAATTAATTATCACAAACTTCTACGTTAATCTATGACAAGTGTATTAACAAACTATTTTAAAAATAAAAATAATTACTTCCATCTTTATCAAATTATTATTTTTGTCATATATTTAAAAAAATGAAACTTCTTATTTTTTGGCAAATGATAGCTAAATCTCTCATGAAATTCATATTTTAGAGTTAAAAATTTATTAATTAATGGTGAAAATAGTAAAGTAGCTAGGATAAGCGATGCAAGTATAGCATCATTTCTTCGCTTATATATGATATTTGACTTTTAAAAAAGACATAAAAGCACTAATATTTTGTCTTGAGACATTACCTCTCTTAACTTATCCCACCATTATGATTTTGCTATTATCACAGTTATGATACCAAAAAATTTTTCAACATTTCTGATATTTACCGCAGCAAATCTATAATGCGAGGCAAATCTTGCAGCAGGTTAGTGAGTCCACTGTGCAAACTAAGTGGGTCTAAAATCTTGAGGGCACAGATTTAAAAAGCATTCTGTGACTATTGTACGTTTCGAAAAAAACATTTTTTTTGACTGATAAAATACTTGAAATTAAACTGTGTGTGTGTGTGTGTGTGTGTGTGTGTGTGTGTGTGTGTGTGTGTGTGTGTGTGTGTGTGTGTGTGTGTGTGTGTGTGTGTGTGTGTGTGTGTGTGTGTGCGCGTGCGTGCGTGTGTGTGCGTGCGTGTGTGTGTGTGTGTGTGTGCGTGCGTGCGTGTGCGTGCGTGCGTGCGTGTGTGTTTTCAGAATTGATATTCCTCAGCGGTTTCCATATTTTTAAGAACTGTGATCCATTTTTTTAAAGCCATGTCTATAGAATATATCATTTTATTCACGGCATAATGATTTTTTTAGACGAACGATATATGTTCATCCCGAAAGAGACTTTATAGACCAAAACGGAAGTTTAGTCAAAAAAGCAAATTTATTATTTAATATACTAAATGCTTTACCAAATGATTACGAGCCGCTCCAAAGTTAATGATTATGTAATTTGAATTCAACGTTCATAGAAAATGATTTTCTGACTATGTGGACGAGACCTGCACAGATACGTGTTGCTTCTCTGAATAACAGTTTCTTTTTATAGTGTTATTACCATATAGCTTGATGAATATTCTAAGTCCACATTACTACTTTGCAAAATGTATAAAGATTATATATATATATCCGTTTTATACAATATATAATTGTATTAACATCTTATATTATTGATCTGTTAAATCATTTTGTACCTTATTTTTATTACATACAATAGCTGATAGATTTAGAATGCATTTTTGTTAAAATCCGCACTGTAAAGGAACAAGTGAATTTAAAATCCAATATATCCCTATGGGAATTTAACTTTGGTCAAATCATGATATCGATAGTCTTAACATATTTGTGTTCCTTTTCAGGACAATTGCATCCTTAAGTACAGCAATCCATCATGTTTCACTTGACGTTTGGATCAATGCAGGCATCAAAGAATCATATTACAATCGATTTGTTTACATTGCAAGACAAAAATATGGAATGTTTTTAACAACATCATTCTATTTTTTACTATCTACATTATTTTATTTAGAATTTTTAAAAAAAGTATCTGAAGCTTAATTTCAGATAATAATTTTTATTACAGATTTACATTAATTTTGATTGTTTTTTTACATACTTTATATTCATTCATCAAACTTAATATTACCTAGATCTGTCCTTTTCTCAGCGTGAAAATTTTTTTAAATAAATACGTATATTTTCAGTATCAACTTTTTTCATATATTCAGTTTTTCATATATTCAGTTTCATATATTATTAATATCTTGAAATTCATTCTGCTTTAGAGAAATTTTTAAATTAAATTACTATTTATCCTGTAGGAGTTTTTGTCAAAAATTTGGCAGATTCAGATTGGTGTATCAAAAAAACATTCAACGTATGATTTCTCAGTAATATTGATGAGAGTTATTTCTATTATCTAATCATAAATATGAATAAAATTATTTTAAAAAATAGATCAATGAGATTCAAAATGATTTATGATTTTGTATTTTCCAACAGCTGCATGATAATTTATGTACCGTATTTGGAAGCAGTTATCTTTGAAGTTAGAAATACAGACTGCTATTTCACCTGCGTAAGCTTTTGTCAAGTAAAAACATCACATTATATATTTAGAGGATTCAAATTTCTCTTATGTAAGAATAAGGTAACGCAGCTTCATTTTCTTTCAATATTTATAGAATGAATATAGATTATAAAATAGCATTATTATATTGATTCTGAACCTAATTTATAATTTGAAACATTTATGATGCATATAAGTGCTGATGAGGTAGTGCATATCCAAGCCAAATTTATTTTTTTAGGCAATTTTCAATGATCTCCTGTCTAACCACGCATCTCATTCATTGATATTTCTTCAGAAAAATTGAAAGAGGAGTACAACAATGATACAATGATAAATCAACAGACAAAATTTTTCGATTCTCTGCTGGTCCATTTAGTGATTTACTATTGAACAAAAACACAAAATTCATCAAATTGGTAAAAAAAAAATAATTATAAGCAATTGTTAAGTAATTCAGTGCCATTCCGTTCATATTCCTGAAAGCTCATATTTTTATATCGATGTTTTAGATTAATCCTTAACCATTTAGCAAATTTTTAAATGCGCCATCTGAATCAATTTGGGTTGGTGACAGAAAAAATAAAATTTATAATATCAGGATTAGTTATGTTTAGACAAAATATTACAGCATAGATTTCATATTAAATTAAAGCATCAGGATATAATTTCGTAATTTGTAGATTAATGTTTTTTAATATGAAGTAGATGTTAATCAACGAGAAATGAATTTTTTAGTTAAATTCTTCGATAATCAACTATTGATTGGAAATAACTCATTAAAATATGTAATATTAAAAGAAATATTGAAAAATTTTCTTGGATAAAGATATTTATTAGCAGTTGTTTGAAACTGCAATGTTTTCTGGAGTGATAAAGATTATGATATTTTTTCACTCAATATGAATGTATAAGGTACTTTCTTTTCATTCTGATAAATTACTCTCTAAATTGAAAATAATGATCTAATCAATTATGAAATCCTCGAAGTGTTTAATTACTCTAACACTAGGAACAACTATCCTTCATAATTAATCCCAAACATGAATTAACTCTCCCTGTATCAATTAAATCCAATTAAAATTTCGCTTTCGTGGGACACCAAACTGATGATTTGTCAATACTCTTGAACGATCTCATTAATATTCACTCTCGTTCAAGCTCGCGGCGCTTTGATTAATAGCAGAAATTTCCCAAAAGCTTGTCTGAATCTTAATTACTTTAAATTACTCCACAGTAATGGAATGAATGAATAAAGAAAACTTAAATCCTAAAAAGACCGTTTAGTCAATTAATGCCGCAATACTTGGGATAATTACTTAGTTTCGTTTACATAAAGTTCCAGATGCCTCGAAGATGATTTCGTTTCTGTTTTCAGGAAAGGAAATTAAAACTAAACTCTTTCATTTAGATTTAATCATACCTGGCAAATGTGTGAAATGATTAGGGAATGGGTCTTTTCAGACAGGAAATTAAAGGGCAAAAAAATAAATCTGTTTATTCAGAGTGTAATTGTTTACATTTTAAAAATAAATGCTGCTAAATTTTAATGATGAATGAATACAATGTTGAGTGTATTAATTAAGAAAATTCTTCACCTGTTAGGATTTTTTATTTCTACCATGATTTTTAATATTTCAAGACGTAATTCTGTTGTATTGTTAAATGTGAGGGGAAAATATGTGAGTCAAAGGACGATAATCTTTGCAGCGAATAGTTAAAAGTTTAGAAGTATATAACTTTTGAAATCATACTCATTTCCGCACTTAACAGTTTTGTCATTTATTTGGAAAAATTATATTGGGAAAATTGCAAATGTGCAGTGGAGTGGTAAATAACTTTTAAAATCATACTCATTTCCGCACTTAACAGATTTGTCATTTATTTGGAAAAATTTTACACAGAGAATTGCAAATGTGCAGTGGAGTGGTAAATAAATTTTGAAATGATACTCATTTCCGCACTTAACATATTTGGAAAAAATATACAGAGAAAATTGCAAATGTGCAGTGAAGTGGTTAAACATTCCTGGCCAAACAGAAAATAATTTATTTGAATATACAGGATCTCCATTCCGATCTTGACCTTGGGGAGGACCCTGATTATTTTGAGCCATAATCAGGTGAAGTGAAAGAGATAATATTCATCCCATGCTAGTAAATTTAATACGCATAAGATTCAAATATATAGTGGATCTGACAATGGAAGACTAGATATATATCAAATCCAAATGCATTATATACTTGTTGCAAAGGAATAAATCAATACGATATACTTTGCAGACGAAACACCCGAGTGCTTACTTTAAAAACAAAGGAACTGCAACGCTTTCTTAAAGGCATGATATAAAAAATATGAATCTTCTTAGCTAAAAGCTATTCCAGAAATCTAATACAATAATCGGCTCTTTCTCTCTTGACCCAAATCAGTCAATCACACTTAGTTAAAATATAAAGGAATTTCATTGGGATTTTCAACTTTCGTGCGATCGTTACATTCTTCTTGAATGTGAGATTAGAGCAATTTAGCAAGGAAACAGTTAAATTGCACATTTTCTTGGAAGGAATCCAAATCAGATACTTTAAGTAAAGTTACTTGAATTCCTTTCTTTACATTTTCATTTACTAGTTTTATTAAAACATACATTGGAAATGGTACAATGTTTAGAAAAAGGAAGACAATATAACCCCCTTCAATTCTTTTAATAAGTTACATGTACTTTTTCTTGTTGTGTTTTTCTTTCCCAGATTATATAAGAATTTCATAATTCTATGTGAAATATATTGTAATTCTATTCGTTACTGATCAATCTTTTTAAAAATTTATTTTAAGATATTGGACTTCATTACTCAAGATATGCCGAAGAATAAGAGTAATATGATTGATATTATCTGTCTTCCATTTGCATGCCCTTGGTATTGCTTATATAACTTTAGTTATAGTTGCAGGGGCATGAAATATTATATATTTTATGATACTGGTGCACTTCATTAATAACTGCAGTGCAGTTTTTAATCATAAAAAATTAATAATGCAATACAATGAAAAAATTCAAAAATTGTAGCTGTATAAATTTAATATTTTAAGAATTGATTGATTTTTGTTTTATTTCTTTATATTTTCCTTCAGAATATTTATTCTTGCATGCATCATGAAATCTATATCATCAACACTGTATTGTATCTTAAAAGATTAATTCGTGATATTTTACTATAAAATAATACAAAGAAAGCTTAAAATGTTTTGCAGCAGGTAAACCTCGCTAATCTTTAGATAAATTGTTTTATTCTAGAACTCTTATGTAACTGAAATAACTTTTAAACCAATCCAAAGAAAATCTCAAAAGAGGCTTAAAATATTCAACTGACGATTATTTTCATACATATTTTCTAAAAATATATATTTAAAAAAATTCATATTCAATCCTATAAGGGATTGTCACTCTGAAGAAAGAAGCCTGGATATGGAATATGCGAACAAAAAATACAGGAAGTAGTTTTCAGTACAAAAGAAGTATGAAAAAAAAATAAGTTTGCAAATAGAAAACTGAAATATTCTCAAGCTTTATCAGCTTTCTCATTCGTAAGCAAGCGGAACTTGAGTAGGTGTTTTCAGTCGGCCTTTATCAAAGGCTTATATTCCAACTTTTCTATCCCCCTTTTTCTAACAACATTCGTGGAGTTTTACAACAGACGAAAAAAAGAAGTTTTCTACAACTTTTGGCAGTAGAAAGTTATTTCTCGTATTCTTTCATTCAAAGATGGTCGATAAGATATTCTAAAGCTTTCTTCAGTGAAATTCAGCTTTTTTTACTGTTGCATGAAAATTTTGAAACGAGAGTTTTCGTTGGAGAAATTATGCCTTTTCTCATAAAAATCGTATTGATAGTTTGCTAGGGGGGCCGCGGTGGCCTGGTGGTAAGATATCGGCTTGTGAACCGTAGGGTTTCAGGTTCGAGACCCGATTTCACCGAAGAACCTTCGTGTAAGGGGGTCTGTTGCACGTTAAATAAGTCATGCCAAACGTCCTCCCGCTGGTGTGGTGTGGAGAGGCGGGTGCCAGCTCAGGTGTCGTCCTCGTCATCTGACCGTGGTTCAAAATGACGAGGTCCGTCCCAAAATAGCCCTCGTGTTGCTTTACAACGGGACGTTAATATAACTAAACTAAACTAAACTAAACTAAACTGATAGTTTGCGATATTTGCGCTTCAGTCAAACAAAAAAAAAACCAGAAAGAAAAATATCTAGTAAATTTCCTTATTTGTAAAGTGAAGAAAATTACTTCATTGAAAATAATTATCATTACTTATCTGATTGATGGATTATTCAAGAAATAATTATCTTTTTATTCTTTATATAAGTATAACAATTCAAAAATTAAGGCTTTTCTCGAACTACAATAATTTTAATAAAAAAAATTTCTAAAATCAGATTTTTATTAGTCCATAAACTAGCAAATTTGTTTAATTAATTTCTGCTTTATATCCTTAAATTAGTATGTATTATTACAAATATAATCGCCTTGAATATTTTTTTTCCTTTCATTTATAAATACTCAAATAAGATCAAGAGATAGCATCCGTTATGAGGATTTGGTCAAATTTTAATTAGAGAGAAAAACAAATTTCCTACTAATAAGTTTAATTCAGTATTTGATCGGAACCTATGATATCTATGTAAACAACAATCTATGTTTAATACGATATTTGATCGGAATCTACGATGTCTATGTATAGAAAAATCTAATACGGTATTTGATCGGAATCTATGATATCTATGCAAAAAACTTTACGTAACAGATTCCATCAGTGAAGCGCAGTGCGTTTCTCATTTGTTTTGATAGATAAGAAGACCTAATTCTGAATAAGGATTTTTCAGACTTCGATTTATTAATATCTCAAATTGGGTATATTTGGCAACTGGAATATATTCTGTTTGTATATTTCGCTTACAAGAAAATGACAAAAATAAATCAAAAGCATAAGTTAAAACTCAAAATCAGCCATGTGTTTAACATTGCCAATTTATATTTGGAGCACTCTGTTGATGAAATACTCCCAAATCGAAACCGACGGAATGACAATTCAGAAAGAAGTAATTTCTATTTTACCAATATCAAAATCCCCCGGGGCGGGGGGAGCACCTCGAAAAGAGGATGAGATACTTCTGGTATGGTGGTTGGATCTCGCCACCCTGGTGGGTATACAAAAAGGAGGGAGATCTGGCTCCTAACGTCAATGACAGGACGTACTTCCTTCGGGAAGGGTTGTACCGTGGCCGGTGATGGCCCTTAGAACTCAACCCCAGTTCCCGTCAGTGTTGCTGTTGCGGCAGTCCGGTCATTCAGTTTTCTTTATCCGTGTGCCTTCGGGCGGATCGGTGAGTCAGTGCTATGACTTTACCAATATCGTTTAGTAATCAAATTAAAGAGTTGTAGCTGAAATTCTTCTAATATTTTAATTCATCCTTCAATTAAATTTAACTGAAAGTATTCATGGTAAAAAAAAAATTCTTTGTCTTTAGATATAAATACGTAATACTAAATTAAATTCATTATTAGAAAAAACAGAAGTTTTTAAATATATATATATATATATATATATATATTGGATTTTCAAACAAATTTCCAATATACAAAACCCATTAAGGATATAATATTACACTCAAAGGATAATAAATACAAATAATACATTACTTATATCTTTCCAAAAAAACATGCTGTCTTAGTATTGTTGAGCTCCTTTGAATATATTTAATTTTATCCCAAAACTTTTCAGAACTATCAGTACATCTATTAGAAAGAAACACTTTATTTCAAATAAATTTTATCGGAAAAGACAGCACATCTGTTCGTAAAAAAATAACAGAACAATTCACAGAAATCTATTTCCTGAAAAATGCTGTATCTCGTATTCATTTAAATAATCCAACATATAACCTACATTCAACTATTAACAGTCTCTTTATTGATCTTATCCCTTCAGTGTTAAAATGAAAAAGAAATCAATCCCTGCTGAGAGTTAACGGAAGACCGTGTTAATAATTCAAAGAAGTATTGAATCGCTTCTTTAAATCAATAGGTAATGGAGAAGTTCCATTTTGTCTCAGCCCATTACATTTCAGCCAGACTGTTTTTGTATTGCATTCATTTGAATTGAATATTCCAAGCACAAAAGGATTCAATAGCTCATCAGGAGAGACTCGATGCAATAAGGTAGTACTCTTTATTTTGATATAAAGAATTCAATATCAAATAATATATTCTAGATAATTTGATTTTGAGCATATCCTAACTTATATATAATTATTTTTTCATCTGCGTGTACAATGTGCAAGATGGAATAAAATTTTTCGCTGCATATTAATTCATGTAAATTCTAGTTATATGCTAAGAATTTAATTTCGTCAGAACCAAAGAATGTATTCTTTCAGGAGAAATTTCTTATAAAAGGTAATATTCTTTATTTGTATGGATGTAAAATGTTGAATATAAATTATTTCAGCTTTGGAAAATTAATTTTGAACTTATTAATAGATAATTACTTTTTATCTTTTATATTAATAGAATTTTTGAAACAGATTTTAGGCATAGTAATTTATATAATCTGTAAATTCAAGTTGTTAAGAAAAAATGCATTCAATAATAGAAAAAAAAATACTTCAAAACAAACATTTAATTTTACATAATTTTCCAAGTGAAAAAACTGAACTATTTTGTAGGGGAAAACTTATTTTTGAATTAATTGTAATCAACATGTATTTACTTTTTCGCCTGGTTTTTAATAACCATTCTCATAATACATGATTTGTAGATGCAATAATTCATATAAATTTTAAATAACAAATAAGAGCTTTTAAAAGGCTTAGAAACAAAAGAATACATACGTTCTCCAGGAGAAATTCAATGAAAGAAATATTATTCTTTATTTTGATATAAAGTTCTAATTCTCTCTTTATCCATAGTACTTTTTAACTAGTTATTTGTAAATAATAATTAATAGAAGCTATAAAGAAGAATAGTAAGAAGCTTTATAAACTAATAAAATAAATTCGCTCTTTACGGAATAAGTTTTTTATTAAAATAATATTTTGCATTTCTATTTGAAGAGCTAATCAATTCGGTTTTGAAATGATTCTAGTGAGTAATAACTCCGTCAACTTTTATTTGCCTGGTTTATCTTTAGTTTATTCTACCACATTATCATCAATTAAAAATTTTTTGAATTAAAAAAAATTAGTTTGCTGATTTATTACTTGTTATTTTGTGTATACTAGTGTATTATGTGAATAACTATTTGAGTTTGATTTTAAAGAAAGATATTTTTAAAATTTGAAGTATGATTTCTTTATACCTTATATTCGTATTAAAAATATATTTTAAAGTAAGAATCTTTCAAATAACTGAAATCAAAGAAAAAAAAATTACTTTGAATTTCAGAAAATGTTTGCTGCATTTTCCTGAAACTTTAATATTTTTCTTCAAATCCATTTTCATGTTTCTCATGTTTACTCTAGCCTAATATGAAATCAAAGATTCTCTTGTTTGTCGAAATTTTAAAATTAACTCTTTTTCATTTCTTTTTCTTCATTGTTGTTGTAGAACAATTCAAAAAATCCCAGTGCCGAAAGGAAGAATAATTTATTATTTATAAACAACTATAGTCTTTGTACATAGAGAAAAGATAATACAAATGCAGATACGTGCCAAGCTAATACTAACTACAGAGCGGCACAAGAAAGAAAAGTAGATAATGGCATCATTCATCAGAAGAAGTGAATACAAGGCTTATGAGGTTAAAGATTAAAATATAAATCACAACCGGTGTTAAAAACAGGGCACAAAGTTAACTATCTTCCGTTTGCAATATTTCAGATTTTATGGTTACTGAATACCAATGAGAAGTTATGAATTCTTTAATTTTCTATTTATAAATATTTCCGACTGAGAGCACCATACAGCAATAATTCTTATCTGCCTGAATTCTATACTAAAGCATTAACATTGTTTCTTTTTTTCATATGATTCGAATTGACTATATTTTTCATTCCGTAAAAATTTGATTAAAAACCTCATTCTTTTTGAACAATTTATTATAGGAGGATGTACAAAAGTTTCAATTTTATTTTTAATGCTAAACTTTTTTATTTTTAACTGAATAATAATTTGAAAAAAAATTCTAATATCTCATCTTGAACATAAACTTTTTCAGGCGACTTTGTGACTTATATTCGACATTATGCCTTCATCTGTGACCAGTACTTCACATTTGAATTTCACAAATTCTAGCGCCGAGGCCGCGCGTGGAGATGCGAATGATGTAGTATTCATTCTAACCAGCTCTTTTCTCATATTCACAATGCAATCAGGTAAAAATATGTTGTTGTTTTTTCATTTTCGGCTTTATATCTGTGCTTCGTATATTTTATCTTTGTATATGAAAGTATTTGTGTTATGTAAAAATATTTCAATGACGTTATGTTAAACTTTTAAACTTAACTGTGGGAGACAGGATCCTTCAAAATAACGAAGCCAAATGTATAACAAGAACGCAGTGTGCGCATACCTGACAGAGAAAACCGAGTTTTACAGAACTTTGCCGATACCCCATTGACAAACACACAATCAGTTGCTGCTGAACTGAGTATTCGATACGAAAACTGAGTTTATGCGTGCTAAAAAGATGCACCCCTTCCACTTGAAGAAAGTCCAACTCCTAGGCAATGATGATTACCCACTGCAAGCGGAGTTCCCGCGCTGGATGCTTGATGCCCCACAGGAAGTTGCACACTTTTCTGCTAGAGTTTTATTTTTAGGTGAAGGCGTCTTCGACACGCACAACGCGCATATTTGATCATTCGAATATCCCCACATCTCGTTCACTATCACAATCTCGTCGAATGTACAAAATATATATTTGTTTGAAATTCATGTTGTCTTTCAAATACTTTTTGCTTTACATATGGAGCTTATACAAAAATTATTTGCTGCTTACATTTCATTTTGATATCTTCGAATGATTATTAGTTAAATAATTTTAATGGGAAAAAGTTCTCATATACATTTATTAAAAAAATGAATAAATGATTTGACTTAAAAGAAAATTTAATAGATAAAATGTCAATGAAATTAACAAATAACATTTCTACAAAAGAAACGTGCGAAAGAAATGGTATGTAAAAAAGAAAAATTTCGGATTATTTTGATAATCATCTATGATATAAATATTCAATAGGCATTTAATTTTCTAAAGAAGTTATCTTCGGGCTTTTGCTTTTTTAAAAACATGCGATATTATTGTTGGCATATCCTATTCTTCCTATATTTTTTGCATGACATTATAAATTATTTATTTATTATGATTATTATTATCTGCATGCCTGTAAGACAATGTATGTTACTATTCTTTATTTTCTCTTACAGTTCTAAGTTAATAAATTATCTTATTTGGAATCAGAAATGTCAATGGTATCTTTATAAAAAAAAAAAGGGTTTTATAAAAATATATTTAACACTTTCGCTGCCACGACTCACACCCAATATTCGGGTCCTCTATCTAGTTAGATGACCCCTTCTTTGCTATCTCTTGACTGTTTTAGAGAAGGGTTCATCTAATAACATAGATGGTTTGGTACAATTGCATATTATCTGTAACACACTGGCGCGTCATGCGGCAGTCAATGTGTTAAAAATTGTTAGATATAATATTCTATAAATAAAACTGAAATTCTTCTAAAAATATAAAAGAATCCACAAAATTTTCGTTGCAGATCAATATTTTTGGTTTATTCACTATTTGAAAAAATATATTACATGTATATAGGGATTGCAATACCGGAACCAAATTTCAATACCGGTATTCGGTATTTTTTAGATCTCAATACCGGGATACCGGTTTTAATACCGGTATTAGAAATTTTAGAAAAAGAAAGTAAACACAGGTGTTTCTTTGCTTTATTTGCCAGTTTTATAAAAAGGGAAAATATCACAAAAAATAATTTGTAACTTATAAATTATAACAGTATATAAAGAATCAAAAAAGTAAAGGAACAACTTATTTAAATCACAAAAATTTGTAAATATCACTATTCAGTCTGTGGTACTAATACAAATTTCTGAAATGCGATCTTAAAAAACATAATGCATCGATTGTACTGTCATTTAGCCTGAAAAGTAATTTTGTGCAAAAATTACTAGCTGTCGTCGAAAACACTCTTTCGGCATCTACGATAGTCAGTGGTACTGTTAGCAATGTGCGATATACTTTTCCAAGTATTTACCTCTAAATCCCTCATCTTCAAATAAATCGATTTCTTATTGGATGAATTTGGATATAGCTCATTTTTGTATTATCTTTTGGTTCGTTGAAATTTTCTTATTTGTCGCTAATTCTAATTTTTGTTCAAGAGACAATTCCTTTTCACTATCGACATTAGTATCATCATAATCTTCGATAACTGAACCGAGTTCTTCTGAATGTGGATAGGTTTGTGGGCAAAATATTTTAAGAAAATTTACTATAAACTTAATCAGATATGAATTGGTTATTTTCTTTTCTTCTTTTTCATTTTCAATTTTAAAATCATTATAATTATGTAAATACCATAAGACATTTTCTATTTAGATATGCCTTTCTTCTGTGCGATTTTTCAATGTAATATATAATCTTCAGATAGTGATGTGTGCTGTTAGGACTAAACGGTTCCAATGTGTTTTAAAATCTAATATTTTAGCAATATGTCATCTTTTATAGGGGAACGTTTAAATATCTTAACAATTTTTCGAACTTTATAAATTATAGGAAGTAATTCTTGATGGGTTAATATTTCATCCTCATTAGCAATATCTTCTTCAACAATTACATTGTTATTATCTTCATTGTCAATATCACTCTCACTCTCATTCTCTTCAAAGTTGGAATCCGAAGTTTCTATATCCACAGTATTTGGATTCTTCTGTTCTTTATTTTTTTGATATAATACATCTATTATTCCTAACTGAATTCTATGAGCACAGCACAATTGCTGATTTGCACCAATCAACTTCCCAACTTTTTTCATAACTGTTGCTCTATCAGTCATTATGGATACAATTTCTTCTTTCAGGGATAATCCATGTTTCGCTAATTTAGATTTAAGCAATTAATTAAGCCATTAATTAGTTAATTTCGCCCGTTAGGGAGACATAAAAACAAAAACGTATACTATATTGCTATGTTCGCGATCCCTGAACATATAGTGGAGAAAATTTTAAAAATTTTTAGTAAATACCGAAAAACCGGTATTTAAACTTGTGAATACCGGTATTACAAAATTGTACAAATGGCTCAAAATACCGGTATTCGGTATCCCGGTATACCGGTATTGCAATCCCTACATGTATAACAAAGCATTGATGAATGATACATTTATAAATACCCATACATCTAGGAAGGGGATGGATACATTTAAAATAAAATACATAAAGGATTTTTTAAATTCAATGCATCAAATATTATGAAAGTTGGAGAACAAAGTAACAATCCAAAAATATGAACCAATTCGAAAGGAAGTATGAATAAAAACGGCTACCAGATGGTCATAAGAACATTATTTTTAGCATTATAAATGGATCAGTACAACTCATTTGGTAGTAGTGTCTTAGTGACCATCAATTGTCACGATACTATACCCCCCGAAGGAGTTATGTCTCGCCATTTTGATGGAGGAAATTTGCACTTACAACATTGCTATACTCAATAGAAAAATAAGAACTACCCACTGAATTGAAATCTCCATATCTGAGTTACCATCCAGTAGGAGAGCTAAAAATGGTAAGAAATTTGAGCAATAATAGCAAATCATTAAGTAGTCATGCACAATCCGAAATATTAGTGATATTTTACATTATCACCAATTCAAACACTATCTCCTTTAACTGGCTTGTGTATTGTGTATCTTCATGTTGGACTAGATGATCAGACATTACGCCATGGACTGCTGTATGGTTCTGATTTGTTTCTGTACCTTTAGTAGTTTGCACTTACTAAAGGTACAGAATTCTAAATCACTCATTATGTTATACAAAAAAAACATGAATATATAGGGTGTTCATTAATTATTGTCGTACCTCATAACCTTCGAATAAAAAATATTACGAAAAAACCGATTATGTATTCGTAAATTACAACTCAAAGAATTTTATTAATGATATTAAAGTGTAAAGCTTGCACAATTTGCACTTTGTAGGCATTCAGATGAAGGAGATTATGTATTCATAAATTCGCTGAACAAATTTTGACTTTTGATAATCGTGCGGGGTCTCCGAGCCCCATAATCTACAGTTATGTTTATTCACTTTTTCTGACACATGAAAAGTGGATTCGTCACTGAAGAACCATTTCCGAAGGTAATTTTCATCATCCTCAATTCGAGTCAAAATTTGTTCAGCGAATTTACGAATACATAATCGCCTTCAGCTGAATGCCTACAAAGTGCAAATTGAGCAAGCTTTACACTTTAATATCATTAATAAAATTCTTTGAGTTGTAATTTACGAATACGTAATCGGTTTTGCGTAAAATTTTTTTATTCGAAAGTTATGAGGTACGGAAACCCCGACAATAATTAATGAACACCCTGTATACATGAAACTGAAAAATTACAAATATGTAACATTTTAATGTATCTGTGTATCTTTTTTGTTGTTGTTGTTTTACTCATCATGTTTCGCTTTTTTTGTAGCCGAAAATAAAATCCCTATAATTCTACCTTTTTCAGGATATGCTTTGTTAGAATCAGGGATAGTATCTCGAAAGAATGAAGTGAACATCTTGGTTAAGAATGCTACCAATGTCCTGATGGGCGGCTTCGCTTATTGGGCATTTGGATTCGGTTTGAGTTTCGGAAAAACTTATTCTAATCTCTTCATAGCTTACGGATCGTTCTTCATCGTTGCAAGCCAAGAAGAAATGGGTGTGGTATATTCCAAGTTTGTATTTGAGGTAAAATATCTTATTAAAAGTTATTAATTATTAGGTTTACAATTAATCATTTGTTTCAAATGGTTGCAATTATCTAAGTGAGAATATTACCAAAAATACCAAATCTACAATAAAATGATTGATTTTTAATATACTACTTAAAGAATTGCTCAATAGAATACTTAAGATACAATTATTAATTTGCTAAGAATTTATAATAGATTCCTAATTTGTTTGTTATGCAAAGGATAGAGTATACTGCAAGAGCGCATATTTAAGAGTAATTGGCATTGGCAAATCCGAATTCTACAAAATTGCATGATGATATCTTATTACACAACTAATGACAAGTAATAAAATTGTAATGTCTTGATCTAGACTGATTAAATAACGGAGCTGAATTTCCAGACAATTCTTTATTTGCAGCCCTATATATACAAAAGAAAAACTGTTCTAATTTTGGTTAAATAAATAGTTATTTACACCTGTAATAGGAGATACAACAGTTAAAGTCGAAGGTTTTTCTTGAAACTCAATTCTCAATCACGTCAACACGACCACTCCAGGGGTAGTTTCTCAGACTCCGAACTCGTGGGCGTAGTCCAACCGTCTCCTGCAATTCGTTTCTTCTCTCCCTTCCTAAAAAAATCTCCGAACTTTATTTAGGCTACAATCTCCGCCTCTTAATTTTCATTGGTCATTTGAACTCTCTTTCGGCCAATCGGGGTTCAGCAATATGCTCCCTCAGCGGCGCCAGTGGGTCATGAGAAGGTCCTTTTACAATGAGAAACATTTAGCATCCAGATGTTTGGACACCCTTTTCTCTTTGAAGGTGCTATCAATACCTCTTGGACGAGAAATTCCACATATGGTCTTTCACTGTAGTCGCTAATGAACAGATGCGAGACCACCCAGGTGAAAAGATCTACCATCTGGCTATCTGGAGGAGTTAAATACTTAACAGTGACGACACAGCTGGCTGTAAACGTGGGTACTGGGTCTTATGAGTACTGGGAAATGGGGAATGTTACAAAATGATTGAAATTTAAAACACGATAATACTTCAGAGAAATCCAAGGAAGAAATCTGATAATTGTTAAATCAGTGACAATTAATTAAATTTCTGTTAAAGGCTTAACAGTGTAACCAGCTCGATTGTAATTATGTGGATAATCTATAAACTTACTTACTATATTTGTAAAAAAAATGGAAGATACAATATAATAAAGTTCCTTTTAATTTTATATTAGATGCATAAATATCAACAATTCTTCATTATCCTAAAGCATCAACAAGTTCACTTTAATATAAAATCTTATTTATAATTTCAAATATATTTCCTATATATTTTGAATTTATTTTAGTTGGCCTATGCGACAACCGCCACCACACTTATCTCCGGAGCTATGGCGGAACGGTGCAAGTTCACCAGCTACTGTATCGTAACTGTTCTGGTCATCTTTGTGTATAGTATACCGGCTGGATGGATGTGGAGAGATGATGGCTTTCTTTCAACTTTGGGAGCTGTAGACGTTGGAGGGTCCGGTGTCGTCCACTTAGTGGGAGGGTGCTGTGGTCTGGTAGCTGCTACTATTCTTGGCCCACGTGCTGGCCGTTATGACCGTGGCACTCAACTGCTACCTCTAGGAAACCCTACAAATGCACTTCTAGGGTTATTTATGTTATGGTATGATAAAATTTGTTCTTTTTTATTAAGGATTAATCGCCTTTAGCGACCAGTTGGCTCGCTGTTATTAATGCTTAATTAAAAATTTCTATTCAATATTTCTTAAATAAATCTTGAATTAAATTATATATATATATATTGCTGAAATCTAACATGTTTCTTTAAATATATCAGTGCTCAGGATGTTTAATTCTTATGTGATTACAGAATATATATAATTTATATAATATCTCAAAGAATAATTCAACAACAGCTTTTCATAATTCATAAAAAAAATTCAGTTTTTATTTGACGCAATTAATTTGTTTTGTTTCAATCAATAAAAGCACATATGAAAAAAATTGTCTAAATTTTATATAGTATTTTGACTCTAAGCAATCATATTCAGTTAAATATCCCAACTTTTAAATCAAAATAACCGTTTCTTCTTCTGTAGCCTAATCTGACCGAGTTATAAAGTTTAAAATATCGCGGCTTTAGGGCAATCAACAATTCCATCATTTTAGGCTGATTAACCTTGTGGAAACTCCAAGCGCCTATTAGTGTATCTTCTTTTGAAAGCTCAATGATGTGGGTTAAAATCATGCGTTTTCATCAATAAATTTAGTTTTAGCAGCAATAGAATTGATCTTTTTTTTTTAAAAAAATATTAGTGTTTCAAATATTTTTCAACATATGATTCATAGTAGGCATAAAAATTCATAATTCATCAGAGCATTTATTAACTCAAACTACATAAAATAGTATTAGACCATTTTTTCTATCAGATCCATTTGCCTAATAATAATAAATGCTTCGAAATAAGGTCTTGGGATCCAATTAGAGTAGATGTTCTGTTTATATACAAATCATGTTTGCCTTAAATACTACTACAGATACAACTACACTACTATTGAATCAATAATATAGATATATTAAAAATGCACCTAAAATCTTTTTCTTGGTCTTTTTTTTTGTAGAAATTATCATATTTCATTTCTTGAAAGTTACACGATTCTGAGCTTAATTTGTAGTAAGAATTAATTCAATCTTTTAAATAGAACTTCTGTCCACTTGATGGCAACACGTTGATAAAAGCTAATTAGCTCATGCAGGCTTTACATGTTCGTGCAGATAAATTTAATAACAATGACTTAAAGTTAGTGTTTCAGAAACCTATATTTTATACTAATTTCTACCAATTTTAAACATACACTGAATAATCTAAGCATCAAATGCTAATAACAAAAAATTATGTGAATAAAAAAAGACAATAAAATCCCAAAAAAAGGCGTAACTTTCGAGGATCAACAAGCTTATTTCTACATCTTTGAAACCACAAAAATGATTAGTATTTCTAATGATATTGACTCAATTCTAACACAAAAAAATTTAGCTCAAATAAACTATTTATTTTTATTTTTCAATAGGTGGGGGTGGCTTGGTTTTAGTGCTGGAAGTACAACCGGGATTGTGGATGATAAGTGGAAATATTCTTCAAGGTAAATTCCCTGAAATAAAATTAGAAAACAAATATTTCAACATTTTTTCTTTTAATTAATTAACCATGAATGAAAAATGAATCAATTTAATAAACAATATGATTTAATTAGCGTTAAGATCAAAGAAGCATACAGTATTTAAACTTACCTTTTGTTGATCCGTTCTTTAGTTAAAATAATTTTACCAAGGAAATGAAAAAAAAAATCATTTTGTAATAATGCAGACTTAAAGAAAAATCAAAACAATAGCTTCATTAAAAAGTTGAGTATTTTAATATAATAAATAAAATGTAGCTAACAATAGAAAAAGTTCCTTTCAAAATCGCATAATAACTCAGAGTAATAGCTTTATTGATCAGATTTCAAACAAAGGAAACGACTAATTAATTGATGTCAGAAATGTGCTGTGTAGTAATTAAGCAGACGATAAAATATTTTAATGACCCCTACCATGATTATTTAAAAGTTAATTAATGTAAAAATACGTATATATAAAAGAAAAGATTCTTTGTTTTCAAAAAAATGAAAACTGATAATACTTTTTCAGCTGCATCCACTTAAAGATTTTCATTGGCTGAAGTTTTATTTAAAAGCAATTTTTTTATACCTTCATTAATTAGAAGAATAAGGAAAACAGCATGATTTTATACAAAGAAAAATTTTAAGCCTGATAGGAAGCCTCATGAAGATCATTATAAACTGGAAGAATTATTGAACTATAGACTCCAAGTAGCGGTTTCATGAGCTGGAAACGCAATGATTATTTTCTGCTTTCCTTAGATCCTTAAAAACCAATAGGAGGAAGCAATTCAGAAAATTATCTTCATTTTTAATCATCTTGCTTAATTTTTATAATTAATATACAGTATAATCCAAGTTAAACATATAATATTTAGAACTTCCTGCACAAACATTACGTTTATCGTATTTAAATGTTTGACATATACTCTCAGAAATAGCGGTTTTTATCACAGAATAGAACAAATATTTCCTATATCGGCTGATAAGTTAAAATGGTATTAAGTGCTAATAATTTACACCTAAGTAGAAGCATATGAAGCCTGATATTGTGTACAGGTAGCAATTGTTCATTAAATTCTGATTTTAATGATTAGGATGAATTTACTAGATCCAGCATTTCTTATAAAACTCCTTTTATCAGGTATATAGTAAACAAGGCATTTTGAAAAGTTAACTGAAGATCTACCAAGAGGCTTATCAATTTTTATCAGGATGGTCTTTCTATTACAAATCTTCTGTGTTTGTAATTGGCAAATGAAAAATAATGCAAATAAAAATTGAGATTATAACTGTTGAACTAACAAATGTCACATGACAGCTGCAGTACATGTGAAATTGGATATTTTTTTTCATTAAAGAAGAGCTGTTTCAAACACATTTAAAAAATAAACAATTTATTTGCACTGCAAAGCCATTCCTTTATTTCTCCTTATCGGCCAAAATCTGAATTACTTTATCTTCTGAACTAGAAACTATTTCGTTTTAAATTCATACAGTAGTTTTTTCCCATACGCCATGCCTGAATATATTTTGTTCAATTTGGGTCTTACTGTACGAACTAAATATTGCTTGTATTACTAAGTTTCATGCTTTTTTACCCTTTGCACTAAAAAGAAGTTTGATACATAATTATGCACTTAATACAAGAACTTGCTGAATTTCCCTGAAAAATTAATTTACGTTTTTTTAATCATTCTGTAAACATTTTTAACAATCAAAATTGAAAAATAAATAAATAAACCAATAAAATGATGCACCGTCTTGAATGGTGCCTGAGAAGAGTCATCAGAGTGCTAAGGGTTAAGATGTGTAGTTATCTGCATCATAACATAGTAATGTTGTTAGCACTTTAAGTGCCGACGAGTGAAACTAAACATTCTGTCCGGACCTCGTCAGTCGCCGGTAACTGACTTTATACCATTCATTCAGGTCACATTAGTCACTGACAATACAAGTTCCATTCAATCATTGTTGACTGACGGTATACATTTGAAATGTTATATTCACTTAATTAAATTTAATCTGGCAATCACAAAATAATTCACTTAAGTATATGTAATCTAATCCCAATTTTAATATACTGATAACCAGAGATGTAACTAAAGAAATCGGATATCGCAGGTTAGACAGAAAGAATATGAAAATAGGTTTGAGCTTAAACGTGTTGAAATATCTTCTATTTGTTAAAAATGTCTTGTTTTATTTATTTCTTCTTAATATATAGTCTTGCATCCTTTTTAATTCGCAGGGCATCAGTTACAACTATTTTAGCATCATCTGGTGGTGGATTAGTTGGAATGACATACAGGTACGATTTTGCACCTTTTGTTTAATTAGATAAAAATGAGCATCACTATGGGTATCATTGAATACTTATAATAAATACTTGTTTACTAAAGTAAGAATGAGGATAATATCATGCCACAAAGTATTTTCTCGGAATAAACTACATCTAAACCAGCAGAAAGCCTTGTAACTGCTTCTTGAATAGTAAACTAAGATGGAATCAGAGAAATGATACAAATTAAAAAGATCTTGTTAATACTTTAATGTCCTTGATAAAATTACATTTTCAAGTTATTCTCCTCGAATACATGCGTATAGATTTTTATAGGAAGGTTTCGTCTAGAATTTGATAGATATATGCGAGTTTGGAGTTAAAAACATATACCAAATTTTAGTCCTAATTTTTTTAAGTTATAGATAAACAGAATTCTAAAAAAATGCATTCTTCAGGATGTGGATATTTATTACAAATATAATTTTTTTGACAATTTCTCATTGTATATTCCTTATATTTAATTCAAGCAATATAATCAAAATTTATATTCTTTCAACAATGCAGATAAAATTGTAAACAATATCAGCTTGCATTAATTAGCTTGAGAAAAAGACAATTACTTTTCCTTCCCTTCCATTGAAGACAAATTAATTTCCCTTTATTTCAGCTTTTATTTTAAAAAAGGCATACATGATGTCCCTATTTTGATGAATGCAGTCATGGGATCTCTAGTTGCCATTTCCGGTAAGTAAACTGTATTTTCCCCGCTTATATTAATAATATTCAATAAATTTAGATCTAGAGGAACCTTTAATTTGATGAATTAATTGGTTATCTCACCAATAATAAACGTTTGTGTATTTTTTGAAGAGATCTGAAAATTTTTAACAAGATGTGTATTTAGTAGAAAGAGAAATCTGTTAAAAAACAAATACTTACCATATTGTCAAGATTTCCCCAAATTCTATTTCCTTATCATTTTGCTTCGTGATAAAGAAGTTATTTTGTTGAGCACTGTCTTGATGTGTGCAAACAAACATCTAATAAATAAAACAATTAAGCATTTGAAAATGAGCTTAAATAATTTAAAATCATTTTTACTTCATTAGACATATAATAACAGAACAACTTAGCTCTGCTACTTTGTGTATTTAATTTAAAATTACAATAGATCTTAAAATGATTTTGAATATATTTCATCTGTTAAATATTACAATATTTTTTTTATATAACTTAAATTTATGTAGAGGATTTGAAAGAATGATCCATTCCAAGAATGCTGCTATTTTATAATAAGCACATACAAATAACTTCATTTATAAGTTGGTAACTTGAAGTATCTAATTTAATTTATAAACTGATTTAATTTTAAAGGCAGTTTCCATTTATTTCAATTATTCCTTCACTGTCTAATAACATGCTTATCTAATCCTAATTCACGAATAAATAGCACCAAATAACTTGGGACAAAGTATCATTAAATCAATCTGATAAGAGTGAGGAAAAGCAATCTACTAATAGTCTGAGAAAGGATTGTTATCCTGTTCAATTAATTAATGGATCAGTGCTTATTAGAGATTTGTCCGAAGACTCAGGTGGACAGAGATCCTTAATTTGATCTAGACGAAAAATCATTACTTTTCATTGTTCCCCATCCATTTTTCTTTCTTAAGAGCTACTTCAGTAGGATATCTTGTTGCAGCGCTTTCTTTAAGCGTAGATTTCCCATATCCATTAGTTATTTAATGGAATCTTCTGCCTTTAGTTTTACAATTTTTTCCAGAATGAGCAGATAAGAAATGGATAATAGATTATCTATCAAATCAAGTATATCTTGATAATACTCGTACCATGATCAAGATAGCTTTTGATGTTATTAAGAATGTATGGTTAAATACATGTCATTAATTTACTATCTGCTGTTAGAGTATTAAAATACAATTTTAATAATAATAAACCAATAATATTACAATACAATTTTTGTAAAAATAATTTTTATAACTCTAACTATAATATATATTACACAAATTATTATTAGAAAATAATAATCTCATTATGCAGATTATACTTTTTCCTCAGCTAATATTAAAATGCAGATCACACTTTATTTCGTAATATTAAAGAGGAAGTCTAACGTTGTCAATAAACATGATATTTCAGCCCAAAATTACAATAATTCTTAAGCATATAATTATGGATTTATGATTTAACCCTTTTCACTCAGATGGTGCCTCTCACTCAAGACGAATGCATCATTTGAACGTTTTACTTTTTGTTGAAAATATCCACAAAAGGGTAAAAAGAGATAAATTCGCTTTTTAGGGAAATTCAACTTAAAACCATCGTATCTATTTATTTTTGGGTGTAATAAACAAGTCCATTTATTGAGTGAATTATGCAAATGGTTAAATTAATAAGAATACTAAAAAAAGAGATCACCTGAGAACCAGACTTGAAAGTTAAAACGATTAATGGAAACTGTAAGAGAAATATGTACTTTTGCATATATAATATTAGCATATTAATTAAAAATAGTTTTAATGTTAAAAAATTTAAAAATAAATTATGAAGAACTTTTATTTATCCGAAATAAATACATGTCATAATAGCCCCATAATCACAAATGCGAATCGTGCCGTAGCTATAACAATATTAAAACTCTTAACCTTTACAATTTCCTACCTAAATGTAAAAAATCTATTTTTATTACATTACCACTCGTGCCATTCTATGTTTATTAACATAAAATTTGATTAATAAATATCTTTAGAATGTAATGCATGAACTGCCACCATTCTAGCACATTAACCTCTTAGATGCTTCAATTCCTACATAATCTAATTAAGTGGCATTTTCCGTTTAGGAAATATAATATCTTATTGATTCAAATAAAATTTCATGGAACACTTAGTGTTTGTGGGTGATCTAATATTTTTGTATTGAATTATGGTATGAATTATTTAATATCAGTACATCAGTTGGAGAAGCAATAATTCATAGCTTTTGTGACATACTGGCGCATCGATTAAAAATTTTGGATTAAAATTTTTCAATTAAGAGTTTAAAAAATTTGATTATAGTTTCTTTATGGTACTATATCAATTAATAAATCAAAGTCCATATAATCTCATTTGGAAGTTTTGATGCTTTGAAATTTTGAATTGCATCTTTAACATTGCTAATCCCTCAAAATTAGGATTTTTAAATGTTTCATTTTCTTAACCTCATTCCCTTTAGAAGATTTTTATTACTTCTAAAACTAAAATTATTAAATGGTGATATTAAAAGCACATTCAATACGAATAGCTATACAGCAAATAATACAATTGTACTAAAAGTCACAGTTGATTTCTTTACCACTTCTACTTATAAATGTTGAGGGTATCAAAAAACTGCTTTTTGAACACTTTCTGGACTATATTCCATACATAAAATAATGTCATTAACTTGGCTAAGGCTTTTTGAGTACAGAGTAGTAATTTTTATTAATTTCTTTCTTATCCTTGCATCAAAAACTGTACATTTTACTACAAAAACAAGTATTGTTAAAATAAAATCCATCAAACTTGAATAATGAAGCTTTCCTCTACATGAAAACACGAAGCACAGGTAAAGCGTCCACAAATAAACAACATAAAAGCACCAAATCACTATTTACACTTTGGGAACATTCGACGTATCAAACGTTCCGTATTTGTTTGAATTTCTGTTTCCATTTTTTTGTAATTCTAATTAGCTTAAGTTATCTCCCTATCATGTAGCAGTATATATTCTGAATAATAAAAATAAATGAATTCTTACGTAAAAGCTGCTGCCTTCACATGTTCAAATAATTAAATGCACTTCAAATAAATGTGTAATCAAAGTGTTAAATAACGACAACACAAAACGCTCAGGAAGAACTTGTTGGGGACAAACACTCCAAAGAGAAAATTCTCTCTACTACTCCCACTCGTCATTTCACCTTCGGTTTTCACTTGTGACGAGAAATTGAATCTTCTATATTAAACAATGGAGCTCAAAATCTAACGTAAATATCGCAAAGATTCTCGAATTTTCTAGATTCCTTATTTTGTTGCCAAAATCGGGAGTCATTGACCTGAAATCAATTTAGTTCCCATTTTAGCTTTAGAATGTCTTCAGTAATCATTTTCCTTCTCATGAAACTAATTGCGCAGCGAAGCAATATCATAAATTCGTAACAATACATTATTCAGAAATTAGATTAATAAACATGAAATAACATGATTATGATGTAATATTTTTGCAGGAGGATGCACTATTGTTCGACCTTGGGAAGCTATTATTATCGGAATGGTCGCTGCACTCTTGGTTCTATTTTCCATTCCTTTGATCGACAGACTTCACATTGATGATCCAACAAATACTTTCGCCGTACACGGAATTGCCGGTGCTTGGGGAATGATGGCCATAGGATTGTTTTCAGTGGAAGACAACATCAGAAATTATACCAGAGGTCTCAATGGATTGTTTAAAGGTGGAGGATGGAGATTTATTGCAGTTCAATCTATGGCGTGTGGAGTACTGTTTGCATGGAGCATGATTGTTGCAACAATTTTACTTTTCGTAAGTTCGCTTTACACAACATTTTAGTATTCATTAAGAATTACGAAGTACGCTCTTTGTCCCTACTTTTCACTGAAATTACTGTATTATTAGAAGATACAAATTTTTATTCGTAGTTATGGTCATTTAGTAAAAACAATTCTTCTTCGTACATCTTTGTGTAATAAAGGGAGATAGGTAGCAAAAACTCTTAAAAGTAGTAAAATAGGTAGTAAAACTGTAAATTAAAATAATTCTATGTCTGAACTTGGAGATGCTATGGAAAATAAACCAGATATTAAATCCTTATTACCTTTATAAATTTCTACTTCGATTCATTTTGTCTCATATCTGTTCATACACAATATACAGTCGACCACCCGATTGCCACTTTGCTGCGCAAATCGGTAGAATTGATGTGATAGACCACTAACCACGTACTAACTCTTCAACCCCGATATACTCTTGTGGTGGTAATATGACATATAGGGGGATTCTAAAGTTATGGTACAAACTCTAGTGAGCGGTAGAAAATCTAGGTCACAAACCTAATATCCACATAGAAAAACTAGGTCACCTTCCATTTCATTAATCATAAATATAGGGCATTTCAATTCAAATGCAAGAGGATATTTAGTTTCCAACTTCTAAACTAGTGAAGATACATTAATGCTTATTATTGGTACATTTTTTAAACAATCTACAGGAATGTATAGGTAAAGTGGTCCAAATAAGAAATGAAAACGTTTAATGACGGTGTCTTGAGAAGTACAATATTTACAGAAACTTTCAAAATTGCGTCAGCAACAGCTATACATACTTGATAGCCTCAGTAAACGATTAGCCTACACTGACAATAGGTATTTCAGGCACACGTGCAGCAGCTACTGATATACGAGAGCCGCGGTGGCCTGGTGGTAAGGTTTCAGGTTCAAGACTCGATTCCACCTAAGAACCGTCGTGTAAGGGGGTCTGTTGCACGTTAAATCCGTCATGCCAAATGTTATCCCACTGGTGTGGTGTGGCGTGGAGAGGTGGGTGCCAGCTCAGGTGTCGTCCTCGTCATCTGACCGTAGTTCAAAATTACGAGGTCCGTCCCAAAATAGCCCTAGTGTTGCTTTACAACGGGACGTTAATATAACTAAACTAAAAAATTAAAATACTGATATACGAACAACGATATTATCAACTGACTCAAATGTAACCTCACGAACAAAACAATACAGTTTTTAGCAGAAAAAGCAATGGATGTTGGATAAAGGACGGGTCCACCTCACCAAATCCCCGATTCTAAAAATGTGGCATTAGGTAATTGCGATATTCACTGCAAAAAATTATATTCGATTACGAATAGAGATCGGAACATTGCAGGAATTTTAGAAATATCATTACTAATACAATAATTGATTGCTTTAAATAAATATACCGTTGCTAAAAATGACTTTATATCTTTACTAGTGTAAAAAAGTTAGAAAGTAAGCATCTAGTTTCAGTTGAATTGTAACTTCCTGTATTTATGACTGAAGAAATGGATTGCGACTTGGATTTCCCATGTGAATATTATTCTTTCTCCTAATCTTTATCTTTCCTACAAATTTGTATCATGTACTTGGAATCACTTTATACCAATCGGAACTCAACTCTCAGGGAAAGGATTACAGTTTCTTGAG
This sequence comes from Argiope bruennichi, assembly GCF_947563725.1. Classification (NCBI taxonomy): domain Eukaryota; kingdom Metazoa; phylum Arthropoda; class Arachnida; order Araneae; family Araneidae; genus Argiope; species Argiope bruennichi. Next base: position 41,820,220 of record NC_079158.1, on the reverse strand, counting down.
TATTTTTATTCCTGTTTATAAAGGAACATTAAAGGAAGACACGTGGCCTAGACAAAATTTTACCTCTAATCGACAATATAGCATCAGGGAGAAACTTAAAAATTCAAACCGAATTAATAACGACACACAATTTTTCACTTCCCATTCCCAAGCCGATTGCTCCAAAAGTCTGCAAATGGATGTGTCAGGATTTCTTGGGGGTTTTTTGTCCTACTTTTGAGGTCAAAGAACTTATACATGAAGAAAGATTGATTTTCTATTTTGATCTATTTTCTATGGCATCCTTTTTGTTCTTTTGATGGTACAGAATTTTAACTTTTTCCATGCCTATCACTCAATCATTTTAATTCCTCAGACACGTATAGTGAAAATCCACGTGACATCCTGTAGTCCATCAACGAGGCTAGAAAGAAAGAATTCGAGTAATAAAATTATAGTCAATTCCAGCAATCATAAATTTCACTTCGTATCGTATCGTGCAATTTTATCACCCCGGAAGTGCCGTAGAAACTTATATTTGAGTATCGAAATCAAATATGTGGAATATCAAGTGATTACGCAAAAAAATTATTTCTCGTTTATTTTAATTTTAGTTATCACGTCTCATTTGAACACGTGTTTTTAAAAAAACACAGACTACGATTCCATTAATAACAGAGGTTAAGAATGGTGCTATTTAGCAAACCACAAAGGCTTCATTTAACACTTCGAAATCTTTCCTTCGGAATAAGAAGAGATAGAAAAGTGTTCGAATGTAAAACTCAAGTTTTTCAGATTTAAGCAAAATAAATAAAATAAAAAATAACAGAGCATTCTAAAGCATTCTTTTTTTTTTAATTATTTCTTTTTATTCTCAACCTTTTTTAGAAAAATAAGGATTTGCGAAAAAGTACGTCTTTATAAAAATACCCTGCTGCCATCTATTAACGAAATATATAACTAATACTTTTCTTTAAATATTCGAGTTATTCATTATCTTTCTTTATTTCAGGCAGTACATAAGATTATTGGAATGCGAATGCCCCTTGAAGAAGAAATTCTTGGACCAGATTACATAGATCACTGTCTCAAACATGATGGAAATGCTCAGATAATTAAAAGCTTTAAAGAAAAGAGAAGACAGCTGAGACGTCGATTTTGAAAAATGATTTCATTTTTCTCCTTTTCACAAACGTTTCCAGTATTTTAAGTGATAATTATTCAGATAGAATTAATAGTTTAAAACTTTACTGCTTTTTAATGAATAAAAATAGATAAATATCAGAAATAAATGGAATCCATAATTTATCATTATCAAGCAAGTTCAATTGTAATAGCACACAAAGTATTTTACATAAACATGTGTTTTCTTCAATTCCAGGTTATATCATATAACTACGGAATTACAAAAGAATTTAACAGTAAAGATTATTTTATGGTTTGAAATAAAATGCTGTCATCAGGATTTAATTAAAGACAGATAAAAAAAATTTTTGTTTCTCAACTTAGTAACCAAGAAGGCATGAAGCCAGCAAAGAAAGTAACCCCTTCGCATTGACCAGCATTGAAATAATTAATCTCGAGTTAAATACAGATTATAATTCGTTCTTTTCTTCAATATGGGGTGTAAAAAGGAAAAAAACAATTCCAAGGATACTCAATCGAAAGTAAATATGCATACATATTAATTGATTTCCTAATTATCTTTTATGGCACAATACAACTATTTTTAGATCCGAGGCAATTTAGAAAAAAAATTAACTCTAGTGTTTCTTTTTCAATACAGATGATAATAAATTAAGCTAATACTGAATTAAAGTTTCACCGTTTAATTCTGGAGTAATATAATTTAATAGATCTTAATTTACATTTAATTTAATAAATATTCTTTATATACTAAGAGCGTGATTATGTACTTACAGTAAATATTTTAAGTATTAAGTTCCTTTATATATATAAATTATGTATAATAAAGCATACACATATAAATGAGTTAAAACCATTAATATCTGTATTAAAATTACATCCTCTTATATTTTTCCATTTGAAGCAAATGATTTTTTCTGATCACATTATATTCTAAACATAGAACAATTTTCCTTTTAATACCGCTTATACATTTATACTTAGTACAAAAGGTATTTTGATTCTTTTATTTGGTTAATATCGATATAAATGCATCTGTAAATAAAAGAAAACTGAACGCAGTTTTAAGAATTAAATTGTGTCACTAGATGGCAGCCCTAGTCACTCTAAGATGTTTTTAACGCATCAAATAGAAATAATACTAATGCGATTGTAATTTACCTAGCCAGATTTCACTTAGTTTGACTCCATTTATCAAATCCATGTATCACTAAAAAAAGTTCTAGTAATCGCAGTCTTGACCCTCTCATAATAACTCAGTCAACTTGTTATATCCGATAAAGATAAACTGGAGACCCTAAGCTGATAGCGTAATAACAAAAGCAAATGTTCTGAGATTTCGAAATCTGTCGTAGGAAACAAATTCGACAAGCATTGCTCACTCTAAATGACATATTTCAGCTACCCTATCATTCTAATCCGATTTCACTACTGTGATTGATAATCAGACCCCTCCCTTTAATCAGATAAATCTTATTGTGTTGAATTTCATTGGAAGAAATTGTTATTATAACATCAACCTCGTTTTTACAGCCCAGACAAAACTTTACTCACCTAGGAGACCACCTGGGAAATCAATCAGACTCCTGCTTATCAGTAGAGATTACTTTACTTTATCAGATGACTGTTTAGAAAAGAGATATTTCGAAGATTGCATTGATAAGAATGCGCATCTTCGATTGACAATGGCTAGAAAAACGACTGGCATTGTAGGCATACCAGAAGGACACAAAATTGAAATTTATAATGGCATTAACATATTAATTTTATATCTTATAAATGCTAACACAAGAAAAATGCAATTACTTTTAAAAATAGCAAATTTTAATTCAAATTTTCAAAGTACATAAATTTATAAGGGGTTTATCAGCATATTTTCTATAGTTGAAAAATCAGTCGATTTTCCTTTTTCCTAGCATTTAAACACTATTTTTAATAAAATTATAAATTTTACAGCAATTTTATTTATATTTATTATGTTTTTAAATTCACATGAATTATTAGATGCATTTGGTTTATTAACCGATTCTCCAGGAATATCGAACAATTCATTCTTTTAAACCAAACCTGATATTTGACAATTAAATTGTGACAGATGTTAACCCTTGCATTTGTTTGTCAATTGTGTGAATGAATCCCATGATATCACAATTCCATTAAAATCTCAAATGTCTAAGCAATAAGTTACAAACTGCACATTGGCGTTTACGATAATATAATTTCACTTTCAGAAAGCGGATGTAATTCCAACAATAACAACAAAAAATATATATTGCTTCTTTATTTTTAGCAATGGAAGAAAATCACGTGATTAATTAGATGATGGAAAATCAAAGCATTTTGAATTTCGTTGCAATAATAAAATCAATAATTTATGTATACAAAAAATATTTCTTTAAAAGTTCTCAGAATTCTGGGACTGATTACATGAAAAGTAAATCCGTGTCATTAAAAAGATAATTTTTTGAATTTTAATTTGGTGTAAAATTCAATTCTGCATAATTGCATTTTCGAGAATTATAAGTAAATCCACAAAATCTAATTTTTTTTAAATTAACATTTCTAAACAATCGCACATTTCCACTCTCAAAATATATTTGTGACAAATTTAATTGAACTAGATCAAATGGTTTGTCATAGTGAACTCCAAAAAAAAAAAAATAATAATAATAATAATAATAAAATAAATACTTTCCTACATTATTAATAAAGATGTTAATATTTATAATAATTTATTGCTGGATATACTATTCTTATTTTCTACAATAAAACATGAAATTTCAATCCAAAAAAGAACTCTAAAGGGGATTCTTTAGAAGTAGATAAGTTGGGCAACACAGTGTCCTGTAGATTCCATCCGGTATTCAAATTTTGGGGACCTCCTAACTCCTCAACATTTTTATTAAAAGAACAAAATTTAATTAGAAGTAAGAAATATTTTTAACAAAAACAGTATTCAGAAAAACAAAATACTAAAAGTCAAAATATTTAAACACCATTATTCAAACTAAGATCGCAAGAAAGTTTTCCAAATGTGGACATATTCGCTTTTTTTCTGAAATGTAATTTTTTTTTTTTCGTAATTTCCGTGTCCGATTAAACAAGAGTGTAAAAAATCTAGGAAGTTCTCCGAAGGAAAATAGCATTTATTTTTTTTTCAAAAGTAAACATATCCATTTATAAAAGAATTCAGTATTTTAGAATACAAAGAAACCAAGGAAAGAGGTCGCTAGTGCGAACGTTCTTGAGGGCTGATTGGACGAATAATAAAAATACCGAGCAAATTGTAGTTCATTGGAATTCGAAAATAATAAATAGTAAAACGAGAAAACATCGTATGTTATCTTAATAAACGATATTTAAAAAATAAAACAGAACTGATAACCGGCACAGATAATAAAACATTTTCCCATAAAATAATTACTTTTTTAAATAAATTCAATTTTCTATTTTAGATAAAAAAAAAAAAAACGATTTTATTTGAATATAATTTAAGATTCTGTACCATAAAAATGTTCCTATAATATACAGGCAAAAAATATTTTAACTCAGTTTATCAGAATTTGGCACTTATAACATTCACCATTTTTTTATCTCTACATTTAAAAAAAAATGCAACTATTTTTAAGCCCATGAATTATGCATAATACTACAAAAGTTAGAAAGACACAAACAGGAAAAAATGATGGAAAACATTTATTTACAATATATTTCAAGCATTCAGTTCTACTTGATGGATTCACAAACATTCTTTTCAGTTAGAATTCTGATATTGAAATGCATTAAAAAAATTTATAATATTAGTATATTATATCATTATCGGATTCAAACTCTGTATTTCAAACCGAAACTTTATGGACTTCAGGCAATAAAAATGTTGCATTAAATAAAATTCAATTTCCGGGTTCCCTCTGATACTCTAATCCTCCAAATAGCTTTAAGTGAATTATATAAAAGACCATACTATAAATTAAATAGTACATTTATGAAAGTTTAGGGGCAATGAATATATAGTCGCTTTCTTTTTAAAATATAACAAAGAACAGCGATATAAGAAAATGTTCATTGAATTTCTTCTACAATGAAAAAAAAAAGTATGTTACATTCACCATGTTTACGATGATAACAAATTTTTTACTACTCGTTTAACTACCAAACAACAAAGAACTGAAGAGATTGTTCGAAGCAAATAAAAGCAATTTTATGGCGTATAAATTTATAACATTTAGCGAAAGCTATGTGCAAGACCGTATTCTCATAAGTCAGCATTTTCTGAAGCAAAACTTTAAGAGCACACAATATATTTTCACACCTTTCTTTTGAGAATTTCGTCGTAAATTCAATAGCACTTTAAAAAGTACTCCTTGGGAACTTTGCCTTGAAAGTAAGTTCAAATAAAAACAATGAGCTTGGTTTTTTTCTCCCGATTTTTCAAGAACATAAACAATATCATAGTTTTGAGTTCAGTTTCTTAATATAGAGAAGACTTAAGAATGCAATTTAAACCTTTTTCTTTTGAATGCATGGTTCCAAATTTTCACACGATTTGGCGTGTTATATCAAATACCACAAAGAACCGATACTTTTTGTATTTTTGTAATGTCACATTTGCATATATGTAAATACCGCAAGATAGTCGATCTTTTGATGGATTTGGTGAAAATTTGCATTAAAAAAACATTAATTCTTTTAATAAAATTTATGCCAGTTTTTTAGCATCTAATTTGTTAAATTTTATAATCATCGCGTTATCTTGCATAAAAATGGATGAATGGAATATCGTTAAAATCTCATATGAATATATAGACAGGTGTAAAGACACTATTCCAAATCTTATTCATCTGATTTCATGCGTTTCTGCATTATTACATCCTTCTGTAAACACAATGAATTATATTTGCTATGCTCAATTTCCTGTTCAAATGCTTTAATGTTTAATTATTAACAATACGAGATATTTTCTTATGCAATATAATCAAACCTCCCTAAAATCATATCGATTTATTTTGAAATTCTTTTATGCTTTAGATTAATTGTTCTTTTAATCTATTTTTAATGAACTCAATTTTTTCATGCCATAACTCTTTCCACGAAATAATTTTATCAATTCAGGAACATCACAATTAAAAAATCAGTTATTAAAATAATGGATTTTAGGTTCATTGTTTATATAAAATATAAAGTATCAGAAGGACGTAGTTGGAAAATTAGGAATTAACAACTAATTAGGAATTTTATATTTTGTTGTAAATAATATCTCAGAAGACATATTTACGTGCAAAATTTAATCCGTTAAATACCCTGCATAACAAACTGTTTGTAATAAAGTAATTTTAAAAAATGTAACATTAGATTTTTTAAACATATTAATATTTTTATGTTCACATACTTTCAGTTAATTGTATCATTCATAATGTAAGAATACTTCAAAAAGCGCAATAACACAAATCGTAGAGATGTAATTAAGCACATAAGTAGTAAATGAAAGGACAAAGTCAAGAATTCAAGAACTAACTATCACATTATCGATAAATTCCATGCATTTCTCGATACTTTTGAATAATGAAGCATTAAATTCATTTTAATACAATAATATTTTTAATCTGGCATAATTTGTTATTTCTGTTGACCATTCTGCTTATAGGGCTCATCAGTATATAGTTTTCTCTAAAGATGATGAGTGCTCCCTTGAAAAAGCTGTGAATCCAATTTCATGCAAAATCAAAATATGAGCTTTAGAATAAGAACATGAACATTTCTTTTCTGGTTTTATGGAAATAAAGCTAAAACCCTTATTGAAATTTAAAATTATTTTGAATTCTGATTAGTCATCAATAGCTATGGGCATCCTATTACACTATTATGCATTTACATTTTTCCTATTTTTTTATATATACTATTTAATTCTTGTACTGACCGTTCAATGTCAATGATCCGGCTGCCGATTTTCGGTCTTACCTTTTGCTGACCGATGATCTTCTTTGGTGTTTTCCTAACTAGTGGGTTGTTTCATGGCAACCAGTCAATTTCATTCTTTTATTAAAAGTCGGATGTAAATGAACCGGCTGCCGGTCTTCGGTCTTACCCTTTGGTGGACGATTATCTTCTTTGGTGTTTTATTTTTTAATGGGTTGTTTTGCGTAGGTCCATCTATTTGATTCTTGTACCGAAGGTGCAAATGTGCCGGCTGCCGATCTTCGGTCTTATTCTTTGGTGGTTGATGATCTTCATTTCCTACAGAATGGGTTGTTTCATGTCGACCCATCTATTTGATTCTTGTACTGATCGTTCAATGAAAATGCTGCTGCTGCTGCTGGTCTTCGGTCTTAACCCTTTGGAGACCAAGGATTTTCTTTAGAATTTCCTTCCGAATTAGTTCTTTCGCAGCGATGCCTCTTTTCCCGTTTCGCTTTGATCTTTCCAGAATTTGAATCTTATTATACATTTGTTCGTTAATTGCATCATTTATTAAGTAATAATTCTTCAAAAGAGCCCTATAGGGCAGACATTTTGATCTAGAGCTATCAAATTTGATGCTTGGTAAAAAAAAAAAAAAAAATCAAAATTTTGGTCAAACATTAACCGAAATTTTAACATTTTCCCTCAAAAGCATATTACCTCAAAAAAAATATATCTTTTTAAAATTAAGTCTAATGAAACCAATTTCATTTTCCTGCAAATATTACTTTAAATTTAATAATGTTTTGGAAATTAAGTTTGAATTCAGATAATAACAATGCTTTATACTTTTGTAATGAAATTAAGATAAATTTATTGTTCCATCAAACCTTTCAGTGGCTTGCTTTTGTCTACTTTTAAGTTTTGATAAAAATAAAAAATTATATCCCTTTGGATATAAATTTCAAAAAGAGATTTTCTATTTCCGATTTTTTTTCTTTAGCATAATAATATTCTTGAGCGACATTCGTTAAATAAATTATTTGGAGCGAAATCTTTATGCACAGAATACAAGGGCTAAGATACATAAAAAAAAAATCAAACCTATAATATCATGATGCGATTCTTTGTACTAGAAATGAGATTTTTACATTTTCCGTATGCGAAACATGCAAACAAAAAGTATTGTATTTGTCAAAAAAATTCAAATTCGTGATTTTGACGAATCCCCACTTTTCAGACTTCCTTAAGTCAGAAATACATATTTTTCTAACTATGTCTGTCTGTCTGAATACAATAATTAAAAATCACTTTTGAACAGGTATGAAATTCGGCATATGAAGTTTACACCAGATTTGGGCTTGTATAAAATTTTGAACAAAATCCATTAAAAAAAGGTGTTGTCTGTGTATTAATACTAGAATCCGTAGAATACTACTTATTAAATGCAGGTCTTAATAAAGTAATTTAATTCTTTTCTGTGATCAGAATATAAACCCTCACTTCCTAATGCAAATTCTCTTTACTTTTTTAAGCAAATTAATTATGAAACTTCTCTAAGTTTGATGACATTTTTCATATGTGCACCGAATTACATATTTTTTTCATGCATGTATTTGTAAGGTTTAAGTATCTATGGTATTCTTTGTACTTTGATATGGATCAAAGGATATAATCAAAATCTCATGTTTCATATAATCCAGAGATTAAATAATTTGTAAGGCAAGTGCTTGCGCTTATATTTCAGTTCAATTCGATACATTCTGTTCAAAACTGATTTATTTAAATGTGAATATTTTTAAATGCGAATTATACGAGTAATTTTGAGTAAATCATGCATATTCTAAATCATAATACATCGTGAGTACCATAATAAATATTGGCCATTTACGGTATATGTAAGACACTTAATAGTGAATTTTCTTTTCCCGTAGTAATAAAAACATTTTAGAGTATGCACATTATTCGATAATAGAAATTAAACGAATAACCAGTGACAAAACTAACCAATGAAACTATTTACCGTCTTCATTATATGAACAATCAATTAAACATTGTTGTTTAAAACCATATAAGAGCATAATAAAAACTTTAGAAACATTTGCCTTTTTATCGATTATAACGCTAGTGGAACATACAAATTGAACATAGACCTAAAGAAAACTTTTAAAATCATTCAGATTCAAATTATTTAAAAAAAATCTTTGAAACCAATCAAATCAAGCACTGCTATAAACAAACTTCCGACATAAGACTTTTGTATTTTTTTGTATACAAATCACAACTTTTCATTCAAGGTCTGGGTATTGCCCTTTATTTTCTGTCCATAACAAATCACCTGCCTCTCGCCCCTTTTCCAAGCAGTAGTATTATTGTCAACAGACTAACAACATTATATTCGGATCAAGTCGAAGGTAAAAAGATATCCCAACTCCGAGAAGCAGGAAAAAGGATGCAAACGACCGGATGTGCTCACGTGACATGACGGGGTGCCTAACCCTTTGAACCCCGGCTTTTCTGACGCCATCTGTTTATTGCATAGAAGTATATATGAACCCCTCAACCTCCATTCATGTCTTTCCACCCTCAATAAAATCCCTCTGTTGGTAGTAACATGGTATTCTTTTCCCAGCATCGACGCTGTCTATTGAGTTGTGAATTATGTGAAGTTACCTGTTGTTGAAAAAAAATACGCGAAGTCGTCATAGTGAATCTCTGCCATTGAAAAATTTCAGAAGTACGCAGCTACATTTCAAAATAAATATTTATTTCTGAAGGATATAAAAAATGGTCGATTAAAAATGGAAAACAATTTAATTTTGTAACCATTTTTATTCCTATATTTTCAAGAATAGTCTTGAAAATATAGAATATAGAAGAATTTTTCTGGGAAGCCCTAACAAAGTCAATTTGAGCAAAACAAATGAGGGATATTATATATCGTATATAGCGTATATTATAGCGAAGCTAAATATACTGTAGCGTTTATGTATATTATTTAATTCTAAAGTGATTAATTAAAGTGATTTAATTTTCGATATAAATCGGTCAAAAAATGGTTAAAGATAATGTGATTCGTGGGTTCCACATGTTGATGAAGTTCCTATACATTTCATTAATTTCAAAAATTATAAATAGTTCAATTCCAAGGGATAAAAAAAATCTAATAGTTTATATGCCGTTTCGACACTAATTATAAGTAAAATGGCTTCGGAAAACAGTGATGTTAAAATAAGCCTTATTTAAAAAACAAACAGACAAACAGCAAAATAAAATAAATACATTCAATTTTTCGAACTACAGGAACTTACATATGCTCCATGAGATATTGTAAAACACAAAGCGGTATTGTATTATATATACTATATATACGTCGGGAAAGAATTTTATTTAAAATATATCTTTATTCTTAAAACAAACATTGCTCTGTATTTTTTTTTTTTTTTTGTTGTTGTTGTTAAAATAAATACCTCAATTACGACTTTGCTTAAATCATAAAGATTTTATTTTTAATTTTGATATAAATCTTAATATAATTAACGGTCAATTCATTCCAGCTTTTGTTTTCTGTCTGGTTTTAACCATCTTCTCAATCTTGTTCCTGAAAATCCCCTCTTTGATCCTTCCAATCAAATTCAATATAGTAATCCCTGATTCAACCTTAATCATTGTCTACCGTTTAGATGTAATTAGATGCACTATTTGGTCAAAACGACAGTTATAAATATACTCCATCATATGAAAAATTTACTTTGGCACAAAATAACACTATAAATCATAAAACAAGTCAAAAAATATTTTTAAAAATCCTCTTTAAACGATTTGTGAAAAAGAACTTACCTCAGGAACACTATCAAAACATATTATAGTAATCAAAACGACGATTCGGCAATTGTTCAAAAAGAACGTCTAAGTTCACAATCATTATTTCAAGATCCCAAAATCACTTCAAAATACTATTAAAATTATCGTAATACTCGTTGAAGTGTGATGAAAAAGATTGATGATAGACATTAAACTTTCAAGGTTAGACGCTCGCTGTAAAAATTCGGCAGACAGTCCTTTTAGTTCACTTCGAAGCAACCAGAGAAGATTTAAAACAATAAAATCTAATATGTCGTCAAAATTTATAATTGACAAAAGTTTTAAAAATTGATTAAAATCTCTTAAAACAATGCGATACAAAGAACGTAAACAAGACATAGATATGCAATGCTGAACGCCATGTCATTCCAAAGTTCAAGTAAAATATTTACTAACGTTCATGATTCTGTCCGTTCGCAAAAACACACATTACGTAGCAACAGTAGGAATGATGCGAACGATTTTCATAACGATTCATCGCTCAGAATCTGGTGGGCGTTTCCCATTTAGACAAATAAAAAAAAAAGCATTTATATTTTGCTACTTAAAATCCAAATTCGAACAAGTTAAGAAGTCTCGTATTTCAGGAATTCTGGTATAAAAATATGAAACGTTTTTTTTTTTTTTTTTTTTTTTTTAAATTTAAAAATGATATATTTAACCATTTAGAACTTTAAACTCTGACTTCGAAATACTGCTTTCGTTCATTCATTCAATGAACCTGTTCTGGTCAAGCAGTCAACTATTAAAGTTTTCAAATACAACGAAAAGAAAGGGCAGAAAAAGTGTAGACAAATCGAAATTCTAAGGCCTGCTGAAGGTCACTCCCATATCTTCAATAGATAAATTTTCTAAGGTGACATCCTTTACCAAATAATTCGTGCTTCAAAATGTTCAGAAATTGTTTATTTCCTCTAATTCGGAACCAGAGTCACAACTTGAAAGGATTTAAAAACTTCAATCAAGAGATTATTGAAAATCTGAGAGTCTAATTGAGTTATTGAAAATCTTCGCCAAAGTAACTCAAAAATATTAGGGATCTAATAAAAACAAGGACATCCTATATTTTAATTGGAAGGAAACAGAGAGCATGCAAAGAGTAACAAGTTTGAAAACTTGATTATAGAGGGCAGACAATAGAAAAAATTATCCTTCGAGGACTCCGAGAACATGTCGTTCAATGTAAAAAAGAAAGACCCACCTATGCAGACCGACCAAATTTGAAGCAGTTGAAAACTGTAAAAAAATACTGCTAACAATTAACTCAAGGATCCTCAAAATATCCTATTACTGCAACTCCATAACTCTGGGTTCGAATTCCACTTCTGAAATCTTTTGACGCAGCATATCCAAACAAGGCTATCAAGCCAGAAGAACAGAAACCTTTTCCTATGCCACATTGTAGAATGTCATAATCATATCAAAATGCGCTCTATCTCATACTTTGTTAACATTAGGATTCAACCATAGAATTCGCCAATAACTATGTGCTGTAGTGTATAGTTGTCGTGAACTGTCATTCAGCTACTTCGGATACTATGGCAGGATGGGAGAGGGTAGGTACTTTACTTTGAAATTATATATAGATTGAATCCATGTGGGATGTACTTCAGATATGGATACCTCAGATAAAAAAAACTTCCGGTATGGTGGTTGGTTCTCGATTTTTCTGGTGGGTTCATAAAAGATGGTGTTATAAGGTGTTGGTGCATGTGCTGCTCGTAATGAGGGTAATTATCATTGATCACAGTGGCCGATATTATTTGTCGTGGCGACTCAGTCACTTTTTCCTCTCTGAATGGAGGCAAGTCGGAAGTAATTATTTATGGCTATTCAAGGATGGAATACCTTCGAGAATGTACTTTAAATAATAAAAAAAAGAAAAAGAAGTTTATGTGTAGGAAAATGGTTCTTGGTAAAATAATATTTATGATGACAAGTTACAGATCGTATCAACAATCACGGCTCATACCTCTGTCTCATATTTTTTTATAATTAGCTAGTGTGCGTCGACAACAGAATTCCAATTAACTATGCAGTAACTGATGATACTTTTGATTGCCTGAAAAAAATCAAGTTCTTTTTCACCATTCAGTATTTTAGTAGCCGTTATTGTCCGACGCAGACGTTCATCTGCCACTTCTAAAAAGACAATTCTTTACAATAATGGAAGATCACGCATGCCATTCTTTTAAATAATAGCAAGATATTACAACGCATTTAATATAAGTATAGGATAAAACAATCGAGAATAAAAATATAGTTCTCATTAATGTGTTACCGAAGTTTAATCATTCAATTAGTCATATGAATAATAATCAATAAGCTACGCATGATATTCTCAGTAGCATATTCATTTCAATCAATAATAAGGAAAATAATGCTATTATACAACTGGATTTCGGAAGCAAATGACGATAAAGTTGAGATAAAAATTCACTTTTATAATTCAGCGATTACAATCATAATTGTTATATGTAATTTGGCGAGAGAAATTATGCTGGTTGCCTCAAAAAGGCACAAACAATATGAATTACTATGCTCCAAATAATTAATGCGAAACATGAAAGTATCATTACAGAAATTAATTTAAACATTAATTACAATTTCATAATTAATTTTACTTTCTTATCAATTACAAGAATCTAAATTTTGATAACATTGCAGACGGAGAGGGAACAATTAAATAATGAGCACTTGTTGGCTTCCGTAAGCGTTAGATTTGAGCAAGTGCATTTGGATATAAGGGATAGGTTGGGGTTGAAATTACTATTAATTCATCGATTGATGTTATTAACGATACTCATTTTTTTACTTTCTATAATTTATAACATTCTTTTTCATAATTCATTAAATTATATTTAATAAATTAATAATATTAAATTATACTTAATGGATTAGTAATTAAATTATATCTAATGAATTAATATAAGATATATTTCTAATAATTAATTAACATAAAAATTTTAAATTAATTTCTAATTTATATTAATTAATTAATTAATTAATTAATATAATTTGCATTTGCAACGTGCTAAACATGTCATCGTTTACTCTAGAAATGGATATTCAATGTGTGTAAATATCTTTGGGATACCCCTTGGATATTTAATCTTAATTGTTTTCACTAATGTAGAAATTTTAGAAATTTTTAAATGGATTTTTGATGTATAATATGAAAAGCATTTAATGAAAACTTTACTTTATTATATTGTAATTATTATCATGATTAATATTAATTATATTTGAAACGCAAAAAAATGCGTATATACCATATATAAAGAATAATATTTCCCTGTGTAACTAGAAAATCTGACAAAAATGATGTTAATTATAGCTGAAATATAAGGTATTTCAATTGATAATATAAGCTAAAAAACTCATAATATTTTGTTATAGATAAGTTGGGTACAGTAGAGGAAAAAGCTAATTACCTGCTTCAAAATTAATATAAATTTATTTTATGTCACACAATTATTAAACTGAAAGTCGAGAATTTTCTAATTTATACAAAGTGCTTACGAAAATATCTAATACAATCAAGAACATTCCTGCTCTGGAAAAGCATATTAAAATTCAAGATTATTTAACAGCTCCTTCCACTAGCATAGACCTTAAATATTAGCTACTTGACCAGCAAATTCATTTATTTTTCTATTCAGATGACACATGATATTTGGGACATTTAATGTTATTTTAATTCCTATGATAATATAAAAGTTATTTCAGATACCAAATCGTCTCTAAGTAAATTTTTGGATTTTTAAAGCTAAAAATGCAGTGATTCGATTTGCGTATCAGACACTCATTATTTGTGGAAGGGTGAATGAAAGGTTTGTCGCTTTGGACGCTCCGTATTGGTGAGCATTTAACAAGATAACTGTTATTTATGTTTGCTGTATACTCCTTTTTATTATCGAATGTACAGTCTCCTGTCGGCCACAAAAAATCCTGTCGATACTGCTTCGTTCAATGGTGGCGGGGAGGTTGGTACACAACGACTGTATTATCTACCTATCTTGATTCCAAAATGTCTATCAAAGACGTCTCTGGTGGTTCTTGACCTCCACCCCACTAAAAAACTCGTTTTGGTCAAAGAGAAAACTCCACCCTACCCAAGCAGGAAATCCGATAATACGTCTAAGCCGGAATAGCCGTGACCAATAATCAACGAATTGTTAACCACACAAAACAGGCACCATAAAAAGTCTCAAGTCGGGTTGCCATGCTGGCGTTTCAGCTCAAATCTGGGGAATTTCGACTTTTTAAAAAACTTTTCACCTTAAAATTTTAATTTCATTTTCATTTTGTTTTTGGTCTTATTGAAACTTTATTTACCTCCAAGAATTTTAGAATTATTTCTAAAAATTATTACTACTGCTGACTTAGTTATTAATTAAAATAATTTCATTAATAAGACTAAAGCAGGGTTTCTCAACCTTTCAGTATTCGCGGCCCAGTTTTCAATCATAATTTTCATCGCCCCCCCCCAGGTTACAATAAAATGTATACAACAATAATGTATATTGAGTATTTTGGATTCTGTTTTTAAATTATTTTTAACTAAAGGCCAAAACAAGAGTAAAAGTGACCCAACGTTGGCGATAAACCAAATTTGGCATTTTGCCTGCGGGCGGTTAACAGCTGAAGCGAATGAAAGCGGGGAAAATTTAAATGTTATATTTGAAATGAAAGCCAAACAGGTAGAAAATGTTAAAAGAATATGAAAGTAGAAAAATTCGTTAATGAAAGTAAATTTAGAAGGGGTGAGCTAAATTTAGAAACTGTGAATACATTTTTTCGAATATTAGTAGAAATAAAACAGAAGCATGATTAAACAAAAGAGAAAAAAATAAGTAATGTTTGTGGAAGGGAATCCACACGACCGATGCCTTCTCAAGCATGCGCAGAACAAATATTTTCTCATATGAATAAAGAAAATGTTCGATAACGGAAGTTTCAATTCCAACCAGTCTCATTTGAGTCGATCCTTCTATCGCTATCGAATCTATCGTGAATTTGTATGTTATATATGTTTTCGTGTTAATTACAATTCACCATATTAAATATTCGCGGCAGTAGATTTATGCAGACTCATGGATAATTTTTAAGCGGAAGTAAGCGAGCATTAGACGACAGTCAAGCATCAACAAGTACACAGACGAGCGTGGTTCCGAAAATAAAATCAAGAAAATATTCTCAAGAATGCTTAAATTTTGGGTTTACCAGTACTGAAGTAAATGAAGAAGAAAGGCCCCTGTGAATCATTTGCTCAAAAATTTTGGCCACAGACAGCGTGAAACGTAATAAACTTAAACGACATTTGGAAACGCTTCATAGTGAGTACGTCAACAAACCCAGAGAATTCTTCAAATTATAATTTAAATCTTATAAAAAGGAAAAATCATTTTTTAAAGAAACTTTGTGAATAAAAAAACTTTAATTACATCTTACAAAGTTTCATATAAAATAGCCAGATGTAAAAAGCCGTCACACCATTGGTGAAGAGTTTATTTTGCCAGTAATAATTGAGATTGTAGAAACTATGTTTGGAGATAATTTTTCAAAACAAATGCAGTCCATATCTCTTTCAAATGATACTGTTGTTCGTCGAATTGGTGATACAGATGAACATGGTTGGCTTTTCTCGAAGTTGCGTGACAAATTGTTTTCATTACAGCTTGAGGAAGCAATAGATAGTAATAAAGATGCTCATTTAATTGCCTATGTTCGATTTTGTGATAATATGTCAGTAGTAGAAGAACTACTTTTCTTCAAACCAATAGAACTCAAAACAACAGCGCTCGTATTATTTGCTATTTTAAATGATTTCATGAACGAGGCAAACATAGAATGAAAAAATTGCGTCAGAATATGCACCGATGGTGCTTGTTCAATGTACGGAAGATTCCAAGGTATACAAGCACTTGTAAAACAAAAATCGCATCAATGCACACATTGCATGATCCACAGAGAAGCTTTGGCTTCGAAAGCAATGAGTCCATGTGTGAATATTGTGTTAACTACGGTTGTAAACGTAGTAAATTATATAAAAATGAGACCCCTGAAATGAAGAATCTTTTCAGCACTTAGTAAAGACATGGGTTCAGTACATTCAGCTTTACTATTATATAGCGAGGCAAGATCGTTATCACGAGGGAAATTTTGTTTATGAATTAAGAGAAGAAATCGCCATTTTCCTAGAAGAAGAAAACAGACCGGAGGCCGAGAATTTTCGGGATGTTTTATTTGTGATGAAATTGAGCTATTTGTTCGATATATTCGAGAAATTAAATAATTAGAATCTTCTACTCCAAGGAGCAAATACCTAAATGATCGATACGAATGATAAAGTTAAAGCTTTTGGTAGAAAATTGCAATTGTTGAGCAGAAATTTAAAGCAGAAATAAAAAAAACTAACAATGTTTGCAAATGTGAATGATTGTACTAAAACTTACAAGGCTGAAGAAGAATATGTAAAAGTTGTTTTTGTAACCATTGAAAATCATTTAGCCATGCTGACAAAGAATTTTAAAAAGTATTTTCTTGTTGACAAACTGATAGAAAGTTACGAGTGCGTTAGGGATCCATTTTAGAACACTCCCGAAGGACTCTCAATTGATGAGGAAGAAAAACTCAAAGACTTCACGACAAGTGACGAAACTAAAAGGCAATTTAGCAATAAATCACTATTGAATTTTGGTCAGGAGTAGAGGATAATTTTTCTGCACTAAAAACAAGGGCATTTTGCATTCTTTTACCGTTTTCAACATCCAACATTTGTGAAACTGGATTTTCTGCTGTGGTTTCTTTGAAGACAAAATATAGATCCCGGCTAAATATATAAACAGAACTGAGAGTGGCTATTTCTAATTTTAAGCCTTCCTTCGAAAAACTTTGCTCTGCAAGACAGGTCCAAGGAAGTCACTAATAATTATTAAATTTGTTTTTAATTTAGTATGTTTTGATTAAGTAGGTTTTTATTTAGTAAGCTGTTTTACTTTAATAAGTTATTAAATATGTCAAAATGTATTTTGCTTTCTATGTGTATGTGTGCTTTCCTTTTAATCAGTTAATCAATTTTTTAAAATAATATTCTCTCTTGGACATTCTCGTGCCCCCCTAGGGGGGCGCGCCCCACAGGTTGAGAATCGCTGGACTAAAGTGACGAAATGTTTGGATTTAGCTAGAATTGTGGCAGTTATTGCAACAAGCAGAACTCGTATGGCGTACTTCGGGATATATTTAGTGTTAATGAAATCAAGACCACACTAAATTATTTCCGTTATTTTGATATTTTTGCAAGATACATGATCATATAGAGTACAGTAATAAAATGTTCACAAATGTTCCAGTTCATTTTGCTGATATATACAATTTGTTGTAAAAATTATGAAATAAATTAAATGACCTTATCATTTAAAGTTAAAAAAGGGGGAAAGAACAAAACGTAGTAATATAATAACATTTTGCGAACTAAATATTCACATCTCACTCACCATATCATAAATTATAGATATTTCTGATTTTCTACAGTTTTTAAAAATAAAATAAAGTAACTTAATATTGCACACAAAAAATATTTATATACTTGATATATTTCTGTTGTAAGCTATTTACAGGGTTAGCAAGAAATAAGTTACCCACTTCAGAGGGCTCTAAAATGCGTTTTACTGATCCAAACGAGACAAAATTTTAACTACAGATTATTGAGATGATGCTCTTTACGTTTATTACATAAAAAAAGAATTAGTACAAAATGTCAGCGTTAGGGGACGTTGTAATACACATAAAACCATTTAATATGGTTTATAATTATTAAATAAAGTAAAATTAAAATTGCTCAATATGACCTCCTTCATTTTCATCAATATGCTCTAATCGGAAAACCATATTTTCTATAGATGACCGGAGTGAGTCAGCTGGAATATTAAGAATATGGCGCCGAATGTTGTCCTTCAGATCTGGTAGAGATGATGGCCTTTGACGGTAGATATTGTCCTTCAAATAACCCCACAACCAAAAGTCGCAAGGGGTGATGTCCGGTGAATGTGGACGCCATGCTATTGGGAAATGATAGCTGACAACTCATGCTTCTGTGAAATGCTGTATTCCCAATCGCTTTACACGACGATCACTATGAGGTGGTGCACCATCCTGCATGAAAATGATGTTTTGAAGACATCCACGCTGTAGAAGAGTTGGGATTACAAAATCCTTCAGCATATCATGGTACGTTGTCCTGTCACTGAACAGATTTGGATTCCATTTGAAGTTATTTCTTCAAAGAAATACGATCCAATGATAAAGGTAGCTGTAAAATCAGACAATACTGTCACTTTTTCAGGATAGAAGGGTTGTTCCTGGATAACGTTAGGGTTTTCCTCTGCCCAAATTCGACAGCTGAGGGTGTTAACTTGACCATTGAGGCAAAAATGGGCCTCCTCAGTCCACAGAATGTTCCATGGCCAAGTTGTGTTAACCACCATTCGAACAAGGAATTAAAGTGCAAAAGTTTTACAGACCTCTAAATCCACGTCCTGCAGGACTTGATTTTGTATGAATAAAAATGCAAAGTCTGCCATACGACTTTCCGTACAGTTGAATACGGCATATCCAAAGCGCGAGAAACAACTGGCAAACTCATACTATTATGCGACGACTGCTGCTGGCTTCAACGAGCGCGGTCGCAACATTTCCGACGCTGGAAGAAGGGATTTTTTTTTTTCGTCCTCTACCTGGAAAAATGTCAAGCTGCCCAGTTTCTTCAAATCTCTGCGTCATCTTGCGTAGGGCACCTGGAGACATTGGACATCTGCTTCATACGACGAAATTCCTTTAGAGCAGCAACGGAGTTTTATTGGTTCCGGTAGAAAAATGTCACTAGTAGAGCTTTTTCTTTCAACATAGGCATGACGAACAGAGAAGAAACTAATGTTCGTGCAGAATCCGCCTTTTTTTCATCCAAAAAAAAATGGTAATAGACATACGCTGCAACGCAAATTATGTTTCACATTTTCAATATATGCAAATAAGTGCCTTTTGTGTTACAGCGCCAACTATTCTTGAATTTCTGTACCAATTTTTTTCAATCAATAAATGTAAAACGCATCATGTGTATAATCTAAAGCTCAAATTTTATCTTATTTGAACCAATAGAACGCATTTTAGAGCCCTCTGAAGTGGGTAACTTATTTCCTTCTAACTCTGTATATAAGACAATAACGTATGTGGCTCATAAAACTTTCATATTACTTATTGTCCAATGTAAACACCGTTATACTAACATTTCGACTGCTTCATCAATATTTTACCGATGTATTTAATCCAACGTTTGACTTAACTAATTAATGGAAATTCACAATATTATTAGAAATTCTAAACGGAGGGTTCGCCGTATAATCAAAACGTATGTTCAGTCGGACCAATGAAGATGTAAAGGAAAGAAATCAGTATGATGGAAATACTAGGAAAAAATACTAGGATGAAAATAGTAAGTACCAATCAAAATATTCAAGCGAATACGAAAATACGCCTAACCTTCGCCAGATAAGTAAAGCAATGGCTTGCATAGCGAAAGGGATGTTCAAATATACCTAAACTGTTATCCCACAAAAAAATTTTGGAATTATTTTAAATTCCAAAAAATTGAATTTTCAATTACTTAAATTTTATTCCGGTATAATTTTTTTTAATATCTTTTAAAATTTAATATCATAAACGATCTTTAACAAAACTTTTTAATGTTCAGATAAAATTCATGTGTCAAATCAGTCAATCGCGTGTTTTCGATTGCGTAAAAATTAAGATAAAAATGATTTTCTTTAGATATTAATTTTGACAAAAGATTTTCATTTCCGTTTTTATTTCGTAAAATGTATAAAATTATTAATTTGCATATACAATAATGGAAACACATTAATTCAATTAAATCTATGCTTCCGATTTTTAAATTAATAAGAAGAAAATTTTTATTGCATTCCATATTAATAATGTAACAGCCTAAATAGTCAATAATCTGGATTAACAAGTTGGTCACCAAAGGCAGCTGATTTGTAATAAATGTAGAGTATGTATGCTGAAAGTTTTTTTTTTTCAGAAAATTTTTATTGTTTACAATAAATGTTTTAGAAATGGAAGACACAATAGCACATAATAAAGTTATAAAAATGATATAAAGATTTGCTGGGTATAAAATGCAAGGATTAATTAACAATGAAGATACGTTCAAAATCTTAAGATAATTTGCCTTTCCAAATTATAGCTGACTATTTGATGGTAAATCTATCGTAATACGAAGATCTGAATTCGTGATAATTACCTATAGTATTTAGACATTGTGAGTGATAAATCTAATATCATTAAACTGATGGTATCGCGTGATTTCAAAACTGGAATGCTCATTTAACAAATCAAATTGATCATTACGTATTGGATTTCTAACCTGACTCTTCGCCACATCATTGAAAAAGAAAAACATCCCTTAGTGGATCATTCGCGAATTGGCAACAAAAATATTTGCATTGCTTCAGAATTAAAATCATTCATTAAAAATTAATGAATAAAAGTATTTTAATCCTTCTTGTTTTAAATTAAATAGAATTGTTTGAATTTTTAATTACCTTAAACCTTACCTTAACTTTTACTAAATTACCTTAATTTATTACCTTAAACTTTTGCTAAAACCATAACGGAATCAGGATGTCAAATGCAGGAAGTTTCAAAAGTTAGTGAAAAATCACTAATATCTAGAAATTTCCTAAAATCCATTCACTTACGTCAGGGGTGCAGAATGAATCTCTTTAAAACAATAAATTTTTTGTTCTTTTTGAAAGCGCACAGGTTTAATTCCTACAGTTATTAGAAACGATACTAAGGGCAAATGCATATGAAAAATCGTCCAATATATATAAAAAAAAAATCAAAAGTGTTCTATAAATTTTAAAATTCAAGCTTTGAGGCACATTGACACATTATTCAAACTACCTTCCGGGGATATAAGATGGTCAACGCATACATTCACACACAAACATTTCCTTTTATAAATTAAGTTGTGTCTCCGGGTTCATTTTGTTAGAAAATTCGAACTCGAGATTTTGACAAATCTCCATATTTTTGACTTCCCTTAGTTCAAAACACATTCATTTTCATTTTTTGGCATTATGTCTGTCTGTCTGCGACAAAGATAACTCAAAAACGCTTTGAGTTAGATGGATGAAAATTGGTATCCGGATTTTACATCAAATTGGTAAATTTCTATCTTTTTTTTTTTTTTTTTTTTTTTTTTTTTTTGCAAAACTTCATTTTGAGGAATTTAATTATTGCTGTGTTAAAGGAGGTAATTGCTTATACCACTTGTAAGAGATCATTGAAATGGAATTTGCAGAATATTTTTAAAGTTATTTTAGTTGTTTAAATATAAATATAAAGGTATAAAGTCCATAAGGAAATTTTACTGAATTTTATTTGTCCGTTTGTTCAAATACAAGCTAACTCGATAACTTCAAAATGAAGAGATCTAGATGGACAAAATTCTATACACAGATTTGACATCTGGAGAGCAGACAAAAATCAAATTTTCAGCCAAATACAAAAAAGAGTTGGCCGTCTTTCGGTCTGTACTTTCAGAAGCAAATAGAATTATAGATTTATGATAGCTAAAAAAATCAATTTTTTTTAATACATCCTATATGGTATGTGATTTTCTGACTACAATTGTAATTCAGGTTCCAATTTTGGTTTCAATCGGATGGGAAAAATGGTGTAAAACATTATTTCGATTTTCGAATACTATTAACTGAATGCCAGGGATTAATCGCCAAAAAATTCGACAAGGATCACCAATTAGATCCAATAAAAATGCGAAATTCACGCCAAAGTTTAATATTTCGTAATTATTGTAAGCCAATGCCATGCAAGATGTCCTCTGCCTTATTCTTTCAGTGGGATGCAGGAGACAAGACATTTATTAGAGTGTCTCCTGCGTTTTGAGATATCCACTCCGACTTGTTATTTATAATGTTTCTATCATAACTGAACTGAACACAAAGACTAAACAATTTGAATTCTAAAAAATTAGATAATTAGGAAATTAAATTTCTCTGCTTTTACAATATGTATTATTTATTCTCATTTCCTCAATAATAATTGCCCATTCACGATTTCACTGAATTTTAAAACCTTTCTTGCTGTGTTAAATGAGGCGATTGCTTATACCACTTATAAGAGATCAATGAAATGGAACTTACAGAATATTTTTAAAGTTATTTTATTGTGTAAATACAAATATAAAGACATAAAGTCCATGGGGAAATTTTACCTCATTTTGAACTGTGATAAGATGATGAGATTAAAAAGACCTACCCACATCCTTATCGAAGCTTCCATGGCCAAACGTCGTCAGGGAGACGCTTTATTCTTGATATCAGAGTGGGCGTGCGCAAAACAAACAAAAAGGGCAAAACTTTGCTGGAATCCGAAACCGAAATTTTACATTTTCGGTTTTGTAGTCGAAACATCGTTAATAATATCCCTCTGAAAATATAAAAATGTTTACGAGGATTATGGTATCAAATTATCGTGTGATGAGATGGGTGCAACAGAGGTAAAATAACCAAACTCCGAAGATCATTCGATTTAATGCATGTTCCCGATCATTCGTTTTAGCTTTAAATAAAAAGAAGAAGAAGAAAAACTCACCACTAAGTATTTATACTCAAAACTTGTCTTAGACATGTTTTGTTCAGAAAATCTGATTCCTTTTCATCTGATAGGTATCAAATTGTGCTATGTGATCGATGCAACAAAGTATCCAAACCTCGAAGATCGGTCGATTTTATCCATGTTTCCGATCATTCGTCTCAGCTTTATAGAACAAATACCCACCAATAAATATTTATATGCTAAACGTGTCTAAGTTAAACATATTTTGTTCAGAAAATTTGACTCCTTTTGATCTGATAGGTATCGGATTATGCGATGTGATCAGCATTGATGCTGCAAAGGTAAAGTAACCGACACCCGAAGATTGGTCGATTTGATCTTTTTTTTTTTTTTTTTTTTTTTTTTTTTTTCGATCAGTCGGAAACTTGGATTAAAGAATAAAGCTCATCTCTAAAGAATCAGTTTAAAGAATAAAGCTTTTAGAATTAGTATTCATCTCTAAATATTTATACTCAAAAATTGCCTTAACTAGACATATTTTGCTTAGAAAATATTGCTCCTTTTGATCTGATGCATATATTCCCTAAACTTTTTAAACAACATAAAATACTTTTTCTTTTGCGTTGTTTCTCACATGAAATTATTAGCGGGAAGTGGTCTTCTTGAAACTTCCTCGCATGCTCTTTAATAAATGTATTTATGTGTTATTAACTGCATGCCATTGATGAACAATAATTAAGAAACAGTCTATATATTGTTTCTTTGACGATTAATTGTTGGGATGACCTTAATACGCCAGTAACTGAAAACCGAATATGCATTTTGGATGTATTTCAGAACCAACTGAAGCCAAAATTTGTCAAATAATTGTAATTAAAGTCACGAGATTACATTCCGAAATTTTATACATTTAAGAACATTGCGTTTATGAGTTTAAAGCATTTATGCTTGTGAAATTATAAACCGATGGATGGTCAACCCTTTAAAAAATATAGCTCCCAAATTGATAAAAATCTATACTTCAGAATCTTAAATTATGAACGATATTTCAATTGCCTAAGCTTATAGCGTTTATAAGCGTACTAAAATACAAACTAACAGATGGTCTTCCCTTTAATGGATTAAGTTTAAATTTAATACATAATGCCCTTTAGATTTTGAATCTGTGTAACAAATTCTACATATATTACCTCTTTGTTTTGCAGTTATTGAATTAACTTATATTCAAGTAGCTAGACATGCAGATTTCTTCTTTTTTTCATTTGAATGAATGAATTTCATTCAAAATTTGATTTAAATCTATAAATTTGACATTAAGTCCGTATACCAAATTTCATATGTCTAGGTAAAAGTGTTTTCGAATTATTAAGCTCACAGACAGACAAGATACAAGGACATAAGACATAATTGCAAAAATGTGTTTTTCGAAATCAAGGAACCCTGAAACATGGAGATTCGTCGAATTCTTGAGTTTAAATTATTTAATGATTATAATTCTTTCTCTTTGTATAATCAGTACACAACAATGTAAGCAAAAAAAAAGCTTTCATTCTATGTCTTAAAAGACTTATATAATAATTATTTACATAATAATTATTTTATGACAATTATTTTGTGTAATATTTATTCAAATAATAATAATTTATTATTATTAAATTATTTTACTTTTGGGCAATTTTAAAGAAATTCGAATTAGAGTAGCATACATATGCTTATATATATTCAAACGTTAAATAGAGTCAAGAGAATTTAATTAATTTAAGCTAATCAGAAACAATAACTGTATTTTACTACTCCTACGATATATGCATAAAGGAAATATCATTTCTCATTTCTGTTGCATTCATAATACCCTTCAATGTTATATTCTGTTTAGAGGAATCTATATTATTTTTTGAGTGTCCATGAGAGTTGGGTGCTTAAAATTTCTGTTTTCAAGTACTCTGAAAATTATGAACTTTCTACTAAAGATTCTGAGAATGTTGAACATTTTATTAATAAAATTTACTATATTATTATATTTTTCCCATACATTTCTATTTTTGATACTTTGAAGATGAAAGTCTATTTAGATGAATTTCTAGATTTCCAGATATATTTTTTTAGAAGAGTTCCATAGAGATACGTATTTCAAATACATGAGAGATAATGGATCTACTTTTGAACCTTGATCAAATGACGATTGATCAAGACAACACTTTATGAAACAGCACTTCAGTCACAGAATTTCGGTACAACCCTTGCAGTTGCGTGGTAATTTTAAAAGAATTGCCAGTTCATTCATTTTCCTCTTTATCAGGCCGCGATTTAAAATTATGAAGTCCGTTTCTAAAATAACATTCGTGTTGTTTTAAAGTGGGACGATGATGTAATTAAACTAATTAAACCGAATTTCTGCATTATTTTTGTAAAAGAAAAGGTAAGTTGAGCCAACGACAGTTTTGAAGAGGAGATTTGGCAACATTTCTAGGGATTTGGCGAGGAATTGAATCGCAAACTTGTATCTACCAATATCATAGCTGAAATCCTTCTACATTGGCTTTCTACATATAAAACTCACACTAAATTTTTTTAATCCAAATTACTATTCCTTTTTACGTGCAAGTCAAATACATTGACAAAGCAGTATTTGTAAGTAATATTCTTGTTCACAGTAATTTTTTTAGCAAAAAAATGACCACATATTTAATATTTATTTAGTTATTAGAGATAAAATAGTTTTAATTAGTTATTCATTTATTTGCTTATAGCATGAAAACTTCATCAACCAAATAAAAAGTGGAAATGCCCAATAAAGCCAGTTATAACAGTTATAGAAAATGACATCACTTACTTAGAAAAAATGGTAATCATGTAAGTCAAAGAGTTCTAAACTTCTCTACAATTCTTCTTTCATCCAAATAAAATATATTTTGAATTATTATATGCATTGATTTAAACATTGTAATTTTATTACTCGATTCACATAGATTTAATCAGTAATTAGTTATTATCTTTGGCCAGAAACTCATTCATTCTCTCATTTGCTATAAATTGGCAATCAAACATGCAATCTCCAGTTTTAGAAAATCCTTCCACTGTGAAACTTAGATAATCTTGCTACAAATTAGTTGGCTGACTCATATTAGTAAACTGCATGCTATTTATTTTCAATGTTTCTCTCTATTTCTTTATCTGAAATAGGTGTGTTTGTTATTTAGAATTGGATTGAAATGAGAACTGTTGACGATTGCAAAAATGTTTGGTCGAGTTTAGATAACGACGTATCTCGTAAATAACTTTCAGATGATAAGCCTACTGGCGCCAAATTTGAAATCAATAAAATAGATAGCCTTGCGATTTAACTTGTAATTTTTATAAATTTATAGATTTTATACACGATATCATGCGCATGGAATATTCAATAAAAAAAGTTTTCATAATACTACTTTGCAAATTACTAATAATCAAATCAATGTTTAAAAAACAATTCTAAAAGATACTTGTTGTTTACATTTCTTTTCCTCAATTGCTTTCATAAATCTTTTAATATTCTTCACGTATTATTTTGCATTTGTCTCCTTTAGTGACCATTTTCAATTTAGTTCGCCGGGATGGTTCAGTTAAAAAAATTATGCAATTTTTTTCTTAATTGTTTCTTATAAAGATAAAAGTTTTGGTAATTTATAAATTTCAAATTTTTGAGGTATATACAAAAAACACTAAATTACGTTTGACTGCAATGCCTCTATCTTAGTTTTTTTTTTTTTTTTTCATCTCAATTAAAACTTGAGTTATAATTTAAAACATGGAAGTGGGTAAACTTTAAATAACGATACAAAAACCTTCTTGCTAAGATAAATCCTTTTTATTTAAAACTAATCATTTTTTTAAGACCAGTTTATTCTTTACAGGTTATTGAATTTTAATCTGTTAAATTATTAATGATGAATGAATTTTTTAAAAAAATTATCCTTGTTATTTGAAACGACTGAAAAGCTAGAATTTAGTTAAGTTTGTTTATTACAAATTAGAAGCTATGAAATAAAAGAGGAAATCCTGCAATGTAATTAATTATTATCAAAAGTACTTGATTAAATGTTTTGATAGTTGAATCTAAATTCCAAAGTAATGTTTAAAAGTATTGTTACAATTACTAAACAAATTGTATTTAAAAATTATTATTAAAATTAAAGAAAAAAGGTTGTAAAAAATGGAATTGATATGATTAAACCTATAAATTTGATTCTTAAAGTAACAAAAACACCATTTTGTAAAATAATTGTTTAAAAAAATATGAACAATTTTGATAGGTAATTCATAGAGATTTAGACGGTTTTAACTCATTTTAGCCTCCGGAACTATGTGTTTAAATTTATTTCTTGATTTATATATATATTCTTTTTATGACACGGTAAACCCTCTCCAGAACATTTCTAATAATATTTTCAACTCTATTCAAAGTGTTGAATTCAATATACCTGTAAGCACTTTCAATGAAACAACTAGAAATTCGTAAGATAATTTGCTATCGTTTGACTATTAACAGTTGCCATTTGAGAATAAGTAATAAAAGCGATTTCAGCGCCTTCCATGTTAGTATTATATATATATATATATATATATATATATATATATATATATATATATATATATATATATATATATATATATATATATATACATAAATAAGACAAACTGATTCTTTCAGAATTTAAATTTATTTATAATCAGAATATTTTTCATAATGAATGTAATAATACAAAGGATTATGCAATTAAACTTTCCCTGATTCTCCAAAGAATTTATTACGCTACAATAAGAAAACAATTTTCAAGTGATAAAAATTATAATATAATTTTATGCATCCTATAATATTACATTAATAAACTGCACATTTTATAAACGGCGCACATTAAAAGAGTTTGCATCATTGCCTATATGTGAAATTTAGCCTTAATTATAAATTAAACAAATTTTTTAAAGTGTATTAAAAGAACAACACTTCAAACAGAAATCTCATTATGGAAATATGAGCTATGCCCTCGTCCCTCCATTTTCAGGGAAAATCCAGATTCAAATACAATTTGAGTTCCGTCACATCACTTTAATATGTAGTCATAAAATTAGCCTAAATGTAAATTTTTGCTGTGATATTTTTTAATTATCTGGGAAAATGTCAAACTTTCATTTAATTTTTAATTAATTAAAATTCTTGACAATTTTTTAAAATATCTCCGAGATGCACAATTTTTCTCACCAAAATATATAGTTTCAAGTCAAATGATCTAGCATGTTAAGCGACAACACATGTGTATTCGTTTGAATTATTAATAGAAATCAATTATTCATTTTAAAAAATGAGATCTCTGTAATGCAGTCTAAAAAAATATCCTTCATAAAACCATGCGTAAATAATTTAGTGTGAGTTTCTCAAATTTTCTTACACATCATTGTTTTTATTACTAATAGATTTTTTATTATTATTAGATAATATGTAAATTGTTCAAAGTGTTTGAAAAAAATCCTATTATTTCTTTTAGTTTGTTAAGTAGAAAGGAAATATCATGGTGACAAAGATTAATTTTACATGAAAATCTTAATATATATAAATTACGTGTCACGTTGTTTGTCCGCGATGGACTCCTAAACTACTTAACCGATTTTAATCAAATTTGCACACCGTGTGCAGTTTGATCTAACTTAAAAGATAGGATAGCCCTTTTTTTGAATTTTTAATTAGAATTTTAATTATTAATTAAAAACTAACTTTCCCGCCAAAAAAATCTTGAAATCGCCAAATGAGTACGACTTCAATTTTTTTTCCCAACAGTCATGAGGCTAGGCTTAAGATTTTTCGGCTGATTATTTGAAACGATTCTATTTATTTTCTTAATGTTTGATGCATTTAAAATGAAACATTGTTAATGAATCGATCTTTCAGATTCATTCTGAAGTACTTCTGAATTAAAATAAAACAGAATAAAGGAAATTAAAAATTTCTAATCTGCATAGCGTTACCCCAACTCGCGTAGAAAAAATCACGCATTTGCGTTCCGTAACTGGCGTTGAAAATTCACGCATGCGCATTGTATTATCATTGTTTACATTTCAACGGAAGCGGACTCGATTTAAATTATTTTTAGGTTCGTTGCATGTTTTTGTAATTAAATTGTATTTAAGTTAGTTATATATTTTTTGTATACGCTTATAGTTTTAAGTACATCATTTTTTAAGTAGTTTTTTTTAACCTGTTTTCAACCGATTATTTTAAACGATTCGTTTTATTTTCTTAATGTTTGATGCATTTAAAATTAAACATTGTTAATGAATCGTTCTGGTCATGATGAATCTGAGAATATTTTGTTGACAAATTCTTGAAATATTACATAAATTAGGAAAGATATTCTTTAGTGCCCATAAAGTTTAAACGCTCAGTGACTCTTTTCAGTAATCATATTACAAAAAAATACTTTGTTTCAGTAAAAAATATTATTATATTAATTACAGATTAATCCTTTCCACTTTAATTTATAGTATAAATTCTACGGGAACTAACAGAAAATTAGAGAGATACATATTACGTTGTGACTGAAGGCGTTTATAATATTATGAGTGAATTATATATCAAAATTTGAAGTTTTAAAATATTTTGATGAAGAAGTTATTAAAGTAGGAATTGCATAAAATATTTAATTATTAAAATTTTAACGAACATTAAGATGGGCGAACCGGCTGGTCGCCAAAGGCGGCTAGTAAAATATAAGTTTCAATATGCTTTGGAGTGTCTAATCTGATAAACTTTATCCTTCTTTAATTATCTTAATTGAATAAAATCAATTTCAATGGATATATGAGCAGAAAAACAAGCGTGCAATTCCAAGTCAAAATAAATAAATAACATGGAAAAATATGCATCAGAAATATTTTGTTAATTTAAACAAATAACAGTTTTAAAAAATTAGATTTTTAGAAATTATTTATTGAAAAAAATTATTATTTATTAAATAAATCTTACTAAGATAATTAATTTTTAACAGTAAAATAATGATCTGATCCTATAGGAGACCTATTTGGAAGATAATGATAATAGCAATTACTGTACTTCTATTGAATAGAATCAGATAAAAATAACTCATAACAGTCTGAACTTGCAATAAAAATAATATGAGCTTTACGAGAGATTTCAACATAGTTTCTCTTATAAAGTTCCATGTATCTTTCTCTTTCTCGATACACTTTTCATTAGTTGAAGTTTCATTTGTGATATGGTATATAAAATTAATATCTCATACAAAATTAATATTGAAAATAACAAATTTTGGCAAGAAAATCTTTACTTTAATATTTATAAAAAAAAAATGTTATATCTAAATGACGACACTGCTAATCGTTTTTAACAAATTTTAAAATATGTAACTTTTGTAACAAGTTTTAAGATAATGCCTTTACATTTGTTGAAAGAATTTTTATTAAGCAAATAGCCTTTAAATTATTTTGTAAATCAACT
The DNA here is from genome assembly GCF_947563725.1 of Argiope bruennichi. NCBI lineage: Eukaryota > Metazoa > Arthropoda > Arachnida > Araneae > Araneidae > Argiope > Argiope bruennichi. Next base: position 41,789,181 of record NC_079158.1, on the reverse strand, counting down.
TTTTCTGTAAATATAAATGCTTCAAATTGATTTTTGAGGAAAACATATGTCTACTAATCATTTTATGTTTTTACTATGTTAAAATCGATATAAAATGATTAAATTATTTAAATTATTAAATAAGAAATCAATATCATCGCATCCATCTCACTGTTGTTAGTTGTAAATTGAAGTTTATACCACAAATTTTTAAAACAACGGCGTGAGAAAAAATTGAAACACGATAAATAAAAAGCAACCATCGTTTAATCTTTCTCGTTATTCAGAAAAAGGATAAGAGAGATAAGATCATCGCGTAATCTGTTCCTCTATTCCAGACCCCTCCCCCCCCCTTTCCCCCTATTCCAGACATAAAAGATGCATTTACATTGTGCTTTAGCGTCGCTGCCCTACCCTACACTGTTCCTACCAATCAGATTCGGTTTTTCTCTTTACAGAATTAAAAGATGTAACAGTCTAGACAGACTGTCGTCCTGTTAAAAATACCTCAGATCTGATTAAATGTCGTTTGGCTTTACCCCGCCCTCCATTGAGCAATTCTGTCTCTTGTTAACTTTGATTATCTAGGATGGAATCTTCTACATAGATAAAATTCACAAATACACAAATCAAAAATTATTACTGAAATGGAAATGAATTAACAGAAAAAGATACCGTGACAAAGTATAAAAAAAAAGAAATTTGTAGCAATACCTTTTAATTGGCTTTGAAACTAGAATTTAATGAATCAGCATAAAATTGCAAACTTAGCTCATACACCGTTTCTAAATTCGAACATAAAAATATGTACAAAGAATTGAAAGTTTATTGTCGCATAACTAAATTTATTCGTTCTTAGCTTAATTTGCACTTAGAAAAAGTAGTTAAACTACGCATTTAAAAAAAATGACTTGACCTTTCAACTTGAATAGTAAGAATGTCAAAAATAATTATCTTGGCCCTAGAACAGAAGTTGGGATTTATGTTTTCGAAATGAACGAGTTGTATGGGTGATGCATATTTTTCATTCAGCATTAAATTCGATGTACAATTGAAATGCTATGACAGAATTAAAATTCAGCCATCAAAACATTCATTCGCGTGCTTTTGATATTCATTAACTCCGTACTAGGACTTCCATTTCTGTTCTAGCCTGTTTGCAAATATATACACTTTAATTTACTACAAACTGATACAATTGATACTTTTTGGGTCATATCAAATAACAAAGTGAAATTTTTTTTTAAAGTTATTTTATATTATTTATTTAACAGCTAAAAAGTCGATAATCTAGGTGAACAAGCTGATCGCCAAAGTCGGCTAGATGTTCAATATTGTATTACGTAGAGATATTCAAAACTTCAGAACACAATTAACTGTACTTATTGGAAAGCACAGTTTAACTTCCTTTTCTGATTTTTTTTTAATTTAAAAATGTCGAAAGTAATTATATATTTATTTCATCATATTTAATATAATTGTATATATTTAAAAATAACCAATAATACAGGAACCCATTCAAATAAATTTTTTGCACTGAATGAAACAAGGATCATGTATTGTTATAATGTAGCAAATGTGTAACATTCAATAAAAACATGGAATATAATTCTTTAATTCATTATAAACTCCTTCCAAATTCAAATATATGTCTAGATTCTTGAGGTTTTAAGGTATTTGCTTGCATTAAAGCAGATAAATAAGCACAGATTTTTCTTTAACGAATTTTCTTACAAATCTGAACACAAATAGAAATTTTGGCATATAGATCACATACGAAATTTCACTCTTCTAGCTCACTAATTTTTTTTAAACTTCCCACATATATAGACAAACAGACAAATACAATTACAAAATGAATTTTGAACGCCATGGGAGATCTAAGTCTCAGATAATGATCAATATTTCAAAGTTGGTTTATTTTGATGACTGAAAAGAAAGACATCTGATATTGAAAAAAACTTATTTCAAATCCGCTTGCAAATGAAATCAATAAAGCAAAATTTATGAAATTAAATGGAAATTTGTTTGTAAGTGGAAAATAATAAATTACGTATTTCGCCATCAGATAGATCCACCGGGTATTAAGAACATATGTGGGAAGTATTCAAATGTGTTTGGCATCTCAGTATTGTTATTAAATTGTAAAGCGTTTGCGGAGATATTGTTTCCCATGTGTTAGCTGCTCCGCCGATTCTCATATTCAAACCATTAGATGCTTGGCTATAAGGGCGTTTGAAATGTTTAGTAGATAGTGCTTTACCTGACTTTAAGAACAGCATTTCACGCCATTTTCATTTGAACAATGAACATTTCCAGCATGTTCACTTCATGAACAGCACTCATTTCAAGAACTTGAAGAAAAAGTCATCATGTGATTTCGCATGGCATCTGAAAATGATTGTCATCATGTAAAGCATATAGTGCTGTGATATATTTACATCATTACATATGTTTTATCATCGTTTATTAAAATAAAAATTTCTAAAATTGTACAAATGTGTAAAAATTCTAATAATTGTCAAACACTTTAGCAACTGTATGAAGAGTACAAATGTTTAAAATGCTACAATTTATGCAATTGTTTTCAATTTTTTGCATTGTAAAAATATTTAAAATTATTATATGTAACTCAGATGTGTTTAAAGGTATCATTTCTACATATAAAGACCTCTCCTGGCCATATGTATAAATTACATTTACGTATTTATTCTTTGCAATAAAAATATAATAATACAATTACAATTAATATATAACCCTTTAAAACAAATTCCCATCCTTTCATGCTATTCTCACAGATTTTCTGATTTTCGATTATTGGTTTTGGCAATAGTCTAATTTCAAATAGAGTCTTTTTACTATGGGCATCCCGTACTTTCCCTTTCAATATTTCATATAAGGGAACATTTTTTAAAAAATCTAAAGAAACTTTCTTGAAAAAGCACCTATTCGTACATTGTTAAACAAAAAATAACTTTTGAAGGAAAATCTGGAAGTCATAGCCGTATAATAACGACATATGTGAATCATTGAAATATTATCAGAAAAAAATGAAACTTTAATCGCATTAAAAAATTTTTAAACAGACCTGTTTCTAAATATTAAACCTTTTTCCTAATCCTGAATTTCATATTTCTGATTTTAAAAATATTGTTCTACTTAATATTACTTTAATAGAATTGTGCCTTGAAAATGCTTTTTTTTCTAATATCTCTTATAAAAATGCATAAAAATTTAATTTCATTTATTTATATTTCACGCTCCATTAATTTAAATAGGATTTTTATTACTTATTGTAATTATTTTTTTTCTAAAATTAATATGCATAAATGGCGCCTGAAACGTAAAATAAAAATTTAATTAAGATGTATCGTTTGAAAATAATCAAACTCTAAAAGTAATAAAATATTGTATTTTTATGAAAAATATAAATATTCAAAATTTTAGAACCAAAGAATATTTCCTATTTGTCAACATTAAATAAATCTTTTTAAAAGTATATCTTGAAAATCCGATAGCTTCAAATAATTGACTACTTACGTATAAGTAACTAATTTAGGAGGGTGAGGACGCATATACTACATCAGCACAGTGGCTGAAAGTGATAAAATAACACCACGATAACAGATAATAAGACAACATTACAGTAGTGCGACTACAAGTAATCGTCATCTGATCCATGCAATTACTTCTGTTCACTGTTTACTTTGATTATCTAAAGCTTTTTGCATAAGATAAGCTCAACGTTAGGTATTTACTATCTAAAAATAAATATTGCAGTCAATACATTTTCTGCAAATTACTAGAATTTTTGCGTTCATTTAAAATTTTATTATTAGACGATATTCATATTAAAAAATATCTACCATGTATATAAATTTGATAATTTTTATTATTAACTCAAACTATCATTGATTATCACATTTTTTTTTCTATTATAAAGAAATACTCTTTGAATATGTTCATAATTTCCGCTGATATCAACTTTATTTTCAGATTTTTGCAATGCTGATATTTTCTAAATATAGCTTCATAACAGATTCGAAAAGAAGTAATTTTATTCTATAACGAAATTCAAAAATTGTTTATTCTATGATGCAAGTAATTTTTTTGCCTGATTTCTTTTAGTTCATAATTAAGCTATTTGCAATGTTTGTCTTCATAACTTGTATACAAGTACTACTTGAAAATTAACGTCCCGTTTTAAAGCAATACTCGGACCATTTTGGATTGGATCCGTAATTTTGAACTGCTGTCAGATAACGAAGACGACACCTGAGCTGGCATCCCCTCTCCAAATTTCCACACCGCATCAGGGAGAGGACGTTTGGTCCCGACGGTTTTTATCGGGTCTCGAACTTGAAAAAAATCCGGTTTCGAAGCCGAGACCTTACCACCAGGTCATAGCGGCCATATAACTTGTATCCAAGGAAATGCAGGTGAAATATTCATATAACAGAATGATCATATTGAATCATATCATGTTCATCATCAGAATGATCATATCATGTTCATATTGAATAAAATTTCGTAAATGTATTAAATGAAGAAGCTTCATAATTTTACTGTAAGGTAGCAAATATATATTTTTAAAATGTATTTATTGCGATTTGGTGATAAATTTAATTCATATCAAAAATCTTTCATTCATCTAGATCGTTATACTTTCAATTATTTCAAGGAGAAATGGAATTCAATTTTTTTAAAAATCCATGATGAATAAAAACGTTGATATTTAGGAAAATCTTGAGGATATATTTTTGACAAACGCAGTGCTTTTTCTAATTATATTTAATGTATGGAGGCAGAAAGAAAAATATTCTTTGTATTGAGAAAGAATAAAGATATTTTTGTAAATAAGCTAAAGATATTGCAAAACTTAAAGAAACTCCATACAAAGAAATTAAAATTTTCGTTTGATAAAAATAATTCAACTTCTACAAATTTTAGATTTTGGATCGATTATAAATAAATCAGAAAAATATGTTGACTAAAATGTTCACTATGTCTACTACTTTGACATTCTACGTCATTTAAACAATAATTGTTTTAAAAAAAAATCAACCTAATATAGATAGTTTCATGCATTTTCATTCAATCGAATATATGATTAAAAATTTAAATACCAGTTGATAATCTGAACAAATATTTTTCAGTCTAATTTGCTATCAATAAAGATATTAACCCTGATTGAAAATGGCAGAGAAGAACTTTTTTCTTCCACTTTCAGAGAAAAGATTAAATTTTTAAAAAAAATGAAATCTACGATTACAAATTATTATGTAAGAACATTATTATTTTTAAGTCATCATCATTCATCTTAATTAATTTAAGTCATTTACCAGTTTAAACCAGTTTGAAACAATCACGAAACTTCTCTATCCCTCTCTCTCTCTCTCTTTATATATATACAGTGCCCGAAAAAATTATAAGCACACGCGAAAAATCGCCAAATCTAGAAGCCTTGTTTACAGAATCGTATGCAAATTTTTGCAGCAAAAATAGAAGTAAAACTAAAATATTTTATGCGTAAAGTAATTAAAAATTTCAATTTTAAATCTGCTAAAATTTAAATTTTGATTTTTAAACCTAAATGAAAACGGAAAAAAGTATAAGGACATTGCTTTTTCTCCAGTAATTATTTAAGAATTTGCATATTTGAAAGCATAAAATGACAATTCCGAGTTAAAAGATTCATTTGCGAAAAGAATTTCCCACTCGGCGACTTTCAGTGTGAATTTTTAAACGATGCCCAAAGGAACTCAACTTTCTGACTCTGAAAAAGGAAAAATTGTTGCTTTTCGAGAATGTGGATTAAGTGGATGGGAAATTTCAAAAAGAATCAAGAGATCTAAAACGGTGGTTTATAATTTTCTAAAAAATCCTGGGATATATGGTATGAAAAAGCGAACTGGGAGACCAGAAATTCTCACTCGTCGACAAAAAAGAATGATTGTAAGGAGAGCTTGCGAGAAAAGAGAAACCGCAAATGAAGTTAGACAAAATTTGAGTTTACCATGCTCAACAAGGACTGTTTAAAATGTTTTGAGTAAACATCCTCAAGTTTCTTATGGGAAATTAGTGTCACGCCCCCCTCTTACAAATCATCATAAGAAAAGAAGAGTTTACTTGGCCAAAAAATACATTTCTCTTGGTCAAAAGTGGGCTGATGTAATTTTTTCGGATGAAAAAAAGTTCAATCTTGATGGACCTGATGGTTTTCGTTATTTTTGGTATGATCTGCGAAAAACCAAGGAAGTTTTTTCCAGGCGTCAATAAGGTGGTGGCTCGGTTATGGTATGGGGCGCTTTTGCGGCAAATGGAACCACTCCAATTGTATTTATCAACCATAAAATGAATTCGGACAGGTATGATGATATGTTAGGAGAAAGTTTGTTACCTGAAGCGCCACTAATTACTTCAGGGGACTATATTTTTCAGCAGGATAATGCTTCGATACACGTTTCTACGAGTGCAAAACTCTGGTTTGAAGCTAATTCTGTAAATTTACTTGATTGGCAGGCGAGAAGTCCCGATCTTAATCCAATCGAAAACTTATGGGGACTTCTAGCACGAGAAGCTTATAAAAACGGCACACAGTATCAATGTACATAAGATCTTGTCGTCGCTATCAAAGACGCTTGGGAAAAAATATCTGTGAACATTTTAAAAGATCTTTCAGGATCTATGCCCTCTCGGCGTATTCAAGTGATCGAAAAAAAAGGTAGTTTTCTTGATTATTGAAATATTTTTTAAGTATTTTACAACATGTCCTTATAATATTTTCCGTATTTCCTTTAATGTTAAATTTTGTAAAATCAATATTTGGAAGCTAAATTATGTTTTGTATGTGGTATAAATGTTATCACAAAATTATGCAGCAGAAGTAAGAAATATAAAAAGTTCATTTAGGTGAAATGGAAATAAAGCATATTTTCATGCAATTACATGTTGTCCTTATACTTTTTTCGCGCACTGTATATATATATATATATATATATATATATATATATATATACAGGGTGTTCATTAATTATTGTCGGGGTTTCTGTACCTCATAACTTTCGAATAAAAAATATTACGCAAAAACCGATTACGTATTCGTAAATTACAACTCAAAGAATTTTATTAATGATATTAAAGTGTAAAGCTTGCACAATTTGCACTTTGTAGGCATTCAGTTGAAGGCGATTATGTATTCGTAAATTACAACTGAAAGAATTATGAATACGTAAATTACAACTGAAAGAATTATGAATACGAAAATTACAACTCAAAGAATTATGAATACGTAAATTACAACTCAAAGAATTATATATTCGTAAATTACAAATCAAGGAATTATGAATGCGTAAATTACAACTCAAAGAATTATGTATTCGTAAAGTACAACTCAAAGAATCGCCTTCAGCTGAATACCTACAAAGTGCAAATTGTGCAGGCTTTACACTTCAATATCATTAATAAAATTCTTTGAGTTGTAAGTTACGAATACGTAATCGGTGTTTGCGTAATATTTTTTATTCGAAAGTTATGAGGTACGGAAACCCTGACAATAATTAATGAACACCCTGTATAATGATAATTCTTTTAAACTTTCATTTTCAATTTTTTTAGCTGGTAAAAAAAGTTTTGGAGCACGACCGATTTCGAGATGAAAAAAACCCATCGTTTTTCTAAATATCAACGCATGTGTAATCTCATAGTCTCGTGATTGTTTCAAACCGGTTAAAATTGGTTAATAACTTAAATTAATTAAGAGAATTCGTAAGAATTCAGATAATGAATAATTTGGAAATCAAGTTGTAACTTCAGTTGGCGATAAATCACCAAATGTGGCAACCTTCTGCAGTATTTTCTTATAACCCCTAAAAGCGAAAAATTGATGCCTCCAAAGCGATAAATCGCCAATTGGTTGCCTACGCATTTTGAAGCTTCGATTTAAAAAATGAAAGTATTTTTTTAAAAATAAATATGAAGAAATATTAATAATTTCAATGATCTCAAAGTTTATACTTAAGACGTCCCCTATCATTTTTTTTATACCCGAAGCTTCGAAAGGCCTTAAGAGAAAGACAAAAATGGGGAACAAAATAAATCTATACCATGAATTACGTCCATAGTTACTCTTTGGCATAGCTGCCGCGAAAATTCAGATATTTGTCAAACCGGTAGATGTGGTTTCCGATCTTAACTTTGAAGAGCGTTGTCGCTTTTTATGTGAGATTAACGATAAATGTTTGGAGAACAAAATGCCACTGTACCGATTCTAAGACCTGACTAGGTTTAAAAAGTACGTATTCATCCCGTGGTAACCCTCGAGTCGCTTTTAAACGAGACGGAAATATTAGTAAACTAAATTTGATATATTTCGTAGATGGAAAATTTGATTCTGTAAGTTATGATAATCTTATAATAAATTCCACCAATACTGTATAGATTGTTATTTTCTATTGTACGTAATATAGAGAAAGTATAATAATCATCAACGAATTCGAACTCGGGATTTTGACGAATCTCCACGTTTTATACTTCCCTGAGCTTGGAAAACGCATTTTTAGAAGCTTTCCCTCTGTCTGACTGAGACAAAGACAACTCAATAATGCTTTCATGTAGACCAGTGGTTCTTAACCTTTTTAAGCCGCGACCCAAATTTGAGAAATATGTTCATGTCGCGACTCAAAGAAAAGTCAAAATTTTTTCATTGCTTTATTTTAGATCGTATTTTTAAAAAATCTTCAATCCTACGATGATCATTTTTTTTAACTTACAAATTTTTTATTTATTTTTTTAATAATAAAGATAAACAAAAGTACTTTTCGATCCAAGGAAAATTTAATTAATAATCAAGTTTTTTTAATAATTTTTATTGACCAAATTAAAATATATTTATAACTTTTTGAAAATAATTGACATTTTAACTTATTCCTAAAAAAAAAGAAAAGAAATATCAATACATATGTTAAGTCTTTTAAATTTTAAATGCAAGTCATACAGTTTTAATGAGAACCCTGTGCTTGAATACATTTTGAAAGATCTTCAAACCTTCTCTTGTACGCCCTCGCCAGCTTTGCTCCATTTAATTCTCACCGTTATTATCATCACACGTACTTTTTTTGCTCTCGCTTTTTAATCAGCTGATATTTTTTGATCTTGTTAATCACATTCATTTTCGATTGTTGATATTTATTCAAGTCGTCATTTCTAAAATGTCTGAAATTTGGTGTATTACTAACTTTTTTGGTTCGACTCAGCGCGACCCAAGAAATATGCTTCGCGACCCAATTTTGGGTCGCGACCCATAGGTTAAGAACCGCTGATGTAGACCGTTGAAATTTGATATAAGATCTTTATCTCTTTAACATCCAGGCACTTTTCAGGCTGCAAGTCTTTCTCGGCGTGTCTCTCCAAACTTGAGGGGCAGTTACCCACCGCAGTCCGAAGTAATAAATCTGTCGTTGCTCTATTTTGAATAATTGCCTTGCGGTTTTTCGATAACGAGTTGCATTTTTTGTCAGCCTGAAGAGCCATTCCTACGACCTGTCCAGACGGCAGTCGAGACATGCGTTCCCCTCTTGAGCCCCAGTTGCGGTTTTTCTGGGGTATGTCTAGACATTCGTCTGCTAGACACTGCTAGACATTCGTCTATGTTTACGGCGGGCGTTATAGAAACAGGTTACTGTAGGAAGAGTTCATTTCGCAGAGGTAGAAATGAATTCAAGTTTCTTACGTTGGCACGTTTAGAGCCAAAGTGGCGATATTTGGTATTATTGCATTTAATTCTTGAAAACAAATTTTTAAAAAATAATTCACTCAGCTGAAAATCATTTGCATACTCGGAATATTGAAAATATCTGGCATTCCTGTCATATGTATACAAAGAACAAAACAAATCAAATATAAAAACTGAATAATTATTTATATGTCTAACGATTGCACAAGAAGAAGAAAAAATTAAGAAGTAAAATCATGCATGACAAAACATTAATCGTCTTCCTTTCATTTGCTTTAAATTTATATAAGTTATTAATATCAAATTCGCCGCAGCAAACGCGAGGTAATCTGTCTAATTTAACATAAAAACTATAACATAATTAATCGTAATTATTTCATAAATTTTATAAAATGTTGCTTTTATTCTGTTAGAAAGTAAAATGTTCATTGTTAAATATGCTTGAAACCTTTCCAAATTTATATTTATTTATTTTTCTGATGTATATACTATTTCCCGAAACACAAAATTAACGATTACCATACTATTTCAGATTTTTAAAAATCAAACTTTGATTTGGAACTTATTTTCAATATGCACAAGCTTTTTACAGCATAATTAATTTCGCAAAGTTTATATGTAAAAGTATTCTGAATTTGAAGATAATTCAAGTGTTCATTCATGCACGTGCCAGATATCCCGGACTTATAGGAACCCAACTAAATAAGCCCAACATCGCTTTACATTATTCTACGAAAAACGCGGCAAAACTTTGTTTTTGTAGTCCAGATTACCATTTATTCATTTCCCCCGGCTTGAAAAAGAAATACAATTATTTCAAAGAAAAATTTTTTCTCACGAACTGTCAGTTCAAATAATAGAGTGATAAATGAGCTTTTCCTTTCAGTGTATATCAGTAGTCATGAGCTCGAAGCAATAAAGGATCCAAATTCCTGCATGCATTTTATCATTTCGGGGTTGAAAATTCTTCACTCCCAATGTTCTTCACATTTCTATTCAAAGCCCATCAATGCCCTTTGAGAATACTTATCTGCTACCGTTTTATTATCACAACCAGCGCACTGAGCGCACTCCAGGAGTACTGAGTAGAAAGGAATCTCGTTCAATACTTTAATCCTTCTAACTCACATTAGCGTGCATAAATTTTTAGATTCTTGGAATCATAGTTAAGAAGGAAAGCTATTGAAACAACAGAGAGACGAGAAAACAAGTCTGAATAAATGACTATTTTTCTTTATTTTATTGAAAAAAAAAGTAATGCGCTATCTATAATATAATATTTTTCCATACCATTATATAGTATCATTTGGCCATGATAATCACCAGTTTTAGTTGACGCTTTGTAAATTAATTGAGCGCCAGGAATAAATCCCTTGGACGAGCCAGCATGCACAATGATCAATCGATTTTTTGAATTTACATTTATTTCGGCTCCTGAAATTGTATCACTTTGCCAGCATTTTCTAAATGTTAGATTACTGTCGACCCACGTTTCATCAATGAAAACTATCTGGCATTTACTTTTTCTGTACTGCCTCATTTTTCGCAAGTAGTTATTCCTCCAAAACACAATATCAGGTCTTTCGAGGAGAAATTTTCTTTTATTCGCGCATTTCTTCCTGCGAAAATTCATTGAATGTAAATCTTTCCTCAATGATTCCTTATTCCAATGAAAATTCAACTTCTCTCTCAATAAGGAAAGTAATTTTCTTAAAGAAGGCACTTTCTTTTGCTGGACGTAAAAATCTTGAACTGTTTGACGAATTACACATTTGTCGAAGTCGTCAATTTCACAATTTCGGTCAATAGGCCTTTTACGGTGCTTTCCAGGAGTACTTAAAACTTAAGTTTTGTCCAGTGTCGAAACTTCATTTTTAATTTTCCTGATAGTGAATTCCGACACTCCAGTTGCCTGAGCAGCTCTTTTCATGGCTTGTGGAAGAGGAACTTTCAAAGATTTTGCTGCAGCTTCTTCGGAGTAGAACTCTGCAACATTATGCACAATTTTACGTGCTTGTGATTTTAAAGTCTCTCCTCTCTTAAATCGAAAAGGCATTTTAAAGGATGTGAAAATTTAAGAGACAAAAAAATTTAAAATAATAAAATGCAGTTATATTAACCAAAGAAAAGATTAATAAAATATAAAAGAAATAAGCTAAGCGAATATAAAGATACGTGCAACTGCGATTAAAGCGAGAAGACGGATGAGCAACAGGTTTTCTTTTATCGCTTCACATTGACGCCAAGAAAAAGAATACCCCCCAGACTTCTGTCCGATTCCACCCATTGAAAATGGATCGTCCCTACCGCAACCTGTTTCTATAGCGCCCGCCGTAAACATAGACGATTGTCTACCAGTGTTCTTGTCATGGACAGAGTAGTTTACCGACAAATTGTCGATAAACTGGACAAACATCAAACCTCCTTGAAAACCACAAGAGGGGTCGGAAGGGGAACGCGTGACCCGCCTGCCGTCTGGATCAGTTGTGGGACCGCTGCTTAATAAGAGTTTTATAGTAATGTATTTATATTTTTTAGTGTGAAGCTTTTCGCTCATCATCTTTTTAGGGCATTTTTATTACAAAAAAAATTAAATTAATTCCATAATAAAATTTAGAAAATATGTTTTTTTTTTAAATTTTATATTAGGCTTTCAAAGCATTTAAATAAAAACTGGCTTTACTATCAATTTCAAAAACATCTTTATTTTTCATATACTTTTCAATAATATTTTACATTTTTTTTTTTTTTGCTAAAATTAAATAATACGTCATATGTTATTACCATGTTAAAAAAATTTACGTAGTAATATAGGACATACATTGGGTATATATCAATGCAATTAGCATATATTTTTTTTACAAAGTATAGATGTTAATGCAATTCAGAAATAGATGAGATAATGTTTTAAAATACCGAAATCACATCCGTTGAATAAAAAAAAAAAAAAAATTGTGAAAACAGTACTTTTTGATGGATATTTCGAAAATAATACGTTCTTTCAACACTCAGCTAAGATTTTCTTTTATTATCTTCAGTATTGCATTTTTTTTTTTTTTTTTTTTTTTTTAGTACAAACTGCTATCTTCATTGACTTTTTTAAATATAGAATATTACTTTGAATTTTCAATAACAATACTAAGAGGGATTTTTTAGAACTTTAATTAAATTTTTTAAGAAGTTTTGTTTTTTGTTTCCAAAACCTTACGCATTCTTGTTTTTACATTATGGATATTGCGAAAAAGAATGTCGGATAAATATATATTTCCAAAAATATCTTTATTTTGCAACTCATTTTTACTAATGTTTTAAAATATGTCTTTTGAAAAAAAAAAAAAATCAAGCCAAGATAATACATTACGTGAAACGTTACATAATCTCACCAATCAAAGCAATTCAATAGAGGAGATAACATATCTTTAAAACTTCATTTAATATTGAAATACAAAACTTTATGAAATAAAATTTGGGAAAAAAATTACTCTGCGAAATGTATTTCGAAAATACATTCCTTCAGTATTCAGCCTGAACATTTTACTAAAACATTCATCACTATTACATTCTTCATAAAATAAATATGAAGATTTAACACATTTTATCATAAATATTTCTGTATTACTACTGCATAAATTTTACTGTAAACTGTCATGCTGAAATTCTGATTTTAAAATGTTATTTGAAATTATCTATAGTATTGTTAAGACAATATAAATTTTTGAATGAAAGTTTCATATTAAATTTCCACAAATTTACGCATGAGTGAATAACTCACAAATTTAATATAAGTAATACGTAAATTATATAATATTTTTGACTCCTCATCTCTCTCTGTCTATCTCGTTCATCTGATCCCCGTTAGTTTAATGTCATGATTATTTGTTTAGAATAAACGAGATATCAGCTAATGTATCATTGTTAGGAAACCATCATCTTCATCAGAAGCAAGTAAAATTGTTTTGATTTCTTCTTCAGTGAATTCACATTTCTTTTTACTCATAATGAAGAAATAATAAACGTTTAAATATAAAAATTACTCTGATACCCCCCCCCAAAAAAAATGATTCTCAGGACGTAAAAAGTAGAAGAGTAAAGAGTAGAAATTTGCAACCGAAGACAAATTTTCAGAATGGCTTTCGTACAAGGAACTCAGTATTTATATAACTTATCTTATTCTATAAAGGAGGGGGAATTCCCAATCTTTTTTAGGTCTTTTAATGCTATTTGAAAGCGGTAGTTTGTACTCGGCATCAAAAATTCTGACAGTTCTTTTACAACAGAATAAGACAGCTAGGAGTATAAAACGACTTCCATCCACAGTAACAAGAGTCGCTACACATTTTATGAGAAAATTGCGAAGTGAATAGACAGCAGTGACAATGCCGTAGTTTGTCTTTATATCATTACAATAGTCTTAATAATGAAAAGAGCGACTGATGTTATCTCAAAAAAAAAGAAGGTGTCAGTAATCATTCATTCAATATCATTCATCGTTAACAAAGTATTTCAGTAGAAAATTTAGTATATAAATCAATATAAAATCTTTCCAATTTTGAGCTAACAACACGTGAAAATATAAACTAAAACCTTTTCAAAACACAAAATATACGCCAACAACCTATTTAGTGAATCCCTCCTCAACACCTACGGCCTTAAGGCACAGAGGAATCTACTGTGAAAAAGCCTCGATTTTCGGAGATAACGCGTACTTCCTCAATTACAGTAGCCACTTTGAATACCCATTTCCCCTAAAACGGCAAACAAGCACCCGAAACCGGTAGTGGGACAAACGCGTACGGACATTTGCGTACGGGTCATAAAAGGCCAATAAATCATGCGTAGCTCTTTGAAAAAAGGGAGGTAGGTAGTGATTAATCTAGGTTTCCTAAAACATATTGTTACGAACCTGCGATGCGACTTCCCAGCATAGTTGGTTCCATAGGAGGTCCCAGAGCTTGGTGACCATTTGGCGACGAATTTGGCGACTTTGGCCTTCTTTGGAAACTGGCCTTCCAGGGACTAGCGGAGCAGCGACGGAGTGAAGCTAGTGCTGAACTAAGCTGTGCGCTACTGTCTGTCTGTCTTGTTATATGCTGCTGTTGTTTCTGCACGTCTCGGCTGAAGATAATCGTCTTTTGTGCTGTATATAATTGTCGTCTTTGTACTGTCCCGTGTGTCTTCGTGTAAATAAACGTCATTGTTTTATTTTCTACTGCCGCCTGGTGATTGAGTGTTCTCTACACCATACAACTCCCACTATCGAAACGAACCCAGGAAATTTCGTAGCAATATGTTATCTGATGGCAAGAGTATTTGGCGAGAAAATGTAGTGGTATTTTAACTAAATTTTGATACTTAAACACAAGGAAAAAACTTTTTTCTGTATGTGTATATGCTGGCTCTGTATACACCTGGTCGTCTGCCTATCAAATTTGGCAAATATATGCTTTGGAGGGTAGGAAAGTGATTTTTTGAACTTTTAATTAGAATTTTAATTAATCAAAAATTAAGAGAAATATTGACTTTTTTCCGTGATAACTTTCTAAAAATTTACAGTAAAAAAATAGTTTGTACTTTCAAATCATATCAATTCTCTGCATTATTCATTCACAGTCAAAGTATACTAAATATAGTTCTCAAATGAAAATCAATAAATTTGAAAAGAAAATATGAAATAGTAATTCCATTCTAAACAATTACACCTGAACTTACCATCACAAACGATTCCAATTGTTTTAAGATAAGTGGATTATTTAAATGTATATTTCAGCTAATTAATAACACACAAGTCAATAAGACAGTTTAACAGTTGATAAATTTCCTACTATTTGAAATTAAATCTGTTCAAAGCTTTTGATAAATCTGGTAATCAAATAAATAATTCATATAGACATGAAATAAAGAACTTAACAAGCCTGATATAGTTATAAAAATACATCTTATCTTATATTTAAAAATCTAGTATTCTCGTTTATATGAAAACTTTATCTTTTCATACATAAATATAAACGGAAGATCTTCATTATAAAACATACATGCTATATAAGATCTGTATTCTTTTTACAGAATAAAAATACGCAAAGATTGATAAACCAATGAAATTAATGATTTTTTTTTTAATTTTAAGATAATTTACGTTAGAGATAACATTATTTTTGTATTAATATTTTTAAATGGACTGAATTGCATATTTCTTTCTCCCAAATGTGCGTGCGTTAAATTTAGTATCTCTACGTGCAATGGTCGATATTTTAAATAGACTATTAGAAGCATATATATACATTCACTTTTATTCTTGGAAGAAAATCTTATTTTGTTAATTAAAACTTTTAGTTAAAGTCTGAATATTCCACATTTTAATTTTTGAATAATTTTAAACGAAAAATTTGGAGATATCTGTGAAATTTAAAGTATATGCTTCCGTGTTAAAAGTCAATTTTTTCCATTCTTTCCCCTCCCCCCTCCTTTGTGTGTGTGTGCGTATGTTATCAGGTATTTTGTTATATAAGTTCCTAAAACAGTCCTTATTTTATTTTATGAATTAAAAATAAAATTCGGGATATTTTAATGGAACATTACAGCTGAAAAGGGAATAATAATACGTAAGAAAGCATTTTTCACAATTTTTTTAAAATTTATCCCGTATTTACTATTTATTTGATTCTTATAATATCACAATGTATTGAATATTATTTTAAAATACTCTCAGTGTGATTTCTTTTATCTTTTGTGATATTTTTACAAATTTAGATAATTTTGAAATGCTGTATTCTCTTATTTTTCCATTGATGATGTAAATTTTGAAAGTAGAATGCATAAAAAGCTTATAAAGAATACTCATGTTGAATATTAATCGCAAAATGCATATGCAGGTAAGTTAACATAATCTTCTAGTTGGAAGAAGAAGTATTTAAATATGACGAGTCTGATTAAATGTCTGAGTAAATCTTAACAAAGAGTGATTAGTTAAAAAAAGCAACAAAGCAGCTCTTGATAATTTTTAATAATTGTAGAAAGGTATTTAGTTTTATACTTTCATTTAATGACAGACGGCCTTGCAGTCAAATTTATTCAAGTCATAATCAAGTATTGATTAAATTAATTTTGAAACTTTATTCTAGTAATGTTCCTAATTACCATTTACAAGTTATTCATTATGCTATTTTATAATTCTAACAAATTTGGAGCTTTGCAGTTTAAAAAAATATATTCCCTTCTTTTACAATATTGTTTAGAGTGTTATAGAAAGTTGTCTTTTGTTTTCGATATTTTGCGTTTTGACTGTGCACTTTTTTTATTTGTACAATATTGAAATGGATTTTTTAGAAAGGAACTTGCGACTTCAGTTTTCATAATTTACTACTTAAAATTGCCGAATAAAAATTAAATTAAAATTAATAAAAAAAATTTGGAGAGAAAAAGGGGTTTTAAGATTTGCATTTTCTCAGAGCCCCTGGAAGGTTTAAAACGGCCATGAATTCTTCTGAAATTAGAAATAATTACATTATTTAAAATATGGAAAAACGCATAGCTAATCAGAAAACATTTCAATAAAGGTGTAGATGTATATTGTTGAAGAATGTATTACCAGAACTTCATTCAACACTATTTTTAATGATTTATTGTACATATAAGAACGATCTTCAATAAAATTAAAGTTTCTGAAGAACATATACTACATATATTAAAGTAAAAATATTTTTCTTAATTCTATTTTATTTTTTAACAGTAGATTTGGATTATGGTTTAATAAATAGTGCATCTAGAAGAAAATGAAATGTGAATTCAGCTAATATCTCCCACAAATTTGCGCAGATACAAATGATCAGTTAGCAAAATGATTATATACTTCTGAGTTAGTAAGCAGCTTATTTTATGCACCGTATACTTATTTAATATACAAAATGCAAAGTCATATAATGAACAAATAATTTATACTTTATCTGATTATAGATTTAAAAAAAATTAAATCTACAATGATAAACAGAAACGTTTAAATTTGATTTGTAATGGCATTCTACTCTGGAAACTTTTTTTTTTGAAACTGTTATAGCATGAAAACTTAGCATCCGTAGTTGGAAGTTTTTCTTACTACTTACGACATTTCAAGAATTGCTTTTGCACCTTTTCCCTCCTTACAAATCATTCCAATACCACTAACCTCATTTAATTGTATAAATTTAAGAAACAAATTTTTTTAAGTGCCTATATTTAAATAGCATATATTTAAATGTTCGAAATTATTGAATTAAATAAACGAATCAAAAAGAAATAAAGCAAAAACTAATAAAACGCAAACTCTTCGTTTAATGCAAAAAGTTATATTTATGTAAAGTAATGCATTTATATCTGAAATCTAGAAGAAATGATTATTATTTCGAAGTGGATATACTATTTATATGAGAATAAATATCATTCCTTAATGATTTTTATCATATATTTTTGAATAAATACATTGAAAAGCAATCCATCTTTCATAAAAAGCAAAGTGGAAATTATTCATATAGTACTAAAACGCATGAAACTGTATTAATGAATGTATTGTTACGTATTCGAAATTGTGTC
The DNA here is from genome assembly GCF_947563725.1 of Argiope bruennichi. NCBI lineage: Eukaryota > Metazoa > Arthropoda > Arachnida > Araneae > Araneidae > Argiope > Argiope bruennichi. Next base: position 41,770,907 of record NC_079158.1, on the reverse strand, counting down.
AAACATCATGCTAACTCTTGCCAAATATGACACTTTTAGATAACGTTTAAAATGTTGTAACCTCTTCTAGAACTGATCCTTATCAGTAACACAACCGCATTGCAAACGAGACTATTGATTGACAGTTTTTTGACTGGTACGCAAAAGTCATACAACCCCCGACACCGAACCACTTGGAAGTTATGGGAAAATTCTCAAACCACCCCAAACCGCTACAGTGGAATTGACAGGGTTAAACAAAATTGTTGATTTCTATCAAATTTTGACCAAAGTTCGCTAAAGGAAGTCAGCCTGTGCAGCATCTCGAAAGTAATTTAACATGATAACTAGTAAACGAATAGGGCTAGATAGATAAAAGTCGATACACAAAATTGCCACCTATAGTCTAGACAACTTCCAAACTTTAAGCCATATCTTACGAGGAAATAGACAGACAGAATCACAGACAGACCGTCTGTCTGTCTGTACTTTCAGAAACATGCAAACTAGATAACTCGGAGACGAAAAGACTTATAATTTTGTGCCAAGAATTGTGGCTTTGTTTCAAATTTTCGTTTCATTCTGTTGGGAAAAACGCGTTTAAAACACAAATTAGATTTTCGGATACTATTAACTGTATGCCAGGGATTAATCGCCAAATAACTCGCCAAGGATTACTCAATAGATTCAGTAAAAATGCTATATCTAGGCCAACGCTTAATGTTTCGTTACTATTGTACGCCAATGCTATGAAGGCGTTCTCTGCGATAACATCTTAATTAAAGATTAGCAGCTTTTGGCGACGAGCCGGTTCGCCAATACTTATGATCGCTAAAATTTTCAATTAAATATTTTATGTAATTTGGTACCTAAATAGTTTTTCTTGCAAAATATTTTAAAGCTTCAGAGTTTGATAGTCATGTTATTCACTTATACTATTATGTGCATTTTAATTACGCGTTTCTCTCTAATTTTCTATAATACCCGTAAAATTCAATTTTAAATTAAAATGGAAATAATGAAAACTACAATGAATATAAAGACCTATTTTAATGAATACCAGCATGTCTTTAAAAAAAAATATGAGAAATGAATTTGGTATTTTGAGATTTAATGGTGCAAGAGCCAAATATGGCTATACTGCGCCAAATGAGAACTGAAAGCAGAGTCGTTCGGCATTGAAGTTTATGATTTAGTAATTTTTAATATCTCAAAGAATTATTCAACAAAAATTTCACGGATTGAATAGAAAATTCAGTTTTTATTTTTATTTTTAAAGGATATAAACGCTGTCAATAATAATATTTTATTTCTTTTTCGGTTTATAAATATATTTAAAAAAATTAGGAAGTTGAAATTTTAAACAGTTCTTTGGTCCTAAGAAAAAAATATTCTGCAAAATATTCTTGACTCTTCAACTTTTAAACAAATAAATAAATCTTCTGCATTCAAATTTGACTGATTAATTAAATTTTGAATATTACAATAGTAGAACAAGTGACATTTTCATAACATAAGTCAATCACTCTTGAGAAACTCTGAGAGATGATTGACTTCTTTGAGACAGTCGATGAAGTGATCTAAAATCTTCTGTTTTTATAGAATAGTGATATTGATATTTTTATAAATCGGTCAGCTTTAGTGATTGATTTAGTTGATTAGAGTGCAACTCTTTTTATTTAAAATATTAGCGTCTCAAGAATGTGTTAAATATGACTCACAGGGCACAGGATATATGTAAAAATTTAAAATTCTTAATTCTTCAGCATTTATTGACTTAAATTATATAAAATATAATTATTTATTTAATTTAGATCATTTGTTAGCAGATATATGTCTGTTACTAAACAACAAATTAGCTATTAGACTCCAATTAGAGTAGATGTCTTGTACATATAAAGCCATATTTGCCTTAAATAAAACTGTTTAATTGAATTAGTAATATAGATTTTGTGAATGATCATAGAAAATGTTTCATTGAATTAACTTTAAAAAAAAATATTATGTTTTATATTTATTTCATTTCATACAGACACGTGCTGAAAAATTTATTTTTATATATTTAATTAGGAATAATAGTTAACTTATTTTTTTAATTTGAACTTATGTCAATTTGACGGCAACGGGTTGATAAAAAGTAATATTTTCCCATTATCGTGCAACGTATCCGTTATGGGATTAAATTATATTTTTAAAAATTCATTAAAATATAAATTTAATTTATAGCTCTAAACATTAGTATCATTTTAAAGATTAATTTTTGAACATCAATATGTTGTAAAAATCAATTATGCGCTGTAATATTTTCGGAATTTATAGCGAAAAAACACCAAAATATTGCTTAATTTTTAATTAATTAAAATTCTAATTAAAAATTCAAAAAAATCGCTCCTAAGTATACATTTTTGGACTCCAAAGAATATACTTTCCAAATTTGGTTGCTATAGGTAGAACTGACAGGCCTGTTGAGCGACAACGCACACACATACGCATACACTTATTGAGCTTTATTAAAAATTTTACCCGCCTTTGGCGACCAGCCGGTTCGCCAGTCTTAATGCTCGTTAAAATTTTCAATTAAATATTTTATGTAACGTATCTTTTAATAGCTTCTTCATCAAAATATTTTTAAACTTCAAAATTTGAAAATCATATTATTTACTCATACAATTATAAAGTCCTTACGTCGTAATGTACTATCTCCCTAATTTTCTATCAGCTCCAGTAAAATTTCATTATTTAATTAAAGTGGAAATGATAAAACTGCAATTAATATAGAAACATATTTTACTGAAACTATTAATCTTTCTTTTAAAAGTGAGTATTGAAAACAGAGTCATTTAGCATTTGAGTATTGTGTGTACTCTAGAAGGATTTTCATAATTTATATAATATCTCAAGAATTATTCAACAAAAATTTCTTAGATTCGACATAAAATTTAATTTTTAGTTTTACTTTCAAAAGGATTTAAATGACGTGAATAGAACTATTTTATTTATTTATTTTTGGCATATAAGTATATTTCCAAAAATCGTGAAATTTTATACAGTCTTTGGTCCAAAGGAATCATATTCTGCGAAATGTTCTTGAGACTTCAACTTTTAAATATGTAAATGAACTTTTCAGTCTTCTGCTATCAAATTTGATCAGTTTATGAAATTTTCAATAGAATAGTTTATAACAATCAACCTTTTTATAATTTTAGGTATCATTTTTGGAACGATCGATGAAGTGGTCTAAAACCACCCGTTTTTATTGAACAGTGATATTCAAATTTTCATGTTGTTGTTTCTTAAGGCACTTGCTACTAACAAGCCCTCTGTCCGAAGACAGCCGATTTAAGCCTGAGGGGGAGCGTCTCTTGTTTTTATCGTAGAGCCAAAACAATATGGCTAAAGCCGCGGTCCAACGGCCGGATGGTCTTCACAGATGTGGTCATAAAACTGTCACCCTTCCTTCGTGGTGCCACCCCCGCCTGTGGCAGCGGACCCACGACCAGAGAAATCTTCAGACGGCACGCGTTCCCCTTTCGACCGCTCAAAACCCTCAGTTTCTTTGACTCCCTTCCCCCCCATAGCCCAAACAAATTTTCCGGCTCTTTGATGTTTATCCATCTACCGACATTTTGCGGGAAACTACAGGCGTACTACAGGCGTACCGCGGGCGATGGGGGAGTGTGGTCCCCTAGTGGGTTGGATGTCAGATTTATGACCAAATCCGTGAGGTCGCAGGTCGTTGGACCGCCGCTTAAGAGTACGACTTGACTACACACACGTCACAACCCTTTTTAAGGAGCGAACTTCATTCACGCATTTCATTCACTCATCCACAGATCGTAATTCAGACCTGAATCACAGAACGATCACCCCTGCTCCAGTACCACGACCCCCGTTAGACAAGGCCGGAAAACTTACGTCACAGAAAGTAATGACGTCGCTCCGAGAGGTTACACGAGTGGGTGCGAATTGGGGGACCGAGGGAGGAATTTCACCCTCTTCAAGTTTACTGATAAGAAACGAACTCCTTTCCTCCCACGCCATGTTTTAGCCAGTGGCCCTCCTGTGTTGTAGTAGACGGGAAGCGCCATTTCTTATTTGCAAGAAAAATCATTTGGATTACTAAAAATAAGGAATAGAAATGCCTTTGATCTGTTGTGTTCCAAACTGTAATGGAAATTACAGGAATGGCCCAAGAGTAAGTGTTTTTGCCTTTCCTAAAAATGAAGAGCTTAAAAAGAAATGGTTAAGTGCCATACATCGTGAAGGATTTTATCCGACGCAGCATAGTAGGGTAAGCTTATTTAATTATTTTAAACTAATGCTTAATGTTTCTAAATGAAAAATCATTTATTCTCACATTAGAAATTTAACAGTAATACAGCTCAGTAATATCCATTATTCGTGATTTTAATCAAGTGCATTATAAAAAGAATTATTTTATAAAATGCTGTAATACAGGTAATAATGTCTGTAATTATTGTCAATAATAATTATAATATTTGCCGTAATTATGTTTACATGCTTTATTTACTATTATATCTATAATTACGTTTATATAGGTAAATTTTATTATATAACATAACGATAAAAGCATGAGAGTAAACAATAATAATTATATATTGTTTTATGTTGCATATTTGTTACTGTATTTAAATTAAACATTAAAGGAAGTCAATATTTACGAATAATTTCCTTTACTGTTGGTCTGTGAATTGCATTTAAAAAAATGACATTGAAAGAGAAACTAGTCTATTTGATTCGAAGTCAGGAAAATTATTAAGTGCCCCTCTTAAATATCCGAGACTAGTGATTGGAGCAATTCCATATATTTATCATGTAATAACCTTTCATTTCGTGGAAACCATGAAAATAATAGAAACTCCTAATAATAGAAATTTTTGTATGTTTAATCGAATAATTCAGTAAATACAAACTGTGCTAATAAATCATATAAACAGAATTAAAAATTCGAAAATTAGAATTGGGCATCATTTAGCACTGCGATCAAATGAACAAAATATTCCTGCATTATGAAATGAAATCCTTAGCAAAATTAAAGTCTATTCAAAATCATCCAAGTACAGCAGTAACCAAATGGAATATAATCTTGATTTTTCCCCATTAAGAACAAACGCACTTCAGTCATTATTAGGTATGAAAATATTGAAGAGAAAAGATTAAATATAAATGCGTCGTTTATAGAGGTTATTAAAGTAATCATTGTGACTGGAGAAGGATTAGCAAAACCTCTGTTGAAAAGATTAAGTGAGCTGGATTTAAATATTATGAATTGTAGAGGATAGGCGTAAGGCAAAGATAGCAACACCAAACGGAAGTACAAAGTTTTGCAATTTAGAATAGTTGCTCTAAATCCATATGCAATTTATATGTCTTGCACATCATACTTTTTAAATTTATTAATTTGTGATACCATTTCCAGCAGTATATAATGTTGTTTTTTTTTGGATATTACAACTTCTATATGCTTTTTTATACCCTTTGGGAAGCCAGAATGGATTCAGTTAAAGCAATGCATACACAGTTTGAAAAAATTTGTAATGTCCTAGAAGAATTTATTGAGGTAAATAGAGATAGTACATCGGTATGCGAAGTAAAAATATTGGAATCAATAAAAGAAATGCCATTTATTTTATACTTAATAGTATAGTTTTCAATATTGCCCAAAATTAACACTACCAATGAACTATTTTAACTAAAAACAGTTGTTTTTTATTCGGCTTTTAAATTGATCAGTAAAATTAAAACTGAAGTTCAAAATTTAAGTACAAAATTCAACACATTTTTAGATGAATCAAAAGTGATAGAATGCAATTTGAATAATTCAGAAAATTTTCTTAAAACACGAATTTGAAAAAGAAAAAGATCATATTCTGAAATAAATGAAGATGAAGTTAAAGAATTTGGGTATTAAAAATATCACAGCAATTGATACTGTTATTGTACAGAGAGAAGGTAGATTTAAAAATGTGTCAATTTAATCACTAATATAAAAAATTTCAAATTAAATTCAGCAAATTAAAAGTAAGGAAGAAGTGTAGTTGGTCAAGGCGTAAAGAAGCTTACAAGCATTTGCTATACAAATCATCGAAAAAAAATGGTGATTTTTCTGAAGTAATTAAAAGCAAAAACAAATTCATTTAACAAATATACATGCAATAGCATTATATATAATGTTTGTAATTTTTTTTTTTTTTACTTTAAAAAAAATTGCGGCTCCAAATGGTTTCTTGCATCTAATCTCTTTTATATTTAAGGCCGGCTCTGATTATAATTCAGAACTTCTGTACCTTATGTGAATAAGAAATTTTGAAATTTTCTAATCAAAAATATTTCGCAACAGATATAATTTTTAATGATGTAGTGAATGAAGAAGAAGTACATCATTATGGCAAAGGCATTTCAGGACATAAACCGGAAAATGTTTATAGATTGGCAATCTGGTCTGCAGTCAATGCATTATTGAATAATTACATGATAGTTTGAAAAGCTCTTCTAAAACCGGAAAGGAAAGAAAATTTGATAAATTTAGTAAAGATATTTCTAACAAAGTAGTGATAAAATATATAGTTAAATAAGAAAGCTTTCTAATGTTTCAAAGATTTATTGGATATTTTTTTGAATAGAATACTGTTTCGTGAAATATTGTTTTTATTGCTTTCTTGGAGTTGACGCCACGGCAAATATTCATAAAACCATTATTGTATGGAATTGTTTTGAAATTAATCAACAAAAGCATTGCAAATGTATTTTTTATATTATAATTTAAAAATTTATGTACCATATATGAAGAAGAAATTTTGAAATTTTCTAATCAAAAATATTTTGCAACAGATATAATTTTTAATGATGTAGTGAATGAAGAAAATAGTTAAATCTAAGGGAGATACACCTACTGGGAAACCTGCCCTGCACTTAATGCAAAAAAGGTAATGCATACCAAGCACCGTACCTCCAGGGTGATGTGGAAAGCGGCTGTATTTTAATTATTAATGAATTCTACAATATATGTGTGTTGAATTGCATGATATGGAAGTATATGAAATGATATTAACAAGTGAAAAGTAATTTCTCTTCACTCTCTAGCGCGCAGAGACTTGACGTTAAGGGAATGGAGTGTGCCGTCTCGTCGTGACGTCACGGAAACCCGCAGAGGCCTTGTCTATCGGGGGTTGTGCCAGTACCCTCAGTGGTATTACTCTCGACATGGAGGAGTTTGTGAACACGACAGATTTATACGCGCGTCAGTCACCAAGCACGAGGGGAATCTTCAGCCGGTGGAGTTCGAACTCGCAACTTAAGGAACGCGAATCCAACGCTCTACCAACCAGGTTATCCCGGCCCCTAATAACAACAACTATTCATAAATCATTCAGTTTTAGAGACAGAGATTTATGTTGACTGAAGTATAGCGCTTTTTATTTAAAATATTAGTGCCTGAAAATATATTTTGTTAAATATTATTCACAGAGCAGAGGATCTAGATGAAAGTTAAACATTCTTCATTTATTAAAGCATTTATATACTTATATTATATTCTATGTACTTATTTACTTCATTTACACCATCTTTATACATATATTTCAATTATTAAAGATTTATAGTTTAGCCGTTGGGCCTTGAATTGAAAAGATATATATTAAATCATATTTATCTTAAATAAAGCTGATCCATTAAATTAATATTTAGATATTGTAAAAGTCATAAAAAATTTTCTTCACATTTTCTTTTAAGAAATAAAATCATATTTCCTATTTATTTCATTTCATACAGGCACGTGCTGAAAATTACATTTTCATATGCTTAATTTGCAATTACAGTTGATTTATTTTTTTAATTTGAGCAATATGATGGCAACACTTTGATAAAAGCTAATTTTCCCCCTTTCACTCGTAAAGTGCACGTGCAAGTTAAATTTTATTTTTATTTTATGCGAAATAAATTGTTGAAAAATACGATTAAATTATTTTTTAAATTCATTAAAAATAGAAATTTAATTTTTTGGTTAAAACATTAGTATCATTAAAGAGATAATTTTTTTATCTTCAATATGATGTAAAAATCAATTTTGTGCTGTAATATTTTCAGAAGTTAAGCGGAAAAACACCAAAAATTCACTTAATTTTTAATTAATTAAAATTCTAATTAAAAATTCAAAAAAAGTTCCGAGGTGCACATTTCCTACCTCTAAGGTATGCATGTGCCAAATTTGGTAGGTTTAGGTCAAACGGTATGGCCTGTAGACACACACACACACACTGAACTTTATTATAAGTATTGACTATGCGAGAAACTTGCTGATTATACAGATGTTTTCTATTAAACATTTCTCGAAAAACTAATATCGCGATTGTTGGAATGTAATAATTTTAAAAGGTTGGCGGCGATTTCAACGGAGAACACACGTGTTCATTTCAAATTAAATTAATGATAGTGTTATTTATTTCCATTTGGTAACTTCAAATCAAATATCGTATTTCTTAAGAGTTTCAACTCTTAAAGCAAATTATCGTATTTGTTTATACGTTTGAAAATGTCTTTAATTCAACATGCAGTATTCTTGTTAAAGTTTCTGGCTTTTATTTGGAGAGAAAAATTAAAATGGAGCGATGATCCCACATCTCTTTCGAGATTAGTGAGAGTACGTGGTAGGCATAGCATTTCTAGCCTCAATGACTCATGCTTATTTGTGGTATCTTTACTTGTTTACACATTGATAAAGTCTGAGTATACACCAAGTAGCTGTCTCTTGTTTGTACACCTACATGATGTAAACTAACAAGGAGTAGTTAAGACTATTGAATCAGTTGATTGTTCATAGATTTACAGAAAGCCAATATGCAAGAGTGTATGCGAATTTATCACCCTTTTTCGTATGATCAGGATGAAATGAATAACCTTTCAGCAATGACAAATACCAAATTTGATTTTTATCGTTACATAGATTAAGTAGAACCAATTAATGCTCATGTGATACATGCAAAGTGGAATGCTTTTTACTTTTTCGTATACATAATATAGAGAAAGCATAGAAATCAACAAAAGACTCGAGGTTTTGACATCCTTGAACTCAAAAAGTCCATTTTTGAAAAGAAAAAAAAAAAAAAAAAAAAAAAGAGATCTGCCTGTAACAAAAATAACTCAAAAACGCTTCGAAGCAGACGAATAAAATTTGGTATATGGTCTTTATACCAAATTTGTAGATTTCTATCATATTTTGATTAAAACTCCATTCAAAAGATGTCCGTCTATTCGGCTGTTTAAATATAATTAAACACGATAACTACAAAATGAAAAGCGCTATATGGATAAAATTCGGTACACAGAATTAACTTATATAGTCTAGGCTTCTATCAAATTTTGAGTCAAATCCAAAAAGGGATTGACTGTCTGCCGGTCTGTAATTTTAGAAACATATAAACTCGATAATTCAGACTCAATTGTTTAATTATATCAAATTTGGTATATGATTTGGGGTCTACAAGTGTAATTTTATGCCAAAGTTTGTTTCAATCGGTTGGAAAAAGAGCGTATAAAACGCAAATTCGATTTTCGGGTACTATTGATCGCTTGCTAGTGATTAATCGCCAAATAATTTGTCAAGGATGGCATGATAGATCCAGTAAAAAATACTAAATTTACACGAAAGCTTAATATTTCGTTACTATTCTAAGCCAATGTTATGAATGTGTTTTCTGCGATAACAACTTTATTAGAGAATATGTGAGATAGTTTTAATAAGAGCACTTTCATTGATTTAATTTTAGAATCCAATAGTTCTGTTACAGAGGGAAAAGGTCAATCAACAAAAGCATTGCAAATGTATTTTTTATATTATAATTTAAAAATTTATGTACCATATATGAAGAAGAAATTTTGAAATTTTCTAATCAAAAATATTTTGCAACAGATATAATTTTTAATGATGTAGTGAATGAAGAAAATAGTTAAATCTAAGGGAGATACACCTACTGGGAAACCTGCCCTGCACTTAATGCAAAAAAGGTAATGCATACCAAGCACCGTACCTCCAGGGTGATGTGGAAAGCGGCTGTATTTTAATTATTAATGAATTCTACAATATATGTGTGTTGAATTGCATGATATGGAAGTATATGAAATGATATTAACAAGTGAAAAGTAATTTCTCTTCACTCTCTAGCGCGCAGAGACTTGACGTTAAGGGAATGGAGTGTGCCGTCTCGTCGTGACGTCACGGAAACCCGCAGAGGCCTTGTCTATCGGGGGTTGTGCCAGTACCCTCAGTGGTATTACTCTCGACATGGAGGAGTTTGTGAACACGACAGATTTATACGCGCGTCAGTCACCAAGCACGAGGGGAATCTTCAGCCGGTGGAGTTCGAACTCGCAACTTAAGGAACGCGAATCCAACGCTCTACCAACCAGGTTATCCCGGCCCCTAATAACAACAACTATTCATAAATCATTCAGTTTTAGAGACAGAGATTTATGTTGACTGAAGTATAGCGCTTTTTATTTAAAATATTAGTGCCTGAAAATATATTTTGTTAAATATTATTCACAGAGCAGAGGATCTAGATGAAAGTTAAACATTCTTCATTTATTAAAGCATTTATATACTTATATTATATTCTATGTACTTATTTACTTCATTTACACCATCTTTATACATATATTTCAATTATTAAAGATTTATAGTTTAGCCGTTGGGCCTTGAATTGAAAAGATATATATTAAATCATATTTATCTTAAATAAAGCTGATCCATTAAATTAATATTTAGATATTGTAAAAGTCATAAAAAATTTTCTTCACATTTTCTTTTAAGAAATAAAATCATATTTCCTATTTATTTCATTTCATACAGGCACGTGCTGAAAATTACATTTTCATATGCTTAATTTGCAATTACAGTTGATTTATTTTTTTAATTTGAGCAATATGATGGCAACACTTTGATAAAAGCTAATTTTCCCCCTTTCACTCGTAAAGTGCACGTGCAAGTTAAATTTTATTTTTATTTTATGCGAAATAAATTGTTGAAAAATACGATTAAATTATTTTTTAAATTCATTAAAAATAGAAATTTAATTTTTTGGTTAAAACATTAGTATCATTAAAGAGATAATTTTTTTATCTTCAATATGATGTAAAAATCAATTTTGTGCTGTAATATTTTCAGAAGTTAAGCGGAAAAACACCAAAAATTCACTTAATTTTTAATTAATTAAAATTCTAATTAAAAATTCAAAAAAAGTTCCGAGGTGCACATTTCCTACCTCTAAGGTATGCATGTGCCAAATTTGGTAGGTTTAGGTCAAACGGTATGGCCTGTAGACACACACACACACACTGAACTTTATTATAAGTATTGACTATGCGAGAAACTTGCTGATTATACAGATGTTTTCTATTAAACATTTCTCGAAAAACTAATATCGCGATTGTTGGAATGTAATAATTTTAAAAGGTTGGCGGCGATTTCAACGGAGAACACACGTGTTCATTTCAAATTAAATTAATGATAGTGTTATTTATTTCCATTTGGTAACTTCAAATCAAATATCGTATTTCTTAAGAGTTTCAACTCTTAAAGCAAATTATCGTATTTGTTTATACGTTTGAAAATGTCTTTAATTCAACATGCAGTATTCTTGTTAAAGTTTCTGGCTTTTATTTGGAGAGAAAAATTAAAATGGAGCGATGATCCCACATCTCTTTCGAGATTAGTGAGAGTACGTGGTAGGCATAGCATTTCTAGCCTCAATGACTCATGCTTATTTGTGGTATCTTTACTTGTTTACACATTGATAAAGTCTGAGTATACACCAAGTAGCTGTCTCTTGTTTGTACACCTACATGATGTAAACTAACAAGGAGTAGTTAAGACTATTGAATCAGTTGATTGTTCATAGATTTACAGAAAGCCAATATGCAAGAGTGTATGCGAATTTATCACCCTTTTTCGTATGATCAGGATGAAATGAATAACCTTTCAGCAATGACAAATACCAAATTTGATTTTTATCGTTACATAGATTAAGTAGAACCAATTAATGCTCATGTGATACATGCAAAGTGGAATGCTTTTTACTTTTTCGTATACATAATATAGAGAAAGCATAGAAATCAACAAAAGACTCGAGGTTTTGACATCCTTGAACTCAAAAAGTCCATTTTTGAAAAGAAAAAAAAAAAAAAAAAAAAAAAAAGAGATCTGCCTGTAACAAAAATAACTCAAAAACGCTTCGAAGCAGACGAATAAAATTTGGTATATGGTCTTTATACCAAATTTGTAGATTTCTATCATATTTTGATTAAAACTCCATTCAAAAGATGTCCGTCTATTCGGCTGTTTAAATATAATTAAACACGATAACTACAAAATGAAAAGCGCTATATGGATAAAATTCGGTACACAGAATTAACTTATATAGTCTAGGCTTCTATCAAATTTTGAGTCAAATCCAAAAAGGGATTGACTGTCTGCCGGTCTGTAATTTTAGAAACATATAAACTCGATAATTCAGACTCAATTGTTTAATTATATCAAATTTGGTATATGATTTGGGGTCTACAAGTGTAATTTTATGCCAAAGTTTGTTTCAATCGGTTGGAAAAAGAGCGTATAAAACGCAAATTCGATTTTCGGGTACTATTGATCGCTTGCTAGTGATTAATCGCCAAATAATTTGTCAAGGATGGCATGATAGATCCAGTAAAAAATACTAAATTTACACGAAAGCTTAATATTTCGTTACTATTCTAAGCCAATGTTATGAATGTGTTTTCTGCGATAACAACTTTATTAGAGAATATGTGAGATAGTTTTAATAAGAGCACTTTCATTGATTTAATTTTAGAATCCAATAGTTCTGTTACAGAGGGAAAAGGTCTTCACAATAAATAGTTTTATTTTACACAATATGCGTATTCAAAGGGGTCATGATTGGGATGTAAAGGATATTTTTATTTCCAATTTTCCTTATATTTATAATATCGAATTATTAATTTAAGGTCTAAAAAATAGGTATTCAAGATGGAGATGGGAGAAAGAAATATTTTACATTTGAAACAGTGTATTGCATGAAACTTTCTATTTCTTCAAACATTTTTCAACCATTCTTTTTTCATTACGTACGAAATTCTTTTTACATTATATACGTAATATCAATAAAGAGCTTTAAAATTTAAGTTTAAATGTTTGCAAAACAAAACAAAAATTTTTTTATTTAAAGTTACTCATTGAATGAAAAATTAATAAGTTAAAATTATTTAATAAAATATTACTTACTTTCATGAAACAGTTTAGAAGTAGGTTGCGAAAGAAAAACCGAGTAAAGCAATTACAAGTTTGCCTTTCTTATAGGAAAAAACAAATAAAATTCGCAGAGTGCGCATACATAAGTTGATTACATGTATCACAGAATCGTTGGGGAAAGCATGGCTCCCGTCAGTCGGAGAAGCAGTGCATACAGATCTGTTAGAGTCTTATAGAGATTCATACGTGTTTCCACGACATTCTTCGCTTTACTATGATAATTTGATGACATAATTTCTTTCAATTTGGAAGAAATCTATACATGCAGCTAGTCCGTTGTGCATAGAAATTGCTATTGATAATGGAACTCTTTTTTCTTATTATGTCGTACAAGTTTGCAATGTCCGTTCAAGTGCCTCTAGTAGTTTGTAGTCAGTTCAAGTTCAACTCTAAACTAAGAAGTCATTTTATTAAAAATGGAAAAATAAATGCATTAACTCATTGTATTGATTTTCCATTTAATGTATTAATTCATTGATTAATAAATTAATTATAATCTCAAACATTATAAAATTGTTGTATTACATTTAACGAAATTTCGCGAACTGAAAAATGAGTAAATTTAATTTCTGTATTTGTTATAATCGTCCTAATTAAGTTAGCTAGTGTGATACAAAATAAAATTCGAAGCTGACAATACATATAAAGCAAATACATTTCATTAATAAAAAATTCGCTTTTCCATTAATGAACGAAATAAATCTATTATAATATCAAGCTTAATGTTTTTCTTCCGTTTAATGTTTTCCACTAAAATTCTTTCCCAATAAATAAAAAAATTAGAAATAGATTCTTTATTTTAATGTGTTCAGTGTGTACATGTGCAGAAATTTATAATTTTTAGCACTCGAATACTGAATAGTTTAATCAAAATGGCATGATATAAATTTCATTTTCAAATGCGGAATTGGGTGGCGCGGCCGTCACGGATAACAAAAATCGCGGATAATCCGAAAAAAGCTAAAAACTGGTACAGCAAAAGAGAAAACAGTCATTCCAACTTTGAAAAATCGTTTTATGTACAATAAAACGTAAAATTAACAGCAGGAAATGTTTAACTAACGCTTAATATTTTAGTATATCACTCAAAACTAACCTAAAATGCATCTTGTTAATGAAAACAGAAAAGTGCTTTGTACTTACGAGAGGCGTCAAGAATACACAGAAACATTAATACATATGTACTGTTTTAATACTGTAATGCATTTTGTAATTACAAAAGCATGACTGTAAAACTGCACCTTTTTGAAGAAATCAGTCAAAAAAAAAAAAACCTTTGTGTGGCAGGCGCGGATAATCCGCTCCGCGGATAATCGGGAGTCTACTGTATATATATAAAGAGAAAGAGGGGGGGGGGATTTTCTGCAATGCATGACCATATAATATTCAAAATGAAATTCCTTTTCTTTACCTTATAAAAAATTAGGAGTGTCCGATTTTAATTTTCATCCTATTAAAACAGTCAAACTGTATACATATTAAAAATGTATCTTCTACTGATTCTTCAAAACACCCCTATATGATATCTGCAAAACTGAAGAAAAAAATGCTTAAAAGGGAATACCAATAAAAAAAAAATGGACTTGCTCCTTGAAAAATTCAAACTTGAACAAGTTGTTAAGGAGTTGTAGAAATATTGTAAGTCTACAACATATTTCGACCTTTATCACCTTCAATCCTCATTCTCCTTGAAGCGGAAACTCACATTTGAGAGGGCATGCATGAGGGAAAGGAGGATCGTCAGAGAAAAATCGGATAATTTGGTGTTAAGCCTTTCACTCAAGAAATGGAAGAGGGAAACTTAAATTGCCCCCCCCCCCCTCCATTTCTTTGCCACGTATGGATAATTATTTTTCTTCTGGACGGTCGTCAAGGGGATGGGTTGTAAGAAAGGAGAAATCATTTCGTAAGAAAGGTAGTTTAAAGCTTCTTAATTAACCAACCGCAAGTATGCTTCAATTTTTTTTTTTAAATCCTTGTCTACAAGAAAACATTTCCTGTCCCCCTTTTTTAGCAGTATTGACCACTTGCTGAATTTCATACAAACGCTGTGACTCTTTTTGAAACGAATTTTTTTCTAGTCATATCCTTAGTCATGATTTAATAGAGAGCTAAATTATCTAAAAGTTATAACTCTCAACAAAATATTATAATAATAAAATGTGCATTAAATCATCTGCTTATTTAACAGCAATTTTTACATATATTTAGGTACTATCAGATTCTTGATTATTATTTCCATGTAATGGAATTGATGATGATGTCGTGTCCTCGTTACCACGGAAATGGAATGCAATAGTTTCTGAGGATAAAGATCCCTAAGGACCCGAGGGCAGAAGTCTGAATCCTAGCTCATACGAAGATGACACTCATTTGCACAACCCCTTTTTACGGGGGCGGGGGGGGGGCTTTTTCACACACGTCACGGATAGAATACAGGACGAAGAACAACCAGACCCGAACCACGACTCAAACCCAGGACGCCCAGATCCCGAGGAAGACGCGTTAACCCTAGGTCAAGACATCGGCATGTAATGGAATTTAGAAAATGAAATAAATAAAGAAATAATACAATTAGGTTATTTCACAGTTCAACACACGCACAACAAAACTAATTCGTCGTTTTGATTTATGAGAGAAGATGTCATCAAATATAATAGAATAGTCATAATAAATTAAACTCGAATCACAAAGAAATGGAACAAACAGCTGGGACTTTTTTTCTTCTTACAATGGATTTAAAACGTTTTTATTGATTCTTTTTTCTGCTTCTTCTCAAAAAATAACAGGTAGCATCTTAATAAAATTTTATCGTTTACTTTTATTAATAAGGAACTTTTTACATTAATAACGAATATTTCATTATATTTACACAAATTTAAATTTAAATTTATGCAAATGCAATGAAATATTCGTTATTAATTAATACATAATATTGTTTGGAAGTTTTATTATTCCGGACACTCCGCTAAGGAACACGAGAGCTATTTTGGGATGGACTTCTTAATTTTGATATACTGATATACTGCTACGTCTCTACAGAAAAACTACCTCTCTTCTAGAATTTTCCCTCATATCAACAGGAAGAGGTTAGAATATTTGGGCGATTTCACAAGTATGAAGTCTTTATGCACGACTGTAGATTTTTCACCTGGTCGCTTTCGTGCATCATTCGAAAAGAATAAAAATGAATTTTCAAGTGATAATTTCCCTATGTGATAGTAGAATGATTTTCTGCCGGCATCCTGCCCTAGGGGTAGCGCGCCTTTCCCGTGATCTGGGCGTCCCGGATTCCAGTCCTAGTTAAGGCATGGTTCTTCTTTACTCTGTGTTCTATTTTCTATCTGTGAGGTATGTGAAAGAGCCCCCCCCCCCCCTGTAAGTGGCCTACGACCTGTCCGTCGGCAGAAAGGGCACCCCCCCGACACTCTCCTGCGGTTTTCTAGGGTGCTTTGATATTTGTGCAGTTTACCGACAATTTGTTTGTAAACTAGACAGGCATCAAAGAACAACAGAAAACCGCAAGAGAGGAGAAGAGGAAGAAATGTGCCTGCCTCCAAACGCACACAGGTCGTCGGTACGGGGCTTAAAATGGGGTTTTGCAAGCGAGTGTGTGATGATCATCTTCATACGAGCTAAAGCTAAAGTCAGACTTCTGTCCTCGGGTGCTCAGGTGTCTTTACCCTCAGAAACTACTGCACCTCTCGATCACCGATAAGGATCCAATCCTAGGGGGATAAGCAGCAACAATAGGAGGATTTTCTTAATCTTTCCGTAGTCTTTTTAACAGTAAATTAGATGCATGGAATAAAAATTTGAAGAGTGTTTAAGTTAGAAGTAAGGAAAAAATTCTGAATAAAATCCATAATTACATGTAATTGAACACAAAGAAATACGGAATCAAAAAATCACCAAGAGATGAATAATGGCCTAGAAGCAGAAAAATTTAAAAAAAGTAAGTGATTTAACACTAAACGTATTATAACCGGTCAAATGACCCATTATGAACGTTTGCATCGAAAATGCGCATATCATCTTATCGCTTCTGCACATTTGACTTCATGACTTTTTCTAAGAATTATATACAGTTAATATTCTATTATTTTTTATTTGCATTTTATTTTGAGTAATACTTGTAGTATACCTTTATCTAACACAACCGGCCATTTGACGGGGAGAACAATTTATTGCTTTATAAGGTTATCAGATCAAAAATGATGATATAATGCGTTTTCAACGTATTCATTTAGTTGCACATTGATTTAGCTGGCATAAATGCCTGGATTTTGTACATTTGATAAGTACAGACAAAAATATCTCGAGACAAGATTTCTTACTCCAGTTAGCAGTAGAAATTGCAGTCGAAAAGCCATGAACAACAACAACAACAAAAAAAAAGAACAAATGTAAAACGATCGATTCCTAAATCTATTACAGATTCTTATCAACGTAAGACAGGTCAGATAGGATATTGTAACGAAAATAAAACCATCAAAATTGGTTCTAAATGTGAAAAATATGTTTGCGGAAAATGTAAACACCCTGTATATGTAAAATATGCGATTAGCAATGAATTAAAAATTCTTATCCTTTGTGTTTTTAATATACATTTTTGTTTAATTATAATGAAGTTGATTTGTTTATTTCCTTTTTAACATTCATATTTCATACACTCAGTCAGGAAACATAAAGTCCTGTCATTTGATCAGCTAAAGCAGAAATAGGTATGTATTAAGTATTGATATGTTTAGTATTAATTAAGATGAAAAAGAAACATAGGATAATTTAGTAATTGTGAGAAGCATATTTAACTTACTGCATATTTTAATTTTCAATGAATCAATTGTTATACGAAAAAAAAATACATCAAAGATAAGTATTGATTTTGAGAGGTATAAGGATCTAGTTAGATATTTCAGGTAACCGACTTACAAAAATCAACCTTTCAACCAAACGATTCCCTGATGACATTCTCAGACAGTTTAGAGAAAATGAGTTGTCCCAGCAAACTTCAATGCAATACTTGTTTGTTATCCAAGCGAAAAAAAAAACAAAAAACAGTGGATTTATAAATAATTCATTAATACATTGACAATGCATGACTCCTTTTTATTAAACAAGACAATATTCAAAACATTATACAGGATGATTATAATTAAACTTCCCCTATAAGGAGCATCTTACAGCGTAAACGTGCGAACGGATTGCAACGAAATTTTGTATATAGACTATACACGAGATGCCCTCGAGGACTTTCAGAGAAAGAAGAAGAAGAAAAAAAAAAGTTCCAAAATGTCCACCAGAGGGCACCTTTTCCGGAGAAACATTAAATTTAACATAATAAATGACCAAAACGGAATACAGAAATAATATTAACAATCCAGAACAAGAATTGTGAGTAATAAAATGAAAAACCGGGAAAAGCTGGAAACTCCATAATGCTTCATATGCGAAGCATCATAACTGATCAGTTACGATCTACTATTGAACACACTGTCCATCGACTTGAAATTCTGCAGGTGAATGAGGGTGGTCACATGGAGCACCTTTCCCTACATCACCCAGGACCGATTAACAACTACACCTCTTGAGCAATTTCGACCAAATCTGTTCTTGTTTCTGCAAACTGAACTGTTTTTTTTTTCTCTCAAACTGCGTACTATTATATTTTCCTTTCCTTTACTTAATGTAGTTTGATGACAAGATGATCTAAAATTAGTTAATAAATGTTAGTATTGTTTCTGTATTCCGTTCTGGTCGTTTATTGTGTTAACTTCAATGTTTTTCCATATAAAACACCTTCCAGTGGACATTTTGGAATTATTATTATTATTACTATTATTATTTCAAATTCCGTGAGCACATCTGATGTAAAGTATATAGACCGAATTTCGTTGTAATCAGCAGTTGGCGTTGTAGGATGCTGTTTATAGGGACAGTTTAATCATAACCACCCTGTATTATCAAGTGAAATAACTCTTGATACAAATTACAACATTATTTATAATAGGCGAATATGTTGCTTCATTTTAAGAACATATTACAAGAGAAAAGCGTTTTAGTAGATCCTAGCGAAGCGTTCATTTTATTCGTTCTATTTAGCCATATATTGAAATTTCATTTATCAAACATAAAAACAAAAAAATGAGTAATTGATAAATGCTATAATTTGATAAACAAATAGCGCATAAACCCCAAATGTTTCCAAGTTCCTATGTACCTGTGGCCGAATAAAAATGATAACAAATTCTCCAAAATAGAATATATATTTAGAAAGGGAAAACGAAAGCATAAAGGAATGTCAGGTAAACTTTATGTAATCTAATACTAATTTTATCTTTGCATTCTCCCTGGCTTACAAATAACAGATATGTTTTTTTTTTTTTTTTGAGGAGATGTTTTTAACTCTTCAGAAAAGTCAATTAAGATAAGAAACTTAGAGAACATTCCGTCAACATTCGACTTTTATCAATAGAATAAGCAACCATGATTAACGTTTCTGCAATGCTAAATCAAACTCCACAGTGCAGAATGTGTAACCTAATATTGCATACGAATGAAGGTTATCGAAGAATCTATGAGGATCATAAGATAATACACAATCCTGTCCAATCTCCTACCGTTTGCAAGTTCTGATGAATAAAATTGGTATGCTAGCAATTGCTATGACAAATATTGCTTTGAAAGACTTTGACAAACATTCATATACAATAAGCACATATTTTAAAATGCGAAAAAACTACTATAAGATGACACATTTTTTCTAGGATATCCGTAATTGAAGCTGAGCTACAAGTGTTGAAACCTTGCCAAAAGGTAAAATCGAATTATCGCCAAAATTTTTAATAATGAATACCTAAAATACCGTTCTAACTTCAAACTACTAAATTTACCACACATTTACCCATTCAATCAGTTTTCGGATGAACCTACAATAAATCATATCAATATTCTAGATCAAGACAAATTTAGTCGTTCGTTTACAGTACATCTTTGAAATTGGTGATCGATGAAATAGTCATTTCTCTAAAAGTTAGCTAATGAAAGGATCGTAGACAAATGGAATATATGCAAATCCTCTATTACAAATTCATTCGGATATGATGACATCTTTCTATCTTCCATTTCATTCTTGTTTCCATAGTTATCACGAATTAATAAAAATGTTACTTTTCTTATTTGGCTTTCAAATTTTCGTTTTTTCAACTAGCTAAAACAGCAGACATAAAGACTTATGCACAGAAAATTAAAATCAACAGTAACATAAGCTTCTCGCGAGTTTTCTTTTCTGACGAACATACAATGATGTATTGCAAACGAAAGTTTAAATTTATTCTTATTGTGAGAATTGGAAATGTTTATTGTAGATTCATTCGAAATCTGATGGGCGGTATTCCAGACTAAAAATTTTGGAGACAATTCGATATAATATTTTGTGAAGGTTTCGGATTTATATCCAATTAAAATCCAGGTATAAAATGAGAAACGATATAAATGCATATTATGAGAGTTGGGAGTTAAGAATCCTTTTATATGAGTTTTCCTGTTCTTTTTATATATGTACATATTTTGTTTGTAAGTCTGAGGAAAGCTTTTTAAGGTATTCACAAATGTTCAGAGACCATTTTGTAAAATATCACTAAAACATTTCAATTACATTCTGTGATAATTATTGTATAAAAACTTCAGTTTAAGCAATAAAAAACTTTTTTAATTATAGCAGACTTTTTCATAAAGTTAAATTTAATAATAAAATTTGATAAAATTTTTAAAAAACTTGATACTTTAAAAGGATAATACTGCAAATAAAGAATGCTGTGATACTTTAAATACCTTTATCTAGATAATGTATTAGAATCAATAAAAATATTAAGAAATATTTTTTTAAATAAATGTTGAAGTGAATGATATAAAATTTTCTTAATATTTGCACAGACTATCAACTCAATAACGAATTCAAAATTGTGATGTAATTGCAATTATTCTAGCACTTCTAGGGACGTTTCGAGTTATTCATTCCTACTGATCAAGAACAGTATACAAAATAGCATTTTCTTTTCCTTCTTTTTTTTTTACATATTTAACTCTAAAATTAAAGTTTTAAATCTAATAATGTCTGAGTTTGCAATTTCATAGGCCTTTTGTTCGGAATGTATTTTCAAATGTCTATTGAATTTTTCTTTTTTGATTTTGCATTCAATTTCAATATAAACACCAACTTAAAATTCACAATCGCATAAATAAACTGATGTATGCTATTTTTGATATATTCATTATGATTTTTGGCAACCCTTTGAGTTTATTTTGGTATTTTTACTTTTGACAGTGTCTTTTGTCCATGCGTTGGTTCAAATTTAAGCGAGCAAACGTATGAAAAAAGCTGTCTGTTCAGAGTTTTCCATTGAATTGGTATTATTTGTGCTGTTTATACTATTGTATTTTCGAAGATTTTCTACAAAATTGTCTTTGAGCTTTCCATTACCAACACCCCCCCCCCCAAAAAAAAAACTTTAAATACTAAAGTTAAAAAGAGAGCTGTAGAAAACTTAAAAAAATAATTTACTGACATAAAACTAATTGATACAAATAAGAACTTTTAATGAATATGCATTAATATCATTAAAAATACCTTCATAATCGTTTCTCTCCCACCGAAATTTAAAGAAACTTCTGGTTTCGTTTTAAACTTTCGATATTTACATAAATGACACTAGTTTTCTTTCTATGAGTCGTAGAAATAAAATGAAAACAATTTTAGAAACTTAAAAATATGTACTTTAAAATAAAATAATACAAAATTTTCTAAAATCTAACCAAAAATTGATTTTAAGTGGAAATCTTAAGTCAGGATTATTTCACGATTGGTTGTATATTCATGAAAACCACCATAACGTTCAAAAATTAAGAGAGAGAATCGAGTTACTTTGGTATCTGATGATCGATATAGGCTCTTATTTCACCTGACTTTGTTTGGTATATCAGTTTTAACTCATCTTGTATATAATAAAAAATTCAATTTACGCTCAATTGTCTCATCTCAATTTGATATTGAAGCCTATTGAACACGTCTTCAGAAAGGCTAGATGATATATGGTTACTTAGCAGATTATATACCAATCCCGTATTAAATGATATACAAAATCATGATAATCGTACACATTCGTGTATTACCATTTCTGCTTTTCTCTTTCATGTGCAAAGTACACAGCAGCCAATTGTATGCATTTAAAAATAAAATTTCTATAAGAGAAAGAAGAAAATTCTATTTATATATATATATATATATATATATATATATATCAATCATATTTTTCTTGCATAAAATATATTAATTGATATAAAAATTTTGATATATTAATAATAAATAATAAATAAATTCATTAATGTTTCTGTTTATTTTCCCCTCTTTTCTATTCCTTTTCATTATTGACGCTATTAATGTAAGTGCTTTCTATTTTTACAACAACTAACTCTTGATCAATTGTGCTTATAACATTTGCTGACACATTTCAATCTCAACTGACATATCATAAATTGTTTAGCTCAAACAATTTAGTTTAGTTTTTATTGAGATCTTTACTATTTATTTTGGATGCTAATCGGAATAAGTATGAATGTTTGGATTCAAAAACTTATTTAAGAACGTATTTGCTTTGAAACTGTTTATAAAATTATGTAGACTAATTCTAATTATATAATTTTTATAAGATATTCAAGAAATTTTCTGAATTACATGCCATGTTTAATATGTTCTTTGATACTTTTATAATCAATACAGTTTTTTTTATTATTATTATATAATATTAATGAATTTTGAAAGTGACAACTTTTAAATTTCTTATGCGTTTCCTAATGTGTGTGTCATCGATTACATTAAACATTTTAAATTTTACTGTTTTTAAAATTGGTTACATTCACCTTTTAAATCCATTTTGCCTTTTTTAATACTAGTGAGCTTGAATAAAGTTTAAATCTTCTGTACATTTATAATATTTATAGTTCAAACTTCACAAATCAATGTTTAGTATATTTTTTTAAACAATTCTATGCACTTATTAAATGTTTAAAATGTTTCATATTGTTTCGATCAGTTACGTGTTATGTGTGTGTTTGTCAATCAATTTGTGATTCAATCCGTAACTGAAGTTTTTTCTGTAGTATGCGTCTTCATTAACTAAATACATAGAAAGGAATATCCAATTACATTATCTTTTTAGGAATTTAATCAAAGAATGCGATTCTTAAAGAACAATAAACATTTGATTAGATTTTAGATGAAAGGTAGGAAGAGATTAGAGCAAAGGTAGTAGGATTTCAAATCCGCACGGGTTTACCTAAATTTAAGATAATACCCATGATAATAGCTTATGACCGAGTACAATGGACTTGTATTTTAAGTATCAGTTTTGAGCTAAAACCTTGGTGGCTATATTAATCCTTTGAGAAAACTTTACTTCTTATCGCAAATTTCTGTCTTAAAACTTATTGTAACTTTAGCTTGTTTAAGTTAAATATAAGTGAATATAGTGCAACAGAAATTGTCTTATAACATGCATAAAACATGAAGATTACATTTTCCAGGAATCCAAAACCAGTGAACATTAAGCTTCTTCGAAGCGAAAATAATTCCCTATGCTACCTACAACTAAACTAGCTCCTAAGCAAATCAGAAGAAACAACTTTAACGTTCAAAAGATAAGATAAACGTTAAGATTAAAGTGGCATTGTAAGGAAGAGCTACTCTCCATTTGTTCAATATAATTTAATTTCGTTGTTATTTCTGGCACTTTACAAGCCCTCTGACAGATCCGTCTGGGATTTAATCCGAATAATTCTTCAGTGCCGCCAACTAGGGCCAAGCGTACGACTTAACTACTTCATGAGTCACATTCCCTTTTACCCTAAAGGGGTCTTGCACAACCCCTTTTTACAGGGGGGGGGCACATTCACACACCTCACAGATAGAACACAGATGAAGAACAACCCTACCCTAAACGGAACTCAAACCCCGGACGCCCAGATCACGGGGAAGGAGCGCCCTAAGCCAGGACGCCGCCGAAATTTACTTTAATCATAACTATCGAGATATTCCCTAGTATAATATTGTGTCCACCTCTCCATAATCGCTCATCTGTCAATAAACGAATTTAGGTTGCCATAATCAAACTTTATTTACTTTTATTGAAGATTTGGGAATTAATTACGGTACTAGTAATTTTCGGAAATTTCTTATTCCTATTAACATTGACTCAAATTCCATCAAAATATATCACATGACATCATAACGCATATATTGTAATTTGTAAAATAAACTTGCTCAATAATAAGTATAATCAGCTTACCAGAATATACCTCAAGACATCAGTGCATGAATCATTGGTTATATTTAACCAGCGTGAGTAGTCTACTTAA
The DNA here is from genome assembly GCF_947563725.1 of Argiope bruennichi. Classification (NCBI taxonomy): domain Eukaryota; kingdom Metazoa; phylum Arthropoda; class Arachnida; order Araneae; family Araneidae; genus Argiope; species Argiope bruennichi. The sequence goes on along the minus strand of NC_079158.1, from coordinate 41,746,195 downwards.
AGTATTTTCGCATTATCTCTGATAAAGATATTATTCTAAAGAACGCTTTGCGTAGTATTGGCGTACAATAGTTACAAAACATTAATCGTTGACGTGAATTTAGACTTTTTACTAAATCTTTCACATTATTCTTGGCGAGTTATTCGGAGATTAATCCCTGGTGCGCAGTTAATAATTTCGCAAAACGAATTTGTGTTTTAGATGCGTTTTCCCCACTAGATTGAAACAAAAATTTGACCCAAAACTACACTCGTAGTCTCAAACTGCAGTCACTGCACTTCTAGTTATTGCGTTTACATGTTTCTAAGAGTATAAACCGACACACACTCAACCATTTGTTGGATTTAGATCATCCACTTATTCAATTCATATTTTATTCTTATACAATTCATATTTTATTCTTATACAATTCACTTATTTTTCTTAAATATTGCAACTAAATATATGCTTCCAATTCCAAAGTTTCATTAAATAAGATTAACAATTCTATGAAAAATAGTTTGGTTTCAGTAAAGGTTGATAATAAAGAGCTAATAAAAATAATTCTCTTCACTTCTCTAAGAAAAATAATTCTAATTCTTTTGAATGATTGAATTCAAAGTCTAAAAAAGATCTTCAATTTTAATATAACACCTCAAATGCTATTTTCATTTAGTTAGTTTGTTAAGAATTCAAAATACTGTTTTCATATTCTCACTGCCAAAAGTTCCTTCAGAACAATGGCAAATTTCTTTAAAAATTTAGCACAAATCTGCATTTTTGGTAATAAAGCCATTTACTAAATTTTGTCCTTTTTCTTTGCTACATTTTTTTAAAATTAAATTCATATAAACGTGAGAAGGCAAACAGGTTGAATTCCTATAGATGTTCGGTAATTTTGTTTACAGTTTGATAACATATTACAGTTTTGAAGTGAAGGCAGTCAAATTCCATTTATATACTCGCTGTATTGTTGTCTTCTCATGTTCAAAAGCAGATATAATTCCAAAAAATAAAATTTTTAGCAGCAAAAAAAAAAAAAAAAAATTGAAAATTTTATTATTTATCCACACGTCAATTCTAAACGTTTTTAAACTCAATTCTAAACGTTAAACAATTCTAAACGTTTAAAATAATTAAAACGTTTTCTAACGTTTTTATATTTCAGTTAATCTGAATTGATATAAAAGTAACTTTTTTTCAAATAAACTTCAATAATTTATCTTAGATGTGATGTTCTGGAGCACACTATTTATTGGAATGAATCAAGGATTTATTTTAATAAGTATTTCATTTCTTTAGTTATTGCTCATCAGGTGGGATTAATTTCAAGGTCGCAATTCGTATAACCACTGATAATACTTGTTTTCAGTAATTAACTTGTAATGTATTTGATAAGGCAATCACAGGGACAATAATCAATAGAGGGTTAATCCCCAAGGGCATGTAATTACGGGACAATTAGCGTGTATAAAAGTGGTTCAACGCATTTAGTTCGGTCGCCTATGAATACCTAGTATCAAAATGTTAAAAATTTACGTTATAAATCTATCAAATACAGAAATAAAAAAAATTAGACTAAAAAATAATCGAAGAATATATTTTCATAGTTTGGTTCCTTTCAGAAAATGCAAAAAAAAAAAAAAAATCACGATATTAAATAATGAGGTGGAGCTAAAAAAAATTTCTCCATAATCGTGTTCTGAAAAGACTCAAAATTTGTATATTTACTTTGATAAGGTGTGGGTGGAGTTTGAGTTTCAGCCACAGCCCCTTTGTGTATTATTTACTAGAACATTTTTCTTTACGTCCTCACATAAAGAAAAAATTAAAGCTTTGCAAATTGATATAACTTTATCAAAATAAAATGCATAGAAATTTTCATATTCGTGAATTGATATAAATAATTATTTTTTGTAATGTAAATAGCCGCAGTACGTCTGCATGCAAAACAATGAAAATCTTTTAATTTTTCACTTAAAAACTACCATTTTGCGCTTTTTTCAATAAAAAAAAAATTGCGTATTATTTTATCAGGCAATTAAGAAGAAGTATTTAGATGCAATTAAAAAATCATTAACTGTATAATTTTTGTTAAAGGTATGGTTTAGATGGAAAAAGTCAAGTGATTTTTTTACTCCACATTTAGGAACTTTTTCACAAACTGGAAAGTTTAAAGTACAATTTTTCTAAATTCTTTTTCGAAGATTAGCAGACAAGTAAGAAACAAATTTAATCCTAACAAAATTCGATACTTAAAAGAAATCGTCAGTTTATATATTTGGCGGCATTTAATTAATTTATTTTGTGATTTTTTTTAGTCATGATTGGACTCATTTATCCGAACCAGCGTCGTATGCACATAAAAACAATTATGTATTTTTTTTTATCTTTTACGATAAATAATTAAAAACAATTTTTAAAAACAAAGTCTTTTCAATGTAATTATAAGTACACTGTTTATTTTAATTATTTTCCAATTTTGAAGTCGTTTTTTACTATTATAAATAATATAATTCATTATATTACAGTAAAATAATTCATTCTTCAGAATCTTCAAAGGATTTTTTCCCATTACCCCATTTTTGGAAATAAGGTTTATTTATAAACTTATTTTCAAGTTCTGAATAAATTAAAATAATGCATTATCGATAAAAATACATAACTATACACATTTTTAGAACTAAAGATCATTAGTATATAAGTGTAAAAACGACTACATAATTGCATCTTTACAAATAAAAATCTGAAGTATATAAAAGGGGAGAAAAAAGAATGAAAAATAAACTTTTACAGATTTAAAAAAAAAAAAAATTAAATGTTACTATTTGAAGTGCATGATTCTGTTATTTGCATAATAGCTGTGTGTAGTTAATAATATTGGTGTAGATCTCAAATCTATTTGGAGATTTTAGGAATGGAAAATTAATCCATTTCTACGCATTTGCTTTGACATCTTTGAATTTTCCTTAGAAAGAGCAATGCCTGGGAGATAATACCATTTTTGAGATTGCAGCATCGCTTCAGAAACACTTTAATCTATCAAAGAATAAAGATAAGGACCAATATCTACTGAATTTGCAACGGTTTGATAGATTTCTGCAGTCGGAAGTCAAAATTCCTTACCTAGGAGTGGCGTGGATATTTGAGAGTAAGACATAGCTTTCAATAATACCCAGTTATCTGACTATGACTCAAAATGCATTGGCCTATAGTGGCATATTTTTCAGCTTGCCTCAAGATGGAATGTATGTTCAACGGATGAATCAGTATTGGAACTTCTTATTTACAATCATACCAGGGAAAACAGTCACATGTTTTGAAAGTAAACCAACAATATTTTTACTGCCTTATTTGAAACAATGAATTACTTTTAGAAGAAAACAAAGAACCACATTAAATGGAGGGCAAAATAAATTGAAAACGTTAGTATGAATGTAATCTTTTAAAAATAAAATATAAATCCGTTCATCTGAGATAACATAAATATGCTCTTTCAGTAATTCTATATATGTTAGTAGAAAACATTGTAGTCTCGTTATGTTTAAATAACAATATGATTCATTGCAAAACCTATTCGCTATTATTGAAAGTGAATAATTATCTAAAATAATCTCAAAATTTTTTTAAGAAATAAAATTTTTAGAAGTAAACATAGATTTGGTTTAGTTTATTTAGTTATATTAACTTCCCATTTTTTGAAGCAACACTAAGACTATTTTGGAATGAATTTCGTAATTTTGAACTGTGGTCAGATGACGAGGATGACACCTGAACTGGCACCTCCTTTCCAAACTTCCACACTACACCGGTAGGAGGACATTTGTAAACATAGAACATGCTTCTTAATGGATGAAATTTTTTTCTAAAGGGATATAATTAAATTTTGATGTTCTTTTATCTCAAAATCTCAATAACAAAGAAGAATTGATTTTTTCTGTATATGATTCTCATAATTATATAAGAAAGATAGAATCACACTATTTTATATTCTTTATATAATTCTATTTTGCTCATATATATTAGCTGAATTACGTACTTTTCTAGGAAAGAAAAACGGGAAGTTTAGTGATATTAGTTTTATCATATTGCATAATAAATTTAAATAAAAAAAATAGTTACACTTTTATTAAAGTACTAAAAAGTAGATTTTTTCTATTTTATATCAATTTCTACACTTCCGACATTAAATTAGGATTCACTATGGGATTTTAAAATCGATTTTCCTCAAATTCACAATAAGTAGCACCATGCAAATAGAATAGAAATATAATAAACTTAATTGACTGATTGATAATTACTATATGAAAAATTAAATAATCGTTTGTTTTCGAGAACACAGAAGTGTTCAAAATTTTAGAATATAAGCACATCCGGAAGTAGCTGAAAAATTGATTGCATTCAATCATTAAAAACACGAAATAAATGATAATCATACAAAAAGTTGAAAAAAGTTATAGTATATATATTTATTAATAAATCCTGGTTGTAAAAACTGCAATTAATGTTAATTTCAGAGCAGTCATAGTTAAAAAATAATACTAAATAGGGTTTCTTTTTTTTTTTTTTTTTTGGCAATGACTTTTACTGACATTAGAAGAAATACTGTTTGTATGAGAAATATCTGATCAATCAATGGAATCAAATTATGTGACTTTAACGCGGAAAGGATTGTCCCACTTATAAAACTGTACAAGCCAGCCAAGTTCTGTTTTGCCATCAAGATAAGAGTAATCGTGATTAGAGATATATGCTAATAAATTTTATGTTTAATGCTTTTTAACATTTTTGCCATCAAGATAAGAGTAATTGTGATTAGAAATATCTGTTAATGAATTTTATGTTTAATGCATGTTAACATTTAAAAAGGGATGAATTTATGCTCAATGAATACAAATATATTTAATGTTTATTTTCTGAGAAGAAATCTGACATGCTAGCTTAGCCTGGCATCAGACAGTGTAAAGTTAGTAGCTAGATCACATACAATATAATTTTTGCCATGTATAGCTATAATTATGTGATAATTGAAATATTCTATAGAATATAAATATTCTAAATTACTATATTTATAATAAATAATAAATAGAGTAATTCTATTTATTATTTATTGGTGCGTTATCAAGTAATAATCAATATTTTAAAAGCAGCAAAAAAAAAAAAAAAAAAGCTGAAAAATCTTTTAATACGTTTTTATAAGATTAATATCTACCAGTCAAAAGTATTTACCTCCCATCAATAGCCGGAAGTGTCAATTGGTCATTATTCAAACATATTTCCATTGCCAATTAAGAAAAACAGTAAGCATTAATTTCATTCTGATTTGAAAAGTTAACTTCACCTTAACAAATGGTGAACAAGAAAAACGTTCGCGTTCTACAACTAAAAACGCAATTTTTACCTTGAAATTACTTTCAAACAAAAGATAAGGATAGCCTTCAATATGACATTTATAAAAAAAATACAACTTTAATAAAGAAAAAAAATAATTAAATCTACGTAATTATATTTGCCTAAAATTTAAATTACCGATAGATATTTTTGCAATCTGTCAAAATGTTTACCGCCCATATCGGAAATGAATTCCTCTTTTGCTGACAGAAAAGCGAATTCTGTTCATTCACCAAACAAGATAAGGAATCTCTAGTATAAGATAGGAGAGTGATTCCTACTTTGCATCTCAGTTAGCAGACATACACTTACTGATTAAGAATATCCAGGCACAATTATTTACAAAATTAGTATTATACATTATAAAAATTACAAAAATTATTTGCATATATCTTTTTTTAATTTCTTCAGTCTTGCTAGTTGAAGGGTTCGTGAATTTCGACTATGTAATTTATATGTATGAATTCACATTTTAGAACAAAGATTCTGTCACCTCTGTTTATAGAGAAGAGGGAAAAAAAATGATGAAAATAGAAATGTTTCGAGCTCATTCCGTTTCACAAAATGCTGATAATTATTTCTAATTTTCATTAATAGTTTCGTTTTTCCATGTACAATACATATGTGCTTATTACGCAAAAAATTATGAAAAAAATATCACTTGTATCAAGTATTAAAATCAAAAGATTTGCTTTCATATGAAGGATTTATTGAAGAAACCTAAATGTTTTTCCTTACACTTTGCATGCGACATGCAGTCTTTTCATCAAATCATATAAATCTTGCAGAATATGTGATGAGTGCCATTAATATATTTTACTGAAAATAAATACTTTGAATGTTCTAGGCGACATGAAGACTTCTAGTTAAGTATCTTTAACTCTTAACTGGGCAGGTGAAATTTTAGGACTTAACTGAGGAGGTGCGATCTACGAGACCGCATTTCATTTAAACACAAATTAAATTTTCTAATGAATGTATTAGTATGAAAAACTGCCAATATATTTTTCAGACATTTTTCTTGATATATAGATATGTTTTATAAATTTTTCAAAAAATATTATCATTGAAAAAAAATAAATGCGTTGGAACGTACATTTTCTTCTGAAATTACATGTTACAATAAATAATATTCTTGAAAAAAATATATTGTTTTTTACTTTTTAAATCATATTTATTTTTACAGAATATGAAGGTATATAGAAGATAATATAATGTAAAATTCAACAATTATGTGAAAAATAAAAATAAAAATTAACAAATAAATAAAATTGGCCCTTTTTTATCGGCTGTGTGACTTTCATAGCACGATTTTCTGGGCATTTTAAACATACAGGTTAAGAACTAGTATAAAAATCAACCTATAAATTCTGTATATATATATATATATATATATATATATATATATTGGTATATTAATATATTTTATAAATTTTTCAAAATACATTATCCCTAGAAAAATTAATTATGTTTGAACATACATATCAGAATCAGTTGAATGCGAACTTTCATCGAAAAACTGGGCAGGTGAAATTTTAGGACTTAACTGAGGAGGTGCGATCTACGAGACCGCATTTCATTTAAACACAAATTAAATTTAATCTTCTTCTTCATCTTCTGTACAATTATTCTTATCACTAAAATTAATTTCTGCTTCATTTAAAAGTGTCTGGAGCACTGCTTCATAATAGGATCAGTAAATTGGACGATATTTCGGGGCCCAAGTTTTAGTGCCATCTGCTAAGCCTTGTTTATCACTGGGACACTAACAGGGAGCTGCTGTCTTAGAGACCGCGCTTGAAAAAATAACTGAATTATTTTTAAAAGCATCCGTTGAAATCGGTTGAAAAAGTGCACGTGCATTGAAGGTCATAAAACATTTAAATTGGTCAATTTTTGAGTTTCAATTGTCAATGGGTCACAATTGAATGGGTCAATCCATTGAATTGAGCTAAAAATAGAATAGTAGTGACCGAAAATCCATCGTTAGCGGTCTTACAGACCGCACGTCCCCAGTTAAGGGTTAAGTACGCTTGTGTGATTTAGAACATACTTTTCCCTTTTGTAACTTCAAGGCCAGGCATAAGCGGAAATTTATAACCATTTCCGTTGAATACCGTTAAGATTCTGAAAGATACTAGCAATGAATAAAAATAAATACATTGAATACTCTATGAAACATGAAGAATTGAAACTAATTATTTTTAAATGCGCTTATCTGAATTATAATTTATTTTTCTCTTTCATGATTTCAATACCAGGTATATAGAGAAATTCGTAAGTATTTCCCTTGAATACCTTTAACATTCTCAAAGATATTGATATTAAGTTAATTAAATTTCTAATCATTTCTAAGAGACGCTAATAAACAAATATATATTGGTATTTTAAAATTTAATCTTTGAATATTTAAATAGTGTAGTATAAAGGCCAGAGAAATGCCTTTAAACACTTATTTTATAAGTGTTTAGGGATATTTTTCAAATGAACTGATATTTATAAATGTATTTATAAAATATAAATAAACTTGTAATATATAAGTTTACTTATAAATTGCTGTAAATTAAGCAACATAAAAGTGATAAATAAAAAAAAAATGTTTTAAGATAGAGAATGAAATGTCTTTTGTAAAACTATTTTATAAATAAAGTTCTACAATAATTATTTCTAAACTCAACGCAACAATTCGCTCTCATTTCATATATTAGATACTTTGAAAAATCACTATTAAAAGCGAATTTACAGGACAATCCCGAGTAGATTTATTTTTGTATTAATAACAAAATTATAAATTTCTTCCTTCTGAAATTGAATTTAATGTCATTGTTTTAAAATCATAATATCCTTAGCAGGCAGGCAGCTCTGAAAAAGGAGGGTAAATCCAACTCTTCAGATATTTCACTAAGGGAATTCTAAAATGAGATAAACGTGAAAATTTGGAGATCAAATTTTTTAATGGTTTTGATATTTCTATATTTCGATTAAGAAAAAGAAAAATTAATGTACCTTTTTTTTTCATGCAGTATCTTGGAAGTAATATTATAGACCAAAGATACTGTCTCAAGAAATAAATTTATAAATTCTCATTTACATTCAAAGATGTATGTATTTTAAACTAGCAAAATAGAACTATTACAATGGCGATTACACAAATGATGGCTTCCTTATCTTTTTATGGCGCATTCTGTAGCTAAAAAGATTTTCGCGTGTAGTAGTAGAGTAACTTTGATGATTACAACCGAAATACTAGTGATCAACACCCACCCATTTCAGAAAGGTTAATCTTTATTTTGAATCGTAATCTATACATGTTTGGAGAACAGATTAAGATAAATGTACTTCCTTGGAGGTCTTGTCTCAAAGAATTAAGCAAGCAAGAATTTGTGTTATCAACACAATCCTGTCTCCGTACCACAGAGGGGGGTCTGTGTTAAGACATATTCTGTCCAGAACTGAAGTCGTAGATAATCCGAGATAAAACTCCAATTCACTCTTTTGGGGGTCTGCGTAGCACCACGCATAAAGATTTCGCTATTTGTCCCCTAACTGACCTATTGCGTCATCGGAAGCAATCAATCATCATTTATCATTTATCAAAATCTTTCTGTTGCTTTTTCACTGAAGATCCAAATATTTATTTAATTTTTCACTATTACTTATAAAAAATTTGGATGAATTTTCAAATAATATTTTTTTTTCATTTCGCTGTTTTTAAATATTTCTCAGATTTACAATTTAAATTAAACTCATTTAAATTTAGTCAAACATTTGATTTATTTGATCAAAACATGCTTTCGTAAATGCTTTATGTATTTATTACAAAAATTATTTTGGTAGAATATTAATTTAAAATTTTGCACCTGACTTGAGTCTTTAGAACTTACGATTCAACAGAAATTTTTGAAAACATTCAAAGACGTTATAAAATTCTAAATCTTTCTAAATATCTAAAGAAAATTAATGGTGACATTATTTTTTACTTTGAATGGCATTTATTATTCTATTAACTTGCAAACAATTTCATCACAATTTGAAAAAGATCTTTTTAAGTGTCATATTTTTGCTTCAGTAATAATAAATACATCATTTCTGACAGGTGTGTTATTTACACTTGGATTTTAAAATTTTGATAACATGATAATAATAATAAATGGAGAATAATTCTTCACACTCAACTTTTCTTGGGACCTTACGTTAATAATTATCAAGAAATAAAATGAAACAATTTGTTTATCTAAAATTTTCCAGAAAATCATTTTTTTACGAAATCAATTTTTTGTTAATGTACCATTATGTTTGTAAAATTGTTGCTCCACGTTAATAGATATGTCGGGAACATTCGAATATAATACAATAATGATGTTAATAGTTGTTGTTTCTTATGGCATTTGCCACGGACAAGCCCGCTGTTCGAAGACAGCCGATTTAAGCCTAAGGGGGAGCGCGCCTCTTGTTTTTATCGCAGAGCCAACAAGGGCCAAGAGTACGACTTAACTACACACACGTCACAATCCTTTTTACGGGTCGGACTTCATTCAAGCCTTTCATTCACACATGCACAGATTGTAATTTAGACCTGAATCAGAGAAGGATCACCCCTGATTCAGTACCCCCAGTGGTATTACTCTCGACATGGAGGACTTTGTGACCACGACAGATTTATACGCGCGTCAGCCACCAAGCACGCGTATAATCTTCTTCCGGCGCGTTCTAACTTGCAACCTAAGGGACGCGAATCCAACGCTCTACCAACCAGGCTATCCCGGCCTATGTTGATAGTAACGTAAGTAAGGATAAGCGGCCCATATAACTAGGCTTTATTGGGCCCCTCCACACGTTCGAAATGAAATAAATGCATAACAATTTCGCCTTCGTGATTTCAATTCGCTTTCGTGAAGAATGGCACTTTTCCCTACACTATTATTTCACTGGTGTTGCCAATAACACACTATAATGAACAATCCGGAATTACATTCAGAAGCAAAAGATGTTCTCCACTGAACTTTCTTATATACATAAGGATCTATGCAGATGAAATTTTGTTGAGGCAATGATAACTTTTGATCGTCAAATTCTTTAAAATTTTTAACCGCTGAAATGAGCGAAAGGAAGCTTTCTTGCGACTTTGGGAAAGCTCTTCAAAAACTAAATTAATCCGTTTGGACTTTTTAAGCTAAGGAGTAAGAAGGTAGTTCAGTTTAGATTGGTTATATTAACGTCCCGTTTTAAAGCAATGGTAGGGTTGTTTTGGGACGGACCTCGTAATTTTGAACCGCGTTCGGATGACGAGTACTACACCTGAGTTAGCACCCTCTCTCCAAGCCTCCACACCACACCAGCTGGAGGACGTTTGCCCGACGGTTTTAGAATGCACCAGGCCCATTTACACGACGGTTCCTCCATGGAATCGGGTATCGAACTTGAATCCTTCCTGTTCCGAAGCCGAGACCTTAACACCAGGCCACCGCGGCCCCATTTTAAAATAAGAAAAAAATTCAGCAAAACTAAATTGCTCCAAAATATTTCTACATTTTTTTTTTTTTTTTGAAATGTGCTTTTGTATCATAAGGCTTGTTCTTTTGTATTATTTCATACAATTAATAACTTATTTTTAAATTTCGGTCATCATATAATTTATAATCTTTATTTTAAAGATTTAAAAGAATCTATTTAGGAAAAAGAAAGAGAAATCCTTAAAAGAAAAATATAAATGCGTAAATTCTTCAAATATTCATAGATACAAATAAACCTGTCGGAAAATCGATAATGTAATGAGACGAAGCAAAAGTCTGGTCCCCCAAAATTATTACAGTAGCTTTATATATGTTTATAAATTACATATCATTATTTTAAAGAAAAAGTCTAATATAATTTTTTTTAAAATCTTCTTTCGAAGCTAATACAGCACAGTAACCATGCATCAGCTTTAAAAACAATTAATAATTTAACATGGAATAAAAGATTAAGAAATTTCCTGCAATTCAAATACATTTTTTTTTTTTAATTTGCGAAAAATGCGGAAACTTAGTTTAATAAAAGTGATGGTTAGGATATCTGTGATTTTGAGGCTCACAATAATCATGAATTTTCTCGGAGGCTGTCTCCTTGTAATTGCAGCAGATAAATCTGCCAATTTTTAAGGGCTAAAATAGAAATAGGGATTTCAAAGTCGGTGTGCATTATTTGTGGCGAATGGAAATGGATTGAGGCGTTTCCGCTTATTGCAACATGGTCTTTTCTTTCCTTTCTCTCCACTTCTTTTATGAGGTAACCATAACTCCTGCAGGTATTACATTTCCTTATATGAAAAAACACGCGAATGCTTAGCGTTTTCCAAAGAATGAGTAGTCGTCCTGCTATATTGAATTAATGAAAGGCCTCATCAGGTGCTTCAAGCCCCTATTAAAATCTTTTTACTTGGAGATCTCCCTTCCTAAATCAATTCTTCAATTGCTGTTTCGCTTTCACGTAGTTTAAATTAGTTTGACGTATCTTCACTTCTTTATTGGAAATTTGGATTCGATATAAAATCACATTTGAATGCCTTTTTCCAGTAATCTTAGAAGTCATTCTTTCTTTTAGAACTTCTCTGGCTTTACTCGTTCCTTTCAATGCTTAAATGTCGCGTAACTTTTTGTTTAATTTAGCCATTAAGCCTTTGTTCTTGACGTTTCGTATGGTTTTTATCTCAATGTCTGTAATTTTGAGCTCCTTTGTGACTAATATTGAGATTAATTTGACTGAGTCTGATGTGTGTGCGAAGTATAGAACATGGCTGGAGTTAATTCCTTTTTATTCTGCGAAATTTGTTTGCTATTTTTTTAATAATCTAATATTTCTTTTAATAATAACGCTATCTTTGAAATGATGGGTCGGGTCATGGCGTTTTGAAATCTCATGACGTTGGAATCAAGCAAGATTCTACGAAAATCTATTTTAGAAAGAATCTATTCCACTTTTCGGTAACAGTTCTACCAAGGTAAACATTCGCTGCGTGTTATTAACCTGCCGACATCATGCCTACACCAATAAAAACTTGTGGTCAATAGTCATTAACTTTTTTATTAGTTTGCACAGGATACGAAGAGGAGAATGTGAAGCTCCTAAATTAGCAGGGACTAAAGTAACCGGGAAAGGTATTGGCTATTATTGCTCAACTTAACTAATTTTTAGCATCAAGCTGAAAATTTGCATTTTCTTTAAAAGTAAGGAGGGGGAACAGAAAAATTATCTATGAGCTATTCATATATTTTTAGTGCTGCACTTGAGATCTCCAGACGTGTTAAAGGAGATCGGAACTTCAATAATTTGGTAATAAAATGTAACTATCCTTTCGCAGTCCCTACAGACAATGTTGGACATTAGCCAGATTAAGAAAATCATGCACTTTGAAAAAAAATAATTCGGAGAAATATTTGCTCGTGCACTTAACGGTAATTATAGATTAAAGACATTATCCAGTAAATTATTCTCTTTTTTACTTTTATTTACATCATAATAGTCAAAAGTAATTTAATTGAAATAAGTGTCCAATGAATAATATCATATCTGACTCTATATGTCTTGACTGTATTGAAAAAAAAAAAAAAAAAAAAAAATTGAAATTAAAAAACTATCATGTTAAAAGTTTTACAGATAGCTTCAATAACTGATAATCGATATTCTAAGTTCCATTTAAGTCTGTTAATTAATTTAATCAGAAATGGAATTAAACTAATTTTCAACTGTGACGAAAGAATAATTGACAATATTGTTAGAAACTGTAATTTTGCTTTCCATCTCGAATAGTGTCATCGTAAGAAAGACCGTTTTATGATCAGTCTTGTGGGTGCTGATCGGGTGCCGCGTCAGTGATCTCAGAACTTGGCGACCATTTGGCGACGAATTTGGCCACCTTGGCGATAAAATAGATAATGCTGAAAACTTCGAAAATTTTCGCGAACCATCCAATAGGAACTGAGATACACCGAGATACTCCTGATTGGCCCAGAAGGTTCTCGGCCCACCTCCAGTTAACTATAAAAGGACAACAGTCTCAAGCTGTTATAAATCCCCTACTAATTAAAGTTCAGAGCCAATAATTTAAAAATCGTATATTGGAACGCAAATGGGATTAGGCACAAAATCCATGAGCTGAGACTGTTCGTAAATAAGCATAAGCCCCACGCTATTCTTATCCAGGAGACGCACCTGAGACCCGGTAAAAAAATCTACCTGGCTAACTACGATGCATACTACTCCTACAGAGACAATCAAGATCCGACGCATCCTAGTGGAGGCACTATGATATTTATAAATAACTCCATAAAACACCATCAAGTTTTTCCACCTACACTGCATCATGTCGAGGCCACAATAGTTGCAATTACACCCAAAAACTATGACACTGTCACACTCACCTCCATCTACATTCCGCCGAACTCGGATGCACAAATGTTTACACTAGACCTAGAGACCCTCTTACAGGTTAGCTCCAACCAGATAATATGTGGCGATTATAATGCCAAACACAGGAGCTGGCACAACACAACAAACTGCACGAGAGGGAACACACTTAAGCGATTTGCTGACAATGCTGGCTTGGAAGTAATTGCCCCAGCAGACCCAACACGGTTCGGCACCAACAGCGAAACCACAATAGACCTAGCAATAGTTAAAGACTTTTTATTTCCATACGAAATCACCTCACTCCCAGAAATGAGCTCTGACCACAACCCGGTTGCTCTACACTTTTACTTTAAATACACTCTACCAGACATCACAGGAAAAACAAAAACAAACTGGAAAAACTTTAACAGAGAGCTCAGTCACACTCAAGTAAACTTCACAAACATTAACACAACAGAAGACGTAGATAATCTAGCTGCACAAATAGAGCAGGAAATTACTGATGCTAAAAACAGGAACTCAAACCGGATGACAAATACTAAACCCAATGTTGATCCTGAATTAAGAAAACTGAATGCTGAGAGAAATTGGGTCAGGAAACAGTACCAAAAATTCAAAAGGCCAGAAACCAAAAGACTGCTTAATGCCCTAAACAACAAAGTCAGGAGACTAGCTAATCAAATTGAAAACATGGAATTTGTCAATAAGCTCATCAATCTCAGCCCGGAAAATCAAAACGTCTGGGACTTTGTGAGACCCTTTAAAAAGAAGAAACTCATCATTCCGACCCTTAAAGGTCCGGCCGGAATTGCACAAACCGACCTCGACAAAGCAAATTTCTTGGCAAATAGCCTAGAGAATCAATTTAAACTAAACCCACTGTACCACAAGGAAACGGAAGTCGAGGTCGAAAAAGCAGTTAGCTCATTTCTGAACACACAGATGGCGCCACTAGACCACCCAAATGTAAACATTGACCCTGTAAAGCCTACAGAGGTAATCGAATACATCAGGAAACTCAAAACTAACAAGGCGCCTGGACACGACAACATCACTAACTACACAATTAAACACCTCCCTCTGAATTTTATTCTATTCTTCACCCTTCTAGTACAAAAAATACTGGAACTTGAGTATTTCCCAGCTAGATGGAAGACAGCCACAGTAGTACCCATTTACAAACCTGGTAAGGATCCCACGGATCCCTCCAGCTATAGACCTATCTCACTACTTTCCTCACTTAGCAAAATTGCTGAAAGTATCATTCTAAAAAGATTTAACCAACACCTATTAGAAAACAACATTCTTTGTCCTGAACAGTTTGGCTTCAGACCCAGCCTTTGTACCTCACATCAACTCCTCAGAGCCACCGAATTCATCACTGCAGGCTTCCAAAACAAACAAAAAACAGGAGCTGTCTTCCTTGATATACAGAAAGCTTTTGATCGGGTATGGATCAGTGGTTTAATTTACAAGTTAATTAAAAATAAAACTCCAAGGTATTTAATTAAAATCATTGTTTCATATCTCAACGATCGAAGCTTTAGAGTAAGGGTGAAGGACGATTTATCAGACACTAAACACATACAAGCAGGAGTTCCACAAGGCTCAAAACTAGGACCAATTTTGTTCTCCTGCTACATCAACGACATACCAAAACAATTCAACACCATGCTGTGTTTATATGCAGATGACACCGCAATTCTGGCCAAAAACCACAATCCCAACTACATTAGAATTGCACTGGATAGACACTTGAAATCTATTACTGAGTGGATGGTTAGATGGAAGATAGAAATTAATGCTGATAAAACTGTTGCAGTTATGTTTCACAAAGCTACCAGAGACGTAAACTTTGAGAGGATAAAAATCAAGGGAATATACATCCCGTGGTCTCAGGAAGCTAAGTACCTAGGTGTCATAATGGACAGGAAACTGAATTGGAGGGCACACTTTCACTATATGAAGGAGAAATTCCGAGCCCAATCGCGTAAATTTTTCCCCCTTATTGCTCGGAATTCAAAGATGCACAGGGACACCAAAATGCTTATTTACACAGCCTATTTGCGTCCGATACTGACTTATGCATGCCAAGTTTGGGGACATGCTGCCAAAACTAATTTAAAAATAGTTGAGAGCCAGCAGAATCGAATCATTAGACAGATTTGTGGTGCTACGTGGGCTATGCCCAGCTCTGAAATCTACAAAGCTCTCAAATACCCCACTTTAAGACAAACCATAAAGAAAATAGCCACAAGATTCTTCGAAAAACTTGATGACCACGAAAATGAGGCCATTCAAGCTATCGAAAAATATATCCCCCAACCTAATATCAAAAGACCTAGAAATGTACTTCTCATTTAAAAATACTGTTTCTATGCAATATCAACCACCATGTCAAACCAAACTTAACTCCAACCCTTGTAAACGCATGCTGATTGGCTCTGAACGAACAATAGCTTAACTCAATATGTAAACAACCTTTTCTCCCGGCTACACACTCCGATCCGCACTGCAACCAGACGCACCTTCCCCACCGCTGCTGACTTCCTATTGGACGGCGTTCCACCTTCCTCTCCCTCTCCATCAGGGGACTACTCTGCTTCGCAGAGTAGCGCCAGTACCAGCCCAGTCACCTCACGCTGCTGACATAGACAGACCATGGCATTCAGTAAAGCCAAGTTAATTTCCACAACTTCCTGCCATCTACAGGAGATAGCTTCCACGGAAGCGGGCTCTCCTTAAACTTCTCCATCGGTCGCGGGAGCTGTTATAAATGGTGAATACAAGAAAATTATGAATAAACTTAATAAAACCATACAAACTTTAAATGAAAAAACTGAACAAAATGAATTCATCAATAAATTGGTTAATGCAAATACTGAAGATGGCACCTTTTGGAATTTTGTTTCATCATTTAAAAAGAAAACTCAAAAAATTTCCGCCCTTAAAGGCCCGGCTAGTATTGTCAATACTGACATTGATAAAGCAAACTGCTTGGCAAATAGCCTTGAGACTCAATTTCAATTAAATAACCTTAATCATGTTGAAACAGAGCTGCTTGTAAATAATACAGTCAAAGACTTTCAGAACTCACTCCCCAAATACTTCCATGATGTTACTCCACCATCTACAACTGAAATTACTGATTGCATCAAAAATCTCAAAATCAATAAAGCCCCTGGCTTAGACGGTATCAATAACAAAGTCCTACGTAATCTCCCCCCAAACCTAATTACATTGCTTCAAATTATCATATTTAAAATTATGGCCATTGGTCACTTTCCTACAAAATGGAAAACAGTTGTTGTTGCGCCTATTCTTAAACCGGGCAAAGATCCCACTGAAACGTCCAGTTATAGACCCATTTCACTACTTCCCTCCATTAGCAAAATTGCTGAACATATAATTTTAAATAGGTTAAACAAATTCCTTGATGAAAATAACATCCTTAGCCCTGAACAATTTGGTTTCAGAAATAACCTCCCAACAACTCATCAACTTGTTAGGGTAGTCGAATATGTTGAAGAGGGTTTCGCAAATAATCAAAAATCTGCTGCTGTTTTCCTTGACATTCAGAAAGCCTTTGACAGAGTTTGGCAAGATGGCCTTATTTACAAGCTCATTACCTACAAGTTACCACATTATATTATAAAAATTGTCATATCATATTTACACAACAGATTCTTTTGTGTTCGCGTTAATAATATTCTCTCAGACATTAAACCTATAAAAGCAGGTGTTGCCCAAGGCTCCAAAATTGGTCCTATTCTTTTCTCACTCTACATTAACGACATACCAAGACAATTTAATACCATGCTCTGCATGTATGCCGACGACACTGCAATACTAGCCAGAAATAAAAATCCAAACTTCATCTCAATAGCACTCACTAGGCATCTCAAAACTCTTGAAGACTGGTTCAATAAATTGAAAATCGAAATTAATCCTATCAAAACTGAAGCTATTATGTTCACAAAAAATCATGTATTTAAAGAATTCCGCCCAATTAAAATTAAAAATAAAAACATCCCGTGGTCTAAGGAATGCAAATATTTAGGTGTCATTCTTGACAATAAACTAATATGGAAACCCCATTTTATTTATGTTAAAAAGAAGTTTCGAGACCTAACTCGTAAATTCTTTCCCTTAATTTCTCGAAACTCCAAAATGAGCAAGGCCAACAAAATACTTATTTACACTGCCTATTTGCGTCCAGTCTTAACATATGCATGTCCGGTTTGGGGATACGCTGCTAAATCTAATCTAAGAATAATAGAAATTCAACAAAACAACCTTATCATAAGATTTTGTAATTGCTACTGGTATATGCCAAACACCAATATGTATAAAGCACTTGATTACCCTCCACTTAAAAAATTTATTAAAAAACTTGCTGAAAAATTCTTCAAAAATATTGACAATCATGATAACAAAGCAGTTCTTGATATTCCTAAATATGTTCCTAATCTCCGTATTAAAAGACCTCGTAATATTTTGATTTAGCCCTCCCTAATCTTTTGTTTTTTCCATTTTAATTACTTCTTAATTTTTCATAACTTTATTTTTCATAAACTTAATAAATTCCTCGGCAGCGTTTACCCAATCCAAGTTGCACTTCTTATCACATCCTGTCAGACATTTGTTACCTTTGCTTCGTCATGCACCTCACTCCTCATCTCCTGTCTGTTCCTGTAACCCAGTTCATCGGACTTTTTTGCGAAGATGATCACGTTAAATACTGAAAGCCAAGTCCCATAAAAGTTTTCCATCTACCGGAGATTAAGCCCCAACCCTCGGGGTTAGGCGCTCCGTCAAACATATCATTATCAGCTGTTATAAATGGTGAATTAAAGCGTAGTCGGAGTTCGTAGACAAGTAACAAGTCTTCCAGAGGATAGCGAAGCAACAGTGAAGTTCCAGCGTTGTGTGGAGCGAGTGCTGAATTGCTGTGTGCTGAGTCCTGTTGTCTGTTGTAGAAGCAGCGTCGTGTTGTGTGTGTGGTTGCCAGTTGTGAGAAGTAGTGAGTCGGCAGCTAAATCGAGGAGTCAGTGGAGAATTTCAGCCGTTTGGAGATACCGTAGAGCGAAGCTCCGAGGATCCCCTCTTCTGCTGGATTCTGTCTGGCCGCTTTCTGTGCTATGGGATTACTATTTGTGGGCTGCTGTCTGCTGTAGAGTGATGCTGTGTGCAGTCCTGTGTTCACCTCGGCTGTAAATATTTGTCGTCTTTGTGCTCGTGCTCTTCGTGCAAATAAACGTCATCGTTGTTTTCTACTGTGGTCTGTTGATTGTGTACTCACACCATACACCCACAACAGGTGAACCCGGTGAAATCCATAACAATATCCTCATATAATGTAGGAAACCACTTAAATCATTATTTTAATAAAATTACTACGAATAATTTGACTAAAAATTTCTAATTTATTATTTAAATTGTTACCTAAAAAGGAATTTAATTACAATTTTTAACACGTAATTATAAAATGCCTAAAAAAATTTTTTTAAGGCTAAGATATTTTTTCTATTAAAAAGAGTACTCCTAATATTCCCAAAATCAAAAATCTATTGATTTCTCCTAACTTTCAGGAGCTTCCTCTTGATTTCTGGTTACTATTTCTGACTACATACAGAACCATTTAACTATGACATACTATACCACTTTTTCACTTGCTATTGCTTTCATTAACAATAAAAACATTTTTTTTTTCATTCCAATATTTTTAACATATGAAAAGCTACTTATCGTAACAGAATAATCTAGGTTTTGTAAACTCAAAAATTTTTTGAATCTCCTTGGCTCCTAAAATGGATTTACATAGTCAGTTATGTGTATCTAGTAAAAACACCCATGCGCAGGAAAGAACAATTTCAAGCATTGTTTCTGCGCATTTCTGATCTTATAGGATTCCTATTATTTGCTTAGTGTTAAACCTCTTTTACTGAAACTCCTACACACTGAGAAATCGACTATCATCCAAGAAATGCAGCTAAATTTTTGATTCCATTTCTTTTTTACACTTTCCTTTAAATCCTAAAAAAAATTTATATGATATAAAAGAAAACATGCCTGTAAAAATTTCAAGAACTTGAGATAGGGAGTAAGGTGGCTACTCGAATTCGGCACCCGAATGTCAAGGAATTGGTGGGGCAAATAACAGGGATAAACCATCCTGTAAGCCTGAAATGAAATTGGAAAAAATTATGATCCAAGATACAAACTAAAATATTGAATTTCAAAAATAAAATTAGTTTTTATTACAGGATGAATTTGCATTGTATATACATTTTAAAAAATAGTGTTATCTGATCATTTTTCTTATGTAATGCAATTGCATAACAAATTTTTAAGGTGATAGAGCCAATTTTTTCACCCATAAAATCCCAAAACCATTCGGGAGTCACAAATAAATATGTATAAACAAAGAAAATTTAGTGTAACATTATTATAAATAAAAAAAAATGCCTTAAAAAGTTTTAAAAAAATCATGAAAGTGAACTTAATGACTTGTTTTAACCTGAATATACGGTTTCTGTGTCTTCTATTGTTCTCAATTTAAAGAATGATTTTAAATTTTCATCTGTAATATTTCTTCTACGTTTACAATTAATGGAGTGTATGTTAAAACACTGTTTCTCAAATAAATAATCGACTCTAACATACAAAAAAATACGAAAGGAATGCGAAAGTTTTCATTATTCTAACCGAACGCATGAGCAACAATTTTTCCCAGTAAATTCTTCATTTTTCTAAAATATTGCGTGTCAATAGCGTCTGCTAAAATGCAATGCAATGGGCAAACCTAGCGCCTCAAAGTAAATCTTTCAAACAGATGAATTCCCCTTCATGTGAATATACAATAAAAACTGTCACTCCTTTGCGAAGACATCGTGATTGTGTAGATGCTTTCAAAAAAACTGCCCAACAAAAGTAATCTCAAATTACACGGTGCTAAGAATTTTTTTATTTATACTTACTATATGGAAATACAATTGAAATGGATATTTCAATATTAATGCAAGCAGAAGTTCTGTCCTTGTGAAATGGCATACAGTATTGACATTATCTTCGTATTGTACGGGCCAGACATGGCAGCAAGATGTCTGTCTTTTTCGTGTTATCTTTTAAAGAACAGATTGTAGATAAGAAAGTTACAGTAATTGAGATGAGAATTTTAGAGAATTGACTTTAAAAATGTTTTTTTTTTTAATTTCATAATGTGTTTGGTATGAAAATAGTGCATATTTTAAAATCAAGATAAACGTTAATTATTTTTATCATTCACATGATACCTTTTATCTCAATATTAATTACTAATTACGATGTTTTTGATTTCAATATTTCGACAAATATAGATACGATTTCAAATCTTGATTTCCTCTCATTCGACAATATCAATGTTAGTTGAAATAAGTCTATTATAAATGTCAGAATATGTTTATATAATATTTGTATAGCTCACATTAACATTGATACTGCAATTGCATTACACATAACTCTTCCAAATTATATATTGTATGGGACTGACATGGCAACAAGTGTGTGTGTGTGTGTGTGTGTGTGTGTGTGTGTGTGTGTGCGTGTGTGTGTGTGTGTGTGTGTGTGTGTGTGTGTGTGTGTGTGTGTTGAGTACATACTTTGAATACTGCAATTGTTCTTTCTGTCAATAAATGTGCTGCTGAAAAAATTTCTAAGTTTTTTACCAGTTTTCATGTCCTAATAATCATATTGAGTAAAATATTCTTGCGGCTCATTTAGAATTAAAAGGAAACTTTATTTTTGTGACTATAATTGGACGTATTCTGAAGCTTCGATTACTTCTATTTTAGAAAATTTGAGACAATTTCTATGTTGTTGTTTTTTTGGAAGGAAATTATTGGAACTTTAGGTAATATCCATATATCAACGCATGACGATTCCCAACGTTTCAGTCCATGGACTAAATTAAAGATATTCAAAACTCCAGATTTTGGTTTGTTTCGGTCGCAGATGTGAGGATTTTTTTTAATGTATGAAAAATACTTTACTAAATATAATTAACAGAAAGAAAAGGCTGTATTAATTATGATACTTTATGACTTTTTAGCACAGTATTTATTAACTCAAACGTATAAACTTAATTTCTTACATTGTTTAAATCAATATTACAAGTGAAAGTGTAGGTTGTCTGTACTGATATATATTTTGATTATTGGTCTATGATTAAATATATTCAGCTTTAATCAGTATCTCACCAGAAATTAATTGCATTAAAATTTTCACTATTTTCAATAAAGCAAAGATGTTCTAATCATTAAAAAAACAGGATTCATATGGATAAGCGTAATTAACATTATAAAATTTCAAATAAAGTTAATTACATGAAAACAGAAAGCTTAAAAACTGCATAGACATTAAATTTTACAATTATTATTTAATTTAGTAATTCGTAAATAAAAACACTGAATTATTGCATTTCTTTTTAAATAGTGTAAATTTTTAATAGAGAATATTATAAAATTGGTTTTACTTGTAACCAAAATTTGATTTTAAAATTATAACTATAATCTTTCTTATTTGTATATTTTTTGCATTTCTTAGGCTCATATATAAATAATTCAATTTTTTAAAAATAATAATTTAAAATAATGCATCTTTTTCAAATTAAAAAAAACTTTTTCAACAACTTCGTTGTGAAAGATGTATGCGAAAAAATTTGGCTTACTTTAATGCTTAAACTTTGGGGAACGTGTAATTCCAAAGGCTAAAAAAATATTTTTTTTTGAAAATTTTCAAATTTTTCAAAATTTTTGATGAAAAAAAAAACCTTTTAATTATTTTTTTATTCTGGGTGATATATATTGTTACTTCTATACTATTTTTACTATTGTAATGATTTTTTTAGAGCGGGGAATATATTGTTACTTTTATTATTATTTGATTCAATCTTAAACAAAATTTTTAAAAGAAAAATGTGCTTATTGTTAGACGTCTGCGAATGTCAAAAAAATATACATAAAAAAGTTTAAAACATCGTATTTATTTAAAATAACTTTTGTACTTTAAATATGAAGTCATTGATTAAGTTATAAGATTTGTTTTTGGTTATATGAAATATAATTAGATAATAAAGAATTTTTATATAACCGTAGACAAATTTAATATATTCGTTGATTCATGCTCTTATTAAAAATAAAACAATGGAAATTGCATTGAAAATAATTCATAAATAAATTATAAGAATCTTGAAAAAAAATTTGGAATAGTTTTACATAACTTACATTTTTTTTTAAATATAAAATACTTTTCTTTCTGAAAAAAACATAAAAATAAAAAATATATTTTCAAAATAAAGTAATATGTCTTAACTTAATATAAAAATAATATGTCAACCTTAAATACTTATATTGATAAGAACAAGAAAGGTTTATATTTATTTGTTAGGAAAAAAAGGTAAAAACAATTCTTTAAATTCTTTATAGAAACATTAGTTTATATCGAAAAACAAAGTCTAATAAAGGTTAGAATTAAAACGGCAAAGTTAACGTTTTCTTCACTATGACTGCAATTCTATTTCTGTTGCTATCATTCCTACTTCAAAGGAAATCTTTCTCAGCGATTTTTTTTTCAAACTTAATTGAATTTTAATTTAATTGATTGACTTTGGGTCAATAATATTTACACCCGTTTTGATAGAAACACAACCATCTGAGGAAAGCATCTCATGACTTGGAAAACACGTCACGGCTTTTGAGCTATTTCAGATGACGAGAACGACAACAGAGCTCAGATCCTATTCTTCGAAATTCCCTACGACATCAGCGAGATAACTTAAAATTAACTAAAATAAAAGCAGACTCAAAATGATGTGATGGGTATAACTTTATCATCGATTGCAAAAATATCCCTTGATGTTGGTGCAGAAATGATATCGAGAGTGCTACTCGAATAGTAATATATCATTGTAATTCATTACTAAAAGCCATACATGATTTTTAAAAAATGTAATTTGAAACTTCGAAATATACTATTTGCTTGGCAGCAAAAAATATTCATACGCAAATGAAATGATTGACATAAAGACTGTATTAAATAAAACCGTTTGTCATTAATCCTTTTTAAGATAATAGTTTTGATATAAATAAAAAAAAATAATATATTGATGTAAATCAATTTTAACATAATGGAAGCAAAAGAACTCATTTGAAAAAGGATTTGGTTTCAGATGTAATAGACAATATTTTTCAACGCCGTATTACAAACAGAATCACAATTGCAATCAATACCCTGGATTTGAACAATTTTAGATACACCTATTGTATATGTAATTACTCTTAAACTATATCACCATCTATCAAACAGATTAACCCTCCAGGGAACCTCCGGACCTATAATTGTGACAACAGCCTGATAAGAAGCGTGTCTTAGACGTCGTCTAAGGAGTCCTAATGTCGCCAGAAGGTAGTGATTAGGGATTGCAATACCGGAATACCGGGATACCGAATACCGGTATTTTGAGCCATTTGTACAATTTTGTAAAATCGGTATTCACAAGTTTAAATACCGGTTTTTCGGTATTTACTAGAAATTTTTTAAATTGTCTCCACTATAAGTTCAGGAATCGCCAACATAGCAAAATAGTATACTTTTTTGTTTTTATGTCTTCCTAACGGGCGAAATTAATTAGCTAATTAATCGCTTAAATCTAAATTAGCGAAACATGGATTATCCCTGAAAGAAGATATTGTAACCATAACGACTGATGGAGCGACAGTTATGAAAAAAGTTGGAAAGTTGATTGGTGCAAATCAGCAATTGTGCTATGCTCATGGAATTCAATAAGGAGTAATAGATGTATTATACGGAAAAAATAAAGAAAAGAAGAATCCAAATACTGTGGTTATAGTAGTTGTTGAAGAAGATATTGCTAATGAGGTTGAAATATTAACCCATCAAGAATTGCTTCCTATAATTTATAAAGTTCGAAAAATTGTTAAGATATTTAAACGTTCTCCTACAAAATATGCCATATTACAAAAATATATACTAACTGAAAATAAAACAGAATATATGTTAATAATAGATTCTAAGACACGTTGGAACAGTTTACTCCTAATGATGGAACAATTTTGGAAATTTAGAAAACCAATCCAAAAAGCAATAATCGACTTAACCATGTAAATTAATTTTTCAGATAGTGAATTCGACTTAATATCCAGAACTATATCAGCTCTACTTCCAATAAAACTGACTATAGAGGCATTATGTCGGAGAGATTTTAATTTATTAACAGCTAATGCAACAATAAATTTCATGTTGGAGTCATGAAAGGATAGCACACATCATTATCTGAAGAATTACATATTACATTGAAAAATTGCACAGAAGAAAGGCATACGGAAATAGAAAATGTCTTATGGTATTTACATAATTATAATGATTTTAAAAATGAAAATGAAAAAGAAGAAATTAAAATAACCAATTCAAATCTGATTAAGTTTAGAGTAAATTTTCTTAAAATTTTTTACCCACAAACCTATCCACATTCAGAAGAATGCGGTTCAGTTATCGAAGATTATGATGACACTAATGTCGATAGTGAAAAGGAATGGTCTCTTGAACAAAAATTAGAAGTAGCGGTAAATAAAAACATTTAAAGGAAGCAAAATACAATACCTATATCAGCTATATCCAAAAC
Organism: Argiope bruennichi; assembly: GCF_947563725.1. Lineage (NCBI taxonomy): Eukaryota > Metazoa > Arthropoda > Arachnida > Araneae > Araneidae > Argiope > Argiope bruennichi. The sequence goes on along the minus strand of NC_079158.1, from coordinate 41,720,757 downwards.
CCTCCAACGAGAAATTGATTTATTTGAAGATGAGGGATTTAGAGGTAAATAAAAGGTAAAGAGGTTTACAGGTAAAGAGGTAAAATAAAAGAGGTGGAAAAAGTATATCGCGCATTGCTAACAGTATCACCAACTAGATAGGATGCCGAAAGAGCGTTTTCGACAGCTGGTAATTTTTACACAAAATTACTTTTCAGACTTAATGACAGTACAATTGATGTATCATGTTTTTTAAGATCACTTTTCAAAAATTTGTAATAGTACCACAGACTGAATAGTGATATTTACACTTTTTTTGTGATTTAAATAAATAAGATGTTCCTTTACTTTTTTGTGATTCTTTATATACTGTTATAATTTATAAGTTGCATATTATTTTTTGTGATATTTAGACTCTCTTATAAAACTGGCAAATAAGATCTAATTATTAAGATCTAAAAAATACCGAATACCGGTATTGAAATTTTGGTCCGGTATTGCAATCCCTAGTAGTGATGAGGGAGAGGCTTCAGACCGATTTTCGGACAGAATTTGGTCCAATCAGCTGGCTTTGAAGTAAGTATCAAAAATAATATTTTATTCAAAGCGTCGAAGACATTTGCATAAATATGACGTAATGTTGAAAAAAAAACACTTGGCGTTTTAATTCTTACGCCATTATTTAAGCTATTATCTACTAATAGCAAGTTGAGAATGATTGTTAATTTTACGAAATCCATAAACTGTAAAGTTTATTCTTCAGTGGAAATGTAAATCTGTCTTCATATGAGTAAATCTAAAAATCTACTTTTCACCCTTGTAGAATCAAAATACATTGATACACATATAGTTCATATTGCTACTTTAAAATTTAAACAGTCTCTCAATTCAACATACATTAGATTACATAAGCATTGCAATCCCTTAGCAAGTGATATTGATACTTAGGTATTTATTCTGTTAAAAAGGTGCTTTTCAGCGAAAAATTTGAATTTTATTTTACGACTTAAAAATAAAACCCAAATTTGAGATTCGAAAATAGTCTTTTTTTCCAACCTATATAAGATAGACCTATAGATGTAGCAATTTCAATAATATACAAAAGATGAAACCGAAATCAGAGTGATATTTTAAACTGAAAGTAAATAATTCAGCCTATATTTATCGTTAATATTTTTCAACAATAACATTACAGATCTTTATCTTAGCTGCGTTTTGGGGGGGAGGGGGGTTGCATGGTTATTTCAGTCAACCCAAAAAAATAAGTTATGTTTTTCGTGTATTTAAATTAAGAAATGTATAAGTACAATGTTAAATGCATTTTCTAAAGAATGCATTTTTACTGATTGTTTCACAAATATCTGATTTTTCCATAAACAATTCAATAAAATATATTGAAATTCCATATGCATGTGCCAAAACTCTTCATATATACCTTCCCTTTCTTTTATAATAGATTAGATATTTTAAGGGAGTTTCATTCGTCATATTTTACGGTCACTTTTAGTTTAAAACAGATTAATTTTGATAAAAAAAACTATAAACAACTTCAAAAACTTATAAAATATTTATTCATTAATTAACTTTTATATTGCAGTCTATTATATTCTTGATAGTTTAGAAAATTAGATAGATCCATTAGATATATAAAGAGTTCTTATTACCATTTTCTTAAAATTTGGTTCGAATACAGTCGGAAACCGTAAGACAAACAATTAAATAAAAATCTTAATGAAATACCTTTGGTGGCATTTACCCATCCTATGACCTTGACAACCACAGAAAGGTGGAGTGTAAAAGCAAATTTACTCGGACAAACACTTACCGTTGTTAAGTCACAAATTCCTGTATCATTTTCAAAGATTAATTGTAAATACAACAATAAATCTTTCATGGAATATAAGCTTCTAGTTTTCTGTTAAAAGTACAATTAACCCTTTCTAGGGCCGTGGTAAATATGCTTTCCACCAAATTTATCAATCTTTGTATGAAATTATGTAGGTTGGCATTAGTTCTGACAAATTTTTTCTTAGAAAGAAAGAAACTTAGATACTTCAGTTCTTTATCTCACACAAAATGATGTTTCTTGATTTGTTACTTAATTATTAATTAAAAAAATTAATTAATTAATCAAATTAAATTTATCTAATTAGTTAAATGAATCCCTTTTCTTATTTTAATTGCAAGCCTAAAAATATTTTAACATAATATGACTTGAAAAAAAAATGGCCCTTTAAAGGGTTAACTGAAAATGAACTTGCACATCACAGTGCGACCTAGTTTCTTTATTATATACATGTATAGTTTAAATCAGTAAATTTTTAAATCAGCAAAAATCATCAATAGATTTGATAATTTTGCTGATTCTCAATTTCCCCTTATGAGTACGTCCACTATTTCCTTATTAATAACCTTTCAAAAATGCAGATTTCACATTTTATGGGAATATATTCAAGGCATAGCTTTCAAACCTTTTGAACTTAACCAAAATAGATTCTCCCCTAATCTTGCACATAGACAATTACTTTAATATCAGCCTTTGCGATAAATTTCGCATAACCCTTTGAGCATCATTGTACACGTAATAGAAGTCAGCCTTTTCTATCCCTTTCCAGAGATCCGGTCAGATCAAATATTCAGAGAACCTCTCCCTTTCCTTCTCCATTTTCAAAGTTTTACGGAAAAAGATTTTCATGAAATTACCCATTACAAAGCTTCATTGAAAAGCTTCAGATGAAATGAGGTTTGTGCTTTCAGACAGTTTCTAATAAGATTTGATATCGGAGAGAAAGCATGGTTCTTCTTCTAGCTATTATTGCTCTCAAAGAATTTTAAACATTAAATTCAAATTTCGTAGTTATTACAATGAAGCTGAACTTCTTAAAAATGAAAATGGCTGCATCAGAATTCGATTTTGAATAAGATTTTGCTTTGATATTTATATTGTATTTCTTTCTTATGAAGATAAGATGCTAATATGACGGTCAGATATACTTTGATTGTTTTAATTTCAATTGTGTATATGTCACAACCAATGTGATTAATCGATTATAATCAATGAATATTAATTAAAAATTTTGTTTAATATTAATAATTACATTTATTATCAATAATAATCAATCAATCACTTAATAATAATCTGTTACGTATATATTCAATTAGCATTTTTTCAGGTATTTTAAAGTGCTTACCTTAGTCCTTTATCAGATGCAGTGGCTTAAAAGCAAATTGGTTTCATAGGATCTTATGGCAAATAGATATATTTAGATATTTTACATGTGTATTGTCAGTATGCTTTCGTATACATATTTTTGGGCAATAAATAAAATAAATTATTTAAAATAATTTTCAAAGAATTAATTAAATTAAAATTATTTAATTAAAATAAATTTCTAGAAAACGGAAAAATATTATACATATCCTAATCATTTTATGTGCTCTAAAAAAGTTTTACTACAACTTTTCATCATTTAGCAGTTAGAGAGTTCACTTGTTGAAAGAATTTTAATTTAAACTAATTTTGCCATAGCGCATAAAGATCTACTTTTTTATGGACTTAAAATTTAATTATTTTATTTTTTAAAAGGCATCTAATAACACTTGAATAATTTGAGAAAGTTAGAAGATGCTGTGGGATATTTAAATGAAACCCATTGGATATATTTCAATTCCATATAAAAGTAATACTTAGACATCTGATTTCTAAATCAAAATTCAGTTCTCTGACATGCCTAAAAGTTCAGATAAATTTATTCTTGGTTGTTAGTGAAATTACAAAGAGAAAACTCTAAATTGAGCAAAGAAGAATTTTATGCTTATAATTTGTTGAGTATTTTCAAGAAGAATTTTTTAGTAGGATTTAAATCTCTAATTTCTAATCATTATAAACCGAAAAACGTATTGTACTGCTTAAAAGGATGGGCGATGCAAGCCCCAGGTGCCAGTCTTAGATGGCTCCAAACCAAAACGCTTGCTTGATTACGCTAGTTAAATAAAAAGCAGATCTTTTATCTTCGGTACACTACCAATGTTGACTGAGGATGAAAAAATCATACTGTACCTACATTTGCTATCTCCACTGTAACCGCGTGGTACAATGTTGCCCGGTTTCCTCTTTTTAAGAGGGGATTTCAAGGAAGGAAAGTTTTTGACTTCCCATTTTTCTTCGTAATTTTTAAAGAACCGAAGACCACCCAAAACTTTAGCTTATGCTCTCTCAAAAATGCAATGGGGAGTGGAGTATTAGTATATTTTCTGAAGTTGGTCTAATTTATATTCTAATTATAATCGAAGGTTAAAATTTCTATTTAGAAGTAGATTAAATGAGCTACCGAAAATGTTGGTAATGCATCGTAAGATAGTTTTAGAATACAACAAAAACATAGTTTTGAAAATATTTTGTGAAAAATATTCGATAGTTTCTGTGATACTAATATTTGCCTTGAAAAATTATATAATTTGTATTTTTGTCCCCTCATAAGTATATTTTATCCCCTTATTTTATTCCCCTCTCTTTATTTTAATCCTTGTAACTCCCACCGGGGGCACCTCAGACATGTTTCCGGCATGTGATTGGCTCTCGTTATCCAGATGGCACAGAAATGGGCAGGGGTCGGTTACTTCCCTCCAATGACGGAACGTGCTTCCCACGGGAAAGGTTTTACCGTGGCCGGTGATGAACCTGTGGCTTCATCCTTAGTTCCAACCAGTGTTGCAGTGGCGGCGACGATCCGGTTAGTCAGATTAATCGTGTGAATAAATGGCATGCCTGAGTGACCAATTATAGTTTTCCCGCTGTAAAATCAAGTAACTTTTTATTTATCCTTATTTTATGATTTCCAGTTTTCTTTTTACATCATAAATATTAATTTTTATAGTTTGTACTTCAATCCATAAATATATAAATACTACACGAGTTTGGTGACAGCTTGTTTATCTAGATTATTCACTTTGTAAATGATTAATATTGAATAGTTAAGTCAATGCAATTACCATCTGGCGATGGTGAAGTCTATTTTGGCTCTTAATAAATTTTATGCTGTCGTCTATTTCTTAATTTCCTCTTTTTTTTTTTTTTTTTTTTTTTTTTATCTTATTATCTCTGACTGGATGAAATGCCAGCCATCTTCAGGGAATTTGTAATATATTGCAGCTTTAATAATTATTGAAGCATTGAATAAATGCATCTAAAAAATGTACATTAAAGCAATCTAAGAAGTTCATATAGCAGTGTATTTCGATTTCACTGTTGTCATTTAGCAATGAGTAATAAAAAAGATTTCTGCGCCCAGTACGCTAGCATATATATATATATATATATATATATATATATATATATATATATATATATATATATAATAAAATGAAATTCAATATATAATATATGAAATTCAATCAAAAGGAAATACAATGATGGTGGGGCAGATACAAATAATATGGGGCAATTATAAAATAATCGTTGTTTCTTCAGATGATATAACTTTAAAAATATTAATTATATTCCTTCATGCTTAAAAACAATGAAGAGTGAGTTCATGACTACTTTTATGTTCAAATTTTTATTTCGCACACTTTCCTCCATAAGTTTGTACTCATTTTCACTTTGGGTAGTAAGAGAAATAATGAAACGTTTACAGTTTTTCAAATTTATAGTTTATTTTTTTTTGGTGAGGTTAATTTTACAAATTTTGTATTTATTAATGTAGTCTCATTTATAAATATAAAAAAAAAAAAAAATTCATCTTAGAAAAATGTAAAAATTAAATTCCCTTGCTAAGTATCATTTGCAGCTGAAATTCTGTTACAATTAAGAGATTAAATATAATTTTAAAAAATTGCGTAAATTATTTCTTGCAATATAAATTGGAAGAATTCAACTATAAATTTTCGAATAGATAGCTTTTTTAATATACTCTGTACTGTTTTGTATACCAATTATAAATGCTTTTTAGATGGTGACATTTTTGAAAGGTGTCTTGTATGTTTGGTATATATATATATATATATATATATATATATATATATATATATATATATATATATATATATATATATATATATATATATATATTTCTTTAAAATGTGTCACACTTTGTAAATAGAAATTTTCCATGCAATTTTTGTATTTAATCTGCATAATCTAATCAAATTACGATAATGCTTGATTCAGGTTGTCCTATATTAATTATTTAACCAACAACTTGTTTCTAGTTTACGTGTAGTTCATATTTTTATAACAAAAGATTGAGATCAGAATAACGCAGGGTAATAATAAAAGTGTACGAAGCTTACACGAATAACTAGTTTTACAGTATTTTTGTTAACAAGTTATAAAAAGGAAACTATATATTTTGTTTTCGTAATACGCTTTAAACATTGAATACAAATTCTAATTTGAATCCATAGACATTTTTCAGAAGAAAAGGGACATTGACATCACAATACGTCAAAGTTAACATTGAGTAGGGTTATAGATAAGATATGGTTAAGGGCACCTTGTCATTGTGGTGTCATGTGATGTGTTGATTGATTATGTTAATTAGTCCTCTTTCTTACCACAATTTCCACAATCTTTGCATTATCATTCAAGGGTGAATCATGATAACCTTCATTGAAGTAATAAAGGTCACCTCTAATACAAGTCAATGAACTTTTCTTTGTCTATAAATGATCAAAAACTTACTCAATTCATTATATTCTGATACTCAATATCTTATACGTTTAGAAAGACAGATTTGTTTTGATAATATATTTAAACTGGACAAATTTAATGGTCATGTTTTTGCAGATAGCCTGAGGGTTAATATGTGATTATAAGGAACGACCCTGAAATGTCACAAACAAGAACGAATTTAAAAGTGTATTCTTTCTGAAGTCTGAAGCCCCCTGAATTTACAATTATCTGAAATATATTAATGATTTATAAAGTTAACTTTTTTCGAAATTTATATTTAAAAAAAAGAATGGTATTTAAAGGATAAAAAAAAAGAATCAAACAAAAAATTGCATCGTTAGTTTGACCCTAAAATTTGACATCCATTTCGAAAAAGAAATTCAGTATTAGAAATAAAGTGAATTTATTTAAACTTAAAATCATCAATACAAAAAATTGGATTAAAAAAAGCAGGTACGGAATGTTTCCAATGAAATAATATATTGATTTTTATTCGTTAAATAAAAGAAAAATATTCCATGCATAAATGATTATGTTGAAAGTAATTCAAAACAATACTAATATTTTATCGTCTGCTTTTTATAAACATGTTGGCCACATTTAGCGACTACCATTTCCCTTAAAATTAGGATTTCGTTTCTTATCAATTTAAGTTGCTCATATTCTTCTAAGTTCTTCAGTATGATATCATCACGCATGATTAATGTAATATTTCGCATCCAACAGAACATTTCGTCTAACTTTTAAATACAAAGAGGATGAATCGTCTTCATAAGTTTTAACTTCATAATGATGTAGTCTTACAAATATTTTTTCTCATAACAATTTTTAAAATCATTAATTGACAGATAATAGCGTTATCGTTAGCATTTACATAAAAAAATGACAACAGAAAGAAATCTGTCAATTTCGGTTTATTGATATTGCAACATTAAGCAAAGAACTGCTATCAGGGAAAAAAGTCTGAATTAGGAAAGTTAAGCCAAAGCAGATTGCACGTTCGTTTATTAACTGAAAAGTTTTAAAGACATAATCAAGTTTGTGTTTTTTGTTAACACGTATAGTTGATTAACAAGCAAATTTGTAAGTAAATATGTTTTTCCCAAGCTTTTTTCTGATGAAGCATGCCTCAAAAATCTCGTGACAGTCAATGTCCTGTAATTTTTATATTATTTATAGCGAAAATTCAGATATATATTTTGTATTAACCTCGCGCAAGTTGAATTGTCATATATATATATTCTGACCAGGCATTATCAGTTTTATTGAAAAAAAAATTGTCTTATAAATCTTCTTATAAAAATACTGCTAATATCAATGTTACTAACTATATGGGATAGCCCAAATCTAAACACTAAGAAAAATCTATCTGTGATAGCATTTTTTTAATTTATTTTACAGCGAAATGAAAAGAATTCCGAATAAGATCGAACAATTAAAAAAAAAATCTTTAAATGATGGCAGGAAATCAAATAAAAGATAGCGGCATAGATCTGTGAAAAATGTATCTACAGAAATAAAGATTTAAAAAAAATATCCAACAAACTTTACAATTGGCTTTTTCATGGATTTAACCTTATATATCAACAATATTTACAGAAAATCTTCAAATTACTAATAAATAAATATTGTGTTATTCTCTCTTGTGTTATAATCCAAAAGCAAAGTAATTATCTTCTTGGTATTGTCTATGATTGGTGTCCAATTATTTGGATTGTATCTTCAATCAGTGTCATTTTTCTGGTGAAGGGAATGATTGTCCTATATATGGTTATTCATTATTTGTGCTATTTCTGTATTTGAAATTATTTTACTTAAAAAAGGAATTCATATGCTTGAAGTTTAGCAGAAAGAATTTTCTCAGACGATTTCAAACATGTGAAAATATTTTGATTACATTGTCATGATAATTAATTACTTATTTTTTGGTTACATTATTATAATAATGGATTACATATTTTTAATTTTGCATAAATATTAAATGATAAAAATGTAAACATTTTAACAATTACAGATTTTTCATGACAACATGAATTCTTAAATTACTACGATAAACATATTTTCATTAAAAACACAAATAATATAATGTAATTTCTATGACAATATCAAAGTCAAAATATCCAGATGACTAATAATTTTAATCATAAGTTTTTTTAATATTGAATTATTAGTCATGGCAGTTGTATTCTAACAATTTGTTTGAAATGTTTGAATTGAAAATCCAATTTTCTTAAAATTCGAATAACTGATGCATATAATTTTTGTATAAGAAAAGGAAGGAAATTAGTAAGGAAAAAATTTCCTATGAGTTAATTTATTAATAAATGTAATAATTATTAATTTGGGTATTAACTGTTGTTAATAACTATTAATTCGTATATTTGAATTTAGTTACGCAATCCATTTTTGAATGGCTCAAAGTTGGAAAAAGTGACTGGAATTTTTATATATACCCAATAATAAATTTAAATTGATGCTTTACTGTATTATTTTGAATTTAAAGACGGTTATTTATAAGATATGTTTTAGAATTTCGAAAAATTGTCTGTATATGTCAGTAATATAAGAATCCAAAACAAGAAAAGCAGCCCTAAGATAATAATCTAATCTAATTTGCACCAAGAAATGATGTAAATGAAATATATTCATTGAAAAGAAGATGAAAGATATTAAACAAAAAAATACATATCATAATGCCTCTCTTTGATATATCAGTATCTCAAAATCATTTTTTTCAAAATATCCGATATAGTTCAAAGAACCTATTATAAGTAAGTGAATGTTTTAAGTACATACCTTTAATATAATGAAACCCTTTTCTGTTAAACAAGGATTTCGTCAACATTCTAAACAATAAAGAAAATATTCAGTACATTAAGACAATAAAAATTTAAATAATGTGTTTATTATCAGAATGCGTTTCACTAGAAAGTTTGTACATTTATTGGAGACACCTTTACTAGAATAATATAATAAAATTTGATTTAAGATCATTGATTAACCTGTTAATAAACTTGAAAAAAAAATTGATTTCTCAATGCCATAATATTTATATTAAATAATTATAAATTCAAAAAAAAAATTTAAAATAAAATTTAAAAAATTTCGTAATTTTTGTTTTTAAACATTTTTTAACGCATCATGTTCCTACGGAAAATCAGATAACAACACGATTTTATTTATTAATAATATTGCTTTTTGTAGAATTCTTAAATTTTTTTCATAAAAATTAGAAAGTATTTGATCGATTTTTTAACATGGTTTTTGAAATGGGGATTTAAAAATAATTCGACTTTATTAAAGATCACCCTTGACCTATAGACTGCCCTCGACCACTCACAAATTTGCCTTTGTCAGAGATAATAGCCACTCAGGAACTTCCCCGCATTCTCAAATGATTTTAAATTGGCATATATTTACCGTATGTCATTGGCGAACAATAGTTACGAAAGAAATTCTTATCGTGAAATCTTTGGCGACTTTTTTTGGTGATTACACGTTGGTTGCAAATAATACAAACGCACCAAAAAGCCAAATTTAGTATATTTTGGGCACTCTTTTTGCGACCGATTAAAACCGCTTATTGACACAGAATTACAATCATAGTCACAAAATAATATATCAAATTTCGTACATTTTAATCACCTTTTGGGAGAACTTTACTAAAGTGAAGAGTTAGCTGATGGGTCAAGGTTTGCCACAAGAAATGGTTGAGATAAGAAGGAAAAGGGAATCGCCATTGGTTGATTACTCAGGCTTTCTATCCAATGCCCTCGCTATTTCGTCAATATGACCCGCCTATTTTATTTTATTTTCGTTTTTGAATTATACAAATAGATACGTCTGCAAAGATTTGGGATTAATTTTCAATAGAGTTTTGGTTTAGGGTTCCAGTGTCCGAGAACGTACCGTCATCCGCAGTCGACTTCTTCGTACATACAGACCGACTTTGATGAGCTTTAATAAATGAGGTACATTCAAATTAATCAGTTTATATTTTTGATCAGTTGTGAATTTTTTTTTTCTTTTGCTTACTATTTTTTTTTAATTCTTTTTCTTCCTTATGGTTGATTTTGGACTAACGATACGAATTTAAAACAGTAATCCTGATTCTCAAACAATTATTAATGTCAGCGAAATAAATTAAACTTGAAGAATTTATTAAAAGTAAAGAAGAAAACTGTACAGAAATGAAATCAATATCACTAAAGAAATAATTTTTTTGAGTTTTAAGATAATGCAAATATCTTTTTGCGAAATTAATGATTCTTGAAATCATCTATTCCCAGTGGGTAAGTCATAGCAAGTGTACATAGTAATTGTTAAGCCTATTTTCACTCTCGATTGTTAAACTTCCCAATAAACGTTTATTTCTTGATTTCTTTTACATCTTCTGGCTGAATGAAGCGAATAACATTTATAATATAATAATTTTATTTAATTAATGAAGTATTGAATTAAATGCAGCTGTAAAAATGCTGAATAAAGAATGAAGTTTCGTACATCGATATGTTTACATTTTATTGCTACCATTCCGTAATAAGTAAGAAGCGTGTGCCACGTACGTTAGTGTTATATATATATATACATGTTCTTCCCAATTATCCCAAAGAGATGAACTTTCTGAATTGTACTTACAGACCATTACAATTGTGCTAATATAGTTCGGGATTAATTTTGTTTTTGTATGAACATGCTTTTATGCAGTTATTGTTGCAGTTCTTTATGAGCATTATTCAATGCTATTTATCTATATTTTTAAAAAATCCTTTTTGAAAACCTATTATTGTAAAAAAAAAGCCCCCTCCCCCCTTCTACGTTAATGCATTTTTTTCCAACAAGGAAAATGCAAGTCCAACAAGGAAAGAAACTTTAAAAAAAAAAAAAAGTTTGAAAAAATAAGAATCGCTAGTTATATTAATTCGGCATTAAAATATGGATCAAATTATTTTCCAGAACAATAGTATAAATCCTTGTAAATTATCTTATGATTTCTAAATCTGAAAGTGTAACCCCCTCCCTCAAAAACATGGGAGATTAAACTGGCATTGTATTTTTTATCACCGTTTTGTACTAAAAAAAATCTTAATTATAATTACTAGTTTTAAAAATTATTTTTTTAAAATATAATATAAGGCAAAGTAACTGGATACAAAAAGCTTTTGTATTTTTCAAAATTTTGCATGAAGTAATTTTTAAATGACTTATTAGCAACATATGAACGAAAAACTTTCCTCCAAAATAACGATTACATTATCAACAGTACTGTAATAGTTGAAAAAAGAAAATATTCCTTTCACTAAGAAAACAATTTTTGTTGGACTATATACATATATTTTTCTGTATATTTTTTCTGTATCTGTATATTTCTGTATATTTTTTCTGTATCTGTATATTTCTGTATCTGTATATTTCTGTATATTTTTTCTGTATCTGTATATTTCTGTATCTGTATATTTCTGTATATTTATTTCTATATATTTTTCTAACCGAATGGTTCGATAAATTGTATAATTAATTTCTAGAAAGTGGTTAGAATCTTTAATAACTCACTAAAAATGTTGTTTATATATATATATATATATATTGAGATTTTTATTTTATGCTTAGTGAAGTGTCTACTTCAAAAATTAAGGGCAATAATTTTTGATATAAAACAATTAATACTCTAGAGCTTTTTCCCCTTAAGGTTTAAAAGAAGTTTTTAAAAATATATAAATCGAAAAATATATAAACTATTTTGTATTTCGATTTAAATAAGTAATGAATGAAATAATAAATATCAGATGTAAAAAATGAACGTTCTTAAATTTTTCAAAAATGATTTAATTAAATTTTATTAAACTCATGATAAAATTATTTCTGAAAAATTTAGAATCGAATTTATTTTTGTTAATTATTAGCTTTCTACTTTTTTGAATTATTAAAACTATTTTTAGGTAGTATTCTCAAATGATGATAACAAATGATATAATACGAAAGTAAATTTTTGGTTAAAACATGGTTTGAGATTTTTTCAAGTTACAAACTTCCAATCTATTTAATGCCGAAATGAACTGTATTTTACTTCGCTGATTTTTTTTTAATAATAATACAGTTATTGTACATATATCAGTATGTAACAATTTTTTTCCCTGAAAAAACGTATTTCCAAATAATATTAAAAAAAACTAATTATTTCAATTGATAAATAAAAATTCGGCCTCTCTTGGCTTTTTTTTTTAAATTCGCATTTGGCAATTCTACATATCCTTGGATTGTTACTAATACACCACAATCATCTATATTATCCACATATGAGGAACTGTTATAAAAATATGAAATCTTGACGAAATTTTTATTCTGTATTCTTAAGACCACAAACAAAAGGGGAAGAAGTAAATAAAAATTATATATGAGCTCTGGTACTAAAAGCATTTGCTAAGTTATTATAATAAAACTATTTCAATATGAAAATTTTCCCTTGGTCATTTCTTTATTTTTAGTATGATAATTGTGAATAACGCTGAGCCCGTTTTTTAAAAACCTTTTTACTGAGTATAAATGTAATTTACTTGTCCAGAAAAATAATTGATGCAATTGCATTTTTTTTCCCTTCTCAACAACAAACAACAAAAGATAAAAAATATAATTCCTGAAAGATATATTTTTATTTCTCTTTTAAATTAATATTAATGCAAGAGACATTAATAAATATGTCATAATTACTATCGTATTTAAATAGATTATTATGTTAATAAAAATGAATATGGCATACGTTTGCTTTAAAAATTAAAGATTTTATTTATTTATTTATTCACTATTTAATTTTCTTGATCGCCCACGCCATAATGAAAGCAGAGACTTCAAATTCAATAGGGTGGCAGTGAAATCAATTACAATAGATTTAAATGATTATGTATTAGTTTTAATTGCGGAAAATATTGAAAAAGTTATTGAAATTGCAATTCTAAATTGTAAAATGAAAATATGTTGTAAGTTCAAAATCATTTCAAAGGTATGTTGAAAATGGTATAAAAGTAGTTAGTCAGAAAAAAAAAAATGTTTGATGATTTTCAAGATTTTATTAATGTTAGTTAGTTAGCAATTTTATAATGCATGCTCTTAAGTATCCCAAAGATGTGGATATTCTAAATTGTGCTTAGAACAACACAGTTTCTTTTTAATTTTGTTTTTGAATGAACATTTTTTAGTGCAAGTAACAGTGCTTTATGAACATTATTCAATGATATTCTCTTGTATTTGAAAGAATCTTTTTTGGAAACTATGCTATTGCAAAAAATAAAGTTTTTTTTTTCTTTTTTTACGTTAAAGTTTTTTCAAATAATAAATAAATTTAAAAAGAAATTTTTTTTTCTCTTTTTTGCAAAAGTTTGAAAAAAGAAGAATCGCCAATTATATTAATTAGACATTAAAATATGGATCAAATTATTTTGCTGAGTAATAATGCAAATCCTTGTAAATTATCATAATATTTCTATGCCTGAAAGTGTCAACTAAAAAAAAATAATAATAACATGGGAGATTAAACTATCATCTTATTTCTTGCCACAGTTTTGCACCAGAAGCAAATCTTGGTTATAATCTTATGAATCTGATTTTTTTTTTCTCATCTCCAAAAGAAAAAAAAAAATAAACCCGGTTGTATAAGGTTATGGTTTACATAATTTTCTAACAAAAATATTTAGCTTCCATAATATTTTTAATATGAAACCAGATCTTAAATTTATTTTTTAATTGAATTAATTTTAATTAATTTAAATTCGTCGATTAATATTGATATTCAACTATATGATAAAATAACATTTATCCTTATGCCCAACCTTAGTATATACCTTTTTTATTATATTTCTTAGCAGTTTATTTAATATTATCAAGTAATAATAATTTTTAATTATTTGTAATTAAAAATTTAATTAATGCATTTTGAATAAAAAATTGAATTAAAAATTTATGAATTGAGCTTGAAAATTCCATAAGAGTTTGTTAAATAAGAATTTTTAATAGCTTACGTGGTAACTTATACCTGTTATCGCTTTCTAATATATTGATTTCAGAGTTTAATATAACGCTACTTTCCTCGAAACATTCATCAAAAGTTATAATATTTTCTGCTATTTCATATATGACAAAACCTTTAAGTATACATACGTGGGAGAACACACAATAGTTCAGAAATGATTCTACAAAATTAAAAAAAAAAAACTGCCATATATTAAGATAGTTCTAAATATATAAGAATTTTTCTATTTGCTACTGAAGTTGAGATCAGTGTCTCTCATACTTGCAACTTTTAACAAAAATAATTTAGCCTCCATGATATTTGATTATGAAACTAGACCTAGATGAAAATTTTCTTAAATATTAAAATAATGCATCAATTAACAATCAGGGGAAATTAATCCTTTTTGAGTGTTTGAGTGTTTTGAAGTTTGTGAAGGAGGGGAAATTGGAGGCGAAGGAAACTATTTGTCTGTGAGAAAATATTTAAAAAGCAACTTGAATACGTTAAAAAAAAGGAATTATTTTTCAAAAAATTGATATGTTATTAATGCATGAAAATATAATAAAAAATAAAATTATGCAATTATAAGAAGAAAAAAAATGTTTACACTCAGAATCAATTTGCAGTTTTGTAAAATTGTCTTTGAAATTCTAAAGTAGTCTTTGAAATTCTAAAGTAATGAGTCTTTGAATTGTAAAGTCTAAAAAAGTCTTTGAAATTCTAAAGTAATGAGTCTTTGAATTCTAAAGTCCAAAAAAGTTTTTGAAATTCTAAAGTATATTTATCATACTTACGAATCTGATACCATGTTTTTTTTTTTCCAGAAAAATTTTATTAATAACGTTGAAACCAAACTAATTTGCTATTTCACTAACTAATAAAATATATCAAATGGTAAAACGTGAAATTTGTTTCTACTTCTGAAAATTTTAAAATTGCTGTTAATATCATAACCATTTTCCCCTTGTTAAGTGTGTCTCAAGTCTGTCGCACATTCTGATAAACTTCAAAATGTAATGCTTGTTTAAGGAATATGGAAAATGCATTTTCAGGTGTTTTATTATTTCTCAACTGATATTGCCTTAACATTGCGGGCACGAATATGTTTTAAAATAATGTTGTTGTGATATAATACTGCTGCATATACGTTATTGTCTTGATTTCTGTAATTACAGTCTTAGCATAAGAAAATATATTATGTTAACATTGATCATATATTCGTTAAGTGCAATTTAAAAGATATAAATATACATATTTTCCACGTGGCTGTTTTTCATAGCATTAAACAGATCGAGAGGGAATTTATATTTTCATTAAAATATAGTGACTCAAATCTGACAATGTGTCTGAACAACTCAATCTCGAATAAAAGAAGTTATAGCAAATTATGTTATTCAAAAAAATTAGATTAAATTAAGTGTACTAGAGGCAGAACTCCGAGCCACAATATATAAGGATATGTTTTCTTCATAGCAGCTTTCAAACGAAACTGGCCCACATTCTTGCTTTGTACTGATCATAACTTGTATCTTGCAAAAGCAAGATACAAGAAAAGTAAACATCTTGATCATCAAGAATAATTAATTGTTCTCCCTTAGGGGAACATCGGTGTACAAAACTTCGAATGATGCTAATTCATAGAATATTCATAAATTATTCAAACTCATTATACGTTATTCAATAAAGTAGTCTTTCATCTTGTTTTCAGTATTCGGCACCATTTAGAGAATAATACAAAGTTTTTCGTTAAGTTTTTAAGACATTTAATAATACTTTTAAATTATTTAGTGTTTACTTTTAATCGAGTTTTTCTGAGTTTAAAATCGTAGAAAATCAGTTTTTCAGTCTATTACATATTGTAAAATTGTACTTTTTTATTAAATTCAATTTTCATACCTTAAATACCATATCTCTACATTGCTCTTCATCATAATAAAAATAATACTTAATATTTTTATATTAATTCTGTTATTGTACCAAATATATCCAAATTATCATTAAACTTTTGATATCGACTCCAAAGAGAGTGTAAATTGACTAAAAGCAACAGTGTGATTTAAGTTAAGCAATCGCACTTCAGAAGTCAATCTTGAGAAATTATTTAATGCATTCGAGTACATGAAGGCTATATTATGTGTTTTATTGCTTTACACAGTTACCTAAATGCAATAGTATTGACATTTTCAAGTTAAATTATCACATGTCTAATTTCTATTAATTTCTTGAAATTCTTTTATAATCTTAAAGAAATGATTATTTGATTTGATAGGCTGCTACATTACATTTTATTTTTTCTTTATGAGTTTAAAATTTTCCATAAGATGGCAGTAACTTTTCGTATATTAGAATATTTTCATAGCAATTTTATCTGGTTGGCTTCAGAAATCACATGTCTATTTTTGAAGTTTCTCAGATTGCTTATCGTCTGTTAATTTATTAAGTATTAGCCGCCTTTGGCGACCAACCGGTTCGCCAATCTAAATGTTCGTTAAAATTTTAATAATTAAATATTTTATGCAATTCCTACTTTAATAGCTTCTTCATCAAAATATTTTAAAACTTCAAATTTTGATAGTCATATAATTCACTCATAATATTATAAACGCCTTCAGTCATTACGTAATATGTATCTTTATAATTTTTTGTTAGCTCCCGTAGAATTTATACTTTAAATTAAAGTGGAAAGGATGAATCTGCAATTAATATAATAATATTTTTTTACTGAAAAAAAGTATTTATTTTGTAATATGATTACTGAAAACAGTCACTGAGCGTTTAAACTTTATGGGCACTAAAGAATATCTTTCTTAATTTATGTAATAATTCAAGAATTTGTCAACAAAATTTTCTCAGATTCATCATGAACAGATCGATTAATTAACAATGTTTAATTTTAAATGCCTCAAACACTAAGAAAATAAAACGAATCGTTTAAAATAATCGGTTGAAAACAGGTTAAAAAAACTACTTAAAAAACAATGTACTTCTATACTTATAATAAAGCTCAATGTGTGTGTGTGTGTGTGTGTGTGTGTGTGTGTGTGTGTGTGTGTGTGTGTGTGTGTGTGTGTGTGTGTTGGCGCTCTACAGGCCAGGTCATTTGACATACAGCTATCAAATTTGGTACATGTATACCTTAGAGGTCGGGAATGTGCACCTGGGGTCCCTTTTTTTGAAATTTTAATTAGAATTTTAATTATTAATTAAAAACTAACTTTCCCGCCAAAAAAATCTTCCATTTTCCCCACCGCCAACTTTTCCGCCAAAAAAATCTTCCATTTTCGCCACCGCCAAATGAGTAAGGCTTCCGGGTTTTTTTTCTCCCAACAGTAATGAGGCTAGGGTTAGTATTTTTCGGCGGATTATTTCAAACGATTCTGTTTATTTTCTTAATGTTTGATGCATTTAAAATTAAACATTGTTAATGAATCGATCCTTCAGATTCATTCTGAAGAACTTTTGAATAAAAATAAAACAGAATAAAGGAAATTAAAAATTTCTAATCCGCATAGCGTTACCCCAACTGGCGTAGAAAAAAAATCACGTATTTGCGTTACGTAACTGGCGTTGAAAATTCACGCATGCGCTGTGTGTTCTGAATTTCGCATTGTGTTGACGAATTATTATCAACCGATGCCGACTGGATTTAAATTTTTTTTAGGTTCGTTGCATGTTTTTGTAATTAAAATGTATTTATGTTAGTTATATATTTTTTGTATATGCTTATAGTTTTAAGTGCATCGTTTTTTAAGTAGTTTTTTTAAAACCTGTTTTAAACCGTCTATTTTAAACGATTCGTTTCATTTTCTTAGTGTTTGATACATTTAAAAGTAAACATTGTTAATGAATCCATCTGCTCATGATGAATCTAAGAAAATTTTGTTGACAAATTCTTGAGATAATACGTAAATTGAAAAGGATATTCTTTAGTGTCCATAAAGTTTAAACGCTGAGTGACTCTATTTTCATTAATCAGATTATAAAAAAAATCTTTGTTTCAGTAAAAAATATTATATTAATTGCAGATTAATTCTTCCCACTTTAATTTAAAACATAAATTCTACGGGTGCTAACAGAAAATGAGAGAGATACATATTACGTTATGACTGAAGGCCTTTATAATATTATGAGTGACTTATATGACTATCAAAATTTGAAGTTTTAAAATATTTTGATGAAGAAGCTATTAAAGTAGGAATTGCATAAAATATTTAAATATAAAAATTTTAACGAGCATTAAGATTGGCGAACCGGTTGGTCGACAAATTCTTGAGATATTACATAAATTAAGAAAGATATTTTTTAGTTCCCATAAGGTTTAAATGCTCAGTGACTCTGTTTTCGTTAATCATGTTATTAAAAAATTTAACATTTATTGACGAACACGAACACACTGATATTCACCGTTACTCTGATTAGATATTATAAAATCTGAATAGATAAACATAAACGTGTAAACAGCTGTGCGCCGGTTTCTATGGCAACACAGCTGGAAAGGAAAAAGAAGTTTCAGAAGAAAATTCACGCATGCGCATTCTTCTGATTGTTGTCATGACAACCACTTTCAACAGACGATTTAAATTATTTTTAGGTGAGTTACATGCTTTTGTAAGTAAATTGTATTTATGTTAGTTATATATTTTTTGTATATGCTTATAGTTTTAAGTACATCGTTTTTTAAGTAGTTTTTTTTAAAACCTGTTTTCAATGATTTAAATTATTTTTAGGTTAGTTGCATGCTTTTGTAAGTAAATTGTATTTATGTTAGTTATATATTTTTTGTATATGCTTATAGTTTTAAGTACATCGTTTTTTAAGTAGTTTTTTTTAAACCTGTTTTCAATGATTTAAATTATTTTTAGGTTAGTTGCATGCTTTTGTAATTAAATTGTATTTATGTTAGTTATATATTTTTTGTATATGCTTATAGTTTTAAGTACATCGTTTTTTAAGTAGTTTTTTTAAACCTGTTTTAGACCGATTATTTTAAACGATTCATTTTATTTTCTTAGTGTTTAATGCATTTAAAATGAAATATTGTTCATTAATCGATCTGTTCATGATGAATCTGCGAAAATTTTGTTGACAAATTCTTGAGATATTACATAAATTAAGAAAGATATTCTTTAGTGCCCATAAAGTTTAAACGCTCAGTGACTCTATTATCAGTAATCATATTATTAAAAAAAATGCTTTGTTTCAGTAAAAAATATTATTATATCAATTGCAGATGAATCATTTACACTTTAATTTAAAGCATAAATTCTACGAGGGGTAACAGAAAATGAGAGAGATACATATCACGTTATGACTGAAGGCTTTATAATATTATGAGTGAATTATATGACTATCAAAATTTGAAGTTTTAAAATATTTTGCTGAAGAATCTATTAAAGTTGGAATTGCATAAAATATTTAATTATTAAAATTTTAACGAACATTAAGATTGGCGAACCGGCTGGTCGCCAAAGGCGGCTAGTAAAACTATAAGCATATACAAAAATATATAGCTAACATAAATACACTTTAATTACAAAAGCATGCAACTAATCTAAAAATAATTGAAATCATCCATTGATAATGGTTGTCATGTCAACAATCAGAACACAATGAGCATGCGTGAATTTTCAACGCCAGTTACGGTAACGCAAATGCGTGAGTTTTTCTACGCCAGTTGGGGTAACGCTATGCAGATTAGAAATTTTTAATTTCCTTTATTCTGTTTTTTTTTAATTCAAAAGTACTTCAGAATGAATCTGAAAGATCGATTAATTAACAATGTTTAATTTTTAATGCATCAAACATTAAGAAAATAAACAGAATCGTTTGAAATAATCAGCCGAAAAATCTTAAACCTACCCTCATTACTGTTGGGGAAAAAAAACTGAACCCTTACTCATTTGGCGGTGGAGAAAATGAAAAAGATTTTTTTGGCGGGAAAGTTAGTTTTTAATTAATAATTAAGATTCTAATTAAAAATTCCAAAAAAGGGACCCCAGGTGCACATTTTCGACCTCCAAGGTATACATGTGCCAAATTTGGTAGCTGTAGGTCAAATAGTCTTTTGTGTAGAGCGCCAACACACACACACACACACACATTGAGCTTTATATATAAGTATAGATTTCAACTCAACAAAAAATAATAATTTTTTTATCTCATAATATGCATGAAAATTAAGCATTTAAATCATTTTTATCTTCTCGTCATGGGTGCATATCTCCTGCTAAAATTTTTTTACTACTTTAGAGACTTTTTTTTAAAATTAGCTTTCCTATTACTAACGATATTCTAAATAACATGAAATTGAGTAGTACAATGATTTAAAAATGACTAAGAATCTAATTACTTGTGAGTCAAAAACTACAAAAATTGTGACATTCTGATTTTCAGTTTCATTAAAATTTCTTAAACATTCCTTAAGAATATTAAATTCGAAAAGGAAATTTTATTTATTATTTAATTGTTCAACACTTACTTAATAATTTTGCCTGTAGGTAAACCTCATATGTAAAAAATTTATCCTGTTAGTTCATTATGTAAATAAAATGTAATAAATTCATGTTAAGAGGCATAATTTACAAAATATCATAAATATCCGATAAAGGCAGAAAGTAAATGATACGCAGATTGAAAAATTATATAAGTATATAAACACACCTGTTATGTTGTTCATACATGTTATTTCATATAAACTTTTATTATGTGATTACGTTCACTCTATCAGCTGTCATTAGCTCACTATGTCAGCTGTCATAAACATATATAGTATTTTTTTAGCATATAAATTATTTTTAGTTCTTTCATTAAAAATCCCAGGATCAATAAAAAGTGGCTTTTAAATCAATGATAAAATAATTTAAATTTATTAAATATGAATATTATTGTATATATATTTTTTATTATCCTGAAATGTTTTTTCTTTTTCTTTTCAGTTGTTGATATCCCAACTATTTTCCCACAGAAATGTCCTCACAAGGTCAAGAACAAGCCTTTGATTATACTAAAAGTATGGATAAAGGTAATACAGTAACACATCTTGATGAAGTACAGTTTCCAGAATTCAGAAATCATGCAGATTCGAATAAGTCGAAGACGTATAATGAAAAAAATTTAGAAATCCGAAATCCTGTACTACCTTGGATGAGGAAATGGTGGGATTGCAGTATTGAGCAAAAAAGCGAAAATACTCAACAGAGAACAGTAAATCCATCGGCATCTGAAGCTGAATTTTCGAGATACTCGCTTCAAAGAAGTCAGAGATTTAAGAAAAATGGTGATTATTCTGAGTTCGAGCCACCACGTAAGTATAGGAAGTTAGCACTTGTTAATAAGACACACAAATTTGGTGAGAAAGTGGCGGGATTTTCGGCAATACCACAGCTATCTTTCAGTGGAACTGGTGGGAAAGAGAACCTTCCTATTTTGCCAACATTCCCAAGCCAAAATCATTCCTTGCGTCTACCACAGTATCTTTCTCCGAGTGCAGCAATTGCTGGATTTCATGACTCAACCGGGATGTTTACTCCATATATCCGAACGGGCAATTCCTCCAGGATAATAAATGATTCATTCATGGTTAATCATGCAAATCATAGTTATGGAGTTTCTGACTGTTCTGGGTCATATTCTCAATCTTCAGAAATCATGCAACAGCATCCCTTTATGCATTCATATCAAGAAGTCAATCATGTTAATCAAGCTCAGCAAAGACATATGATGAAACGGCCTTTCCAAAACATTGACTCAAGTGCTTTCTTACCATTTAATAGATCATATGTAGATAACAATCATCAAATGGCTTCCACAACTATGACCTCTCCACTTGAAGGACTAAGTTCAGATTCTTCACGTAAAGATAGCGGTCCTTCAGAGAATTCCAACGAACCATTGTCACAGAACAGCAACGTAAAGATCACAGGAAAATTAGATAACAGAGAAATTCGCCGAGTACCCCCAGAAGAAAGAGATGAGAAATACTATGAAAGAAGAAGAAGAAACAACATCGCCGCTCAGAAATCTCGAAAGAAGAGAAAGGAGAGAGAACAGTCGCTTGAGCGAATCCAAAGTGAACAACCAAAACTCAATAATGAATTGGAAACTCAAAATAAAATGACGAGCGAAAGACTGGAAAAAGTTGAATTAAAGCTCAGTATGGTGAAGGCTAAGTGTATAACTTTTCATGAAAAATGTGAGGGGCCCTTGAAAGAAGAGTTCGAAAAAGATTTTGGATCATTCTTTAACATTACGAATGATCTAAATCAAAGTTCATAGAACGTTTCTCATTTATTTTCTCCGACGAATTTAAGGTGAAGTATTTCATAGTAATCTGTGTTTTTCCAAATTTTCATCTTTAGATCAAGGCACGAATGTGATTCGAAATTAAAAATACTATGTTTGATTTTTTTAAAACTATATCTTGTTGGTGAATTTTCTTTGAATGTTCTCCAGGCACATATTTTAACTCCATAAACTGAAACTAATCAACCCCATAAATTGAAAAGAAATAAAAGAAAGTAAAAAATAGAATTTGTAAATAATTGTCATTCTAAAAATGAACTGCAACATGTTTCCATTTCTCTATAATAATGAAACTTTTTTTTCTTTTTATGTTTTGTTACCAATTTTGGTTTAAGATGGGAAACATTAATATTTTTTTTTCTAACTTGAAGATAGAAATATCTCTTTTGTGTTTCTAATATTGGCTGTAGCTTAATAGCGTATGTTTGTAATTTGGTAACTTAAAAAAAAAATCTTTTATCCTGTTTCTAACATTAGCACACTGTAAGAAAACTCATTTATTGCAGTTTAAGTTTTTCAGTGTGGTTCATTATATTGATTTTTTTGTATATAAATATGCAAAGGATTTTGGATAAATTTCGGAATCTTCAGTTTTTAGAAATTTGTAATAAATAAATTGTATAAAAGATATCCTCACTCTGATTGATAAAGTGGATAAAAATTGATAAATGTCAACTACTGTTTTAAAATTGAGTTATTTTATTATGCGAATTTCTAAATGTGTATATATTATTATTAAATATTATTTTAATATTCACTTTTATATTATTTTGAAAATAAATTATTGAAAAGTGTTATTTTTAAGCAGTGATGGTTTTTTTTTCTTTCTTATGCTATAAACAGAGATTGTAAGCATATGTAACAATCCATTACTATAAAAATGATTTTTTTTCAATAAATATATATATCATTTAATTTGTGCTATTGATTTTACTTTGATTTCATTTGAAAATTAGGAGGGCTTCAATTTCCTCAACAAATAAAACCTTTGGAAATTGATTTGTTAATAAATGTTTTTTTTTTTTTCCTTAGCAGATATTATATATGGTGAAAAATTTAACAAAAATAGAAAGATTAGTTTTCTTTATGAAATATTAAAATATTTGTCTCTAAAATATATGCTTTTTAATAGAAAATCGAAAATTTGCTGAGATACGATTATTTTCAAGTATATATACTACAACAGGTATACTCAGAAAAAAGAATTATTAAAATCTCTGCAAAATTAACTGAATATGTAAGTATAATTTAAGCAATTACGGTGAACATATTTTAAAACGTATACACCTAAAATATTTTTTTTTCATATTGAAGGCCTTGCAGCTTGTGAATCTTAAAAATAAATTTCAAATTATATAATTTTTTTAATTTTTAATAATATAATTATAATATTATAAAAAACAATGTTATAAAAATAGTATTATAAAAATTATTATTATAATATTATAAGTATTTAATTTTTTTCATTGAAAATAGTCATTTAAAATGTATTCCTACTGAGAATTAATAACACATTTGATATAGATGTGATCTTATAAGTACTATAATATCAAATTTTATATCATTCCATACAATTTTTTTTAATATTTATCCCGAAATTATATATATATATATAAATGTAAGCTTATTTTGTTTGAAGCAGAATGCAGGTTTGATAAGCAGTGAAGAGACTTTTAATTTCGTTTTATTCTCTCCCGGGAGACAGGCATGATTTATTTACAAGAAGGCGCAGCGTGATACAAAAGCAGAAGTAATGAAAGGGAGGAAACAAATGATCACTAGTCTTAGATAATATAGGATTTCCGGCCACGTGTCAATTTAAAACATGTGTTGACCTTGGACAAGGGCAACGGATGGATCATTTTCACTTGATACGTAGAATTTATTGCGCAGCAATTTTTACACATCTTCCTTCAGTTGAATTATTAAGTGGAATGAGATCAGGCAATAATTTACTATGGGCTAAATTAAGATAAAGTTTTAGAAATTAATTTGGATTAAATCAAGAATTTAAAATATCATTATATATATATATATATATATATATATATATATATATATATATATATATATATATATATATATATATATATTTAATAATTTTAATAATTAAATTTATGAAATTTCTAATAATCAAACCTCAACATATCAAATATTTCAAGTATTTGATGAAATGCTTTCTATTTCATAATGTTAAAACTAAAAATATGAAGAAAACTATTGATTTGCAAAAGTTCAAGCCTTTCAATTCCCTTAAATGAAGATAGAACTCGAATAAACAGATTACGTAAATTCTGATTTATTTTTAGTAAAGGTATGAAAAGGGTCATTTTTTAATCAATTGTATTCAAGTTTTTAAAGTAGAAAATTGAAATTTAATAAGTTTATTTACACAAATTAGGATTTAAACAGATGAAACCGGACACTTTAAAAAAAATTATACATATCTTTTTCAGAAAAATATTTTTCCAAAGATGCATTCTTTACTTCATTGAAAACTATCAAATAAATACAAATAGGGTGGTATTCTTAATACTTAATCTAATAATAAATATACACTTTATATTTTCTAATAAATATGTTTTCCCTCCCCCCCCCCTATAAAATTGTAAACCTTGAGTAAAGCCTCGAATGTCTTGCATGATATTGATGAACAGTAATTATGAAATATTGAACTTAGGCTTGAATTTAGCATTTTTATTGAATTTGTCTAGTGATCTTTGTGGATATTTTGACGATTAATCCCTGGTATGTGGTTAATAATACCCGAAAATTGAATTTGTATTTTAAATATGTTATTTCTTTTCGGCTAAAACAAAAATTTGTCACAGAACTACAATTATAATGATAAAAATACAAACCAAATTTTATACATTTAAGACACTGAAGTATGAAGTGTCAGTTATTGCTATCACATGATTGTGAAAGTACAGAATAGCAGAAGTAACAAATCAACCCTTGATAGATTGGCTCCATATTGGTAGGTTTGTACATTTTATATATTAATTCTATTCACTAAATTTTATTCATATAGCTCTCTTCGTTTTGTAGTTACCGTGTTAGCTTATATTCGTACATCTTGACAGACTTTCTCAGAATGGATTTCACTCAATGTTAAAAAATTGTCGAATTTGATGTAAAAACCATTTGTTCAATTTAATTCGTCTAACTCAAAGTGAATTATTGTGTTCACACATGTTTATATAGAAAGACAGATGGTCACGGATTTATTTTTCAAACTCAGAAATCCCTGAAAAGCGGAGGTTCGTCTTACTTTCGAGTTTGACCATTTTTACTATTGTAATATTTTCTCTGTACTTTGAATGCTAGTAATAATCTAGACTGATAATCGTATTAAGCTTTTCACAAAGAACAAGGTATTGATATACTCAACTGATATGTTCAATACGAAATATTTACTGAAATTTAACTTTATAGTATTTCAGTACCAAAATGCAATTTTCAAAAGAAATTGAGTCATTGATTAATTAAAGCATGGATAAAACTTATATGCAATACATATTATAGAAAATAGCGGACAAAAGTAGGAAAAAAAAGGTAAAAACTGGTTCAATCATATTTTATAACTTTTTAACTTATAAGTACAATTCATTAACAATAAGTACAATTCACATAACTAATTATCTCATAATAATACAAAATAAATTTTTTATAAAGATTTATGTATTTTTCACATTTCCTCGTAATTATATAGAACACGTGAAGGAATAGATTCAACTTTTCAAACTGCAAAAAATAATTAATAATTCAATCATTTAAAATAAACAACTCTTTTGAATTTTTCTATACTTTTAACTCCTTTACTACTATTTTCTTTTAATTTTGTCTTTTATTTCTATACTTCCTTTGACAATGCTTAAGTAACCATTTGATGTCTTGACGTAATGTTTTAATAACGTTTAAAACTAAGCTTAAGCCAATTGCACAACTAAGACGAATCTTTCTTATAATTCAGCATTTGTAAGTCAAATTTTTAGTACTAATATAATATATATTAATAAATATGGAGGGAAATAGTTGTTGATGGTTTTAATTTTTTTAAAATTCAGTTGATATTCTAATTCTAAGTAAAAGCCGACAATAACGATTTTGGACAATAACAAAGTTTTGTACATTATAATATTTTATACAAAAGTAGATTTTACATCAAAAACATTATACTTGAAAGGATTTTCAGTTTGAACAACGCCAGGTATATCGACCAATAATAAAATGAGTTATTCAAAGGTGATAAGTGCAAAAGTTTACTTGTTATTTTTCGAGATTTGCTGCAATCTTGGCCGTTTTTTTTTCTCTATAATAGACACTATAATATTTTAAATATTGTTCTTTGCGTTTTGAAAAGTCCACATATTACAAGACTAAAAGCGTTGCAAACGAACTCAAAATTTGCGTTCTCTTTTCTACAAACATATAATGACAAAATAAATATGCAATTACCTCAATAAAACTAATAGTAAAGAGAACATTTTAAATATCTGCCAAGGTTACCACTGATTTTTATCACTTTTTAATTTTCAATTGAAATATTACAATGTTTCTCTTAAGTTATGCTAATTATTTTGAAATAAATAAATAAATAATAAAACTTTAATTGTTTTGATTTCGTAGTTTATGAGAGAAATGATTAGTTAGAAAATAACACCGATTGTAGTTTTTGTTTGTCAAGGTTAAAAAGGCCTTATTATGATGTCAATACATTTTTATGTAATACATGCTAAATATACTTCCTAAATTTAATTTTGACGCAAACCTCTCATCTAACAGAAGGAAAAAGAAAATGATATAGCTAGAAAACTGAAAGTTAAAGTTTCGGTGATTGGATTGATGAAAGTTTGATTGATTTATGTTCATTCACATTCCATGGGAACTGATTCCACTAACTGTAAAACCTTTAAACCATTTTTGATGGTATTCAGGAATGAACTGTAACACTTTTATTATTACATATTTATGATGAATATCTGAACCCTTAAATGATAGTTTCCCTAATACAATCCCTGATACAATCTTTATATTTTCCTGATACAAATCTTTATATTCCTGATACAACCTTATATTTCCCTGATAAAATCCTTTCCTGATACAAATCCCTGATACAATCTTTATATTTCAAAATTTTTCTTTTTTCTAAAAGAAATATATTTGCTTCCAAATACTTTATTTAAGTTTTTGTATTAATTTAATCACCTTGTCGCGCTTTAAGATTTTCATTTAAAGATCATGTTGATAAATTAACTTGTCCTAATTAATTAAGTTTTTGAACTTGAAAAATGGCAAAACCGATTAGAAAAATGAACTTTAATAAGCAAATAACTAAAGCTCCCAAATAAATTTTACATCAGCATCTTCTTAAGAAGTGAAACTTCGAAGTCACTGGAATTTATAGCATTAACAGTAAACTAATTCGTCATAATTGTGGAATCTTCTATCTGGCATTTATACCTAATTTTTCAAACGTTTGGCTATTTGTCTACTTTCATATATATTAAATCAATAATCAGAAAATTTAATAAACTATGGAAATGAGATTTAACACATGCTCTCAATTCAAAAATTTTAAATTTGGAACAATTATGGATACAGTCAATTAAAGAGAAAAGATACAGAACACTTATTCGATTTTCTTCTCTAAGCTAAGAAAACATAACACGCTCCTTATGCATGAGAAAAAAAACGATGGAAAATTATTTAGGCTGGTTGTAAAAGAAATCAGATATTAATTTAGATATGTAGTTTTGCTACATGAACTCCTTTTCAAAGACTCAAATCGAAATGGATCCCTCAAGAGGTCCGTAAATAATGCAAGTCTCCACCCCTTTTTCCCATTCCAAACATCCAAAACTAAATATTTTAAATGCATTTCAATTTTAGTCTCTACATAAGGAGTATTAAGCAGTGATGATAATTAAAAGTAATGAAGTATTAAATATTGGCCACTTTGAAGATAAATTATTTTAATATCTCATCTATAAAAAAATCGAAATTCAAAGTAAATTTAAATAAAATGGCAAAAAATGACGATTTTTTTTATTAAACAATCTAGTAATACTACAAAATTTAAAGGTATTTTATTTATTTCAAAGATTTTGTTTGTACGCCCCTTTATAATTAAATGAAACCACACAATTAAAGTACCCTTAGAATACCACAAAGATCTAGAGACTTTGATGCCCTCAGATCTGTAATTGCCTCCTTAGCTTTGCTTTTCAATTAATCCGACTTTCAGATAATTTGATTGCTCCAAGAATGGATTGGATTTAGAAAATGAGTGAGGATCTGGATAACTGCCTCGAACACAGAGTAACATTTCCATTAAATTTTATCTTAAAATATTATATCAAATTTTTTTTATATAAGCTTTATTGCTAGGAAACATTTTCAGAATTAACTTTGTTTATGAATCTCCTTGGCAAGATGATATTTCACTTTCAAAAATATATAAACCAAATTTTTTTTGAGTATATAATGACACAATTTATTATTATTTGTATATTGACATTCTATTGAAAAAAATGCTATGAGAAAATAAATATTTTTTCGACTTCGAATCGACAGTTTAATATGACTTGGCATTTTCTTTCTGAATAATTGTGGATTTTACGATTCTATTGCTCTTAGGAAAGAGAATCCCAAATTCTAGAGGATAAGAGATTTCCGTTACTGTTTTGAAAGATTATGTGAAGTTCTTCCCCACATCTCTTTACAAAACAATGCATGTGATCTCCCATCATTCTCTCTTTGACCACAGATTAAACAACTTAAAAGAATCCAGATAGCGGTCTTTTTGGTGAAAGCATGCACAAATATATGCTATGCAGATAATAGAGTTATTGTGTTCTATTTCCTAACAAGTATCTTTAGATGACAAATTGTTTCAACCAAAGCTTGAAGTTTTCAAGGCTGTTTTTCCATAATACGCATATCTTAGAATATTCGGCGAAGAAAGCTTTTGTAAGGGTCCTTTTTTATCTTTTCACAGGGATTTATCCCTTTCTTATCTTGTTACAGGTATAATTTTTGTTTTGATAGCGAAGGGTATACAGATGCTCCATCAATTGCTGATTGCTCAATTGGATAAATTTTGCTAAAGTTGGAACTAAGTTATGTTTTGAAATGAAACTGGTCATTCTTAAAAATCATCTCAAGCTAGTAGGTGATTCCCGTTTCGGATAATTTCTAATCATTTCAACATTTTACATATTCTCCAACATTGGTTACCGAGTCAAACGCAGCACATCTTACAGATATATTACATATAAC
Organism: Argiope bruennichi; assembly: GCF_947563725.1. Taxonomy (NCBI): domain Eukaryota; kingdom Metazoa; phylum Arthropoda; class Arachnida; order Araneae; family Araneidae; genus Argiope; species Argiope bruennichi. The sequence continues at coordinate 41,690,515 of NC_079158.1, read as the reverse complement.
GAGTATCTATAAATTATTAAAGAATTGATATTTCCAAAAAATTCGAATAAATTAAAAAATTGCTCAAAATTATTTAAAAGACAATTATTATTGATTAAATATATAAGTGAAACAATTTTACTTACAAAAACGCGATGCGATTTTGTTGATCAAATAAATTAACATTGTTTGTTTGATATTTACAGTTTTTTAAATTAAATAGCAGGCATTTGTACTTTTAAAAAATATATCATCGCTCTTTTTAATATCATAGCAAACTCTCATATGCTTTTTGTAATGTGAAGAGCGACTCCAGTGTTTTCGCATTCATACAAAAACATTCACACAAAAACTTTTTTTTTACAATGAAGATTAGAGAAAACAATTTTTTTCTCTAACCTTCAGCATTGCTGTAAGCGGGGATTCTGGAAGAGGGCATTTTCCGTGATTTCTGTAGTTTTCCACAATTTTTTTCTATATATCCGAAACGCCGTAGTTTTCGCTTAATTTCCATAGCTATTGGAGGGTATGATTTTCTGCACTTTATTTCCCACCTGAAAGAATTCTGTTCCCTAAGAAATTTTTTTTGTGGAACATCAAGAATGCATTTTGATATGTTAATATACAATCCATATTCATCAATTTTTTTTTTATTGATCTTATAGTGGCTTTGTATGTTTCCTTATCCAAAAAAGAATGTGATCTGAGTAAAAAGTTACGATATCCATTTCGATAAGTACTGTTCGTTTCAGTATTCAAAGACGATCACTTTTCGACGATTCTATCTCATTAAGGGAAGAGGTGGGGATAAATGAGCGCATTACTGGAATTCTTCGTCAATCTTTGACATTCATTTGCGTTCTATTAGATATTTTTTTCTTCAATATTTGTTCACGTGCATGTGAATATTGTGTCGTTTCTGACTATGTGTCTTCCTGCGGAGTTAAAGGCTTTTGTTAAGGACTTGCTGGAATCTTTAAAATGGCTCATACATTCACTCTTGCAGCATGTCTTAAAATACCTATGTGTTTGCTTTCATTTTTTCGAAGGATATAAATTGTATTCTTACAAATTGGTTCAAAAATACGATCTCGATTCCTTGCTACGAAATACTTCAATTGGTATGATGATGATGTGCCCGCTTTAAGCGGAAGAGGGGTGCAGTAGCTTCTGAGGGTAAAGACTCCTGAGCATCCGAGGGCAGAAGTCTGACTTCTAGCTCATATGAAGATAAAACACACTCGCTTCCACAATCCCTTTTTACAGGGGGAGGGGGGCTCATTCACACACCTCACAAAAAGAACACGGGGTAAGGAACAACCATGACCAAACGAGGACTCGATCCCGGGATGCCCAGATCAGGAGGAAGACGCGCTACCCCTAGGCCAGGACGGCGGTTCTAATTGATATTATATTATACAATATCATAAAGCTTTTACATCCTTTCTGTAACACTTTTTCCCTTAATTAAAAGATTTCTTTTCTCCCTAGATTTTTGTATTTGGCAACATGATAAAACTAAGATTATGATTTTGAAATGTTATGCCTCCTGTTATTTACGATAAGGAAGGCATTTTCAGCGGGAAGAAAAATCTAAGTAAATGTCTTATCAAAACAGGAACACTTTTATTAACTATAGAGTCATTTAAAGAGAAAAATTTTTTTAAAAAAAACTACAGTAAAGAATCTCTACGAACTTCAAAGACAAAATAGAAGACATCAGAAATAAGCGATACAAGCAGAAATTAAATTTTAATCATTTATTTTGATATGAAATAATTGTCTCTTATAGTACAAATAAATTTTTATTAAAAATTGTAAATATACTAATATTAATTATTAAAATTAATATGTAAAAAATTTGTAAGTGAAGTAGCAAAGGGTAATTAGGTAATTTCATACTATGAAGAATAACCTCACTAAAACTATACATATAAATAGTTCCCTTATTTTCTCATCTTTACTTTTTTTTTTTTTTACGTTTATAACATTTATTTTCATTTACTCGTATGCGAAATGTACAAAGAAGTCCGAAAAACAAAATTTTAGAATTATATTTCTGCATTTGTCGGTCTACGCCAGTGTCCTGCACAGGGAAGCACCCAGGTTCGAGTCCTGGTTCGGGCATGGCTGTATTTTATCCTGTGTTCTATCTGTGAGGTGTGTGAAAGAGTCCTGTATTAAAAAGGGGCTGCGCAAGAGAGAGTGTGAATTTCATTTTCATATGAGCTAAAGTCTGACTTTTCCCCTGGGTGCTAAGAGGTCTTTACCCTCAGAAACTATTGCACCCCTCATTCCCCGATCTTTTGGACTTGATTTGAATTGGTGTTCAATCCAAGAAGAATAAGTAACAACAACAACTCTGTCTATAAATATGGTAACTCAAAAACGCTTCTCTAGGTGAATGAAATTTGATATATGATCTTTATAAAGAAATTGCAGATTTCTGTCATGTTGTGAACGAAATGCTTTCAGAGAAAGTCGGTTTTTCGGCTAACTGTGTTATAAGTGTACTTAATAACTACAAGTCATAAAGTGCTAGATAGACAATTTTCTCTAACTCACGTATTTAAAAATCTAAAAGGTGTTTCCGTATCAAATTTGGAAGCAAATCCACAAGAGGTTTAACAGTCTGTCGGTCTGTACTTTTGCATGCATGTGAATGCGATTATACAAAAATGTAATAACTTCTGTAAGTAATGAAATTAAAAAAAAAAAAATTAAGTCCACAATTTTAGAATCTGAAGATAAATTTTTATGAAGTTTTGAAACCAGTATGCCAAAGGTGTATTTTCACATGCATTTAAAAGCGATAGCTCAAAAATGTAATGACAAATAAATGAAATTTGATATTTGATATTATGACTACAATTGCAATTTCAAATTTTGCTTTCGACCGGCCAGAAAAAAAGAGGACCAAAATATTTATTTGGTTTTCTGGCACTCAAGTACTAAATGCATGCTAGAGATTATTTGATAAAATAAATTGCAAATGATTGTATTCCAAAATCTCGCAAAAGATTGATATTTTGTAACTATGGTTCATCAAAGTCATGGAACTAATATACAACTGCCGATTGCCTATACTATACTATGAATCCCATCGGGGGGCACCTCGTAATTGAGGTTGAGATGCTTCCGACATGGCTGTTGTTCCAACATATCGCCACCCTGAAGGGTGCATAAATAGGTGGATATCTGGGGGCCCCATCGATGACAGTTCCTCTCGGATCGCTTCGCTCACTCGCCATCTCCTAAACCACTTTAGTCTAGCAACAGATATATTTAGATTAAATGTATTCCATAATACGATAAAACATTAAAAGAAACGAAAAAAATACGTTAAGAAAAAAGTGCACTTTGCAAAAATCACCTACATCAAAGTTCTTTGTGTGCAGATTTATATTCTCCGATATGCTTCCGATATAATCACTGATCATCAAGTCTTTCAATATTTCTGGTGGATTCAACAGATGTTCCAAAAAATATTTTTTTTTAAATCATAACAACATTTCATGTATTTGCCACTTGAATTTACTTCTTTTTCCCAGTAATGTACCTGGAAAAAAGAACTGAGTCCTGACATAATCCCACAACTATGCTCCTGAAGTTCGAAAACTTCGCTCTGTACATATAAACGTTTAACCGTATCTCGTTCATTACGACTGGATCTTCTTATGAATGATTCTTGAACATTTTCATTCGACATGTGTTCTCTTTTCCGACGATTTCATTTTAAATCGATACAGCACGACTTAAACTCATCGTAAAAAATTTTGTCAATTTTTAGACCGTTAATTTTTAGTTTAAAAAATTTTCAAACCGATGCAAGAATAGCGTTTGCGTGAAAACTTATCAAACAGTGTGTTGCCAAACAGCTATTAATAAATGCAGCCTGATTTTGCGTCCACTTAAGCATTTTATATATAGAGATTATTTTTAATAATTTTTCCAAATATTCGCAATATACTACACTACTTTTTTTAACTGGAGTTTTATTAAATGTAGATATATTTTATTATTTCAGTGTCAAGCAGGCGCTATAAAGCAACATTTTTCTAATGTCTATTTATGTATTTCTTGTAACAACGCAATATTTGTGACATAATTAGATGATTACTTTTAATAATTTTTTTACCAAACACTCGCAATCACTTTCACAAATTTGGCAAAAATAGAAAATTTTGTTCAAAAATCAAACAATAAACACACAGGGAAATAAATAAAATCCTTCCTGAGCAACAAGCTCAATATTTTGAAATTGTAATAAGGATATTTTAAAAACAAATGATTTCATCAAAAATAATAATTTCGCACCAATTTATTTTTAAAAATATTGCAGCTATGATTTCAGAATAAAGAGAATATTTTATACATATAAAATCATCAATTGCTAAAAATAACCGGCTTCATGTTTTTGTTTATTTTCTTTTGAAAATAAAAATAAAATGATTTTTTTAAAAATGCAGTCTTTCTCATAAAATGTTATAGTCAATAATGAAGAATTTAAATTGTAAATAATTGTGATTCTTAACCCTTAACTGGGGAGGTGAAATTTTTGGACTTAACTGGGGTGGTGCGGTCTACGAGACCGCATTTCATTTAGACTCAAATTAAATTTTATAATGAATGTATTAGTATGAAATACTGCCAATATATTTTGCAGATATTTTTCTTGATATATAGATATGTTTTAGAAATTTTTTTAAAATATATTGTCATTGAAAAAAGTAAATGCATTGGAACATACATTTTCTTCTCAAATTACATGTTACAATAAATAATATTCTTGAAAAAGCATATTACTTTTTAATTTTTAAATCATATTTATTTTTACAGTATATGAAGGTATATAGAAGACAATATAATGTAAAATTCAACAATTATATGAAAAAAAAAATGACAATGGGTAAAATTGGCCTTTTTTTTATCGGCTTGTGTGACTTTCATAGCACCGTTTTCTAACGCATTTTAAACATACAGATTAAGAACTAGTATAAAAATCAACCTATAAATTCTGTATCTATATCTCTTGGTATATTAATATATCTTATAAATTTTTCAAAATACATTATCACTAAAAAAATTGATTATGTTTGAACTTACATATAAAAATCAGTTCAATGCGAACTTTCATCGAAAAACTCTTCTGTATAATTATCATTATCACTAAAATCACTTTCTGCTTCATTTAAAAGTGTCTGGAGCACTGCTTCATAATACGATCAGTAAACTGGATGATATTTCGGGGCCCAAGTTTTAACGCCATCTGCTAAGCCTTGTTTATCACTGGGACACTAACAGGGAGCTGCGGTCTTAGAGACCACGCTCGAAGAAATAACTGAATTATTTTAAAAAGCATCCGCTGAAGTCGGTTGAAAAAGTACACGTGTATTGAAGGTTACAAAACAGGAAGCTACAGGGTCAATCCATTCAATTGAGCTAAAAATAGAATAGGGGTGATAGAAAATCCATCGCTAGCGGTCTCACAGACCGCACGTCCCCAGTTAAGGGTTAATATAATGTTGCTGTTGTTTAGAATAAATAAACTTGGTATATTTTGTACAGCATTAAGAAAAACCAAAAGGAGTTAAGGCATTTGATCACAAACATACGATTATTTTTTTTATTTATATTCCACTAAACTTAAAAAAAATTATTATTGATTATTATTGAGTCTTTATTAATTCACTTAACACAATTTGATATATCAGTGTTAAGGACATATCGAATTGTTTTCTAATTGTTTTCACATAACTAATTTTTTAAAAATTAATATTAAAAATTATTATCGATTTCTCTTTATTTTTTTTTTTTTTTTTTTGGACGAGGAAAATTTAACCAAACTTAAAGCGATGTACATGAACTTGATTATTTACTTATTTATAAAAAATTTAATCCTTTTATTCATTTTATTTACCATTTAAAGCGGAAGCTTTCTGGAAAAAGTAAGGGAAGAGGAAAGGATGATTGGGATACACACCCACTTTGGTAAAGAAAATCAGATAAGATAGTGATTATCTTATCTGTACAATTTACTGGTCATTTTATGAACAAGTAACAAAAAGAATGTCTACAAGCCATTCAACCAGTTGTATTGCAACGCAATCAACGCAGAAGAGCCAGCGAGTGTTGCAACTTACGACGAACGTTTAGATAGGTAAAGGTAAGTCTATACATTTTCCCCTTAGTTTATAAATACTGTTTTTTATTTGGTTTAAAATATTAAAATTGAATTGCCAATTTGTGTATGAAATATTATTAATTTAAATCTTATTTAAAAAAATAATAATAAATACTTGTGATTGTTAGTCAGTCACCATTTCCAACTCACTAAGGAAAATGTTAAAAATCCCAGAAATGTACCTCTAAAAGCTGCACTTAGGGGCAATAATTCTAAAAAAGTATCGTCTATGGAAAAGCAAACTTTGAAAGTAAATTATAAGCAAATAAACTGTAAGTAAACTGAACTAAGAAGTAAAGAATAAAAAAGTAAATTTTTTCAATTCGTAAAGCCATTTTTGATTAGTATTACTCGATGATCCTAATTCGAATCTTAAACTCTTTTATGCAAGTAATATGATCACAAACGGGCAGATCTTATTTTTTTCGACGAAGTTTGCTTTTATATGGCAAGACAGTCATAAATGGGCAGATTTCATTCCTTTCTATGATGGCTGTTTTTATATGCCAAGAAAGCATTTATTCATACATAATAAAAATGTAGAATGTAACAATATCTCTTGTAATTGGCATGGAAATTTCATAATTATATTAATAGTTGTATTTGTTTACATAGTTTCTACATTGTTCTTTAATCATTTCTTTCTGAGAGCCTGGTGGAATTTTTTAAAAGATAAATTTTTAAAATCAGAAATATCATATAAATTCTCTAGAAGATTGAAAACTTGATTAGTTTTAGCCGCTTTCAATTAAAACTATACTTTTTAAGAATATTTTTGGCCTGACTTAAAATTAGACAAAGAACCCCTAGTCTAAAGTGCTCATCTTTAACAAATATCCGATGTATTATACTATCAAAAATTATCCTTTTATTGCTTATCTAATTGATTTCATTTTTCTCAGTTCCTCCTTTGCTCTTGAAAAAAATGTTGATAATGATGATCGCTAGAATTTCTATGGCATTTTTATTTACAAATTTAATTTAATTTAATTAAGTAATCTAGCGACAATATACATCTAAAATTGAATAATGCTTTAAATAACTGATAATCAATATCAGTAAAGGTTATGGAATTTCTAAACTAATTAGAGCTTTGTCAATTAATCATAAATAATTGTTTCATAAACCATCTTCTGACTGTGTGGTTGGTAATTTTGAATTGAACATTTTATTATTTTAGATTTTTATTTAATTATTTATTAATTTTTATTTCTATTTATTTATTTTATTAGTTATTTTATTTAATTATTAACATTTATTATTTAATTATTTTTGGAAATTTCATGCATAGTTAAAAATATTTATCTGTTTTCACAAATGTTTGTTTTTAATTTACATGAAAAATATTATAAATAATGTTTTGTAAAATAATGTACATTAATAACAATTAGCAGTCCTCGATGACCAACTTTATTTACGTATTTAAAATGATTGTGAAAACAAAAGAATCAAAATTTCAACCACTAATAAAGCCATATTACATAATTTGTAAATTTTTATTACATACAGAAGTTAATACCATCTACGTATATTATCAATGTTCCTCATGCGTAATCCATAAAAATAGCGAAAATATAAATTCATTGAGCATTCTCTTCATCGAAAATATTTTTTCTGAGTCTCAAAACCAAAATCCCTATTAAAAAATATCCAAAGTGCTGATTTCGCCAACTTTTATTCCATATGAGCCTTAGTTACGTGATCGAGAATCTTTTTTCCCCTTTTCCTCAATTTTCGAGAGATATTGTAAAATATAAAGAATTCCCAACTTCAACAACGAGATGATTCCTTCAATTTTCTCGCCAATGAAAAATGCTTGTTATTTTATTATCATAGCTAACTAATGAGAACACGTTAGCATTATTATATCACCAAGAATCAAGGCAGTCATTCCTTTTTCTTAATAAAATGCATCAAAATTGGTCGATAAGATTATGATAATATTCGTAATATGTTCGTCAAAGATGGTTAATAAGAATAAGATTAATTTAGTCATGCAAATCAATTTTCGATGAACTATATATTAATAAAGGCAAAATAAAACTATAATTACAATAGTATAGGTAAAAAATGCATTGTAAGGATGGAGCTTTTTGATTGCTTGGCAATAATTCAAAGTGGTTAAACCTTCTAGTTGTTGAGGTTGAAAACTGTGTCAGAATTTTATTGTGCAACATCTGTTGAAATAGAGAAAAGGGGGCAAATGATCATTCATTTCGCATCAAGATATCATAAGCATTGATAAGAAACAAAGATTTCCGAAAAAGGTATAAAGATTGTGGCTGGGATTTAGGTCGAATTTTTTCTTCTTAGAAAAATGCCACTGAGGAGGGCACATCAAATATGAAGATGAAAAGCTTAAGGTATGGTGGTTGGTTCTCGTCACCTGGTGAGTACGAAAAAGTAAGGGGGTTAACTATCATCAATGACGGGACGTATTTCCTATGGAAAGGTTGGTTGATTTTGTGTGGTTCATTGGCTCAAGAGCCATATTTGGCTATATTGTGCCAATCATATGGTAAAAGTATAAAATTCATTAAAAAACACCCATTTATTTAATTAACACAGACATATAAAGAAATGTTCTAAAAAATGATGTGAAAATAGTTTTAACATCTTAAAATTTAAAAACTATGATTCATGAGATTTTGATGCAGTGATGAAACGTACAAATACACAAAAAGGAATGTTTAACGCAAAAAAGAATCATTAAAAAGTCTATATACAAGTTAAAAAGCCAATAGTTCTTAAGAATTTAAAATTATTTGGGTGGTATCTATCACCCACTTAGTACTGCAATGTTGAAGACAAGGTAAAAAAACGAGCACGGTATGAATTAAAGACAAGACATTCAATTAAGATATGCCGAATAGTAAAATTAACTTTGCAGCTGTTGCACATAGGCACATTTTCCCCAAATATGAGATGGGAAGGAGTGAGTTCCCACCAATGTTCCTGTCATGGTAGTCCGGTCAGTTTTATCCGTGTGCCCCAGAGCAAGTAGAAGTAGTCAATTTGTGATTCTCCTTGGAGAACACAAAATGAACTGGCGTCCTTTGATTTCTATCAAATATGGAAAACGATGGAGGTGAGGCAACTTTCGGTTATGTATCTAGAGATCAAGAGATTTCTTAAGAAATGAAACGTTTTGAAATCGGCTCTCCAGTTTTGACTTACAGAACTCTGTCACAAGATTTCCTCCAGAAAATTCGCAGCGAAGTTTAATTTTTTTTTCTCTCTCTTTCTCCCAAAAACTGAGTTTGGTGGAAGGCAGTCGGCATTTGATGATATATCAAGAAGTAATGAACTTTCATCAGAAATAGAACTTTTAGAAATCGGTTCGGTGTTTGAGAATGACGAACGTTGCCGCAAGATTTTCTTATTGAAAGCATAAGGTAAAGTTTTGTTTTTTGTATTTCTTTCAAAAATGGAAAGTGGCTGATGGCAGTCGAGCCTTTATGACGTATTTAAAGGTCGTGAGCTTAGATATGAAATAAAATTGACGAAATCAGACTGCAGTTTTGGACAAGGCAAGTGGTTTATCTAAAATTTTAAATTCATAAATAATTCTTGTATGGTATTTTAATAATCAAATCTCGACTGAATCATATTTTATTAGTATATTTTCTTGATTTCCCTTTTTAAATTCAAAGATTAAGAATATTTTTATGCAAATTCACGAGGTGTACTTATAAATTTACACACTCACGCGTACGCACACACACACACACACACACACACACATATATATATATATATATATATATATATATATATATATATATATATATATATATATATATATATATTATATATATATATATATATATGCTTTTGAAATTATTTTATTTAATCCTGATTTTTTTTGTACTTTAAATATTTTTTATTAATATTTTGGACATAGTTTATAATTTGCCAAAAATTCGCTTTTGCAAATGGATTGTAATTTTAGTAGTTTAATAGTTTATCCTTTTTTCCTAGTCCAAATTCATGTAAAATCCTTATCATGATGTGAGACATGATGCTGCTTTGGTTTGAGGTTTTTTAAGTCTCAAAAGGCGTAGGCAACAAATTGGCGATTTATAGCTTTGGAGGCATCAATTTTTCGCTTTTAGGGTTATTAGAAAATAATGCGGAAGGTAATCACATTTGGCGATTTATCGCCAACTAAAGTTATAACTTCATTTCCAAATTATTCATTCTTTGAATTCTTACGAATTGTCTTAATTAATTAAAATCATTTACTAATTTAAACCGGTTTGAAACAATTACAAGACTATCAGATTACGCATGCGTCGATATTTAGAAAAACGATGGGTTTATTTCATCTCAAAATCAGTCGAGCTCCAAAATTTTGTTTGCCAGTTAGAAAAATTGAAAATGAAAGTTTAAAAAAATATTTATATATATATATATATATATATATATATATATAGAGAGAGAGAGAGAGAGAGAGAGAGAGAGAGAAAGCGAAAGAGAAGTCTCGTGATTGTTTCAAACCGGTTTAAGCTGGTTAATGACTTAAATTAATTAAGACAAATAATAATAATGTTGTTACATGATAACTTGAAACTTGCGATCTTAGATTTCATTTTTTAATTTTTTTATTATTATTAATGCTTTCCTTAATACAAAAGCGCTGAGTCTGTAAAATATTTTTTCTTAAACTTTTTTGTTTTAATTTACGTTTATAATAATTTACTATATGCTGGGAATAATAATTATTTTTATATTTTATCATCAAACTCTAAAAGCATTTTAAAAATTCACATTTCTTCATTTCCACACAAAATTGTTATAATCTATCATATATCGTTGCATATTTTCTTGTTTTCTTAACTTCTGCATGACTTTTAACTTCCTCTCAAACACAGTATTGTGTTCTACTAGGTCCAGTTATCTTTCTAACATCAAATTATTTAGTCGATTATCCTGGATGTTGAATTGATTATCCTTGATAACTGAGTAAAAGTTGAATAAATCAAAACAAAAATAAAGAGAAAAAAGAAATTTCCATTTATTTTCAAAATTTGAAATTTGTTCTTTTTTTTTCTAAAATTTCATTAATTTTATTCGGTGTTAAATCATAAAGACTTAAGGCTTAATCGAAATAAAACAACTAAAAGTGTTGATAACTCAATACTGCAGAATTTTTTTTTAAAGATTCCAATGCTGTAAAGCATAAAATTATCCACAAACAATAGACAAAATCTAAAACTTTGTCTATTTAATTTTTAATCCATAATTTACTTCTCTATTTGGTTTGCTACTCTTCGTGGTTTTAAAATATCACTATCTTTTAAAGGAAAAAAAAAAGTGCTTTTTTCCCCCAATGAAAAAAAAGGGCAAAATTTTTATATTATGTTAATAAAGTCATGAATATTCATAAATTATTGTCATGCCTATTTTAATGCCCAATCGAAAGAAATCAATTGGACGTGTTGATAAATTATCAATGACAAGAAATTTTTAAATGCGTTTTTAAAGTCTTAACATTGTTCCATAAACAACATATACAATCTATAATTATAGCTTTTCAGTACATGTTTTAGTTCAGTATTTTGCTTATTGTATTTCATTTTTTTAAATATCAATAGTTTTAAAATACAAAATTTATATTTTTCCAACTAAAAAAAAAAAAAAAAAAAAAAAAAAAAAAAAAAAAAAACTTTTTTTTCTTTAATAAATTTTTTTCCCGTTGACTGAAAAAGCATATAAAAATAGCATATTTTATTTACGCAAAATTGAAATAAATTTAAGCACATATAGCATATCTGAAAAAAAATTTTGTTTTACAGCCCAAAAAATATATTAATATACGGCTGGAAATAAAGATAAATATTTTGATTCTTTATAAAAACCGAATTTCGTATAATTGTTGACATGTAAACATATAGCTGGAGCATTACAAAATATAAACAAACCAAGAAATGCTTAATTTCAAATAAAAAAATAAAAAATACCGGGTAGGCAAAACGTCCACAAAACTTTAAAAATTTATAAAACCCGTAAAATTAAGCAAAATAAAAAAAGGTTTGCAGATTTACCATCAATAAGTCACGGGATTTTTTTTTTAGGTAAGAAAAAAAATTAATTAAAAAAAATAGCTAACTGGTGGCGTTTTGCACATAATTGAAAGAAAAGACAGTCAAAAAAACTAAAATAATATTACTAAACAATTTATTATAGTAATACGTGTTCCATATGTCCACCACCACAGGTGATAACACATTGTAGACTTGTCATAAATCCAGCAACGGTATAGTGCAGCATGTCCGGCTGTATATAAGACAGCGGCGCATAACATTTTTTAATTGCAACAGAATGGATGGACGGGATCGATGCACGGGGGATTTTAAATTTCCCCATAGCCAAAAGCCTACTGGTGTCAGATCTGGTGACTGAGAAGGCAATGAAAATTTGACTTCTGCTAGCCTCCCGTATATTGCTATTTCCTGCAGCCAATTATGACGCTAATGCTTCCAATTCGGCTGCAACGCATGCCGAACGTGTCTGCCTTAGACTTCATCTGGACCATACAGGATCCTAAAACGATCCAGTTTCCTCAAATCGCTGAGCATTTTTTATGCGGCCTGCCTCTGTTAAAGGCTTTTTTTCCATTCATCACATTTTTCTGAAATCGGACTATACGCAGTGCAACAGTCGCTGATTCCTGGTTCAGGTAAAAAACAGCTTCACCAACAAAGGTTTATCTTTTCCACATAGCATCCTTGTTTACTTACATAGTATGCAACGGAGAATTGATTCTAGAACAAAAGCATAAGTATTTATAATCACCTATCTCATTTGCATATTTCCAACTAAGTCGTTCATACCACCACCACCTATCAGCTGTTTTTTGAATTAATTGTTTTTTCTTACCCCCCTCCCCCCCCAAAAAAAATTCCATGCCTTATCGATGCTAAATCTGCAAATCATTTTTATTTTGCTTAATTTTCCGGGTTTTATAAATTTTTTTACGGGCTTTATGCCCGCCCTGTAATTTTTTTTTAACTCCTAAGTATTTTCAAGATCTAAAATAAATAGAAAGAATCCAACTGAAAATCAAGATCCTTATTTCAATAAAGCTTGTTGCATAATATTTTTCTCATCAGCTCTTTTTTTTAAAAAATATTTTCTCATGAATGCCGTTTTTATCAAAGAACAATATACTAGATGAGATTATTTTCAGATATAAGCAAAATGATAGCACTACAATGACACACGCCGTTTCTTTCTCCTCGAAATGTAGTCTTCAATATAGTTCCAATTAATTAAAATGCACAGAATATATCTTTCAAAATCAAGAGAATGAAGCGTGATTCGTTGATACAATCAGTCACTTTATCATGAATGTGAATCTAAGGCTTCAAAAGTGATTGATTCAAGTGAATCAAATTCAAATTAATCAGTTAAAGAACATCAATATTCTGTGTAACAAAATATATTTACAATGATTTTTTTAATGTTTCTATATTTACAAATCTATCATTTCTTACAAAATGCTGCTGCTGCTTGTAGCTTCTTGTAAATTTTTTTACATCTAAGTGCACCACTGACTATGCAGAGTGGCATTAGTAAGTAGTTTGGTTTTAATAAGTAGCATAAATTAATTCAATTTTCGTGAGAAGAATGCTACTGATATTAATGGTTGTTTTAAATTAATGATTTAGTAATTAAAAAAATAAAGAATATGAAAATTATATATATATTACCCAATAATTAAAATTTCCTTTCTTTTTTAGGTATCTACAAGTTAAAGAAAATGTCTTCAAAAAGCCAAGAAGAGACTTCTGAAGAAATTTTTCCTATTTCAGAATGCTTGAGCCTAACTCTAATTTTCGAATGTCCCCAAATATGTCGCATGATTCAAATGGAGTATTTCCAAAACGCATTGAAACAGAATGTTGTTCTAGGCTATTGCATGATCATTATATGCCCTTTGCAAATCAAAATCCTATGGGAGAGATGCCAGGCTGTTGTGCATTATGTTCATCCCCTTTTGGAATGAACGTAAAATCAGTAATCAATCCCATACGTGGGCATTCATATCAGCAATCTCCTGATGCTGGTCAAAATCCGCAGAAACAAAACAACCAAAGATCATTTAAAGACACGGATTCATCTGTTTTGTTGAACCCTTCACTAAAATCTCAATCTGTAACAAATCTGAATTTAGGTACATCCTCTTCGTATAATTTCTGGAAATCACCTAATAAAAATTATGCCAGTGGCAGTGCAACAGCAACTACGAATTTGTCGTTTCAAAGGCCTAGTCCAGATTATCCATACTTAGTTAACAATTCTTCTGGTAATTCAAAGGAATCATTGTCGCAGCAACCCAGTATCATACTCGGTAGTAAAAAAATTCATAACATATCCCCAAAAGAAAGGCCATTAAAAAAAATTAATACATCTGTTTTATTGAGTCATAAATGAGCAGCTCTAGGCTTAGCAGAATCTTTTTCATCAATGCAATGTAATTCGTCAAATATAAATTGCACTTACTCTAGTGAATCTGCAACTATGCGCTCGTCACTTCAGAATCCAGATTATCCGTGCTCAGTTAATAATTCTTTTCAAAATTCTAATGATTCATTGTCGCAGGAACCCAGTATCGAACTCGGTGGCAAAAAGATTCATGGCATATCTCCAAAAGAAAGCCCATTTAAAAAAATTAATATAACTGTTTTATTAAGTCATATACAACCAGCTTCAGGCTTGGCCTCATCAACGCAATGTAATTCGTCAAATATAAATTACACTTACTGTAGTGAATCTGCAACTATGCAATCGCCACTTCAGAATCCAGATTATCCGTGCTTAGTAAATAGTTCCTTTGATAATTCCAATAAATCACTGTTCCATGAACTCAATGGCGAGCCCGCTGTCAAGAAGTTTCGTCGAATACCACCAGAAGAAAGAGATGCCAAATATTTCGAGAGAAGAAGGAAAAACAATATAGCGGCGAAAAAATCAAGGGATGCAAGAAGAAATAAAGAAGACTCGCTTGCAAAAACTTGCAAAGAATATTGTGACATAACAATTAGATTGGAAGCAGAAGCATGCTTTTTAAAGGAAAGTGTGAGAATCAAAGAACAGAAGCTGGAAGAGGTTACAGCCAGTCTTCTAAGCTTTAGAGAAAATTGTGAAGGTCATGTAAAGGATTTGTTCGATGAGACTTTTGAGTCGTTTTTAAGTTAGTAATAACAATAAGAAAACTCATTCTTTATAAAAAAGGATTATGATATTTTTTTCTTCTTTTCTGAAATATTTCTTCCACAGGATGTAGAAAAGTTAAAGTAGTGAAAAGCAGGAATAAAGGAACAGGCCTTTTTGTCACCTGCCGTTGATACAAAAATACGTATTTATTGGCAATATATTCCGAAGGAGACATTAAACTAAATAAATCATGGTATTAAATATTTGTTTCAAATTCCTGTATTTTAAGTACAATTTCTTAACATTTATTACTAAACAGATGGAATGAAATATTGATTCATTTCTTTCAGACTGTTTCATTTTTGTTATCAATTTTGATTTAAAGTCGGAATTGTTAATATTATTTCCAAGTTATGCATTTGAAATATCTTTTTGATCGTCTATAGAGATTACTAATTTATTTGTAAATATTCTTATTGTCTATAGAGATTAGTATTAGTAATTTATTTGTTTTTTAGTTTTGTGATTTTTTTTTGTTTCTACAATCAGTATAAAATAGAAGATTTCATTTATTGTGTTTCAATTCGTTTCAGTGGTTCTTATTGTATGTATCTAAATATGCAAAAATTTAATAAAAAAATTCAAAATGATACATTATTAATTAAAACACTTTAAAAAGTTCATGCTGTAGAATCTCCAAACAGGAAATTTTTCGAAATTAGATCTTATTTTTCTGATGATGCCGCTTAAAATTCATAATAAAATAATGATTATAAAAGAAATTATAGTTCTCTGAATCATGCATTTATCGAATTTTGAATAAAAACCTTTTATCGATTCTAATTTAATGAATAAAAATTTCCCAACAGTCAAATACCAAATCAAAGATCTTAAAATTAAACTTTACTCATTTATGTAATTTTCTAAATGTGCCCACAATATTTTGAGCTTTTTATTCTGATTTTTTTTAAATAAAATATTCAAAAAGAATGATAATTATCCATTTTTTTTCTTCAAATAAATTGCAGTCATTTTTAAAATCTTATTTTTTTTTTTCTATTTCTTAATTTG
The DNA here is from genome assembly GCF_947563725.1 of Argiope bruennichi. Classification (NCBI taxonomy): domain Eukaryota; kingdom Metazoa; phylum Arthropoda; class Arachnida; order Araneae; family Araneidae; genus Argiope; species Argiope bruennichi. The sequence goes on along the minus strand of NC_079158.1, from coordinate 41,674,119 downwards.
TTCTATAAACAAATATATATATTTTTACAAGCAGAAATATATTCCTATCAAAATGAAATATATTTTTTAACAAATAATAATTCATTTGTATTCCTGGTTTTATTTTTTTTCCTGGTGCCACTTTCTTATACTACGGCATTTTAAGATGGTCAAATTTGCTTCATATTTTAACGCTTTTTTAAAATGCTATTGATATTTACATTATATTTTTACAAATATTTTCTTTACTTTAATCACTTTATGACTCTGTATATATTTTTATTGATTATGACTCTAGATTGCCGACATTAATATTTGAATACAATATTATTGATATGCAAAAATATTCCAATAAATAAAATAACATAATTAAACATATAAAAATGATCAATTATATTTCATAAAATGCAAACATTATCAATACATTTCATAACTTATTGAATTTATATTTTTTACAAACATTTATTTGGCAAATAGGAAGATTATTTTTTAAATCGACACACTTAAGGCTCCCTTTCAGTCGCCTTTGCTACTAATAAATAATAATACATTACTTTTATTCCATGCAAATGTTATAAACAAATAATTTAATCTATTTTCATTTCAACGGAGCTGCACACCAATGAAATTTATGTTCAGAAAATCATCTTCCAATATAAATTTTGATAAAGTTGTGATCAAGCAATCTTTCAGATATCATCGTTGCACGATTTAATTTTATCTATTAAAATGTAGTCTCTGATGTTTCATGAAGATAAGAAAACTAGCAGGTTTCATATTTATGACTTTTTGACCTCCTCACTTTATCCAAACCATTTCATTTAAGTAATGTGGTGCTGCCATCTAGTGACTTAAATTTTATTTTTTAAGAGAAGGATTTTTTTTTTTTAATATAGTGATGCGATTTTCTACCTTGTTTATCAAAATTCATTTACAATTGAAATTTTTTTTCATCCATTAAAATTATCATTATTTCATCCAATAATTATTATTATTCATAGTTTAAATTATAATTATTATTATTTCATCCATGTAAAAAAAAAAAAAAAAATATGGTATGGCGAGTGAAAAATTTTAAATGACAAAAGTGCATAATTAGTATGATTTTTTTCTGCCTTGTAATTTATTATTTGCTCACAGAAAAATTTCTCAAAATTCAATGAAAATAATTCGAATCATTCAAAATTTGTTTCAGCCTTACAGAAATTTCACTGTAAGTTATTATCAAGCAAATTTAATTCGTGACTAATTTAATAAGCAATTAATTTCATTTAACATCCTCTTCAAAATCGTGATTTATTAAATGTTTTTCTTGATTGATATAATGTTTGACACTTAATGAAAACCAAATTCAGGACGGGATTCAAAATTTCAAATGCCATGACATGACCTTAAATTCGGGAAAAGAGAAACACTCCGAAAATATATAAAGACTGAAATGCGAATGTCTTGTGAAAACAAACAAAAGAGCCTTCCTGAATGTAAAGAGTTGAGCCATTTTTGAAGAAATGGTCCATCTCTCAGAACCAGATTTCACACCCTTCTTCATAAAAGAAGTTTCCCTCTGAAGGTTACTCCAAAGGTCACCAATGATTTATAGCATACAAAATAACATCTATGCTTAATCTATAGAAAGGAGATTAGGGTTTAAAAACACCAAAATAGAAGCTAATGAATCTTTAATATTACTGATATCAGTTTGATTCGCATCTGTGGTATAAAAAAACAATAACTGAGAAATGAAGATGGAATATATATATACTATGGGCTTTGTCTCCTCTTTCGCTGGCCAGTCCCGATGTTGTCCTATCATCATGGATGTTCTCAGATTACTGAGGTTTCCAAAAGGATTTATTCCCTCCCTTAAGGCAACAAAAACAAATGGAAACAAGTTTTTTTAATGATGTAGAGAACAAAAAGAGTTCAATTCCAAATAAATAAAACAGATATCTTAGAATTAACTAAAATTCAGAAGAAATCTCATCATAATTTTAACTATTACAGCAAATAAAAATTTAAGCCATGACATTAAAAAATTAAACAAATTAAATAAAAACTTTCTTAAAACAATTAAATCTTTCACTTTCATCTGACATCGCTAGATTGTCCATTACTATACAAAAATGCAGGTTTAACACGTGTATTGCTTAAGTTTCATGTATATTATATAGCAATTAGACAATTGCTAGCCGAGAGGCGAAAAATTTCCGTTACATAAAATCAAACTGGAAAGTTTTCATTAGTGCAGCCATAAATAGGTGCTAAAAGTAGAATTAACAAATAATATTGCTTCAAACTCGTTTTTTATTACTTCGGTGTTAATTAAAACTTTATTCTTCATTTTTTCACCGCATTTCGCCATAAAGTGTAATATAAAATTTTATTAATTATTTCAAACATACTGGCAAAAGAAACCTCAAATGTCTTGGGCCATGTCACTTGCTATCTACCGATCACAAAGTGAATAAAACGCAATGTTTACATAATATTTTTATATAATTCGTTTGCAGATGCGAAAATGGTTATGTTGAGAGCTATACAAAATGACATATATATCATCATTCAATTTTTCATTTCATTTCAATCTAAAAATAAAAATTGTCTATTTAATTTTGAAACTTTAAAAAAAATGCTTGCTGCCGGTATATGTGTAGTAACTGTTAGATCACAATCATATCAAAACATTTTCAATTCAAACATAATAGCAACTAAGCCGTATAAAAAAATATACTGACAAATAAGTGATAAGTATAAAAGTTTGAAAGTAGTCATTACATTAAAAGTTGTTCACTGAATTTTACCTTGAATAAGATAAATGCATTCTCTTCTGTTGTGATTGATTATTGAAAAAAAATTATTGTCGATTACCAAAGCATTTCAGAGTGACGTTGCATGAAGTTTTGGATTAGAAAATTGATTATCTGGAATCAGGAAAAGCATCAATTGCATCGTAGATTAAAAATGTTTCTTTCGTATGGCTTTAGCTTTAAGAAAACGAGTCAACCATCGTTTTTGACACCTTTTCTTGATTAAAAATTATGCATTCCAAAATAGATTCGTATTTTTTTGTAAATGCACGTTGATGTAACTAAACTAAACCAAAATCTGTTAATTTAGTGCAATTTCTTGGAAATAAGGTTATATTATATATTACGAATATTCAAATGACCTTTCACTGATTGTGATTGTCATACGATTTTTTAAGAGAATTTTAGTATTTCAAAGCTGTCAACAAAAAAAAATATATATAGTTATGCTATTCAAATAAAATTTCTTCATTATCTGAATTAAATTATATGAAATTCATTAATTAACTAAAAGGAAGATTCATAAAGTTATTGGAGTCAATAACCTATCTGTAATAATGCGAGATATACAAAGTTTCCTTTATATTTTAAAAGAGACAGATTGCGTGTCATTATTTTTATTTCTTTGAATACGAAGCATAAAGAGTTCAAAAAATTCAACCTCAAGAAGATTTATCAAAGTCTTGTTAAATCTTCTTGCTTTAGTATCCTTCAATCTTACATATTCCTTCTTTGAAATTAACCTTTCTCTCATTCTGAGGTAACCCAAAACAGAAATTAATTAAGTGAATGAAAATCGGATCATGATCTTTACGAGAAACAGAAGACATGTTTCAAATTTTAGAATTAATTTATTAAAGAATATATTTTCTTCTATAAGTCCAAACATTACAAGTCCAAACAATCACAAACACAAGCTAGCTAAATATTGTTCGATGTGTGGCCTTTACGCAAGTATCTTAAACAGAACAACAGATATGCTTCTAATTTTAGACGAATGTTTCAAAGAGCAGAAGCTAAAAATTCCATATCTGATTTTATTAAAGCTAAATACATGATATACTACAATATGGAAGTAAATGAAAAAAGTTGAAAAAATATTACTTTCGATGATTTCTTGATGAAACAAATAACAAAATTCTTTTAGTAAAAGTAAAACAATCATTTTTATGTCACATTTTTGCACTGTGTTCCGTTTCAGCTAACATTATTTGCTTAAACGCATAATGAAAGAAAACTTAATAAAAACAGTTATGTATTAAGTGTTAATTATGTCTTATCTTCTTGTATTTTGAAATGATTCTGGAAAAAAAATCCATCTACTTTAAAGGGGAAAAAAATTCAACATATTCCGGGTACAGCATTTTAATTTAGTCTAAATTTGTATGATTCATTGATACTATGATCTTTTTTTGTTCTTAGATAGATCATGGAATACAAATGAAATATGTTTTCTTTTTACAATCGGCATGATTAGTTTAAAAACATATTTGAGAAAATTGAGAAAATATTGCAAAGTTACTTAAATATATTGCTATTAACTATGGCAGCAATTTTGAAATCTTTAGCGCTTTGAAGTATTATTTAACCTGAAAAAACGTCATAAGTTATGAAACCTGACATTACTTTCTAGGTGCAGTCTAGAACCACAAATGAAAACATCCTATCTTATATGAATTGTGATTATTCAAAAATCGCACCGTTCAACACCCACTATTGGTATAGCTATAAATAAACATCCGACCTTCAACTTCCTCTATTTTTTTTCTATATCGATCGCAACCCTTTCATTCAATGTCCGGCTATTGCCCTTTATTTTTCTGTCCACAGCGAATCACCTGGTCAGCAACTCGTTTCCCGCAACAGTGTCAACACGATAACAACGTTATATTGGGACCAAGCTGAAGCAAAAAAAGAAAATATTCCAATTCCGGAAAATAGAGAAAGAACGCAGACGACCGGATGTGCTCACTGACGTGAAGGGGGTGTCTAACCCTTTGAACCCACTTTCCTGACGCCATCTGTTTGTTGCATGGAAGGATGTCTCAACCCTTTTATCCCTTATCCCCCCCTTTCTGAAATCCCCTCACTAGAAGTGACGTGGCTTTCTTCTCCCAGCGTTGGTTCAGTCTGTTGTGTCATGAATTATGTAAAGTTAGCTGTTGTTGAGAAACTTCGAGGTCTGGGAAGTCGCCATTTTGAAAAACAGCAGTCTGGGAAAGTCGGAAATGTAATGAATGCATTGACATGATGCATTAAAATGAAATGAGCATTTCAGATGCAGAAGAGGGAAGTTGCAAGTTAAAATATAAAACTGTATAATTATTTTAGAAAATTCTGAATGAAATTTTTTTTTTTTTTTTTTTTTTTGATGCTTTAAAACTATTGTATTTTCGGCAAGACTTACAAAATTTTGAATGGAAAGATCTTTTTCGATGCTTTAAAAGGTACATTTTTGACAAGATTTACGAAAATCTGAATAGAGAGACTTTTTTGATGCTTTAAAACTTTTGGCTTTTGGCAAGATTTACAAAATTTTGAATGGAAAGATCTTTTTCGATGCTTTAAAATGTCGAATTTTGACAAGATTTACAAAATTCTGAATGGAAAGATTTTTTTGATGCTTTAAAACTATTGGATTTTTTGGCAAGATTTACAAAATTCTGCTTGGAAATATTTTTTCCGATGCTTTGAAACTATTGAATTTTTGGCAAGATTTACAAAATTTTGAATTAAAAAAAAACTTTCTTTGATGCTTTAAAACTATTGGATTTTTGGAAAGATTTACAAAATTTTGAGTTGAAAATTTTTTCGATGCTTTCAAACTAATGTATTTTTTGGCAAAATTAATATTTGAAGCTATTGTATTTTTTTATAAATCAACCAAGTTCAGTAAAACAAACACACAATGTCCTATTATTCGACGTTGTCTGCTTCAATATGATTTCGCACTTCCATCGAATTTGGCATTAAATCGATTGCTTTAACTCATTATACAAAATTATTATCTTTAATAATTTTGACATACCAATCAAAATGTGAATATAAAAACATGAAGCAAATAAAGAATTAAATAAAATTTTAACTATTTTAACAAAGACGGATAATAGGAATTTTGTTTTTTCCCAATCTAATCATTTTCAGTTCTGTTCCCAGGATCATAATTGAAATACATCATTTAAGTTTGGGGATGAAAATTAAAATCACCATGCAAATTAACCTTAAAAACAATTTTACACTCATAATAATTTATCTTCACATAAAGAAAATTGTTTTAATGTTCTCTTTGAAGAATGAATTCGCATTTCATTTAGTTTCTCTTTGATAATATGTTTTATGATATTTCCATATAATATTATTTGATACTAGCCGCCTTTGGCGACCAGCCGGTTCGCCAATCTTAATGTTCGTTAAAATTTTAATAATTAAATATTTTATGCAATTTCTACTTTAATAGCTTCTTCGTCAAAATATTTTAAAACTTCAAATTTTGATTATCATATAATTCATTCATAATATTATAAAGGCCTTCAGTCATAACGTAATATGTATCTCTCTCATTTTCTGTTAGCACCCGTAGAATTTATGCTTTAAATTAAAGTGGAAAGAATTTATCTTCAATTAATATAATAATATTTTTTACTGAAACAAACCATTTTTTTATAATCTGATTACTGAAAATAGAGTCACTCAGCGTTTAAACTTTATGGGCACTAAAGAATATCTTTTTAAATTTATGTAATATCTCAAGAGTTGGTCAACAAAATTTTCTTAGATTCATTATGAGCAGATCGATTAATAAACAATGTTTAAATTTAAATGCATCGAACACGAAGAAAATAAAACGAATCGTTTAAAATAAACGGTTGAAAACAGGTTTTAAAAAAACTACTTAAAAAACGATGTACTTAAAACTATAAGCATATACAAAAAATATATAACTAACATAAATACAATTTACTTACAAAAGCATGCAACTAACCCAAAAATAATTTAAATCATCCATTGATAACGTTGTCATGGCAACAATCAGAACAGAATGCGCATGCGTGAATTTTCTTCGCCGGTTACTTAACGCAAATACGTGATTTTTTCTACGCCAGTTGGGGTAACGCTATGCGGATTAGAAATTTTTAATTTCCTTTATTCTGTTTTATTTTAATTCAAAAGTACTTCAGAATGAATCTGAAAGATTGATTCATTAGCAAAGTTTAATTTTAAATGCATCAAACATTAAGAAAATAAACAGAACCGATTGAAATAATCCGCCGAAAAATTTTAACCCTAGCCTCATTACTGTTGGGAGAAAAAAAACTGAAGCCTTTCTCGTTTGGCGCTGGGGATAATGGAAGATTTTTTTGGCGGAAAAGTTGGCGGTGGGGAAAATGGAAGATTTTTTTGGCGGAAAAGTTAGTTTTTAATTAATAATTAAAGTTCTAATTAAAAATTCGAAAAAAGAAACCCCAGGTGCACATTCCCAACCTCCAAGGTATACATGTACCAAATTTGGTAGCTGTATGTCAAACGGTTTGGCCTGTAGAGTGCCAACACACACACACACACACACACACACACATTGAGCTTTATAATAAGTATAGATGATATTTCCATATAATGTATTTATTTCTCATGATTTAACTTGGTAAGGGATTTAAGAGTTTCAAAACTGAAATATATTCGCAAAAAAGATATATATTGACATTTAGCAAATGGGAATAACAAATCCTATTTATCTAAAAATTTTGAACTACTTTTTGAACCTAGATATTTGAGGAAAAACCTTTGAGAAAAATTTGATATAATATCTGATTCTCCATAAATGTGTGCTTTGCTTAAGTTATGTATGACGTATTTAATTCATCATTCAGACTTACAAAATCTGCCTTTATGTGATATTCGATGCATCAGTAAAATAAATCTGTTTCCAAACGCCAGAGAATGTTTTTAAAAAATCAATTCCGAAAAAGATTACATTAAAGTAGAGGAAGAGAAAATGATTTCTAATTAAAATGACAAAATAATGACAAGTTTTAATATTCAAGAATTTAATAACTATAAAGATAGTGAGATTATTAATTATATATAAAAAGAAACTAATATAAATAACAGAGCAAAGTTATAACTCCCAAGCATTTTCTCAAAGGTAGTTTCCAACCAGATAAAAACACTGAAATATTCGGTTGCAATTAAGATTACCTAATGAGCAATTCAATCGCTTACAGCGATAAGTCTTATCATTTAATTCAACAATAAATAATAAATACAGTAAACTTCGGTAATTTCGGCAAATTTCCTTTTATTAGGATCTGGGATGATTGCAAGTATTAATATAGCCGTAGATATAACATCGAGAATCGCTTCCTGTACTAAATTTTCGAGTCATCGGTGAAAGAATAATGATTTTTATTTTTCAGCTGTTTCTGCAAAAGAATTGGGTCAGGTATGCAATGCTCTGAGAAAAATACATATATCTGTTTTAAAGGCAATAAGTCCTTTTCTGCTGAGCTTTAATCCATGTCTCAGACAAGGTTGCTTCAAATTCAGTAACAAGATCTCTATGGCGTTGGATCTATGGCATCATATATTTAATACTATTTGTCTGTCTTTTGCTGTTGTCAGAGCTCTTGGTAAATCTTGACGAACTTTCTTGACAATGATATTTGCAATATTTCATTTCCTCCATAACCTATATATTCCATATTGGACCCATATTCAACGCGATTACAACCAATTCATCCAAAAAAAACCTACCGATGACAATAGGACGGTGTCGGTCTAGAATCCTTCCGTCAGCTCGAGTGCTTAGGTGTTTGCATGAGGACTAATATTCCGCGCAACAGAGGGCAATGGTTACCTAAAAAAGGTCATGTGACCCTCATGGTACAGCGGTTACCATTTTCTTGACTATTTATGTTAGGACAATAAGGTTACAACAGTTGACAGACAATTATTGTGCTTCAGAGCTGATCACCTATGAATGCTGCATTATTTTTTGGATGAAAATTGACTTTTAATAGAAGAAATTCAGTAACTAAGTAAACTGTATCATTTTTACGCTTTATTAATGGCGGTATTATTATATTTGTTTAGCTAATTCTAGATATTTATGTTATATTTTGCTGTTTCTGTATTATACATACTATGAAGTCCATAAATAATTTCTACTGGCAATACCCTTTTTCTATAACTAATTAAACACCTACAGCATGAATAATATCAATATAAAAGATTTTTTTTTATCATTTAATGACATAACAAATTTACTTTGTATTAAAATATATCGTTCGTTTAAATTCAAGTAAAAATACAAATTAAAATAATACTTACAAGACTAAACTGTACCAACTACATTATATCAACGATTTTATCAAAATAGCCATATTATCTGATGGTAGAAGTTGGTTTTAAATGGTATTAATTTTTAAATTGGAAAGGACGTAATTTAAAATACTGTCCTGTGTGAATACCTTCTAAGTAAAAAAAAAGTTGGGATTACAGTCATAGAAGGATAGTATGAAAATGGCAGATTAATTCATAGGTTAAAATCATACAAATTTTTCTAAGTTCTATATCTCCACGTCGATCATATGTTCTTTCTATATCAAAATGGATATTTATTAAATGTCTCCTCAGTAAGAACGCAAGTTACATGCTGTCTTTCAATGTTAAAAGGTTATTACAGGTTCATTTCTCTCTAACGATACCACTGCGTAATGGTATGAAAATTTTGTCTAGATCGAAAAAGTAAGTAAATTTTGGGACAATCTTATTTTCCAAAAGTTTTTACAAACAGTTTGTTAAGGCACTTGGCATCTTTATCAGGTTTTAAGATAGAAATAACTGCTGTTTGTTACCGAGAGGATGAAAAGGAATGTTCAGTTCAATTCTGATTAAAACGATATTATAAAATTTTCTGAAAATCGGAAATTATATGCCGATTTATAACATAAAAATATAAATATGGAAGATGGTAATATAATTTAATTTTGAAATTGATATTCAGTACCATTTTTGTTTTTAAATCACTAAATGCTGTTTTTTTTTTTGTTTTTTTTTTCTTATTCAGTTTTTGCTTATTTTATGTCATATTTATAAAAACAACTTACTTCGGTTCTCGACATTGAATGAGATGTCAGTATAAGATTCACCCAACCAAAAATGCTGAATTTCTCATTGTTATGAGCAAATGTGGTGGATGGAAGGGTTCTTTAGTCATTCTTTCAATCATTTCATTTCCATCTGCCCATCAGAAAAAAAGAAAGAAAAAAAATCCTGCAGATTTTTGTGGTAGAAATGCCATTCAATCAAACTGTTCATATCTATCCATCATTTTTGTTAGTGATGAAAGGGCGAGCTTGTGAAAAAAAAAATATCCTCGTGTGCACGCGCCTGGTCCCTTTAGTCTAAAAATAGAAATTTAGTGGAACGTTTCAAAACAAAATATTGGAGACGGTTCCACCGTATTGAATTATGGATGGCATTTCATAATGAAATCAGGTTCGGATTATCAAATAGGCAATGCAACAACTGTTTAGAGACCCCACAACTTTCGAGGCAATTGAGATATTTTTTGTGACATTTTCAAAATTATTCAATTTTGTACATTTATTCGATTTATAAGATTCACGAAATAGAGCATCGAGGCAATTGAGATATTTTTTGTGACATTTTCAAAATTATTCAATTTCGTACATTTATTCGATTTATAAGGCTCAAGAAATAGAGCATCGAGGCAATTGAGATATTTTTTGTGACATTTTCAAAATTATTCAATTTTGTACATTTATTCGATTTATAAGGCTCAAGAAATAGAGCATCGAGGCAATTGAGATATTTTTTGTGACATTTTCAAAATTATTCAATTTCGTACATTTATTCGATTTATAAGGCTCAAGAAATAGAGCATCGAGGCAATTGAGATATTTTTTGTGACATTTTCAAAATTATTCAATTTCGTACATTTATTCGATTTATAAGGCTCAAGAAATAGAGCATCGAGGCAATTGAGATATTTTTTGCGACATTTTCAAAATTATTCAATTTCGTACATTTATTCGATTTATAAGGCTCAAGAAATAGAGCATCGAGGCAATTGAGATATTTTTTGCGACATTTTCAAAATTATTCAATTTTGTACATTTATTCGATTTATAAGATTCACGAAATAGAGCATCGAGGCAATTGAGATATTTTTTGTGACATTTTCAAAATTATTCAATTTTGTACATTTATTCGATTTATAAGGCTCAAGAGATAGAGCACATTCAAATAAAATTCATTTAAATTTCAAAACTTTATTCTTAAGAATTTTTTTATATTTTTGAATTTTTTAGTAGTAGTGGCTGAGTAGTATCAAAACTCAGTAAATATTCCTAAAAAAATTATTTCAGTACATAGAATGTATTAAAAAACATTTTGCTATTTGTTTTTATAATATTTTATAAATGTACTTAAAAATGTTTTTATATATAAAATACAAAATTTACTCTCTTGAAGATAGAACATGATTAAATATTTTTTTTTCCGTTAGTGATAAAATGTGTTAGTTAAAAATTGGCTTATATGGCTTATAAAATAAAATTAATGAACTATACCTGATTGCGGAAGTTTGGAAATTGAAATGTGTCTGTTAATCTTGTACTATCTGAGGGCTCCCCTACAAAGTATATAATAAAAATATGTCAGTATGAAATTCATAATATGTCCATATGAAATTCAAAATATGTATGTATGAAATAAATAATTTTAAACGCGTAAAAATGATTTTTAACTTTTTATACAAAGTAAACAATATTTATTACCACAGCAATAATTCTGGCCAATTTATGTATTAATTTTAATATTTTTATATTTCATTTCATCATTTTTGTAATATTTATGTATTAATTTTAATAATTTCGAATTGATGCCATTTACATAATATTCATTTACTGATTTTTTTTAAAAAAATATTATTTGAATTTTATTTTCTCGTCTTTTAAAATAAAAATAAAACTTGTATAAAAGTTGTTCATAATTTCCTTTTAAAAATAATTCTTAAAATTTAAAAATCATTATATTATTGTGATTATTATTATTTTAGATTCCTCTCTGTTCTAAACTAATACCTCCTAACACAGGTTTCAGGTTCGAATTTCTTTTTTTTTTTTTTAAAATCACATATTCTTTCTGGATCTCCTTACTGGGTCCTCTCATATGAGGAGAAAAAGCTTCCGGCATGGTGGTTGGTTCTCGCTACTCGAGTGAGTACATAAATGGTGGGGGTCATCTACCTCTTTCCGATGACAGGGCGTGTTTCTCTCGGGAAGCGTTGTACCGTGGCCGGTGATGGCTCTTAGGATTCAACCTTAGTTCCCACCAATGCTGTCGAGGCTGTCCGGGCGCTTCTAATTTTGCTCCGTGGAGGTCCATTGCTGTCGTGGTGGCATTTAATACGAATGGCTTTAATTTGGAAGGGCGGAATAGCTTTGAAAACGAAAGAGCTGCTACCCTCGTTTTTATTTGATCACATTGGAAACAATATACTTCCCAAGAGAATCACAGTATCCTCCACAAAATAGCCAAGTGTTGTTTGAAAACATGACGTAAATGTAATTATATTTACAAACAGACAGTAGATAAGGTATACGTTTACTATTTAATAAAACCACTCTCTGCTTTTGACAATAAGCTTATCCCTACCCTCTATATTTTTAAAATAATAAGTAAAATCAAAGAACCATTCCCACAAATACTGTACTGATTTCTCTTTCTATCTCATATTACAAATAAATGCCATCAATGGTTACATGAATTTAATACGAAATCAAAAAGGCGCATCTCTCAAAATCCATTTATTTTTTACATACATTTTAAATAATATATTACTTCTTTTTTTTTTTTTTTTTTTTTTTTTTGGGAAATCTTTGACAGAATTTGCCAGTCACAGTCACTAAATGAAATATTTAACGTACTAATTTGGGAAATTTTTTATTTCATGTGAATGATTATGATTCCTCAATGGATCATCACATATAATCCTTCCCCGCCCCTATCCATTTTCGAGAGGTATTGCAAACTACCCAAACTCAACAAATGAACTGATTTTGCCAATTCTCATCGCCAACTGATCTCGCCACTTCCAAGTGTAACCAATTTTTTTAGAAGATATATTTCAACAAAATTCATTGACATGATTACATTTAAAGTCATTAATTTGATTTGATTAAAGTCATTATAGAGCACTTTTATTGGATAGTTAAATTTCTAAGAAATGAACTGTCTATTGTAAAAATTGGCGAAGTTATTACAACAATTGAGGTTGAGAACTGTACCAAAGTTTTATTCTGCTAAATCTCCTGAAATGTAGAGGAAGGGGTCGACGACCATTTATCAAGAGGTCAATATGAGCATTCATATTTATTCATATTTTACCTAATATGAGCATTCATATTAAGTAAAAGTTCAGAAATCGGTTGAGTGATTGAGACATACAAGTTCTTTAGCACTATTTCCCAGTAAAGGAATGAACAGTGAAGTTTCGTGTCTTCGATTTCTACCAAAAATGGGGGGTGGTAGAATACAGGTGATCATTGATGATATATTTAAGAGCCATATGATAGATTTATAACATGAAATTAATTTTTTTGAAACCGATTCAGTGATTTTGGGGGTAAACTGTTTCTGTTTCCCAGGATTTCCTCATAGTAAAGTTTCCCATTTTTCAGTTACGAAACTTAGTTTTTTTTTCTCTCAAAAATGACAGAAAAATGATAGGTCATCCTTAATATATTTAGAGATCTTGAGTTAGCATATGAAATTTAAATGATTGAATTCGTTGTAAAGGTTTTGACTAGTAGAATTTATCGCAAAATGTTCTTTATTATTTTAAATATAGAATATATAAAGAACATATATTCAATTGATTCCTTTGTTTCATTCTTCATACTACTCTCAAATGAATGAATAATTAAGACAATTCTTCTATCATAATTAAGTGGAGGGATTTTGTATTTCTTCGCGTCATGATCAAAATTAAATATTTCTCAATGATTTAAAAACATAAATTTTCTGTTTTCAACATGACAATGATTTCTGCTCATTTTTAGAGACATATAAACAAACTTGTTTTATAAGCTAGACAATTTGGTAATGAAAGGCACAAAACGAATTCGAAGATGCGAAATTATTCAAGCAAGTTTTTTGAGATAATTAATCTATACTTATATATAAAGCTCAATGTGTTTGTGTGTGTGTTTTGGCGCTCGACAGAAAAGACCATTTGACCTACAGCTACCAAATACCTACTATACCTTAGAGGTCGGGAATGTGCACCTGGGGTCTCTTTTTATGAATTTTTAATTAGAATTTTAATTATTAATTAAACACTAACTTTTCCGCCAAAAAACTTTTCATTTTCCCCAACGCCAAATGAGTAAGGCTTCAGTTTTTTTTTTTTTCCAACAGTAATGAGGCTAGGGTTAAAATTTTTCGGCCGATTATTTCAAACGATTCTGTTTATTTTCTTAATGTTTGATGCATTTTAAATTAAACATTGTTAATGAATCGATTTTTCAGATTCATTCTGAAGTACTTTTGAATTAAAATAACACAGAATAAAGGAAATTAAAAATTTCTAATCTGCATAGCGTTACCCCAACTGGCGTAGAAAAATTCACGCCTTTGCGTTACCGTAACTGGTTGAAAATTTACGCATGCGCATTGTGTTCTGATTGTTGACATGACAACCATTATCAACGAATGATTTAAATTATTTTTAGGTTGGTTGCATGCTTTTGTAATTAAATTGTATTTATGTTAGTTATATATTTTTTGTATATGCTTATAGTTTTAAGTACATCGTTTTTTAAGTAGGTTTTTAACTGTTTTCGACCGATTATTTTAAACGATTCATTTTATTTTCTTAGTGTTTGATGCATTTAAAATGAAACATTGTTAATGAATCGATCTGTTCATGATGAATCTGAGAAAATTTTGTTGACAAATTCATGAAATATTACATAAATTAAGAAAGATATTCTTTAGTGCCCATAAAGTTTAAACGCTCAGTGACTCTGTTATCAGTAATCATATTATAAAAAAAATGCTTTGTTTCAGTAAAAAATATTATTATATTAATTGCAGATTAATTCTTTCCACTTTAAAGCATAAATTCTACGAGAGGTAACAGAAAATTAGAGAGATACATATTACATTATGACTGAAGGCCTTTATAGTATTATGAGTGAATTATATGACTATCAAAATTTGAAGTTTTAAACTATTTTGACGAAGAATCTATTAAAGTAAGAATTGCGTAAAATATTTAATTATTAAAATTTAAACAAACATTAAGATTGGCGAAACGGTTGGTCACCAAAGGCGGCTAATATAAATATAAGACTGAATAATTACAAGCATGGTCTTCCCATTGAAATGAGATCGCTAAATTTATAATTGAAATTTGAAATATTTGGCAATAGTTATAGACATAAAATGATAAGTTAAATTGGGTAATTTATCTTTGCACATTCTACTTAATAAAAACCATGAAAGTAAAAAAAAAAATGTCTTCATAAATCTCCATCAATAAATAAAAATTTTCAATACTAAAAGAAAACCGTGGATAGCAGAATATAACACGTTTGATCAAAACAAAGCCAAAAAAAGTATTTGATCTAAAGAAGTAGCCATTTCTAATAAATTAATATGTTAATTTGAACATACTGTATGCCATTTTCGGTTTTGCTTTTGCAATTTTATAAATTCTTTTCAAATATTGATTTATAAGAGCCAGCAGCAATTCCCTTTTCTAAGACATAATATACTCAGATCTATTTTATCAAATACGGTGGGACTAGAAGCAATTCTAGTCCCTAATCTAGGAATTAGAAGCACTGTTGTAAATTCCATTGACGGAAGGTATAATTTTGCAAATACTAACCTATTATCATTTTGAAAATCTTTTATGATAAAGCTTGGAATATCCCATTCACAGCATAATACACTCTCCGTTATTTTCCTTCCTTACAGCTGTAATAGCAGGAAGAGACAGCGAGAATTATTTGGGTCAAATATGGTATCATTCTTTATTCATTAATCCATCTCTTTGGTTTTCAAAAAAAAAAAAAAAAAAAAAAAAAAAGGCTTCTGTTTTTAGTTTGGCGCCGGCGCCTCTTATATCAGTTCCCACCAGTTCGGATACGTTGATATGCCAGTTTGAACAAACAGTGTATCATTTTCGGTTAGGTATTTGCAGTTTTATCATTCTGTTTCTAATATTGACTTAAAACAGTTTCTACCAACTACCTTTTCTTATTGCTATCTTGTATCAACCTCTCTGTAATCATCACAGCATGATTGTACAGACAGATTTATTTTATCAAATATAGTAGACAAATCCATAAGTAAATTTAGAGGCAAAGAAGCAGCACTATGTAAACACTAACCTTTTTGAAAATCTCTGATAAGGACTCTATACTTTTGGAGCATCTCATTCTCAGCGTAGTCGATTTGCCGCTTTAGTAAGACCTACAGGTTTGACATTCGCTGGGTAAGAAATTGTTTGTGATGGGTCCGATATTTACTCAAACTTTATTTTACTAGACTTTTACAAAAAATTACAAATGCACTCGTGTTTGTGACGGGTCCGATATTCACTAACCCTTTATTTTACTAGACTTTTACAAAAAATTACAAATGCATTCGTGTTTGTGACGGGTCCGATATTTATTCATCCTTTATTTTACTAGACTTTAACAAAAAATTACAAATGCAGTCATGTTCTTTTATCATGTCATCTCCTAGGAATCCCCGTTTCCCTTTCGGCTCATATCACTTCTCCACTAACTAATCGCCTTCAATAGAAATTTAAAAAATCAAATTAACAATTCAAAATGTCTTCAACTTACCATATGAAAGAATACAAAACTTTCTTAGTAATCACATATTATATTTAAATAAAGTTAATGTTTAGATTGTATAAGGTTGAGAATCCCTACTTTCCTTTTGGCTTATATCACTTCGCCAATATCTAATATCCTTTAACAGGAATTTAAAATAAAATGTTTTTAACTTACCATATAAAACAATACAAAATTGTCTGAATTATCATATATTATATTTAAATAAACTTAATATGCATATTCAATTGAAGAATATTATACATTACATGGTATTTGTGATGTTTAAAAAAAATGTTTTTTGATTAATAAATAGCTAAGGTGCCAGAGAACATATAAATATACAAATTTAAAAAAATAAAGAAAATTAAAGCTCTTGTATAAACAATGCATGAAATACGCATGCTATGATGCATGGAACATTTTTACCTGATAATGGTTGATTCATCAGATTTACAAGCATCATCTTTCCATTCTCTGTGTAATGATAGATCATGCAATCGTAGAAAGACTGCAATCCTAAAGCATTATTATATTAAAAAGGATAAAATGTTTTGAAATACTTGAAAGGACTAGTTCGTTAAAAAAAAGAAAGGTCAAATTTTACAGTTGTTTAAATGCAAAATCGATTTTCAAATACTTATTTTGATTATGCTCAAACTTGCTATTTTGTTTCAGGTGGTTTTACAAAAGGAAAGTTTTCTTAGAAAATTATGCTTAAAATTTATTTTAGAAACTTAATTAAGATAAGTGAAAAAGTTACACGATAATAGGATTTTTTATGACTAAATTATTTTTTGAAGTTTAAAGTTTATGAAAATAATGCGAATTTATTGAGGGAAAAAAACATTAAAATTTTGATTAATTTGTATTTGAAAATTTAATTAAAATTTTGAAATTCTTTATTAATGAGATCCAACTGTCTAAACAGTAACTAACAGCCAAAATCAATAGTTCTAGTTCTGGTTAATTCCAACTTATAGAACGATATCATGTTAAAAAAGAAAAAGAAAAACGTCGATTCGCTTTGTTTACCTTCTAATATAGTGTGAAAATTTAAGATAAAATAACGTTGCAGAAAAATCTAGCGTTATGTAACAGAATTAATCCTAGTTGTATATTAATAATTGTTCGAAAGCAAATAACTTTGCTCCAAACGCTAAGCATTCATGTATTTGAAATATATGAAAGAGGTATGTCAAAAATAAGATATGACATACCGGCAAGTTCCTATTGTTTTTCCATTAAGTATCAAAATCAAATATCGCTTTTTTTATTCTTTTTTGAGTCTTTAATTTTTATTTCTTCTTATCAAAAAAATCATGGATGTTTTTTGGTTCCAATATATATCTATTATTTTTCACATGAAGTTTACGTTTGATACATTGAAATTCCATTCGACATGCACAATTCTTTTTCTGCATTTAAAATTAACCAGTTATATAACAGAAATTTAATATGCAATCTTAGCACCAAAATTGTCAATTTTTATCAAATTTTGAATGTAATAGGTTTGAATCATAGGTTTGTCCAAAAATTCGAATTCTGGAAGTTCTATATGTAAGAGTTCTACTGTATGAAAGCGCTATCACAGAAAATTAACCAGTTATGTAACGGAATTTTAATATGTGATCTTAGGAACAAAATTGTTAATTTTTATCAAATTTTGAAAGCAAAAGGTTTGCATCCTAGGTTTGTCCAAAAATTCGAATTGTGAAAGTTCTATATGTAAGAGTTCTACTGTATGAAAGCGCTATCACAGAAAATTAACCAGTTATGTAACGGAAATTTAATATATGATTTCAGGAATAAAATTGTTAATTTTTTTCAAATTTTAAATGCGGTAGGTTTGAATTCTAGGTTTGTCCAAAAATTCGAATTGTGAAAGTTCTATATGTAAGAGTTATACTGTATGAAAGCGCTATCACAGAAAATTAACCAGTTATGTAACGGAATTTTAATATGTGATCTTAGGAACAAAATTGTTAATTTTTATCAAATTTTGAAAGCAAAAGGTTTGCATCCTAGGTTTGTCCAAAAATTCGAATTGTGAAAGTTCTATATGTAAGAGTTCTACTGTATGAAAGCGCTATCACAGAAAATTAACCAGTTATGTAACGGAATTTCAATATGTGATCTTAGGAACAAAATTGTTAATTTTTTTCAAATTTTAAATGCGGTAGGTTTGAATTCTAGGTTTGTCCAAAAATTCGAATTCTGGAAGTTCTATATGTAAGAGTTCTACTGTATGAAAGCGCTATCACAGAAAATTAACCAGTTATGTAACGGAATTTCAATATGTGATCTTAGGAACAAAATTGTTAATTTTTATCAAATTTTGAAAGCAAAAGGTTTGCATCCTAGGTTTGTCCAAAAATTCGAATTGTGAAAGTTCTATATGTAAGAGTTCTACTGTATGAAAGCGCTATCACAGAAAATTAACCAGTTATGTAACGGAAATTTAATATATGATTTCAGGAATAAAATTGTTAATTTTTTTCAAATTTTAAATGCGGTAGGTTTGAATTCTAGGTTTGTCCAAAAATTCGAATTGTGAAAGTTCTATATGTAAGAGTTATACTGTATGAAAGCGCTATCACAGAAAATTAACCAGTTATGTAACGGAAATTTAATATATGATTTCAGGAATAAAATTGTTAATTTTTTTCAAATTTTAAATGCGGTAGGTTTGAATTCTAGGTTTGTCCAAAAATTCGAATTGTGAAAGTTCTATATGTAAGAGTTATACTGTATGAAAGCGCTATCACAGAAAATTAACCAGTTATGTAACGGAAATTTAATATATGATTTCAGGAATAAAATTGTTAATTTTTTTCAAATTTTAAATGCGGTAGGTTTGAATTCTAGGTTTGTCCAAAAATTCGAATTGTGAAAGTTCTATATGTAAGAGTTCTACTGTATGAAAGCGCTATCACAGAAAATTAACCAGTTATGTAACGGAAATTTAATATATGATTTCAGGAATAAAATTGTTAATTTTTTTCAAATTTTAAATGCGGTAGGTTTGAATTCTAGGTTTGTCCAAAAATTCGAATTGTGAAAGTTCTATATGTAAGAGTTATACTGTATGAAAGCGCTATCACAGAAAATTAACCAGTTATGTAACGGAAATTTAATATATGATTTCAGGAATAAAATTGTTAATTTTTTTCAAATTTTAAATGCGGTAGGTTTGAATTCTAGGTTTGTCCAAAAATTCGAATTGTGAAAGTTCTATATGTAAGAGTTCTACTGTATGAAAGCGCTATCACAGAAAACTAACCAGTTATGTAACGGAAATTTAATATGTGATCTTAGGAACAAAATTGATTCAAATTTTGAATTTTGAATGTTATTAAACAGAGATGAGATGAAAGGAAACTTGATTTTCTTCACGATGCTGGGACAGCCCAACTTAAAACGCGCTATTCTGTGAGTATATGAGAGTAAACGAGATAGCCAAGAAGGGGCCATCTAATTGATTGACTGTGATAAAAGTTTTACTCACGAAAGTCATCATTTAAAATTCTATTTGTGAAATTAAAAAAAAAAAAAAGTGTGCGTTTTAATAAATAACAGATCATTGTAAAAGACCCTTCCGCTTCAAAATCGTCAGATTTTCTCCAAATTGAGTATAATGTTTGAGCTATATGGTCGTAAATCTTTAGCATTATGTAATAGTTATCCATACGCTCGACCATTAAAACTTGAGCTCCCTCCGGGGTTATTTTTAAAATTGCATTTTGATTTTTATTATTTAATTTAAAAATACATAATAAATTTATTTAACTTTTTCAATCTAAGAGCTCTATATTCTGCGCTTCTTCGTCTGAGTATTTGATGATCAATAAAAAATTTAAAAAAATAAAAATAAAATAATAAGTGAAAAAATGCAATATATAAATCAACATATAAGAGCAAATCTTTATCGGAACTAGTCGTCTGGTAGGACTTGAAGGACTACTGTGCATATAACTGATTGACAGATTTAAAGACTAAAATCCATGTTTTCTCACTTAGAATATAGAAATACCAGAGCTGAAATTCCACATATTAGCTATGAAACGCAAGCGACTGATCCCTCGTTTTATTAATTTATTGATTTTTACTCCTATCCCAAATTCATCTTCTTTCTCATAGAGTTTTTTTTTCTCTCTGTCTTTTTCTCTTTTCTTTCTTTCTTTCTTTCTTTCTCTCTCTCTCTCTCTGTCTGTCTTTTTCTCTTTTCTTTCTTTCTTTCTCTCTCTCTCTGTCTCTCTCTCTCTCTATCTATCTGTCTTTTTCTCTTTTCTCTCTCTCTCTCTCTCTCTCTCTCTCTCTCTCTCTCTCTCTCTCTCTCTCTCTCTCTCTCTCTCTCTCTCTCTCTCTCTCTCTCTCTCTCTCTCTCTCTCTCTCTCTCTCTCTCTCTCTCTCTCTCTCTCTCTCTCTCTCTCTCTCTCTCTCTCTCTCTCTCTCTCTCTCTGTCTTTTTCTCTTTTCTTCCTTTCTTTCTCTCTCTCTCTGTCTTTTTCTCTTTTCTTTCTTTCTTTCTCTCTCTCTCTCTCTCTGTCTTTTTCTCTTTTCTTCCTTTCTTTCTCTCTCTCTCTGTCTTTTTCTCTTTTCTTTCTTTCTTTCTCTCTCTCTCTCTCTCTCTCTGTCTTTTTCTCTTTTCTTTCTTTCTTTCTCTCTCTCTCTGTTCTCTCTCTTCGTTCTCATAGAGTTTTTCTTTCTGCTTATCTTTTTCAAATTTCCTTCTGTCTCTCTCTCTTTCTTTGTCACTTTTTTTTCTTTCCTGACATCTTTTATGAATTTCAGTTTCGCTTCTTGTTACTCGAAGGAAACATGTGTGGTTTATTGAGTATTCGCTTTCTTTTATTAAAGACTTCTTTCCGAGAGAAACACACATAGATAATTTTCTAAAATGTGCTTCAGATAAAAATTTTTATAAAGAGGATACAATTGCTATTTATTATGCAGAAAAAGATGAATATTGCAGATCTTTAGAAAACTGTATTTCCGTGGTTTTCACTGAGCAAAAGATACAATACATGTCAATTTATGCTGGAGTTAATTATTGACTATGAGTTAACTACTAAGCCAATTACGAGAGAAAATTTCACAGTCAGATTTATAATAAACATTAGTGTTATGTATCTATAATGTAAGAAATGTTTTATATTGTTTTTCAGATTTTCCTTATAGTGTAGATGATGCATGGATTGTGGATGGTGTGAATGATTTACATTATCTTCTTGAAAAAAATAAAAAAAAGCACAGAAATTATAAAATTATTTAACCCTTCAGCGCGCGCGCGCACATACATACACACATTTTTTTTTAACATTCGCACGAGTGCTTGCTCATTAAGCCCCCAAATTTTCAGGTATTTATCTCATATCTTATTGAATATTCGTTTAGTTTAGTTATATTAACGTCCCGTTTTAAAGCAACACTAGGGTTATTTTGAGACAGACCTCGTAATTTTCAACCGCGATCAGATGACGAGGACGACACCTGAGCTGGCACCCCCCTCTCCACACCACACCAGCGGAAGGACGTTTGATCATGACGGATTTAACGTGCAACAGACTCCCTTACACGACGGTTCTTCGGTGGAATCGGGTACACGAACCTGAAACCCGCCGATTCCGAAGTCGAGACCTTACCACCAGGCCACCGCGGCCCTTATTGAATATTCGTATAAAAATAAAGTGTGGTCAGGGAATATAAATGTTTTCGATGTGAATATTTTCGTTCTATTTCTATTAAGATAAGCCAAAATTGAACTTCTTCCATATTTTTCCGGTATTCATTCCTCCCCTCATAATATTCATGTAAAACTTATCATTTTTAATGTAAGTAGTTTTTTCTCGCGTAAAAATACTGGAATTATAAGAAAATCTATATTATGCTAATAGTTTATATTTGAAATTTTTTGGGAAAAAAATACAATTTTTAAAATTCATAACTTTTGTCTTTCATTTTTTATGCATTTTATTCATATTGTAAAATGATGCATTTTATAAAAGGATTTACGACTTTTTTTACGAACAAAAAACAAACGATCAGATTTTCTAGAGTATTTAGAATCTGTGTTTTAGTCAGATATTGTACCATGAACATTTTCCAAAATTTCTTAAAAATGTCGAATCTGAGCTATCGTTATTTTGTCTATAAGTTGAAAAACTTCGGAGAATATCTTTGAATCTGTGCTGCTCGCTGACATAGCAATAACATTAAAAGGATCTGAAATTAGCACACGGGGGAGGGGGTCAATTTAACCCTAACTTTCCTTTAAAAAAATGAAGTAAATTTCTTCCTTGTTGTTTGATCTTGTTCTTCTAGCTTCCTATGGAAGAATAAGAAGTAACAAATGTAAATTTTTCATAAATTTGTAGCCTTTCTAAACAAAAGATAAAGGGTGGGGTCAAAAAAGACCCTGTGCGTGTGCTGACGGGTTAAGGAATAATATCTACAACGATTCTTTGTAAAAGCAAATTTTATATTTAACAGTGAAATTTAAAAATTTAGGCTAGTTATGAACAAACTATAATTTTTTACAGAATGCATTTTTTATTGATAAATATTATTTCAGCATTACTAATTTATGAGAAAAACCTCTAATGTATATACACATGTACTATTTGTTCAGCCATTTTTTTTTTCTATTAAAGGATAACATTTATGCGGAATAAACCTGAGTCTTTATCATATTTGCTAGTAACTCGTATACTCATATATTATTTGTTGTAAAAGTTTACAGAAAAGAATATGATACAGTGAACTTTTCACATAATTAGTGAATTAGTAACTTTTCCAGAAAAATGCTTCAATTTGAAACTTTATTAATGAGACAAAATTTACACGTTCAGTAAAGCAACTGAGAGGATTAAAAATTTGACTTATGCCTCTTTACTTTCATTCGCCAAATGCATTACGTTTCACGTGATTCGTGAATCATTCTTTTTTTCCAGAAAAAGGATTCACTTCCAAATGTTTAAAAAAAAATAACATTGACACGTTTGGTAAAGGTATTTCCTCTTAATCTTTGATCGCTACTTCTTTCTTTCACTTTTTTTATTTATTCTCTAAACCTTCAAAATATACTTCAAATGAACTTCAGCAAACAATTCGCTAATAGAGCAAAATGTTCAGTTCTCATTCTAAATAATAGATAGCATGGAATCCAAACATGAAGCCTTCAAGGAAAAATAAAAATGAGTAATGGCTATTTCATGCCTAGATAAACATTACAACGTAAGTGCATCAGCACTTAAACGTGACATAATAACATGAACACTTAAACATGTTTGGTATCTTGTATCTTATTGGTTGGTGCTGACTGTTTTCGAATTTGTAGAAGCTTGTTATAAATTTTACAACAATATAATTTTAAATATAAGTAATAAACAGTAATTCAAATTTTCTAAAACTCCTGATCTTATTTTCATAGATTTTTTTTTTTTAAAAAGGAAACTTTTTTTCATCTAAAATATATTTAAAATTATGGGACATACTTAATGAAAATTATAGATCTAGACTTCTTTTTTTTATTTTTAATGGTTTTCAAAAATATCTTAAAGGATTTTTTTTTGCATTATTTTACATATTTACAGATTCAAAAATTAATTTTTTGCATTTGGATGTAGTACAAGATATGCTGTATGAAAGCTACAACTTGATTTCAACATGAGATCTTCAGAAATTTGTTGGCGTTGTTAAAAACATGATTAAGCACCCACAAGTTCAATAGTGTATAAATGTTTCTGATAAGCAACAAGGGAATACTTGCTTCTTATATATATTTATTTTTTATTTTCAGTTATAATTAAAGTTTTTATTTTGAGGCTAAAATAAAATAATTGTGCCTGTGAAATTGAATTTATTAAGACACTAAATCTTTTAACTGCAGCATGGACTCAATTGGCTATCAGATACATAAGTAGAGTTCATATCTAATAGCCAATCTTTTGTTTTAGTACATTAAATTTATTTAACCTGATTTGCTTCATGTTAATAAAAACGAAATTTTTATTCGATCTTTCACTCATTTCCTAGAATGATGGAATTATGTAATTTTATACAGATTTGCTCTCCTGACGAAGATATAATATTGAAATATTTTAAGTAAAGATATCAAATAATTTAATTATATTTAGATCTTGACGCCGTTATTATAAAGAATTTGAGAAATAATTCAATTTAAGAATAAAATTGTAGATATAGTCTTAGATCTATTCAATTTCGTGTTTAAAAAAACAAATTTTCATTAAATATATTATTTTTTACATGCCTTATTCTTTGCAAATGATATTGTTTGCAAACCAAATAACAAATTATGAAATTTATATTCATCATATGTTCATTATATTTGAAATCAGATCTCAAGACCTCAATTATGATACAGAAGAAGAAAAATTGCTTCTTAGCCCTTTCTAGGGTCATGGGAAGTATGCATAAATGATTTTATGCAATCTAAGTTTTGCAGGTTGGCAAGATCTGACAAATTTTTCAATAAGACAAAAACTTAGTTGCTTCAATTGCTTATCTTACAAAAAATGGTACGTCTTGATTTATTGCTTAGTTATTAATTAAACAAATTAATTAATAAACAAAATTAAATTTATCTTATAACTAAATGAATTGCTTTTCCTCAGTCAGTCCCAATCCTAAAAATATTTTAATTTACCATGTCTAAGGAAAAATGTTGGTTAAGTAGACAGGCAATCAGATCTTAATAATTTGCTGTACAAGTTTTGATTATTATTAATTATGTAAGATCTAATTTAAAACGAGTTGATTTCATTCAAAACATTATGATGTAAGAAAAGGGAGTAAACAAAAAAATAAATTTTTAACGTTATGATTCTTGAATTTTCAATAATTTCAATAATAGATGTTTCTTCCTGGTTATTTTCCTTTATTTAATCTGTACTTAACTCATTATAAAGCCCATTTTTATCATAGATCTCTTGTGTTCATTCAAATTGGCACTGGTTTTACCGATGGAATGTCACGTAAGATCAGACTTGTAAATGTTCTGTCATGTCCTCAAGCAGAATTCCTATGTCACAAAGCCAAACAGCCCTTTCTTTTATAACTTATATCCTTATTTCTTCACAAAAGTCACAAAAAGTCATTCATTTTAACAATGGATAATAATGCGAGGCTTCCTAATAATAGAAAATATCGTTGTATGTTTCTTTTGAAAGGCATAAAATATTGCCTTAACTATGTATCCTGTAGAGTAATCATAGGTTTGCCCAAGTTGTTGCTGCTCATCCTATTATGAATCCTAAGTTGAGAAAGAAAGCATAGCACTCTCCCTATTACGAACGTCTTCAAGTGACATATGCAACATCATAAAAAATGGTTAAAAGGGGACATGAAAGAAAGGGTTGAATAGAAACACCTTGGAAACAGGTTGAGAAAGGGTTGGGGAAATTTTCAAACCTTGTGCTACCCTTTCTCTTTCGAAGAATCGCCGCGGCTAAAGATGGTCAACATATTCCCCCTCTTAGGGAGGAACTGGAAGTTGGGGGGGAGAGGAATTCTTTGGGGTGATGTGGGTCAGTGGGGGACTAGACGCCTTTCTCCCAAGCAAAGACAGAGAAGGAAGAGATGTTTTTTAACCTTACCACGTGCCATGAAGGATTCTTTCTTCTGGGCCGACATTTTTTTTAAAAAAAGGGATAGGTTAACTCCACCACGCAAATATAAGAAGGATTGAAAGCTGAAAAAAGGTTCTTTTTTTACCTTGTAATGAACCAACCACAAGTACGTTTGTATTCAACAAAAAGACATTCCCTCTCTCACTCTTTGTAAGACAACTTTCAACTTTTTGTTGTTGTTGTCGTTTAACACCTGTTAAACTTAATTCTAAACGAGAGGTATAGGATGCCGGTATAGGTTCGTAAGTCACGAGCAAATCACATAAACCAAAAAATATCTGAATTACGCTTTATCAGGATTTAAAAATGTACGGTAATTATTTGATCCTATTTTTGGGTAAACACAAAAGGTAACCTATTAGGGGTACTTTCCATTCAATGCAGTTTTTTCAAGACGATGCTAATGATATTAACTTATTTAATACAATCAATATCTGCGTTCAAGCTTTGTTTTCATGAATATAAATCTAATAATATTTGCTTGAAAATATTTATTATTTCTTTTTTTTTCTGCTTTTGAAGATTATTTTGCCTTTACCAGAGTTGCCTTATCTGCAAGAATAGCGTGTATCCAAATCAAACATTATAAAAAATAATTATATGAAATCTAGTCAAGAACGATTAGTTCTTTAAACATTTTATAATTTGGGCTTAAATTGTAACTAAAAATTATATTATCCATATAATATAAAAGAATTTTTCATAAAATATATATGAAATCCAAACAAAAATCACTAATTGCAATTTTATTCTATGAAGTCTCGATAAAGCATTTAAAAATCAGAAACAAAAAACAAAAAAAAACAAAAAAATAGTAGACTGCAGTTTTGGTTTATTTAGTCACTATGAAATATTTAAGAAATTCAAATAAAAACTGCGAATATTCCAGATTGCATTCTTACTCAATCAGATCACTATAAAACATATAAGAATTTGAAACCAGTATCACAAATTGTATTCTTAATATACAAAGTCGCTGTAAAACATATTAGAATTTGAACTGAAATTCCAGATGGCGATCTTATTTTATTTTGTCACATATCAAACTGTATTTTATAAGCCAATGAAGCTATTGTTTTTGTTTTTCATTTTTAACGAAATTTTTGTGCACTTGAAATGTTAATTTCACAACTAATTTAGTTATTTATGATTTTTACGTGTTTTTTCTGTCCTTATTACACCAATTTATACAAAGGCGTAACAGCAAATTACAAATCCTTATTATTTTGCTGATCGATATTAATTCTTGGTTCTGCAAGATAACTTTGCACCCGGGTCCACTTTACTCTGTATATATAAATACCAGTCCTGTATAAAAAAATCTGACCCTGTGTTAAATAATCATTTAATTATGATGTTTGTAAAATATCTAAAAATCTACAAACATTGAAGGCATCAATGCTTTTCACTCTCAAACAAATTGCCTTAGATGCAAGAAATATTTTGTCAGACATGAATAAGAATCATAAATGCAAATTCAGAATATAAATGTTTCTTGATAAAAACCAACGAATTAAAAAAAATTCTGACATTAAAGTGAATAACATTACAGTTAAGATATGTGCCGTCACAATCTCAAAATAAGTCTAACTACGCATATTATTTAGCATGTAATAACGAGTCTTCTTTTTCGAAGTTGTGATATCACTTCACTGAAATAGTGATAAATGGAAGCGATTTAAAAAGAAAAAAAAAAAAAACATTAATCTAAAATATTTTATTATTTAAAATTAAGATATACAGGGTGTTCATTAATTATTGTCGGGGTTTCCGTACCACATAATTTTCGAACAAAAATATTACGCAAAAACCGATTACGTATTCGTAAATTACAACTCAAAGAATTTTATTAATGATATTAAAATGTAAAGCTTGCACAATTTGCACTTTGTAGGCATTCAGCTGAAGGCGATTCTTTGAGTTGTACTTTACGAATACATAATTCTTTGAGTTGTAATTTACATATTCATAATTCTTTGAGTTGTAATTTACATATTCATAATTCTTTGAGTTGTAATTTACATATTCATAATTCTTTGAGTTGTAATTTACGAATACATAATCGCCTTCAGCTGAATGCCTACGAAGTGCAAATTGTGCAAGCTTTACACTTTAATATCATTAATAAAATTCTTTGAGTTGTAATTTACGAATACTTAATCGGTTTTTGCGTAATATTTTTTATTCGAAAGTTATGAGGTAGGGAAACCCCGAAAAAAATTAATGAACACCCCATATATATATGTATTTTTACCTCCATTTTTTCTTTCTGGAAGGAGAAGGGATTAATTGATGGATTTTTTTGGGGAGGACAGGAAACTGGATTTTTTTTTTTCCTTCTTCTTCTTCTTCTTTTTACTACACAAGGAAACCGGCTCGTTCTTTCTTGTTATACCACGTGCCATGGGGAGGACCGATTTTCTTAAGAGAAAACGCATTTTTAAAAAGGTATCTTACTTTAACACAAAGAGGATAGGACGCTTCTTTAGAAAAAAAGTGTTCGTCTGTCTTTTAACGAGGCACCACGCGCTACTTACCGTTTTCTAGAAAGATACAACCGTCACTCCCTATTCGCACCAGAACTCCCTCTACCCAACACCTGCTAGACTGAACTTCTGGACAATAAAAGGGCAGGAAAGAAGAACCCATTATATGGTTTAACATTCAACAAAGAACATATATCTCGCTGTTTTTTTTCATCAAACGCAAGATGGCTTGCACAGAAAATGTTGTTGGCACCTTCTGCGATTATTCCTCTAAAATCTTAATTTGAGAAATATATATATATTATATATATATATATAACGAGATCACCAAAAAATCTTTATTCATTAATTATGAAACAGAGGTTTTCACTTGTGTTCCAATCGAATACAATATTCATTTTTTTTTAAAGATTTGTGAGTGTCAAATAATAATCTGGACTTCAATAATGATATTTCTTTACGATGATGGCGAATCAGTTGAAGATTCAATATCAAATTTTGATATTTACAGTATAATACATGACAATATAATATATTTTAGCGGAATAAAAGAAAATAATAATGATTTTTACGTACGTGTAAGAGAGAGAAAGGAGATCAGAGCTGAGGCATCCTTTATTAATAAGGGAGTTGGATCCTCTCAGAATAAGGAAATAAATTTTTATCTTAATCTTGTCTACAAATTAAAGAAACTAATTACAATGGATCTGATTTTTTATGTTGCTTTGTCATTTTCATATGTCTAAGTTGTTTATTTGAATATATTGTTAGATTTAAATGTTTTTTTTTAAATCTAATATTTTTTATCACTGTTTTTTTTAATCATATATATCGTATCAAATTTACTTTTAAAATTTAGAAATTCACGATTTTTCCCATCTATTATTGAATTGTCTATATTCATTACAATTTATATGTTTAATTAGAAGTCCAAATTAAATGATCTCCTTTTCAAATCATTCTTGAAATTATTTTATAAAAAGGTTTTTTTTATTTATTTCTTATTTTATTTGTCGCTTAAAATGAAATGCTTTTCAATCATAAACATTTAAAAATGATTCATTTTTTTAAATGTTAATATCTTTTTCAATATTATTTATCTTTTAAAAAATCAGAAGTGTCATCTCTTTCTTTATATTTCAGTTGCCATTGACTACAAGAATGCTTTCCTGGTAACAAGAGAGGAATTTTTGTATTTTTATTTATGCTATATAAGAAGAGTTATTATAGAGAAGATAATAAACAAAGCAAATTTTATGATTTAAACATCAGATTCTTCCAATATATACTATTTGGTTCAGAATTGTTTTAACTCTAGCAAAAAAAACTTGTCAGTAGACAGATATTTGAAATTAAATATGCTCCTATCAAATTATACACTACATCAAAATATGGTTAATATTCATGGTATATTAACTATGGAAACTTCGAAACCTTATTAAATTTTGTTTCTTCAAAGTCTAAATGTGTTCATTTAAAAAGTCTACAGGATAGTCTTTTCGATATTATTTGTTTAAATATGGTTAACAGATTTGAAAAAAAAAAAAAACAAAAAAAAAAACATAATTAATGGATGTTGCATGCTGTAGTTTGTACGGCAGGTATCAAAAGCACGAATAATTGAATTCTAAAAGCATAATTTAAATTATCTGCAAAAACAAAAACTTGACTACGGTATATTCAAATCCCCATTGTTGCTGGATAAAATAAATTGGCTTTAAACGTATACTATATTACCCGTAAAACTCTCTTATTCAGCAATTATTAAGTCCCTTGGTGTTAAGTAAGGACGATTTTAACACAACCTCATACGGCTTAGACAGATAGATGCATTAGATATAATTAGACACATGAGGATATTTGGAACTTCAAGTTTCTAGTCGATGATAATTTGCTGATGAACCAGCAGCTGTATTTTTGACCTGATTTCTTTCCTGAAATTGTGGCAAACTGCAATATTTGTTTACCCCAGCTAATAATTCAACTCTTTACGCCGGCCGGGAGCAGGACATCCGCATCCGAGCGGAATGTGAGGGGCCGGGACGTCTCAAGGTTAAATAATAGGGAGTGGTAAAAGGGTGAGTTTTTGCGTTTTTAGTTATTTCCAAATATAATGCACCAGTTATGAAGGGAGAACATAGGTTCTCTCCTTTTGAAAAGAAAACAGCCTTTTGGCATTTGCTAAAGAGTAAAATATGCGTGAAAACTATTTTTGGAAGGGGGTACTGAATATAAGCGGTTAAAGAAAAAATTTCTGTATTTTTCTTAGCAATTAGAAATGCATCTTTCATTATTAGAGATATTTGACGATGAACGGAGAAGTATTAAGTATAATAAATAGCAATAAAGTATAATAAATGATAGCAACAGATGGGTTTTTTCCTTTCTTCGTTTAGGAATCGAAACATCTTCTAGACCTTCTTTCTTCTAAGATAAGATACTGTTAAACTGTCATTTGCGAATACGGTACAAATTATAAATATAATGAAGTGCATTGAAATGTTACAATTTAACAAATTTTTCACGGAATATTTTAATTCAAAACAATATTCCCATTTAATTTCCGTCGAAAATATTTTTGAAATTAGATACAGAAAGAAAAAAAAATAATAATGATATTAAAAATTAATTTCATAATTTATTTTTCCTACAAAAATTTAATTTGGATTCGAGTCGGAATTCCCCAACATACTGTATAAACACAGAAACTGATACATATTCTTGCGGTACGATTTTGAGCAATTCTAAAGTAAAAAGAAAAAACATTTCTTCATTCCTTATCAAGAAACCCTTAACAAGATTATATATATATATGTATCTTGTTCCTAAGTCATCCTAAATATATTCTATTTAAAAAAAATCATATAATCAATCAAAAAATATAATCAAATATGATATCAACATATTTCTATAACAAACGATAAATAAATTACGCCTTTACTTCAAAGTACCCTTCTAATATTTTCTAGAAATCTGCACTTTAAATATCGCAAAGATCAAAAAGCATGATCTTTGCGAATAGAAACATATTTGTACCAATTATAAAATTATCATTTAGTGGTTTTTAAACAACTGTTTGCAAAATTTTTTCTGGTAAAAGTTGCAACATTTCAGTTGTTAACAAAAATCAAGAGATCTGTAAAATTGTTCATGCTTTTCAATGAAATTAGGATAGATTTGGATCAACAATGAATTATATGAGATAAAATATATTATCATGTAAATAATATACTTAAGTTGAAACAAATAAAAATGCAGTCTATGTTCCGGTTAGCAGTCTATATTCCGGTTTTTTGAATTATCAATTCATTACTTTATAATAACATAACGACTTTCTTGAATCAAAAAGCTAATGTTTATTTTTACTTATTTATTAAATATAATAATTCCGAATATAAAATCGCATGGTGTTTAAAAGCACTTAATATAAAAGACTTATTTCTTGAGCTAAGCAAACAGAGAAGAGAAGTTAGTGATTTCAAAAAGGCTTATTAAAAGATATTAATTGCTGAAAAGTCTTGAGACACAATAAATTTTAATAATATTTCATTATGTTCATCAAATAACAGTTTGAAATTTAGAAAATGCATTCAATATTAATAGTTCAACAGCATTAAAATAATCAGGATTCTGATCGAACAAGCCGGCTAGGCGTCTAACTCTTTTTATTATACTTATAATATAAAAAAGAAACCCGTTTACGCATCTCTTATTCATACCTCGTTGGTATTTAAACATGTTTTCAAAATACCAATTCATTCATAACCCTTGCAATGATAAAGTCTTTGGTTACGTGCCGTTTTAGATGTTGAAGGACATTAGAAAATATTTTGAGAATATGGATTACTTCCAAAGAGTAGATGATGAGTAAGTAATTTTAGTTTATGATATCATATCGTAATATATTTCTATAGTAAGATATTTATATCGTAAGCTAAAGTTACTCACAATTTCTGAATTAACAGAAGATGCATTATCAGCTAATAATTTACAAGATGATGAAGAATGCAAAGTAGTCATTCCCACCTTTCTTCAAAAATGATTGACTGCATTGAAAAACTTCATACTTATTTTGCCTATCTAAACAATAGCGTCAATGATATTAATACGACTCATACTATATATAATACGTATAGACAACCAATAAGTCAGATGACGATTAAATATTTTTTAAATAAAGTTTTTTAAAACTGTGTGCGTGTGCGTGTGTAAACGGTTCATAGATTAACTCGTTCGGCCTAGAGCTAAGAATTTATCACATGAATACTTTCGAGGGTGGGCATATTCACCACAAAGATAATTTTTTGGAAATTTTAATTGCATTTCAATCACTTAAAAAGTACTCTAAATTTGTGAGTTTTTCTGTGCTAACTTCTGAAAGTACTACAGCACAAAAATAATTTTTGCATCATCTTAAAATTCAAAAAAAAAAAAAAAAAAAAAAAAAATCGTTTCAACGATATTAATTTTTTGTAGAATATTTTTTCCACTATTTTTGGTTAATTTTTTGAAAAATATGTGCCCTTCATTTTATAAAAAAAATTAATTGTTGAAGTAGAACTCAAATCATTTTCATTGTTGCTATTAATATTTTTTCCCATTGTAAATGGTCAAGATATAAAGATTCAGCATGTCCTTCTATTTTGAGAATATTTCAGAAAGGCATGCTTTTAATAAAATTTTTGAAATTTTGTTGCATCTACAATTAAGTTTTAACATCAGAATCAAGCAGCGGTGAAAAATATTTAAAAGTGCTCCAGTTTTTAAATTCTGCTCTTCTTTCTTGCAATATATCTGAATGCAGAAAGATGCAGGCAGAAAATTAGAAAAGTACGTAGCACAATAAACAGTATGGTCTAAGTCTTCTAAAATAATATGAATTATATGTCTATCAATATTAGAATTTAATAAATATATTTCTGAAAGCGCCATTAAATCAAGATACATAAAATATTTGAAATATCCCGCAAGCATTAACTCCGGAGAACCAAATGGTCACAAACGACAGCTAGTATTGGAATTATTTAGTGAGATTAGACCCGCCATATTGAGGAAATGAGTCACTTCCTGTTCAAGCGATTCTTGCATTATCTAAAGCCCATCTGATTGGCGGAAAAATGTAAAGTCACAACGGAATGCAAATTTGTTGTTAGATTACATGCATATACTATGTAATTGTGCTGCCGCGTGAATATTGATCACTGTTTTTCTCTGAACACGTTTACTATAGTCAATCTCATGCAAGAAAATGCGAAAAGATTTAAGTTATTTCTGAAGATAAGGCTTGAAACCTGTCTTTGCTTCACTGAATTAAACAACTGATAAGAGGATTACTCCTTTTATAATTTTTAAACCAGTGAATCCACGATGAAGTCACAAAATACCGAAACGAGATAATATAGGGTCATGCGATTTGAAATCCCATGATTTTTATTTACTTTTGATAAACGGAAAGATTAAATATCTTTCTTAATTAGCATCTTTTCTTCCAACCAATGCCATTTTCTTCTAAGTTTACAGTGTTAAAAAATTCAGATATATTTCTAGAATTTTGACTTTAATTTTTAAATATTTCAATTTAATGTATCATGAAAAAGGAGAATGTAAAAAAATAACATATGCATGGCTTTTATTTAAAATTTTAGCAATATTTCATTGGTTCAATTTTTTCCTATAAATCATTTTTCTACGTTTACAAATAAAAGTCATCCTCAGCACTCCAATAACGCATTAGTAATATAAATGTTGGATTAACTACTGATGATTAAAAATTTAACCACCAATCGTTACATTGTCATTCACAGAGATTCAATTTTATTATATCGTTACCGAGAGTGCAAAAGATTGTATATCAAAAATTAAATTTGCTTGAAATACAGTAGCCTTTAAGTATTCTTATGTTACTAAATTCCAAATAAACATTACCATCTTGCTTTTTGGCATTGGCTACTCGTTGGCATCATGAAAGCATACCGACTAGTTGATTATAAC
The DNA here is from genome assembly GCF_947563725.1 of Argiope bruennichi. NCBI lineage: Eukaryota > Metazoa > Arthropoda > Arachnida > Araneae > Araneidae > Argiope > Argiope bruennichi. Next base: position 41,639,327 of record NC_079158.1, on the reverse strand, counting down.
TTGATATAATTTGAAAAATATTTTCTACGACCAAACTTTTTAACCGGGTAATTAATTCATATTATATTCGTTTTGCATTGAAATATTCGCCATACCAAGTAAATAGGTAAAATACTTAAAAATTTATGTAAACGATTACGCTTGGTTTCGGTATTTTTATTTTAACAAGTGTCCTATAAATAATTGGTCAGTTTCTATGTTTAATTATTTACAGGAAATTAAACTTTTTAGACAAGCCCAAAATCAACATATACAGCGCCATTAACATCTCAAAACCTCTATTCCATCCGCATGTTGTCTTCAAAAAAATAAATATTTACCTTTATTTGATTTATATCGATTGAAGTTGTAATTATATAGCCACATTTTGCTTGGATATTGTAAATATAAATTAGAGAAGGCTGTAGTGTTATGGCTTAGAGATAATTGTAATGTCATATTTAAATCACATTTCACAAATTGTGTTAACCCTTTAAGAGGCCATTTTTTTCTAGTCATACTGTATTAAAATATTTTTAGGATTGAGATTAGCTTAAGAAAAGTGATGAATTTAAATTATTAGATAAATTTGATTTATTAATTTGATTAATTAATTGTTAATTAACGAAACGAAACACGACATTTTGTGTGAGATAAAGAACTGAAGCATCTAAGTTTCTGTCTTATTGAAAAATGTGTCGGAACGTATGCCAATCTTCATAACTTTGTTCGAAGATTGACAAATTTGGTGGGAAGCACACTTCCCATGGTCCTTGACAGGGTTAACAAATTTGATCCACTGAAACAAAAAAGAACTCTAGAATTAATAGAATCATGTCCATATAAAAGTACTTAAATGCGCTTCTCCATTTTAATTTTAGTAATATTTGCATTTTGTAGGAGAATGCGGATTATTGAATAACAATGTTATGTATGTTTTTTGTTTTAATTATGCGATGATGACAAATATTTACCTCTGATATATCATCTGATTTTAAAGTTTTAATATACTGCATAACTGATTTTCATTAAGAGGTAATAATTCCTCTTTTTTTTTTTTCTTTCCAAAGTAGCAAAATCAACGACATTGTCTTCTTACTTGATATTAAAGTACAGTTTAGAAAGCTAACGAAACTAGAATACTATGTGAGATTTCTTGATATTGAATAAAAGTTCAAAGATATATAAGTTCAAAAGGATTTCATGAATTCAAAATTTTTAACTCGAATTCATCAGTAAATTGTATTTTTCATTGTTCTAACGAATCTTCAGTTTAACATAATTTTAGTGGAATCAAGATTTATTTAATTCTATATTTTAAATGCACCGTTATTTTATTCTTTCTCCATTATTTAATTTACCAAATTTCCATATTGCTTTGATTGGATTTATATCATTAAAAAAAATTCCGCTTAAGGCTGCAAAAAATTCTTTGAAGTAATATAATTTGAAACGAAGCCACAAACATTCTTTTTTTTTCTTTGTCTTATAGGAAGAACAGCGGAAGTATTGTAAGCATGAAAAATTCGATTTTGATAAATTTTGATAGATTTTGATAAATCTCCAAATTTCAGTCCCGAAAAATACTTTTTTTGGCATTATGTCTGTCTCTGGACACGATAACTCAAAAATGCTTTGAGCTAGGTGAATGAAATGTAACATATAAAATTATGACCAATTTTTAATACATCTATCAAATTTTTAACGAAATCCATTGATAGGAAGGATCTCTGTTCTTTGAGTACTAGTGAACTCGATAGCTACAAACCATAAATAGCTAAATAGATAAAATATGATACGCAATTTTAGCCTTTAGAATATGGATACTCATAAAATTTTGAATCTAATTCTTCAAACAGATGATTATCTGTTTCTCAGCACTTTCACGTGCATATTAAACGCAACAGTTCGTAAGTGCCATCACTTAAATCAATGAAATTCGATATGTGATCTTGTGATTACAACTGCAGATTTGTATCAAAACTTTTAATCAATCGACTGACACTTATTCTCTCGATAGACTCAATAAAAATGTTAGATACACACCAAAGATCTATATTTCTGTAACTATATAATTTACCAATGTCATGCAAAACATTCGCAACCTTATCCAAGGTTCACAATTTTCTGTGAACTATAAGGGATAAGTTTAGTTATATTAACGTCCCGTTGTAAAGCAACACTAGGGCTATTTTGGGACGGACCTCGTAATTTTGAACCGCGGTCAGATGACGAGGACGACACCTGAGCTGGCACCTCCCTCTCCACACCACACTACACCAGCGGGAGGACGTTTGGCATGACGGATTTAACGTGCAACAGACCCCCTTACACGACGGTTCTTCGGTGGAATCGGGTCTCGAACCTGAAACTCTACGGCTCACAAGCCGAGACCTTACCACCAGGCCACCGCGGCCATAAGGTATAAGACCTTTATCGAAGAGTATACGAGAAATTTGTGAGATCACTCCCTCATCACAATATGATGAGAGAAATAAATTGTCTGTACTTTATTTATATGGTCTTTGGAGGGGTTTGCTTGGGTGTGTAAGTTTGTAGCGTTAGAATCAATATGATGGTTAACTGCTTCAAGTACATAGTACTTTTCCCAAAAATTTACATATCACTTTCATCTGACAAAAAATTTGAACAATTATCAATGGTTAAAAAGCTATAAAAGTTATTTGCAATGCCGTAATGGTGATAAACATATTTAATATACACGCTAATATTTATTATATAATAAATATAAATATTTTCTTTCTAATATTTATCTTTTATTTTTTAATATTATAATATGCAATAATATAAGTCTAATATTTATCTTTCACTTCATTCCCATTTTCATTTTGCATATTTTTAGTTTTAAAAATTTTAAATAACTATGAAAACATCATCTTTGCAGCGCTCTATATTTGTATACTATTCACCTCACATTATGTCACTGATTACACAACAGAATGTTATTATTTTTAAAGTTATGATAAAAAATAATAGACAATGATGTTTAAATGTACTTATATAAGACGATGCGCCCTTCTAGATGTGCTATTATTTCCTTAACAATGTCTCAGATCTGATTGTCATAGATTAATTAACGAAATTTGTTGTTGAAAATCACATGCACATTAGCAGAGTGTATATGTATTATTTGCTACTCATTTCATGTGTGTGTATATCTATATATAGTAACATTAAAAGTAAACAATAAAGACTCAGAATCATATGAACTAAAAAAGTTCATGAATATACAAAATATCCACAAATAGTGATTCATTTACAGAAAAAAATATAATTTCGAATCTATAACAGAAATATTGCTGAAAGAGAATATTAGATATTACCTTCAATTTGGTTAGTGTCATCATACATATAAAATATTCAAAATTGTAAGAACTTAACTCATTAACTTTTGATACTTATTCTTAACACATTGCGTACGGGCCACGAGATTTCTCGTTTTTAGCAGACCAGTTCAGGAGATATCTCTTTTTCATGTTTTTTTAAGCTAAATTGATGCATAATAACCAAAGGCAAATTTGTAACACATTAAGGACCGCAATCTTTAAGACATATGCCTGGGGCAGCACAATTTTGGGCAAACTTGTACATTCTAAAATCATCATAACTTTGTTATTTTGAAGCAATAACAGACGGGACACACAACACGAGAAAACTCGTGAGTAGTCCGTAATAGATGGAACGCGAAATACGAGAAAATTCGTGAGTGGTCCTTAATGTCTTAAAACAAGATACTGATGCAAATCATACCGAAAACCATTGCACAAGAGTGCAATGCTTTAGTAAAGAAATTGCACATTGCTTTACCAAATATCACATTCAAAAGCATTATTCAAGTCTGTGAAATAAATAATAGTTAAAATGTTTTAAAAAAATCTTATATAATAAATACATGTATAAAATATATAGTAATATTTAAGAATACTTAATGTAAATATAATACCAAATGCAAATTAAAAATGTGGATATATGCATCCTATTGCTTGACACCCATGCTTCTAGAGTCTTCAAAAATGTGTGGACCTAGGGAACGCGTTGAGCGTGCAGAGCTCAATACGTTAAATTTATTCTAGCATCGATGTATCAATCCATTTAAACACTAAAAAAAAAAAAAAAAAAACTGTATCAGTTGCTAAACGTCAAAATAGTTGATATTTCGCATCCAATAACGGCGCAGATCAAAAGAAAAAAAATATTTTCAACTTCGAACAGCGTTGTAGACAGCGGATGACGATTATATATATAACGATATACGGTGAATCTGTAAAATGCGATTTTTGATACCTATACACATCACATAAAACAATATACAGCTATAAATATTTCATTACCTGAATTACCTTACCATGTCGAGGAATTTTTAAATGTGAAGTCAGGTGATGTCTTTATATAGTCATGAGAGCGCGGCATGTTCTGAATCGTCTCTTGGCTTAGTTACAATGTGGATATTGAATATTTCAGAGTTAATTTCGATGCATCCTTTCAAAATTCGAATACTTGATGGGAACACATTACGAATGTAATTAATGGAATTCTTTAATAATATACACTTATTATAATACACTTAACATATATAAATACACTTAATATACATATACTTGAAATAATATATGCACTTTTTTTACTTTCACTTTATATATTTGCACTTTCATTAAAAAACTTCATTTTAAAACTTTATACTTTCATTTTAAAATATGATAGTTTATCGTCGACTGGGTTTCAAAACACGTAAATACAAATTTTTCTGGATTCTAATAAACATCAAAAATATTATTTTAAAACCTTTATAAATTGGTTCATCGAATGAGTGCTCCAAATGGATATTTTAAATACCTCATATCTAATTTGTGAAAAGTTCTTTGTTATTTTGCTGGTATTTTAATTTTGCTATTGATATGGATTTGAAACCAAGCCGACGTTGTCCTTTCTTTATAAATTAATATGATTTCGAGAAATTATATCAAAAGAATTAATAAAAATATTCATGATTCATTTAGTTCATATATATGATAATAAATTTACTTGAATTTCTTCCCGAACTTGAGTTGTTTGAAACTGCATGGCATTGGAAAAAGGTCTATCTTGTATATCCGGCAGATTCATCTCAGTTTGTGTCATTGTTATATATCTCTACCAGCATCATATTGACTAAAAAATAGTAACACATTTCAACTCTTCAAGGAATTTTAGGGCTTTGAAATAGATCTCTAAATATGATCTACTAATTTATAAGCCCAAATTTGATTGCGACTTCTATAAAATCTCTTATGGTCTAAGATTAAGATTAAGATTAAGATTAAATTAACCCTTTAAAGGGCCATTTTTTTTAGTCATATTATGTTAAAATATTTTTTGGCTTGAAATTAGAATAAGAAAAAGGATTCATTTAACTTATTAGAAAAATTTAATTTGATTAATTAATTAATTTGGTTAATTAATAATTAAATAAGAAATCAAACACATCATTTTGTCTGAGATAAAGAACTGAAGCATCTAAGTTTCTGACTTAATAAAAAAATTTATCAGAACTTATGCCAACCTACATAATTTCATACAAAGATGGATAAATTTGGTGGGAAGCATACTTCCCACTTCCCTAGAAAGGGTTAAAGTCTTAAAGATTAAGTTAATCTTTTTATCCTTTACGTACTCCTGTTCGCATCGTTTAGTGTACAAGAAGATTATACTTATTTAAGACTTTATAATATCAAGAAAATCCGTACGTTGTTGTTGCTTCTTATGGCACTTGCCACGGACAAGCCCGCTGTTCGAAGACAGCCGATTTAAGCCTAATGGAGAGCGCGTCTTGTTTTTATCGTAGACCCAAGTTGGGCCAAGAGTACGATTTGACTACTCACGCATCACTCATTCGCTCGCACAACCACTTTTTACAGGAGGGCACATTCACACATAGAACCGGAAGAACAACCATGCCCAAACCAGGACTCGAACCCAGGACGCTCAGATAACGGAGAAGACGCGCTACCCCTATGCCAGGACGCCGGTAAATGTTTAAGGAATCTATACATACCTCAACTGCAATTAAAGTTTATCAAGTGTGGAACTTAACTCTATGTTGTGTTAAGCAAAATATTTCTACTTAAGACTTACAGACATCTTACAGACTTAAGTTAATCCATTTAATATAATCTATCAAAGCTATCAATAGCTATCCTCTTATCTCCATGCTGTGGATGAAGATATTTGCACAGACTCTGTACAAGCTCTAAAAGCGAAAAGTTTGGAACTGGGGAAAAGTAAATATGAAAGAATCTTATTGTAAAAATGATAAAAGTTTCATATTCAAAACTTTTCAGTAAGATTATACAGTTATGACTAATAAATCCTATACAACTGAATAAAATACACACTCCCTAAATAATGAACTTTGCAAAAAGCTTATATTTTTCAATAATCATTTGTGAATCGGGAATTCACTAAAATGAAGTTTTGTAGATATCAGAAAAGAAAAATATTTTTTTTTTGCAAGTAATCTATGAATTTCTAATTCACATTCGTTGTTAAGCATTTTATATATTAACGCACATTTCATAGTCAGAGTTTTTGACGGAAATGAAACTATAAGGCTTTTCATTATCAATAAGTTCTCTCTTAGTTTTTTTTTCAAAGTATGAGCTTTCTAAAGATATTTCGTCACATATAAAACAACAGAATTATTCTTTCATGAATTACTCACATGTTAAATAATTAATGACAAATTTTATGTTTAGTTTCAAAATAAAGGGAGTCTCTTTCCATCTAATTACTGGATCTGAAATTTGAGATACATCAACAAATTTAGTATCAAGACCACGTAGGAAATTTTATTTATCTTGATGTTTATGTTTTCGACGGTCGTTTTTATGTAACATGATCAGATTCTGACAGATCTGTTCAAAATTAGACTCAGATCAATCAACGATATTATTATAAATATAATACACTAAAATTCAGCTATCTAGTTGTTGCGCCTTTTATTTATTATATAAAGTGATTAACAAATAGTTTCGCTACTTATTTATTTGAACCAAAGCTTAGTTCAGATCAGTATTTCTAGTAATATAATTATGTGCCAAATTTCTTCTATTCAGCTTCCGTAGCTTCTGAATTCTCGTCTTCACAAAAGTCCGAATAAATAAACAGAAAGAGTTCTCACAGAAGGATTTTATTCCAATATTTGAAAGAAAACTATTTTTTCGAGTAAATGAACATGCGCTAAATTTTCATCTAGACTATTGAATTTCTGAGTTGTTGCTTTACTATCGAACAGATACAATACAAAAGAAGAAGAAAAACAACAACCCTTATATTCAAATTCTTTAAAAGATTAATTATGAAAATTCTTCGAATCAAAAGATGGTAGTTTTTGGACAATTGCTGTATTTTTAGCAGAAGAAATAATTCGTAACCAAGGAATAAAATATCCCTTGAAATTTTGTTAAAGGTGAAGAAATTGATTGAATCAGAAAACAGTTTACCTTCAACTTTCAATCACCCTTAAAAACATTACTTTATTTGAACGAAGGATAAATTTAAAAAACGTTTTTTGTAATATATACCCAGAGATATTTCAACACCTGCATTTCGCAGAAGTACATTTTTTTTTCATTTTCTAATGTTTATGTTATTTATATTAAATATGAATCAATAATCTCTTTTTTACTGTCTACTTTTCGGAAATGGGCTTACAATTATTACGTATTCAAGAATAGTAGTTTCATAAAGATTATAAAGCATATGATAACCCTTTCCTAAACATAAAAAGTTTATCTTATAGATAGATAAACTTTTAGTGAAATTATAGATAATACTTGTTTTAATCAGAATTAAAAATTGAAATGTTAAATTTGTGTCCATATTTTGAAAAATAAATTAGTAAATTTTGATTTAATATTCATTCCAAAATGCAGTTAAATACTAAAAAGGAATTGATAGATTTCTTTCGATCATAATTAAAATTTGTACTGTTAAATCTATATTCTGATTTCAGAATATATTTTGATTTTTCATACAAAATGTAAAAAAGTAATTAAATGGACAGAAATTAATCGAGCAGATTATTTCGGAATATTTTCAACAAATTTGAACCAATAAGAATTAAATGGAAATCATTAATATTCAAAATGTAAAACTTGATTTTATGAAGTAAATTAAAGAATAATCGGAACATATTTATAGAGAAATGGTTAAAGATATTACTTAACAGAAGGATAATTCTATAAAGTAAACAAAATCACTTGATAAATTGTTTTTTGCTGGAAAAGGGCTAAATTAATTTCTTCGTCATATCTGTTCTCTATAATCTTAGATAAAATAAGTTTTAAAAATAGAGATGTTAAAAACTAATTAACATTAGACGGTAAAATATAGAATATACGATTCATTAATTAATTTTTTGTTCATTAAATTGTATATAATTATTACAAATATTACAAAATTTTGAAATCAACTTTTTTGAAATTAACTATTAGACAGTGAAAATTACGTGAAATCAAACTGATAATTCTTTTCAGAATACATTAAAACAGAAAATTGTCACTATACAATGAAACTATATAAAGGTGAAAAGGTTCAAAAACTCTAACAATCAGGAAATTAATGCAAAATTGATTCAAAACTTCCATTTTTGAAAATATAAGACGTCAAAAATTGTTTTAAAATCCAATTTACTTTCTTCATTTGCATGAAAATTTCACGTTATATACTTTTCTTTTGCTACTCTGGAGCACAGTATTTTGACGAACCATGATGTCTCCTTCCATTTGTGAGGAGCCACGATGACCAGTTACAAAGGTCTATTTTCGAGATTAAAAACTTGACCCTAAAAAAGATCCACCTTGATTGTGTTTGATTGGCATTCATTCGCCGATAATCATATGTTCCCCCTGCTAGGAATTCGATTTGATAAGGAATTCGATTTGTAAATAACAGCCCAATTTTCTTTTCCGTTATCTGAGGGCGTTCCAAAATGAGGAGGTCCGTTAAAACAGTTCTCCTGTTGATAAAAGGCGAGATATTTTGGATACAAATAATTTATGTGCCAACATCTACAATAAAATAATTAAAATTAAAATTGATAATTTTGATAGAATCAAAGTTTAGCTAATTATAATAGCTATATGTTGAATCGTTTGTTGGCAATGAAGATAAAAAGGGCGGGAAATCCAGACTAGGTTGGTGTGATTCCTGAAAGTAAGAATGAATAAGTATCAGAAAACACCGGCTATGTCTAGACAACAATATGCCAGTGACAAAAAATAAACAAGACACCGGCTACGTCTAGACAACAAGATGCCAGCGACAAAAAATAAACAAGACACTTTCAAGCATCAAATACTTTTCAAATATTGTTCCTTCCTATAGATCTGTGTAGAAATTCATAGAACGACATATTTCACTTAATCCAAATGCGATATCAATGTATTAAATTCTGTCTAAAAGAGTGATGCTGTTTTCTTTCGTTTTTCTCTTTAAAGAAATAATGATTTTGAATGATTTCTGGAAACAACAGTTCGCGTTATCGATTAAAAAATTTTCCCAAAATTTCTAAAAATATATTTTTTATCATATTGGTTATGATTTCCCTTTTGATAAAGAGTTCGAGTTTCAGACGATTATTAATTCGGCTAGACACCAATCGAAACTTCGATCAGATAATATACCGATTTCATAAGAGTTTTATATTTGTTTCTTATTGAAATTGCTGGAAGTACTTTTTTATTTCAAAAGTTAGCGGAATAGGGTTTTTTTTCTAAAAAAATGTGAAAGATTTCTTCCAAAACAAATGAAATAATTAAAATTGCTAATATTTTCTTCATTGTGAAGATGCTTTATTCTACATCTCTAAAAAAAGTTTCTGAAAATCTTTATAACATGTCATATTGAGATGTTTCATATTATCCCCATTCTCACCTTTAGTATTTTCGCAGAAATATAACTATTTTTATGCCATTTTGGAACAGGCTACATCAGTTTGAATCATGGTCGAATGATGAGAACTGTATCGGAAATGGCATGTCTTTCTACAAACATCACCTAACATTGGATGATCATTTGATAACAGTCACCAAATTGAACATACATCATATCAACAGACACAGACATCTACATTGGAATTAGTCTTCGAAATTCAAATTTTTTTGTATTGCAAACAAAGACGTTACTAGGTTTCCCTGGATTCGTTTTAATAATATAAAAAATAATTCTTATTCTAGAGATTTAGTTATTTTTCGTTCTTATCTTCCCATTCCCAATTCCTTTCAAAATATATATCCATGTGTCATTTGAGCGGAATTTTAAAATCAGATTTTCCTATTTGTTTCTCTTATTGATATACATATCAAAATACTCTCTATCAATGATATGAAAATTAGTAAGCTTATTATATTCAATGGTAACTTTAATTTCACAAAGCTGTTCTCATAACGATGAACTATAATTTCCAATTTTTGTTAACCTTTCTTGGAACTTTATGTGAGGATTAACCTACGGTTAGATGAATCTATAACCTAACCATCCTACACTAGAGTAAAATCTAAACCTTTCTAAGAATTGTATATCATAAAAATCTTCGGTCCAAGATGGATTTAACGTTCACCGGACTCCACGCATAGATAAATACCGGTAGAATTATATTTTGAATTTGCAACGCCTTCGCAGGCCGACAGGTAATGTTCTTTCACTAAAGCAGCTGATTAATTCAAAAATGATTTCATTGCTTTACGAATTAATTGATAAATTGATGACAATTTAGTTTAAACATTGATAATCGATTTTTTGTGAAATAATAATCGGCAATTAAATTGTTGTGCATTCAATTTTACTGAAATTTTTCTTCAACCTAAGTAATTTAGGAATACTTTTTATTGCCATTAATGAATCAAATTAGCTTTTTATATGGCGTCAATGCTACCACCTTTAATGTTATGGTGAATTTCTTGAGAAGATTAGCAATGGAGTTGATAAAACAGGAAATACTGACCTTATATCTTTTTCTTATTTCTGTTTCTATGTACTGGTCATCTGTTTCTTATTTCTGTAAATTTGGACCACCAAATTACAGAGGTTATTGATAATTTTTTCAATAGTTAAGGTTTTATGCTTCCTTTACGAATCGACTAAAGTTGAAAATATATACATGAACTAGAATTTTAAGTGTATAAACCGCACTTGATAGGACACTCGTAACACAAATTTCCGTTGATACTCTTCACCCCTTCAAGATATTTATCAGCTAAAGAACATCTGGGAAGGTAGCTCTAAACTTGTTATTAAAAGTAATTTCTCAAACATCAGAAACGAGTCCAATGACATAAGGGGAGTGTCTATGGATTTCCCCAAGAGTAAAAATAGCGCTTTAAAGAACTAAACATTTAGAAAAAAACTGAAACACTAGCAATCTGCGGTACTCTATTATTACTCCATATATCATGCAATCACCACTTATAGATTTTCTTCCCTTTGGCCGGCAGTACTTGAAACGAAATTACCGGACTTGTTTAAAGGCTATTACTTGTTCTTTCTCCCCCCCCCCACTGAGGGTGAAGGGTCAGTAGGGGTTCCGGCCACTGGTCATCTAAAGTAGGAATGACATCATAAGCGCCGATTCATGATGGATTACGCTTTCCGCTCACTGTAATTTTCTGGACAGGTAATTGTGTTACTAGGGCCCTAAAACGAGATGGTAGGAAGTGAAGAGAATACAAACCCTTCTTCCATGTGTTATCTAACAAAAATAATTATTTTGGAGAAGTTGATTTTTAGGGGGGAGAGCGGATGTTTGTTTCTTGGTACAACCAAAATTGAAAGAATGACTATTCGCAATTGGAAATTTTGGATTATGAGGATTCTATATATTATATATATAAACTAGAATTAAAAATTTTTCATGATGATGATCATGATTAATTACATCTGCTTGAGACACAATTTTTTTCTTTTTAAAATATTGCCTTTTTTTTTGTGGAATTTTAAACTATTGCTTTACGTAACGATTTCTGTACATTACTACATTTGCAATATATATATAATTTGGATTTTTAGATTTAAAAAAATGAATATTGCATTTACAACTAATTCTTTTGGTGTTTTAAAATATCAGATCAAAATAAATCTGTACGTTGATCATTTCTTGATATTTCATGTTCGCATCAAATAAATTGTGAAATCTTTGTCCTGCATTTTACGAATGAAATAAAAATGCGTCACATCCCTCTAAATATGTTCAACTGAAAAGATGAGATTTTGAATCTAACCAGTGAGAGTTTTTTCTATGAAACTTTCTTACATACTCTCCAGCAAATCTGCTTGTGTATTTTTTGCGAAAAATATTACCGACACTACCTATTAGCGTGTGAGGTTTGGCAGAGTTTTTTTGGAGATTAATCACTAAGAGGAGGTTAATACAGAAGCACAAGAGCAACAAACGTGTATCTTGGAAGATACACAGATGTAATCTTGAAATCACATACCAAATTTCATATATTTGCGCTTTTGAGTTACATACATACTGCAACAGCTCTTCTATGTTATCTGGCTTAAATGTTTATAAAAACACAGACTTATAGATAGTCATTCTTCTTGATGTATTTGATAGAAGGAGCCATTGCGATAAGCCATATCACTATGTTTCAAATTAGTAAATGAAAAGTATATGATGTGGAATATCTAAGTAAATGAAAAAGATTAATTGGTTTTTCGAACAATTTTGTTAAATTTGCCTTATATTTTCTAAAATGGAAGTTCATAATAAAATTTTCGTTAATTTCCCGATTGTTAGTTTTGAACTTTTGCACATATATATAGTTTCATAGTGCAGTGGTAGTTTTCTATTTGAATCGATTCCAAAAAGAATTACCAACTAATCAATTAATTAAAATAAATTTGATTTCTAGCAATTGGCTGAATCTATATTGACAGTGTACATGCAACTGTAAATATAGATTCGGATAGTTTAACAAATTAAATTTGCAGAGTTCCACAAACCAAATCTCATTTGTCTAGTTCAAAATGTTTTTGTGAAATTTTGCTGAGAATACAGAAATATGTATATATTCTCGGGATGTCTGAAACAAGAAGATTTGTCAAAGCCTCGTATTCGAATTTTTTCAAGATTCTGTTACTTTCTCTTTTTGTATTTTGCATACCAGAAAGTAAAAAAGGATTTGTTCCTTGATCTATAGTTCAAAAATAATCCGATTTCGAGTTATATGGTAGATATTTTGCAACAAAAGGGGTTAGCGCACTGATATAGTTATTTGCATTTAAGCTTTAAATTAAAAAGGATTCTTTAATATGTATAAAACTCTTTTCTTTAAGCTTTAAAAATGAATGAAATACTAAATTTGCAAATTATTTTTTTTTTCATGAGCCTGTTTTTTATCAAAAATTACATATAGTCTGAATAATTTTTTAAAGATTAATATTATATCTCCAAAAAAATACCAGTGTTTATTTCTTCTGCGAAGTTACTTGTGCAAATATGTGATAAACAATTACAGTTATGTCAACGCATCCTGATAAAAAAAATTCTACCATTTTCAAAGATTTTTGTTTTTATTCTCTTCTTATTGTTGCAACATCATAATTACCATCATAATACCGCCATAAAACCTAATTACTAAAGTATCCTGAGGCTAAAAAAATAAAATATTATTACAAATCGTGCGTAATATATATATATATATATATATATATATTAAAGTAATACATTGAAAGAAAAATAGAACGATTTCCCCAGGGAATAAAAATTCTATAAGAATTAGGGAAACAGAAAAGGCAAATATTGTTTAAAAAATGTTTTATAAACTATAAATTCAAGGTACGAGCCAAAAAATGATCTGTGAGCTAAAACCCTTCCATGTGTTATAAATAGGGCATATAGTTTTAATTAAACCTACTTTGATATTCACAAACAGATGTGAAACCCTTGATAAGACTTTAAACGAAAGGATCACATGGATGTCATAATTCATAATCCTAAAAGAAATAATTTATAGGGCTTCATGAAGCATACTGTCACATTTACTTGAAATATTTTTCATAAAATTTTATATTTTCGTTCATTTGCACAAAAATTTACGATTGCTGGTCAGCTCCACTTAAAATTGCCATACCAAATGAGCGAAAAATGATGAAAATCGGCTGAGATCTTCATAGGAAATTGGCTAGAAATATTTGTGCTTCTAAAGGGCAACGATTTTTTTTCTCTTTATTTTTTTTTTTTGTCTTTCACGTGTACTGACTGACGCGTGACAGAAACCCGAACGAATTGTACGCTCGCGCGTCTAACACGTGCACCGTGCTTCTATTGTAAAAGAAAAAAACATCCCATAAATTACTTTCCCCTCCATTTTAACCATTGACAGTTCAAGCTGACAATACTGAAAACTCTGCGTACGACCGTTTTACCTGAGAATGTCTTAAGGCACTTTTTTAACGAACTTTCAATCACCGATTAGTGGCGTAACGAAGGATTGGTGAAGAGGGAATATGCATTCCCAAGGATCTTTTGCAGGAAAGAGGCTCAACGAATCTAGTTCCGTCGCACTTATTTTAAATTTCATAAGACTTGGTTGGGTTGATATTCGGTATTTATTAGTTACTTAATCAATCTATACTTCGGAATATCAGTATCAACATGTACCTGATACTTTGTTGTATCAGATACTGGTTGATACTGATATTGAATAGTACCTTATACAGCAGGTAATCAATTCTTTACTTTCAGGAATGAAACCATGTATACTCAGTATCAATTCTCACACTTATATCGAGACTAGTAGCTGATACTGATAGGAATATGATTCCAAATTCGGATTTCGTTCCATCGGAGGAAGTATTGAAGACAATGGGCTGATGGTCTTGGTTTCGACAGTGATGGGTGAGAGGAGGAAAAAACGTGATATAGCTCATATAAAAAGTAAGCGTTAGCTCTTCAATGGTATATGCATTGTTAGATTGAACTGGTATACAATGTATATAGTTAAAAAACTAGTAAATAGTAATCGAGACCCCCCCCCCCAAGACAAAACATTGAACTATGTTTTACTTTCTAATACTTTGTATCAGATTGATACATTAGCATAAAATGAATGGGATTAAGAAGACTATCAATCCAGTCCTAAAACGAATGCCGAGTGCCCGATATTCTTTATCAGTTTTGTGTACATGATATTTTTGGATATCTGATACACAGTATCAGTTTGATACAGCTTCATACAATCCTATTTAAAAACAGAATTCGATGAATGAATTCAAAGAAGGTGGCATATATTTTATCCTGGGCACCTTGTTCGCTGGCTATGCTTATAAGATAAGAAATGCTTTAAGATAAGAAATGTTAGCGCTGTTGGAAGAATTTATCAGATTACATAGTTTCTTACATAAATATATACCTCCAACGAATTGATTATCGTCTGTTGATTTAAGTTCGTTATTCAAGTTGAAATCTCGTTTCTTTGCTAATTAATTAACATTTCAAGCAAAAAAATCACTCCGAGATGCACAATTATCCCCTCCAAAATATATTTGCGATAAATTTGGTAGCTCTAAATCACACTTGTGGAGCATTAGCATTCGAATAACCTCACATTCTTCATTTTTATTAATAAAGGTAATGAAAACATTTCTTCGCGAATTTCCGGTTTTAGTTTATGCATAGGGTTATTAAAATATTTTTCAACAGTTAAAAAAAAAAGTGCTAAATGAGAAGTTAAATCTTTTGCGTTGTACAGGAGGCTTTGTTGGTTAGTTTGGAGCAATATTATTAATTATCTAGTTTTTCTAAAGATAAACAGTTGAAAGAGTTTCATATCTCACAGCCAGGATTAAGACAGATGATGAATAGCTTACAATTTTTTAAAGTTTTTTTTTTTTAAATCAATTTCGTTCTTAGTATTTTTTAAGTGCTGCAATTATCTATTTATCTTTTCTTTTTTTTTGCGATCGTGCAATAAAAACACGAAGTGAGTCCTTTTATTTTATTATTGAATAGTCACACAAATGTGACTTAAAATATCTAGAATTTAGATTAGATAAAACGGGCAGATTTCTAGTTTTGCAAATTCTATTTTTTTTTTTTTAATTTTATATTTCCGCTACAGTACTGGTTGATTCTCTTAACAGATAACTGTGCTGTATAAATAACTGACATACATAGAATATTTTAGTTTGCCTTTAAATAAATTTGAAGTATTCTTTGGAAAAACTAATGAGAGCTAATCTGTGTCTAAGATCATCACTATACGTGCATATGCTTGTTCTAAAAAAAAGAATAAAATATTCAATATCTGCACACAATTTATGTATGGAATCCACTGCATTTATTATGGGAGTAAAAATAAAATAAATTGCAATAAATAATCAGATAACCATTCGGTCATTTGACTCAATAATGAATTAAACTTGTTCCGTGGCACCACTGGCTGAACTCTAAAATCTTCAGAATTGTTTTTATTTTAAAATTATTAGTTCGTGTTAAATTCTAGAAATAAAATTCATATAGGACAAATTATATGCAGACATCACTGCGAAATTTATCTGTCTGTTTCACATTTACGTAAAATATGAGCTTTCTTTTCATATATTCTATAGCGTAAGCAAAACAGCTTAGAATAGCACCATAAAAAATAGAGTGATTTGTATCTCCGAAAATTTCTTGTATTCTATCCAAGAAATATCTTATTCCTCTCCCCCGATATAAAATTGGGGACACTGAGTAAGACCATAAATACCTTGCATGACATAGAGAACATTAGTCACGAAATATAATTTTTTGATGTAAATCTAACAAATTTACTGAATTATCATGTAAATACTCATTTTTGGCGCCTTATCCCAATTAATTATAACCAAAATTTGATACAGAATTACAGCAGTGTCGCAAGATTACATACTGAATTCCATTGATTTAAATCCTTAAATTTATATATCTGAATATATATATACGAAAGTATAGATCGAAAAATTTGGCATATAATTTGATGAAAATCTATATTTTAGATATTAATTCTGACTTACAAATTTTATTTATATAGCACTTTAAGCTTTGAAATTATCGATCTCCTTTGTATTTGAACAGAAAGATAAATAGACTTTCTTTGAATGGATTTCCTTCAAATTTGATAGAAGTCTATAAATTTGGTATAAATATATATATAAAATTTAAAATCTGAAAATGTTTTTGAGTCATCGTGTTCACAGACAGGAACACGTTATACTAAAAATCTGTTTTTCGAATTCAAGCAATAGTCGCCAAGATCTCAAGTTGGCCATTTTTGACAATCATAATAATTTCTGTATATTTTGTATACGAGTAAATAAAAAAGATTAATGTAAAGCTTCTACAAGTTATGATTCATTGTATTAACATTGTTCAAACATGGTATTTAGTATTATAAATATATTCCTGCTATTAAAATGTTTTATGCTTTAGGTTTTTTTTTTTTTTTTTTTTTTTTTTTTTTTTTGTCGTGTGACTATTTTAAACCAAATTTTTGCGCAGTAGCTTCTGAGGGTAAAGACCCCTGAGCACCCGAGGGCAGAAGTCTGGCTCCTAGCTCAAATGAATATAGCACACACCCACTCACTTTCACAACCCGGAACAACAACAGAACCAGGACTCGAACCCGGAACGCCTAGATCTTGGGGAAGACGCACTACCCCTAGGGCAGGACGCCGGCATGCTTTAGGTTAAGTTTTATCTTATAGTACTCTTTCACTCTCTCCTCTTATTTTTCTACGTAAAAACGTTTTTGATTGCATTGTGATCTCCTTCCAAGATTTTCTTTCAGAGCATGGGTGTCTTTCATGTCCTCTTCTCTACCTGTTCCATTGTACCTATAATTATAGGGGGCGATTTCTGAAAGGTATTGTTGATAAGCACATCGATACATGGAGACAGAAAGGAATGTGAACGAAAACTTTCTTTTGTAGGATAAATGTGAAGAAATGCCTTTAGCTAAATGCTAGAAGAGCACGTCTTAAAAGTTCTCGCCATTAGTTGAAAAGTCAAGGGATGAAAAAAAAAAAAAATCAATTCTATTGTTAACCTGCTTCTTTTAAATGACGCATCTCTTTTGAATCGACTATCACTTTTCAAAGACATACCAAACCTAATGTCGCAACACTTTTTACAAGTTCAAATAACTATTGTTGTCATGTACTCCTGTTGGCACACTTCTGTGGCGAAAAACTCGTGTCATTTTCTTATATGCAAGTTATTTTAGGATAATATAAAGATAAAATCATCATAGTTCTGTTTATAATATTTTTAAAACAATATATACTTAATAGAATTTCGTTTTGTAAGTTTTGGGAACTTTCCAGTTTCTTAGGTTGTATTTTTACAGATATTTCCGAAATGCGGCATTAATAGGTTAAAAGAACTACTGAATAGTCAAAATGACTGACAGATTCTTTGTCTATCTCTCATGGTTCTAATGTTAAAGGCATCCGCTGATAGAAGCAGTTCTTAAACAACTGCAGTGCTGTTCTTTTGCGATAAAACAAAATTCCCGGTTTGTGACTTTAAGCAATCGTTTTCTAATATGATATTTGTTGAATGTATTTAAAAGGTAAATCGCTTGTGTCAGTCTGGAAGTTATACCTTAAATCGAAAGTAAGTTATTGCAAATCGGACTAGTAAAAACTTTCAATAAAATTCAACCATATCTCCCTGTCTAATTAAAATTAGCTATTATTTTTTCTAGTAATTTTCACGCTTTAAACAGGACATAATATTTTTGTAAATGTTGCCTCTAATTTAGTGCTTCAAGACTTAAATTGGGGTTGATTTGGCTCTTTTGTAACAAAAATTTACTAACAACTACAATAAAGATTTTACTTGGACACTTTTATAGATGGTAGATTATGATAATGTTTGCTTCTTTCATCACAGAGGCGCTTTCCACCTGTAGAATTTAAGAGCAAATAGAAGAAATATATTGATTATCCAGATATTATCACTGGAAAATATCGTTAATACAGTTGATATTAAAGTAATTTTACTTATTCATTAAATTCGATTTTTTTTTCTAAAATCATTGACTTCTTATTCTATTTATTAAAAATCTCAGGTATTTGAAAAAGTATTGACACTGAGAAGCATCATTACAAAGTTATTTTACAAAATTTTTAAGATGCATTATAAAATAATAATTAGAAATAATTTTTCAGTTACAAAATGATGTGTCAATTACACATGAGTATTAGTTTATAAATTTAGAAAAAATTTTTAACGCAATAATATATATATTCATGAAATTTTTACCAAATTAATACAAATGCCACGCAGTTAAACTAATAAAAATTAGTAAAAAAAACCTTATAATTAATTATTACTATTCCTTATTATTAAATTAATAACTTTTAAAATAAAACAATAATTTATTTCCCGCGTGTAATTAAAATATAAAATTACTCTTCAGAAACAACAAAAATTCAGTAAAAATGCAGTATAAGTTGAAAACAGCCGAAACTTTTGCAGCAAGAAACGAGTACTAACGAAAAACAAAACAGATCTACCATTTAAAATATAAAATGGATTTTTTTTTTCGTGTACACAAGTGAGTGAACTATTCATATGCTCGCTAATTTTTCGCGCAAACATGAAAACTCCTGAAAAATACATCTTGCCTCTTTGCAGAAGATAAGGTAACCCAAAAATTATTTCCCTCGTTCCTTTTCTGGACATACATCTAAGGACGGTGTTAACTTAATCCTAGAATATTACCAGAAATGCTGTCTCTTTTGGATGGTAGATATTAGTACCAGTAATGCTTAGAGCAGTGTTAGTCATAGGAACAATAGTCCAAGACTTGGTATGGTTTGTTTGGGTTTATTGGCTAAAGAACCCATTCAATGACCATACTGCGCCAGACTAAATGCCATATTTCTGTCTATGGTAATAATTTTGGCGCCAGCTTCGGGGGGCTCCAAAATTATTATTACTTTGGACTTGTTTTAGACATTTTAAAGCCAGAAGTATCATGGATGCTTCTGAAGCCACTTTTATTCCCTATATTCATATATTTTTTTTTATTCTATCGAAAGAGATTTATAACAATAAGCAACTATCACGATAAAGTATTAGTGAAAAGTTATATGGTGTAGAAATCTAAAATAATATTCAATAATTTATCTGTTAACGTGTACATAATTATATACACAAAGTTTAAAAAAATTGATTAGAATTTCACTAGTTTAGGCAGAGGGAGAGTTTGACTAGGCATATTAAAGATATATTAGCTTTTAAACCGAATGTGGGATGAATACTGAATCAAAAATCATGTAATCTATATTTTAAAGAAATAAAATATCGAGAATACAAGCATCCTTGTAACCGAAAAAATGGAGCGTGATGATATTTTAGGATTAAATTTCATTTTTTAGTCCACCAATGCGCAGAAAGGACAACCTAAAAACCTTCACCATGTTAAGATAGACTCAATCATTAAATGAATACACAATAAATATACGTGACTATATTTTGAATTTTGATAAAAATCCAAAATGTTTCTGTGAAATATTCAAATAGATAAATAAGAATAAGAATAGAACTTTCAAAAAGTTTTGGGAAAGGCAACGTAATTAATAACACAGAAATATCTAAATTAGTGAGAGTTATCTTAAAAACATTGAATAAAAATAACTAAGTGCGTGGCGTGATTCAAATAGCATGCATTGACATAAATGTCTGTGTACTATTTGAATTTACTGCGATTGCATGCTATTTAGTATTCACTAAATCTGATGATGATTTCACGTCCGCGTTACCACGGAAAAGGAGGTGCAGTAGCTTCTGAGGGTAAAGACCCCTGAGCACCCGAGGGCAGAAGTCTGACTTCTAGCTCATATGAAGATGAAACTCACACTTCCGCTTGCACAACCCCTTTTTACAGGGGGGCACATTCACACACCTCACAGATAGAACACAGATGAAGAACAACCATGCACGAATTGGGATTCGAACTCGGGACGCCCATATCACGGAAAAGATGCGCCACCCCTATACAAGGACGTCGGCATTCACTAAATCTTTTACTTGAAATAAAACAAAACAAACATAATTGCATTCACCCCCTGTGCAATTATTTTTTCAGATCGGGCAATTGAGAAAAATCCGAAAAAAAAGGGGGGGGGGAAGGAAATTGGAACAAACTGTAACTTGTATTTTGCGTTGGTGGCAATAAAGAACGCGATTGCATTTTAATGCATTAATACCTTGCGTTTTCGTTTTCCTTCTAAAAAATTTTACAGTTAAACTCTATTTCATTTGAGTAATCCATTACATAATATAAAGTGTCAGAAGATAACGATTATATAATTTTTAGATATGTATAAATATTTTAATTATTTAAACATGAACGCATACTTGTAATCGCATGATGTCATCACTGCGTAGAGTTAATCGAAACTAGCTTTAGTTGTAGAGGAAGAATTTAAAATTTGTCTTCCAGATAAAGCTTGAAATAGAAGGAAAAAATCACTTTCTACTTTCTTTCATTTACTAATTTCGTTACAGAGCTGTTAATTCATAAAATTAATCATGTTTAACTATTAAACATCTCCCGGCGGCACCCCGAAATGAGCATGAGAAGTTTCTGATATGGTGGTTGGTTCTCGCCACAATGGAAGGTACATGAAAAGTTGGGAGTCTGTCTCCTCCCATCAATGAACGGGATTTCCTTAGGGAAGGATTGTACCGTGGCCGGTGATGGCGCTTAGAATTCAACCCCAGTTCGCGCCAGTGTTGCTGTTGCGGCGGTCCGGTCATTCAGTTTTTTTTTTTTTTTTTTTTTTTTTTTTATCCGTGTGCCTTCTGGTGGGTAAGAGGGTCAGTGATATCACTTTAATATTAAATAAATTTGAAACAATCATGAAAAAAACACTGGTAAAAGCAGTTTTTTTTATGATTATCTTCACAAGTACGTCATTTTCATTTAAATACATTATTAGTGAAAAAATATTTAAAAGCAATGGAATATTATTATTTTTATTATTATAAAAAGAATTTTTATTAATATGTAATTAATTTTGGATGAACCTCACGCAGCCTATATAATGATGTAAACAACAATTTTCAAAAATTCAAACTTGGAGTCCAAAAATATTTTTAGAAGAAATAACCATATCTATGACTATGTGCAGTTAGTTTTCTTCTATGGCTGCGAAGTCACTTTAATTAACTTAATTATGGAGTCAAATTTGAGACGAAATTTTCTTTGAATTTTCAAGGCGACCATCAAATTCCAAGTATATGTAAGCGATTTATTTTCAAATAATTATATGAAAACTTTACAAGCTTTAAGCTAAATATTACACTCAATGAGAATACATTTATTTGATTCATACTCTATTCTGATGTGAAAGTTAAATTTAAAAAAAAAAAAAAAAAAAAAAAAAAAACTTTGAATAGAATTACTGTAACCCTGGGCCAGGGATGGGCAAACTCTGGCCCACTGGAAGGTTCTATCCGACCCGCGAATATAATTTTAATTTTGCCGGTTCGAGGCAAATTAAAAGAATATATATTATATATTGATCTCTTTTTCCACTTTGATTAATTATTAGTTTTTTTTTAATTCCTTTTTTTCAAAGGACTGATGATCTTTTTACTTTCTCTACTTTTGTTCTACAAAACATAAATCGACGGAAATAGCAAGCACAGATATCTTTCAATCGATAAAGTGTTAAAAGAGGAAGTTCTTTGTTAGTTATAGCTGTAGATTGGTGCCAATAAGCGTTATCTCTTTATCAAGAATCAGACATATGGGAATCCAATATAGGTGAATTAGACCACAAATATGCTCATTTCAAGCTCCAGCCAGCGGCATTTTCTTTTGGCACGAGTTCTAATATTATTGATTGCGTATGGAAAGATTGCGAACATACAACATAATTGTGAGTAGTAGTGAAATTATTAAAAGTATAGAGTAGCTAGTGCTTGTTTGGGTTATTCGTAAAATATTTCAACCCCAAAATGGTTACTAAAATTGTAAATTTGATTCAGAGTGCTGTACTTTTAATGATGAATGGACCTCGAAATATTTTTTTTTTTTTACAGTTGTTAAAGATAAACCAGTGTGACTCATCTGCAATGAAGCTGTAGCAGTCTTCAAAGAATATAACATTTTCCATCAGTTTATATCTAAGCATAAGAATTTAAATTACGAAGCAATGCATGAATATGAAAGAAAACAAAATGCAGAAAAACTTTGTAAAACATTATCAGGCCGACAAAATTTATTCAATAATGAATACAGCAATATCCAAGAGGCAGCTACACATGCAAATTACATTGTAGTAAACAATATTGCTAAAAATAATAAAGCTCTCAGTGATGGGGAGTTTGTTAAGCAATGCATGCTCCAAGTTTATGATGTTCTATGTCCAGACAAGAAAAATAATTCTTAGACCGTAAGCTTATCTCGAAAAACGGTGACTTCTAGAATCGAAGTCATCGATAAAAATTTGACATCACAATTAGAATCAAAGATTGGCCAGTTTAAATTCTGCTACATAGCTATTTATGAAAGCACAGATATAAATGATATTGCTTAATTAGTATTATTTATAAGAGGTGTTGATGAGAACTTTGAAATTACCAAGGAACTGGCGTGCATGCGTTCTTAAAAAGGAACTACAAAAGGATGTCATATTTTTCTTGAATTTCAGGATGGACTTTTAACTTTGAAAGTGTCTATAACAAATATATGTAATATTACGACCGATGGAGTACCAAATATGATAGGAGTAAAATCTGGATTTCTTAGACTCTTTAATCAAAATTTTCCTGGGAACAATGTTGTTTTTCTACATTGTATTATACATCAAGATTCTCTATGTAAATCTGCATTGAATATGAATCCCGTGCTTGATGCAGTCATGAAGCTTGTAAATATTATTCAATCTCGTGGGCTTATTCACAGGAAATTTCGAGATTTTCTTCAGTGCGTGCAATCTTAATATTCTGATGTGCTGTATTACATGAAAGTAAGATGGCTTAGTGCGGATGTGTTTTCGAGCGAGTTTGGCAGCTGAAAGACGACATTGTGTCGTTCTTCCATGAGAAACAGTGTTCTGCGGAGTGCAAAATGCAAGAAGAGACAGAATGGCTTTCGGACTTTCATTTTTCATAGATCTTCTTTGTCATATGAGCAATTTGAATATCAAGATGCCAGAGAAAAATCAATTTATCGATGATATCTGGTCCATCTGAAAGCTTTTAAACTAAAACTTTATCTGTTTGCTGGGCAGCTAGCTAAGAACGATTTGTCTCATTTCCCGAGGTTAAATTCAATACCCTCATTAAATGAAGAGAAGCTTATGAAGATGGCTTGAAAAAACTGCATTTTGAGTTCGGACGCAGATATCAAGATTTCAGTGTCATTCAAACAGAATTGGATCTTTTTGCCATGCCTTTCAACGTAAATTGTGAAGCAGTGAGGTCGATTTGCAGCTTGAATTAATTGAGTTGCAATCTAACAATCATTCCAAGCAGTTGTTTCTAAATATACAAAAGTTAGTTTTATAAATAATTATTGAAAGTAAGTTTCCCAAATATAATATCTCAAGCCCAGAAATCAGTGCAATATTTGCTTCATCTCATATATGTGAATAAGTGTTTTCAACTATGAACCTTAGAAAGAATTATTTCAGAAGTAGCCAGACAGATGAGCATTTAGCCTCTTTCCTTAGAATCAGTGTATCTCACTTCGAACCTCAATATAAGTAACTTTTAAAAATGAAATCGCAATTTCATTCATCTCATTAACATATGTTTAAACTGTAATATATTTATATTGTTTTTAAAATTTTAGAAACATTTATCTTGGCCCGCTATACTTTTTTTTCGATTTTTTGGCCCGCGATCGAAAAAAACTAGCCCATCCCTGCCCTAGGCTCTTTTGATTTAACAAAATTCAAGCATTTGAAATTTGGTTTGAAACTTTAAAAAATTTGGTTTGAACATTTGAAAAATACAACTGTATTACAGCTTTTGTTTTGGAGTTTTTGTTTTTAGTTAATTTACTTTTTAATTTTTAAGAAAACGTGATTTAGTCTCTGCATTCCTTTACATTTCCTTATCGTATTTGTCTATTTAAGCGCATATACAAAAAAAGATTTTTATTTTAATTTGCTATATGTTTCATTTCGCTCAAGATTGTTTTCAATTTTATAGTTATTTTCACTTACCTTATTGTAAGCTGGTATGCCCTTCCTGTAAGGATGCGATGCTTCTTTGGGGGCAAAAAATGGTCCGCATGGGTCGTGCACGTGCGGAGAATTGAACATTATTTACACCCATGGGAAGATGCCGGCAGCTAATACATGAGAAATCTTTGAAAAACTTTTTCTTGAATACTAAGGTGGTAGAGTGTTATTGTTAACGCTTTTTTTTGAATACATACGTTCCTATTCGAATCAAGGAGCGTTCTTGAAAGACGGAATAAAAAGACTGAATCCCTCTTCATGCCATTATCTACAATAGCACCAGCAGACTTCTAGGCACTATTGTCAGCCATTTCTATCAGCACGCGTCTGACACGAGGAAGATTTGCTGCTTCCGGAAACGAAAGTTGCTTTGAAATAAAGTAAAATTACCACTTTTCGATTATAATTTTTTAAGGGATGTTATTTACATGATAGTGATTTCTTCTTTTTAATAAGTTTTTTTAGCGTTTCAAGACCGTGAGGACAGTTCGACTCATTGCATTAACAAATATCTTTTAAATTCCACGGCGTTGATTGCAAAGTTTGTCCATTGTTATGTTATTTTGTGTAAAATGATAAAACACGTGGATTCAATTTGGATTCTCAGAATTTTCAATTTTCAATATTATGTAAGCAGGAATTTTCCAACCACGATTTCCAATAATTATCTTTAAAAAATCGAATGATTATTGAAAGTTTAAAATCGTATACTATACTACTAATAACTAATTTCAAGTTGATCACATTTTCCTATAAATTATAATATAATTACTTGATCTCTATAAAATCATTAGAGACATCAATGCTCTAATAAATAAAATGCAGACCAAGAAAAAATATTGTTTCTTTAAATTACTTTCAAGAAAATTAACAATATGCATCATGTATTTAAAATTTCTTTTACTAATCAGTCAAAACACACGCTTTTAATAGGCATCCAAATTTTTGCATTAGTGTCCTTTACGAAATTCAATATAATTGCTAATAATAATTTGACAAGAAGTTAAAAAAATACCTAGTTTTAAAAATTTCCAAAATAGTGAAGAGATCTTAAAATGAAAATCCAATCCAATTTAAAATCCAATTAAGGAAATATGTTTACAGACAATTAAAAAATGCAATTATTATAGTATATACAAGGAAAAGTTAATTATATTTAATATAATATTTTCTAACAAATCATTTTAATAGATTATTCATTAATATTTGTCAAATAATTCACCGCAATGCCGGAAATGTCATGTCCAAAGTACAAGTGAACTCGATAATATATAAAAAGATAGATAAAATTTGTTACACAGCTTTAAATTAACAACGTTTCAGTTGTTCTAAGTTCAGTTGTAAGAATCTAGGTTTCAGTAGATTCTTATAAAATTTTTAACCAGATATATTGAAGAGTTGACCGTCAGTCGGTCTCTATCTTCGCAGACAAGTGAACGCAATGTCTTAAATAAACGAATTTTGATACTTGAGCTTGTGATTACAACTGTATTCACAAGATGTCGAACCAAAATGTCAAATATTTTGGTTTCAATCGGTCTGAAAAAAAGCGTCCAAAATATATATTCGATTTTAGACTAATCGAATAGGGTTAACTCTCTTGTAAAGGGTTAATTGCCAAAGATTGATGACTATTGATTGTAAATATACTAGATTCACGCCAAAGATATGCATTCCGAAACTATTGTTCCTCAGTACTATGCAAGGCATTCGTGGTCTTATCAAAAGTTCACAATTTTATGTGGGGAAGACCGGAATAATATATATACAGAGAGTAGGCGATAATGCTTCCGTGGTATTTACTTAAACGTGCTGGTTTACTGTGCTACTGCACAGTAAACTAATAATGAAACATCGAAGGCTTATGCAGCTGATATTGTGTTTACTGCTTATCGGAAAATTTATGGTGAGAATTAGAATGGCATTTTGACATTTTTCGAGCTGCAAAGAAAGTATATAAGGAAATTGTTAAGCCACTTATTCTAATTACAAATTTAATCAAGATATTTACACTTTATAAAAAGAACTTGTGTGACAATAAATGTAATAGATTTTACACACAAAAAATATGTTTATAATTAAGTCAGGACTTAATGTTCACCCTATATTGTATTTCTCAGCAGAAAAACTCGATAACTTCTTTTCGTGGATTTCAATGACAATGCAAACTAGGATGCGTTAGTTTTAAGACTTTCATTCGCGTGCCGTTGATAGCAATAATCGCTGAATGCAAGTAATGTTATGATATCGAACAACCAACGAGACAGTTGACTTTTAAAAACATTCGAACAATAAGTGATTATAAAAAAGGTGAGTGAATCGGGATGACAAGGTAAATAATTGTTAATATAATACAATTTCAGTTATTATATGAAAGCTCAGAAAAATAGCTAATCCAACCCAAAAGAATATTTTGAGTTCTTTTTCAACAGATTGCTATTCCTACCACATGAAAAAATCTTAAAATAGAAATACTGGTTGCAAAAATATACACAATAAAAAATAATGCTATGTTCTAAAGAGCGAGTGCAAATATTTAAATTTGTCTCTTTCATTTAAACCTCACAGCGGCAGTTTCTTTTTTTAAATTTCAAACAACAACAAAAAAAAAAATTAGAAAGTAATTTATGAAGAGAGTGATTTTTTCTTCAGATTTTTGAGCTCCAGTTTGATTACATAATATCATTTTATAACTATTTCTTCTGATATATAATACTCATTAAATTTGCATACAATCAGCGTGATACTAGACTAATTATCCGTCCTTCATGTTGTAAACGTTTATTTAGTGATGTCAATCAATTCTGATTAACTACATCTTATTAAAAATGAACCTACTATTTTAAATTGCTAGCAGAATCAACAAATATCTTTCTGTTAAAAAAGGGGTAAAATCAATTGATGAATTTAACTGAAAAGATCTCGCTGTTCTTAAAGTTGAGGGTGCGTGTAAAGGTTTCATTTTGAGATATCTTCCGAAATTTTAGATGATCATTTATGGCGAAACTAAACTTCATATCTTTCAAACAATATATATATATATATATATATATATATATATATATATATATATATATATATATATATATATATATATATATATATATATATATATATATATATATACTTATAATAAAGCTCAATGTGTGTGTGTGTGTGTGTGTGTGTGTGTGTTGGCGCTCTACAGGCCAGACCGTTTGACATACAGCTACCAAATTTGGTACATGTATACCTTGGAGGTTGGGAATGTGCACCTGGGGTTCCTTTTTTCGAATTTTTAATTAGAATTTTAATTATTAATTAAAAACTAACTTTCCCGCCAAAAAAATCTTCCATTTTCCCCACCGCCAACTTTTCCGCCAAAAAAATCTTCCATTATCCCCAGCGCCAAACGAGAAAGGCTTCCGTTTTTTTTTCTCCCAACAGTAATGAGGCTAGGGTTAAAATTTTTCGGCGGATTATTTCAATCGGTTCTGTTTATTTTCTTAATGTTTGATGCATTTAAAATTAAACATTGTTAATGAATCAATCTTTCAGATTCATTTTGAAGTACTTTTGAATTAAAATAAAACAGAATAAAGGAAATTAAAAATTTCTAATCCGCATAGCGTTACCCCAACTGGCGTAGAAAAAAATCAAGTATTTGCGTTACGTAACCGGCGAAGAAAATTCACGCATGCGCATTCTGTTCTGATTGTTGCTATGACAACGTTATCAATGGATGATTTAAATTATTTTTGGGTTAGTTGCATGCTTTTGTAAGTAAATTGTATTTATGTTAATTATATATTTTTTGTATATGCTTATAGTTTTAAGTACATCGTTTTTTAAGTAGTTTTTTTAAAACCTGTTTTCAACCGTTTATTTTAAACGATTCGTTTTATTTTCTTAGTGTTTGATGCATTTAAATTTAAACATTGTTAATGAATCGATCTGCTCATAATGAATCTAAGAAAATTTTGTTGACCAACTCTTGAGATATTACATAAATTAAAAAAGATATTCTTTAGTGCCCATAAAGTTTAAACGCTGAGTGACTCTATTTTCAGTAATCAGATTATAAAAAAATGCTTTGTTTCAGTAAAAAATATTATTATATTAATTGAAGATAAATTCTTTCCACTTTAATTTAAAGCATAAATTCTACGGGTGCTAACAGAAAATGAGAGAGATACATATTACGTTATGACTGAAGGCCTTTATAATATTATAAATGAATTATATGATAATCAAAATTTGAAGTTTTAAAATATTTTGATGAAGAAGCTATTAAAGTAGAAATTGCATAAAATATTTAATTATTAAAATTTTAACGAACATTAAGATTGGCGAACCGGCTGGTCGCCAAAGGCGGCTAGTATATATATAAATGTAGAAATTAAACCTGTGGTTGGGGGATAGGAAATTGCTTCTTTGGTTTTCCTAATTTTCATAACTATGTAAACTATATTGAAAAAACATGATTTTTTTTTAATATTTAACTAGCAAATTCTAAAAAACTTTTTTACCCTTTCCAATTCCACCTTTGAGTTTGGCCCCGTCTTCTCTAAACAATGCTGGTTCAAGTTAGCTATAAATAAATTCAACAAACACCACCAAAGAATGAAAAACTTATACAAATACTTTAATTACTTTACTTACAATACTTTGTACAATACCACCTATACAGCTAATAATTATCCTTGCTAAAAAACAAGGAAATGAAAATTGTGTTTTCTGATGGAATGAAAACCTTTTGTATGGAGATTTAGGAGATTTAGATAAAAATATGTATTTAAAAATTCAAATACATAAAATGAACATTAAATTTAAATAAACACTGCTTGCAAAACACTATTTGTTAGATGACGCAAAATCTTATGCAACAGTTTAGAATGCCCGTTATTAGCATAATTAAGCTTTATATTTCCCATTATTAGCATTATTTAGTTTTATATTTAATTGTATGTACAGTAGACTCCCGATTATCCACGCCTGCCGCACTAAGTTTTTTTTTTTTTTTTTTTTTTTTTTACTTTTATTTAAAGAGAAAATGCTTCCAAAGCAAGAAGCAAACACAAATGACTGATTTCTTCAAACAGGTGTAGTTTTATAGTTATGCTTTTATAATTACATAATCCATTACAGTATTAAAACAGTACATATGTATTAATTTTTCTGTGTATCCTTGACGCCTCTCGTAAGTACAAAACACATTTCTGTTTTCATTAACAAAATGCATTTTAGGTTAGTTTTGAGTGATATACTAAAATATTAAGCGTTAGTTAAACATTTCCTGCTGTTTATTTTATGTTTTATTGTACATAAAACGATTTTTCAAAGTTGGAATGACTGTTTTCTCTTTTGCTATACCCGTTTTTAGCTTTTTTTGGATTATCCGCGATTTTTGTTATCCGCGGCGGCCGCGCCACCCAATTCCGCGGATATTCGGGAGTGTACTGTATAAAATTTCTGTACTTTAAAAGATGTTAAGTAAAAATAAATTTGCTTAATGCCTTATGCTGTTTTAATTGTGTTATCTATTCCTTTAAATTAATTTAATTTCTCTTATTCACTCTTACTCATCTACTGTTGAAGATAAGTAAAAATAAAATTTACAAAGTAACTTAAAACTTCATGATGTAAAAAAGATGATAACACAATAGATACGGTCAGAATTTGGTTTAGGTTTCTAACGTCAAATATAATATATGCACCTAAGTCCTTCTAAAGCTAAAATGTACTCAAAATTTCCAAGGACACTCGGAAAAATAGGCCTTTGAAAAAAACTGTGCTGTGGGAGGTTCAACTGTCATTTAAAAAAATGCACCCACATTCTTGCCTCTCATTTTCTACTTTTTTTTTCTTTCACTCACTTCTCTCGACCCTTAAAAACTGTCACATGATATGAAAGGACAGCATGCCCGTAACCCTTTCACGGGGACCCTTAAGCTGACTGGGGGTGGGGGAACTGTTGCCAGCGAAAGATTAGATTCAGAGGAATGAAGACAAATAATGACAAACAGCTACTGTAAATGTGAAAAGCAAAATATTTAAACAGAAATTACGCATTCAGTGCAAGAAGTACTGAACATGGTAATCTGATTGCTAAATGATTGATAAATGTAATCGTAAAATATAATGAAAGCAATCGCGGATGAGAACAGTTTGAAATTTCAGTAGAGATTAACTTCTGCGTAATGTTTTAGAAAGTTCCAGTACTGGCATTCTGAAACGTACCCCAGTCCAATATAATACTAGAAATACCGTTACGCATCACGTAAACCATGCTATTTCGAAGGATTTAATAATTGTTAAATAAATTATTAGCACACTACTTTATTTATTTTGGAATTGAATTTTTGTAAATAAGTTTTAGGGCCGCGGTGGCCTGGTGGTAAGGTCTCGGTTTCGGAACTGGAGAGTTTCAGGTTCGTGACCCGATTCCACCGAAGAACCATCGTGTAAGGGGGTCTGTTGCACGTTAAATCCGTAATGATCAAACGTCCTCCCGCTGGTGTGGTGTGGAGAGGGGAGTGCCAGCTCAGGTGTCGTCATCGTCATCTGACCGTGGGTCAAAATTACGAGGGCCGTCCCAAAATAGACCTAGTGTTGTTTCAAACGGGACGTTAATATAACCAAACCGTAAATAAATTTTAATTAAACTTACAAAAAAATTGAAAATAAAATGTTGAAATTTCAGTTTTATATAAACTACTCGAAGTAAAATTCTATCTTCAGGCTGTGAGTTCTTTACCACAAAGTAAAATGATTAATTCCCTAAAATATTGTTTATTTTCAAAGTTTTCTGTTAATTCACATTCAAAACACAACCAAACGGCACGGCATACCCTTCAAAAATGCTTAATGTATGCCCTTTCTGAACAAGTATTCCAAGCTATTTCACTCTGTTTAAATTTTTAATAGGAAAAAAAAAATAGCTAGAAAAGATGCTCTTAAACTATATAATGTCATAAATGTAAAGACATCTATACTATGTATAATTAACTTCTATGTCTTTCTGTAGTCGTCCGCAAACACAGATAATATATTTTTTTCCTTTTTTGAATTTGTCGTAGAGAAAATTCTAATAAGAGATTTTTTAAAAAAAAACATATGAAACGTGCATATTTTCCCCCTTAAACGCAATGAAATTTTATTTGAAATGTTTATTTAATCAATTTTAAAACTTTAGGAATATTGAATCTCTTCAATATTAGTCACGATATTGTTTTAATTGCTATAATAAACCTTTTAGTTATAGCAAAACTTTTTATTGGAGTGCACATATTTAGTAGTATATACGCCGGCGTCCTGGCATAGGGGTAGCGCATCTTCCCCGTGATCCGGACGTCCTGGGGTCGAGTCCCGGTTTGGGCATGGTTGTTCTTCCGTTGTTCTATCTGTGAGATGTGTGAATGTGCCCTCCTGTAAAAAGGGGTTGTGCAAGCGAATGAGTGATGCGTGAGTAGCAAAGTCGTATTCTTGGCCCTAGTTGGTGCCACTATAAAAAACAAGAGGCGCTCTCCCACCGGCTTAAAATCGCTGATAACAGCAGGCTTGTCCATGGCAAGTGCCATAAGAAAACAAACAAACAAACAAGTAGTATATACATAGCATTATTTTAACTGATAAATTATTTTTTTCCTAAAAGTTTATTTCAATTAATTTATTTTAATTCTTATACATAAATTTGTGTAGAAAGGCGTACTTTCAATTCCCATTTAAATTATTTGAATTCCCATATAAAGCACTGTATATCTTTAGAACAAATTGTGCTTCTAAGGAGCCGTGCCAAATATAGAATTATTTATACTGCCAGAGTTAGTTTTTTTCTATATCTCTTTAGTATTTTACCACATATGTATTGTATTTAATAACTAACAATAAATAACTAGTTCATTAAGTATTTCAAAAATTAAGGTATGTAGGTAAAAATGTAAAAAAAAATATTTAAGTGTTAGAAAAAATGACTAGATATTGCTTTCAATTTTGGAAATTGTTTTGCAATGAAATTGGATAGATTTTTTTTTTTCATACAAACGTCATTTTCTTATTTTTTTAGAAGGAAATATTGAAAAAATTACATGAAGCGCTTAATAGGAGCAGAAAATAAACCATGAAAATTTGTTTTTATTATTCTTTTATCAATAAAAATAAATTTATTATCAATCTCTTCTTTATATGTTGGAGAGAAATGAAATCATTTAAAAAGTAAATATTTTTCAGTGTAACTATTTCTATCTTTTTACTACTATTTCACAAAAAGAATATTTTTGAACACAAAACGGAATGCATGTCTCTGAAGTCACCCCCTCAAGAGACGTTACAACACGTAAGCCATATTTTATCACCATTAGTCAACCCCCCACCTGCGAAATCCTTATTACTGTCATGCCAGAAACCTATTCAATAGTTCACAATACCAAGAGATACATCTTCTTCGCAATTATGGTGATTTCAGTCTGACTTTCCCAACATACCATCATCATTTCTAAGCCACATTCAAAAGCTAACCTTTCAAGGTTATTTTGCAAGGTCCCCATCCTAGACTCAGAGAACATCACCCCCCCCCACCCCCCGGAGCATAGCTTTCTTGCGTTGACCTTCACGTAACCCTTTGAGCACCACCACCACCCCTCGTAATAGGGGCTCTTCCTCTCTCCCCCTTCACATCTGAGGGGGGTAGTCCAGAATAAACAAAGGAACCCTTTACCCGACCCTGTGGAAGGACGGTTTGATGAAGTTAGTCCACTGCAAATCATCTGTCAGGCATTCGAGCACGTGTGAGTGATTTTCTGAGTCCGCACCCTGAAATTGAAATGCGTGGGATGGAAGATGGGTTTCCTATTATTCTGCAGATGTTCTTGTTGTTTAGAAATGAATCGAACAGTGCTGGTTGTTTTAGAACTAATTTTGCAAACAATTCATGGCAGTTATTTCGTAGACATGGAATTAAAAATTCAATTTCAGAACATTGTATGCAAATTAATTATGATGCTTACAGTTTCAATGGAATTCCATTTAGTCAGATTTCAATTTCTTAAAAGACGAAAGAATCAGAAATGGTTGGTTGAATGAAGCCTTCATTGGACCCTTTTTATTTTTCGTTTACAACGTATGAGGAAAGTATTGTAAACGTCAAAAAACTCAAACACTCAAACACCATCTTTTTGAAGCACATAAAAGAAGCTATAAACAGAAATATAAATAGGATGGATGAAAATCATGCTCATATTAGAGAAACTGAATGCATTTGTATTACAGGATATTTGATTACAGGACATTGCGTTGAAATAAAAAGCATTGTGGAGGGAAAGAAAAAACAAAGTAGAATCTTTTAATGTATTTGGATTTGTTTGAATTTTTCTGGGGCAAGAGTCATGGTTTTGACTACTCTGCGCAAAAGGGTTAAAATCATATCAATATACAATAATAAAAAATGTACATTATACAAGTGTACTTAAAAGCAGACAAGTTTAAAGGGGTGCATAAAATTTGATAGACTTTAAATAGGCAAAAATTTTAGCATGTGGTGTCTTACCAAGTAAGAAAGGTAATGGAATGTTTAAGTTTTCGAAAAACAGCAAAAGCTGAGCATTGGAATTTGGGCATTCTGATATTATATGTTGGACAGACATTTGACAGTAGCACTAAGAACATAGAGGTGGTTGTTCTCCCAGCAACAATTGTAGATGGATGAATCTAATAGGCCTAATGCTTAACCTGGTTAACACTGTGTCTGCTTTTCGATTCGGTAATGAAATGTATTTGGAAACCCTTCAGTTACCAGCTTTCCTTTTAGCAGATATTTTATATGCCTTTTCTTAAAATAAGGGTAAAATAGCAAAATTAATTAAAAGAGTCTGTTTAGAAAAGCAAACGTTGAAGAACTGCTAAAACACAAGAATTTGCGACATTATGGGTAAAAATTTGTAGTATATTTTTATTAATTTAAGCTTCACCGATTTCACCTATCGACCCCCCCCCAAAAAAAAAGTTTTCGATATGACCAAAGAACATTTAAGCAATACGGGTTTGTTTAATCAGACACAATTATACATATCGAAATTGATTGACTATTTTTCAACTCAACGCCTAAATCAATCATCAATTAATGCTTTGTTCTTTTTACTTATTTTCTATTTTTGGACGGCAGCAAAATTGGATGGAAGAAAATGGGTTTGATGTATATTTTTTCAATCATAAAAGATCGTATAGGGAAAATCTTCAGACGGCTTGATTTAGAACATTAGATGAGTTAAACTTCATTTCTCCTTTGTCATTATATGAAATACAGAAAAAAAAAAAAAAAAAAAGGAGTTTTTGAATTTAGCAAACTTTTTCGCACAGTGTGCTTAGATATCAGCCAAAATATTAAACATTTGTAGATTTCTTTAATAAAAATTAATTTGTTAAAAGAATTTCTATCAAAAAAACTAATAACTAAATTTCCTCTAATAACTAAAATGTGCATCAACTATGAAAATATATGTATAATTATAACATATTGAGTACATTTTTAAAAATAAAAAAAAATCATAAGTATTGTTTTAGTTATGAAAAAAAAATTCCAACCTTTATGCGGAAATATCGCATTCCTAAAATATTTTAGGGTTAATATGTCTTCAGTGTTCTCCATTGCAATACTTTCTGCGTTTTGTGCTTAGTATTTTTTTTATAATGTAATTAATAGAAAAAAATATGTTGATTGCTCATTCACCCTTTCGATTCGCATAGATACAGGGAGTATGATGTGCCATTATATTTGTTGTACGTCTGCTTATCTGTCCAATTATCTGTAAAAATGAAAGACCTAAAAGAAGAAATTGCTTTCAATATTTTATCATAATAATTAAAATGAATCAAGACTCGATGAGTAATTATTGTATAATTATATTGCAAAATTATTTATTTTACTTATTCTCAAAATTCTGATTCATTTTTGCGATAATTATAACAAAAATGAATCAGAATTATGAATAATTCTTAAAATGGAATATTTTAATAAGCCATCCAGAAAAAAATATTTTGCCTTCTAAACATCATAAATAAGAAACATCAACCAAAAAAACAGCAAAACATTAGCAGAATTTACAATGTTTTCTTTAGTTTTACTCCGTCCGTGAATTTTAATTTCTAAAATATCCAGTTCTTTGTTATTCAGTAGTTGTTTTTATTGAATTTTTTATTCTTAAAGCTTATTCCTTTGACGAATTTTTATTCTTAAATCTAATTTTTAGGGAAATTTTTATTCTAACCAACCAATTTAATAATTTGTTAAACTTTTGAATAATTCTCAAGCTACGAAATTACTTGAATTAATTTACAATCCATTCCCGTTATTTATATTTTATCCGAAAGAAAAGCATTACGATAACAGTACTCGGAAGCTCCTGTTTTTACAGATAAATAATATTGACGGAATATTTTTAGAGCCAGTTCTCTTGCCACTGTTCAAATCCGTGACCTCTGACCTTGAGATTTCCACCTGCAGTTAGATAAGAAGTTGCAACTCGCACCAATCCCCCCCCCCTCTAAGAAAGGGTTGCTTTTAGAAGCAGCTTTCAAGTGTGCCTTTCAAGCTGTTAAGATTTTTGACAAATGGTTTCTGACCATTTTTGGAAAACCGGCCACACAAGCTGCGTTAAGACTCTTAGAACCTTCCTAAAAGAAGGAAAAATTCGAAAGGTTTAGTAAGTTTGGTTGGTCTGACGAAATAAGTACTGGTTCAAATGGCAAATCATGCAATGCTTATCGTAATATGATACAATTGCTTTATAATGCTCTTTTAAATATTTCATGATATTTTTTATTTGAATCATTTGAATTTTTGTTAACATTACAGACCACATAGTATTACAATACTATTAAAAATATACAATATTTATCACGCAAGAAATACGTGTATTTGTTTAATGCTCGTTTTTAATTTATGAAATAATTTACTGGCTTTCTATGATACAGAATCATACATATATATTCAAGTAAACTACCGTTTCAAAGAACAGATCATGAAAAAAAAAATTTGAAAATAAACTAAAATAAAAGATTAAGAACTGTCGTCTTATGACAGTGACTTCAATTTCTGTAAAGCTCCCCCCCCCTTTTTCTATTTTTTAATTTCCATTTTTTAAAAAAAGATTGAGTTAAAAGAAAACGAAACGAATTAACCAATGAAGCATTTTAATGCACATTTTACGAAAAATCAATGCCCTGTAGATAATTCCATCGGGATTTTTTTAATTATATAATACAAATTCAATCTTTTTTTGATTTCGTATTTTTTGGAAACAAAAGAATGTTTTATCTATCGCCCCATATCATGTTGCATTTAAAAATAAAAATTTGCTTTTGAAATGTAAATATTGTAGATATTTGACAGTGATCATAACAAGCAGGGATTTCCGTTAATGTTTCCAATCTCACAGTAGGTGTCAAACAATATATTGTAGCTTTTATGAGGTTACAAATAAATGGATAATGTAATATAGTGGGAATGTGATATTAGTGGGACTAGCAATTCTAATTTCAATTTTTGCTTCTTTTATTTAAACATTTTCCAGTATGCTCTTATTATGTAGATACATTTTTGATCACAAATTAATAAACCACCCTTTTATTATTTCATTAAACTAGCAGGAACGTTAATCCCTCTTTCTCTCGTACATATCTGCAATGCAATGCAAATTGTTGTAAATCTCCATTGTTCAACATCTACAATTTTATTGTAAATTTATTTCCCAAAAATACTTCCTTTTATTAACTTTCCAAAATACTTAGTCGGAATACTTACTTAATTTTTATTCCAAAATACTTATTACGGAGGTTTTAATAAATTCGCATAATTAATGCACATGCAATCTTATTCTAGATTATATGTTTTATTGTTTGTTTGTATTTCAGATTGTTGTCCGTTTCGGAGCTCCACAAGCAAATTTGGAGAAGACTCTCATAATTTTGATCCATGTTCAGATGACAAGAACGAGTTTGTAACCCTCACAATGACAATTCGATCCTGCACCCCTCATCAAACTTCTACACCACATGAGCTGGAGTATTCTTGATTTGAAGATTGCTTAGTGACATCACGGTCGTACTCATGGTAAATCTTTCGAGGAATAAATTGGATTCTGAAGCACCGATAATCTATTTACAAATTCGGACACTACCAAAATGTCATTAAAGCCTAATATTATATTTAGATTATTTTGTATTTTCTGTTTGGGATGTCTATTATTATGAGTACTGAAGTGCATGTTAAATAAGAGGTCTTCAGAGAAAAGGGTTAATGTCATTAAATGAATAAATCGTATTCTCTTACGAAATATGACATTTCTTAAGCTCATATCTACTCATTCTCATTCATAAGCTCATTCATACATACCATGTAACATCTAGAAGATATTTTGATGCTTTACCTTTATTCTTTAATTATTTTAACTCTCAGGAATTAATCAATCATGTTCTTTCATTTAAATTTCATTAAAAAACAGTTTTGCAAACACTAAAATATCTATACAGCGTCGTTTAACTTCTAAAATAAATCCATTGTAAATCCATCCAAGCGAGATTTAACATTTCCTTTGAATTGAATTAAAAGAATTAAAATGTTCTGTCATTTAAAATTCACTAAAAAAATAATATTCCATACACTAAAATATCTAGATAGCATTGCTTTACTTCTAAAATAAATCCATTGAAAATTCATTCAAGCGAGATTTATTCCCTTTGGATTGAATTATAAGAATTGAAATCATTATAAAAAAAGCTTTAAAAATTATCTATTTTTGAGCGAACATATTTTTTAGTTTTTTTAAGAAATGTGTTAATGTATCAACTTACATACTTTCTTCTCTTCTCTGTTAAATTAAAACATTCTTAATTTGAATCAATGTATATATATATATTCAGAAAATAAATTCACTTGAAGAAAGATTTTTCTGTCCATAATGTCCATAATTGTCTAACGTGTTATAGGAAAATAAATTATATGCGAACACACATAATCAGCTCAAATTTTAACTGACACTTACCTTACATTGCCTCTTATATCGAATTTACATTGACCTGAAAGAAATAAAAAAATAAATTTATGGTATATGGATTTCACATATAAGTACCGAAAATTTTAGAAAAAAAAATAAAGATTAAACCGCTAAAATGATTAAAAAAAAAAAAGAAAATGAGAAAACACTTCGATTTTTTTTAACAGTTAACAAGTTAGTATGAATTATTAAAACGCAATAGCAATGTTTTCTAAAAATAAATCAAATGATTTTTTTAATTCATTCAGATTGAAGATCAGTACTTTGCGTCATAGCATAAAGTAAGCTAGATATTAGATGCAATGCATAGTTACATTTGTCATGTGACTATGATGTCACTTTAATTGACTCAAATAAAAGGATTAATTTTAATTAAAGACTACAGCATACAGTTATTTTTGTTAAGTCATTCAGGTGGAATCTTGATCATCTTTATCATTATTAAAATTAAGTTTTTATTTGTGTGTTGTTGTTATATATTAACGGAATCAGTTCCTCGAAACGAAAGGTCACCTTGAACTCACCAATAATATCGACATGACATCAGAATCATCTAGAAGACTTTCTGCTGGATCCACATTAGCTAATCCTTATTTGTTTTGTTACATTCAGTTACACAATGTTACCTTCTCAGAAAAGAACCTTTGCTCACGATAATAGTACCATTTTAACTGTTTGGGTCCGGCTCAAATATGCTATTCTTCCAGATGACCTAATTGTTAAGATAAGATATAACACTTTTGGCCATGAAATGTTTCAAATTGAAGCAAAACAAGCAAGTTTTGCAACAACTTTATCGTTTCAAGGAAAGATTAGAAATCGTATGAACTTATTTGCGTCTAAAATCCATTAACGATTCAAAAACTTTCTGCGAAGCGTATCAATAGAAATAATTCAAAATACAAACATAGTGAAGAAAGAAATATTGGTAATATGGTAAAAAAATAATAATATCCAATCTGAAAAAAGAATTTCAATAACAGGATTGATATTTAAAATAACATCCATACGGATTTGGGGATTGAAATAAACAACAATTTAATGTTTGAATGAAATTATGAATTCTTTTTGATACAGAAAAAATTAATGCAGAAATTTCCTTTCATTTTTAATCATTATATTTTTTAACCAGAAGGCGTTCTCTCCCCAAAATTTTCTAGCATACTCTCTAATAAAGATGATATCCCCAGATTATATATTTGTTTTTAATTTATCCTGCTCATACATTTCTTTAGTAAAGGAATAACTTCATCAATTATTTGTATAAACATACTTTTTTGTATAAATACGTATTAATGTTTATTCTACGCATTTAACGAATTCTTACTAAAGAAATGTTAAAAAAAAAGTATAGCAATAATATCTACAATTAATAAAGGTGTGTGTGATGCGTGCGTGCGTGTACTTTGGTGTTTTTCAAGCTAGTTTATTTGATTAAATAACTAGATTTATTACACATATAAATTAAGGTTTAAAAAAGGCACCTGAAGCATGTTCTTTTTAAAATTTTAATTTAGTGAAACTTTCTAGTTTTTTCAGTCGCTCAAAAAATGTTTTTCAGAAACCAGAAGTGGCAATGTTCTTTCTCACCTACTCTTTAACCCTTTAAAGGGCCATTTTTTCTGGTCATATTATGTTAAAATATTTTTAGACTTGAAATTAGAATAAGAAAAGGGATTCATTTAGCTTATTATATAAATTTAATTTGATTAATTAATTATTTTGGTTAATTAATATTTGAGTAACAAATCTAGACACATCATTTTGTCTGAGATAAAGAACTGAAGCATCTAAGTTTCTGACTTACTAAAAAAATTTGTCAGAACTTATGCCAACCTACATAATTTCATACAAAGATTGATAAATTTGGTGGGAAGCATACTTCTCACTGCCCTAGAAAGGGTTAAACGAGGTATTAACCCTCTTCACTCACATAAAATCAGGTACGTCCGGCAAGAACATAAATGCCATAAGTGCTCAAATTTTTATTTTCAGTATCCTACACATGAAAGTTGTGTGCTTCGTTTATAATTTTTTTTTATTATTATTATTTCTTAGAATTTACTGGAAAGAGAAACTTTTCTCTTACTTTTGAGAATTTAAAGCCTCAATAACTTTTTAAGATACAACTATCCCAAGGGATTTGAATTTTTCAAAGTTAGCAATCAAAACCGGTTTCAATGTTAGAATCCAGTCGAATATTCATGAAAAGTATCAAAAATATATATTAAAAAAATATTTTTATTGCTAATTTGCCCAAAACATGTCACAAACAATGCGCCAGATAAGAGAGATGATTAAAAAACTTAATTTTCACGTTTAAGTAAATAACTATTAATTTGAAAGGAAGATTTTAAATAAGAAATTTAATGCCTTCATTAGCATTTTGAAGAAAGCCAGGGGGAGTTTTCTCCCTCAAACGCGTTCACATAATCTCCAATAAAGCTTTTATCCCCCTTTCTAAGCATAAAATTCTGGACTTTTGGTAAAGCCACTAATAATTTGCCAAGCATTGGGGAACGATACATATCAAATATAAATATTTGCGTGAATCTAGCACATTTACAGAATCTATCACGGAAGTATGGATTTTGGACATTTCTTTGTCGACTGATCGACATTAAAATACGGAAGTTGTAGTCATTAGTCGTATAACATAACGAATTTCATTGATTTAATTCATTGCATTTATGATATATTATATTTACATGCATGTAAAAGCACAAATCAACAGAAAGTAAACCACTGCAACATATTTGGTACAAAATTTTATATCTATGCTTAAGTGCCAAACCTATACACTAAATATTATTTTCCTAAATGAATGCGTTTTGCAATTATCCAGTTTCCTTGCACATGAACAATTAGATAGACGGATTGGTAGTGAATAGATTTCGTTCAAAATTTCAAAGAAATCTATAAATTTGATCATAATTCCATACACCAAATTTTCTGCTTTCCAAGCTCATAGTGGTTTTGGGTTATCATATTTACAAACAGATAGACTGACATGATGCTCAAAATATGTGTGATTCGAACTAAGGGAAATCTGTAACGTGAAGTTTCGTTAAAATCTCGAGTTCGAATTTTTCGACGTTTACAATACCACCTTTATACTTCCTAAAAAATAAAGTTGTAGAACCTTAAAATAGCTTCATCAGGACAACAAGATAATTTTTAAAAAAAATCTAGAATTTTCTCTTTAGTTTGGGTGAATTCAAATTTTTTAAAATGTTAATTCGAGTTTTTAGTTTTTCAAGTCATTCCTAAGTATTTAATGTAAGATAATGGATCGGATGAAAATTTCAGATCGATTTGTCCAATTTCTTTTTGAAATACTTACTTTGTTAAAAAAAAAAAAAAAATGTTTATATACATTTTTGAAGCATAAGGAAGAATGCATTCAGACTTAGTTTTTGGAACAAAATATTAAATTCAAATTGAATTTATCACTTTCTTCTTAATAAAAACAATATAAAAATTATTAGAAATTATAAAACAACACTCTTATTACAGTTCTGTTTCTTCTTCTATTTTCATTTGAATAGTTAGAAAAGTATTCATTAATTCTAATTTCAACATTTCTTTAAGCCGAAAGATATCTAGAATAAACAACTTTCTCGGATTTTTTAATATTATATTCAAGGACTCAAAAGATGAAATACTTTTTTAAGAAATAGAGCATCAAAAATACTGCATTGAGTCATGGATTATGGATTCGTATCATATTTATTTGCAAATTTATTTTTGTTATTTTTCTTAATTGAATATAGTTTATTCCCTATTAATTGAATTCATGCAAATCTCATACTAAAAATATACAATATTTGTAATTTATTGTTACTTTGCTTGTTAAGTGTTTAGTTATTTTAAATTTCTCAATGTTGTTAGCAATTTATAAATGATCTAATGAAAAGCATATCTGGAGTTCAGCCTTCCCCAATGGAGTTTTGAAATAAAAATATCTGCAAGAATCTATTTTTTTTTCATTGCTAAAAGCAGGTAAATTGGTATTTCACACCTACACATTGTATTACAAACAAAAACCTGTATGAGGTTCAGGAGGACATGAAAACAGGAAACAGAGCATGACCTTTGTTATGTAAAAATCACTACAAAGCCTGGATGATCCTGAGAT
Source organism: Argiope bruennichi (assembly GCF_947563725.1). Taxonomy (NCBI): domain Eukaryota; kingdom Metazoa; phylum Arthropoda; class Arachnida; order Araneae; family Araneidae; genus Argiope; species Argiope bruennichi. The sequence continues at coordinate 41,595,947 of NC_079158.1, read as the reverse complement.
CAGTGAGCGTAACATAACAGATATCACTTCATTATTATACTTATCTAATTTTAAGTACTGGGAACAGTCTGATATCTGAAGCATAATGAGAACTGATCTGTACGATTACTGCAATAACAGTTGCTACGATATTCTGTCACAAGATAACGAGTAGCTCAAACCATAGACGTCTGGAAATACATTTCCCGACAGCCATGATCAAACCATACCAATATACTGCCCTTATACCGGTACTGGAACAGCCATTAATTGCCACAACATGCAATTACAGATGAAAAATTTTAATGCTTACCAGATTTTTTTTAAGTCTCGTCTATCTTCTTCATGTCTCGTCTATCTAGTCGATCAATTTCGTTTTCTGTTTAATATCAATTGCTTCACAAAGGAAATGCTTTTCGGGTTTGTGCAAACTGCTTTAACTCTTGACGTTTGCAAGGTTGGGTATTTTAAATCAGACGCGCCAGCGATGGAATTTTCGAACCTGTCTGGGCGTCGGACAGTTTGGCGCTAAACGCAGCCCCATTCAAATCTCACGCCACCAATTGTTAGAAAGATACCTTTAGACGTTTCTATGCTAGTTGTTTGAATTAGGGGGCAAACTTTAGAAGGCAGTCAAAGTACAACACATTTCAAAATAGATGTTTTTATTATTTTGTTCATTACCTGGTTACTTACATAGATACAAAAATCAAATAATATGAGCTGGAAGATTTAAAAAAAATCACGTGAATCTCAGATAAACATTTCAAAAATGTGCTAATGGTGACCCCAAAATAGCCCTAGTGTTGCTTCAAACGGGACGTTAATATAACCAAAACCAAACCAAACCAATGGTGACCCATGCTAATATAAATGATACCACTGTCTTGTGTTAAATATACAGGGTGTTTATAAAGTCCCGGACCCATTTTGATGTTTAATAACTCATAAAATAATAAAGATATAAACAAACTTATGGCATTTATTGATGGAATAACTCATATATTTTCCTTTTCAGGTTTGAATATTTTTACTTTTGTAAATATCGTCTGCGCGTGTGGTTAATTTCAGATAATTTCATTTTCCAGTCTAAATATCTGTACTTTTCTAAATATTGTCTGCTTATTAATTGCATTTTGCTCTCTTTTGTTTTTGGCAACTATTGCAATGCTATGTTTACTTTTGATGTGTTTGTTCTATGTAGTACTTTTGTATTTGATGTTTTATTCGAGCGGATATTAAGGAGAATGCATATACCACAAGAGAAAGCACAGATTTTATGGTGGTTCATAGAAATGAAATCGATAGTGTAAGCACAGAGAAATTTCAGAAGAATTTACCAAAAAGATCCTCCATCCAAAAACAACATCTTGCGGTGGAAAAAGAATTTTCTAGAAATTGGAAGTATCGAAGATAAGAAACGTTCCAGACGTCCTTGCACAAGTGATTTTGATGTTGAGCGTGTCAGAGAGACATTTTTACACAATCCTAGAATATCTGTGAGATCAGCGGCAACAGAATTGGATATGCCAATTTCGACGGTGTACAAGGTTATTAAGAAAAAATTAAGACTGCATGCATACAAAGTTCAAATTGTTCAAGTTTTGGAACCGAACGATAGGCCTAGGAGGATGGCCTTTGCAACAGATATGCTAAGAAGGATAGAAGATGCTGCTGATTTTCTGAAGAGCATAATGTTCTCCGATGAAGCATCCTTTCATGTTTCTGGCATTGTTAATCGCCGTAATGTGCGCAAATGGCTCTGTGGTTGCCGACATGCTTGTCGCTACCTGGCGTGAAATTGATTATCGACTTGATATTCTCCGTGCGACGAAGTGGGCACACGTGGAAGTTCATCGACAAGGGTCATGAAACTTTTTGAGTCTATTTAACCATTTATGTTATTAATTTAAATCTATCTTTACTATTTTATGTGTTATTAAACATCAAAATGGGTCCAGGACTTTATAAACACCCTGTATATATATATATATATATATATATATATATATATATATATATATATATATATATATATATATATATATATAGACAGAGAGAGAGAGAGAGAGCGAAATTTGCAAATCTGAGGATCAATTAGAAGAAAAGCAATTGAAAAAAATTAGAACTCTTAACAGACTGAAAATATATTAATATTGCTTTTAAAAAAAATAAAAATAGATTAAAAAAAGAGTGGTCTAAACTATATATATATAATTTGAGTTGAAGACATCTCCAGTTTCAATAATCTAATCAAATTTCAAATGAGGAATCATAAATTTAGTCACTTAGAGTGTTTTTTTTTAAATATTTACTTTTTTATTGTATACCGTATACCAACCATTACAGTTCATCAACTAATTCATTGGATCTCATTCTAGAGCGATAAGGGATATTTCCTGAATCTCATTGACATTATTTCTTCTTTTTAAATTTTTAAAAGCTGAGATATGCAAATGTCTCCAAAAATTTTCTATTTTGTGTTTTCATAGTTGAAAAAAAAATTAAAGGAATTGACAAAAATGAATAACGCATCAGTTATACTCTAAGATTTATTATAATTAGACATTTGATCAGTTAGTTTGAGGATACTGTCAAAGACTATTTTATTTGCAAATATTTTTTGAGATAATAATTAAACGTTTTACTTTTTGCTATTAATATTCAATTAGATAGAAAAGTAGGAATGTGTGTTAATTTCCAAACCAGTGCCACCGAGCTGTGTGTCATTGTTCTGCATATGTTTCTCATGTACATGTCAAGCACATCATCTTAACTTTACTACTGACTTCTCTCTGGACAGATATTGCTGACACTCATTCATATAAATTTTTCTTTCCTTCTTTTTATTTTTTTCTCTGGATTTATTAATTAAATGTTAACTTATAAGTAAATCCTCAAATTATCTTGCACAACCACTTACTAAGTAATCGCATGCTTTTACTATATTCTCCTGTTATGTCCAGGGGATGAGTTCAAGCACTCCTTGACACTCCCCTCAAATCGGCAAATATATTGCATGCAGGTGAGAATAGGTGAAAAGCTAACTCTTCCTCTGAAACTTTTTGGTCTGAAGCTTTTGCAAAAAGCCATCAATTTTTTGAGCCCAAGGTCAGTTCCCTCCTCTAAGCCTTCTTAAATGAATGGTTGAAGAGGTGTCACTTTTAATATGATGATTTACAAATTACGATTTGATGATGCATTCAAAATGCTCTGCAGAACAAATAATTTAACTGAAAAAATGCTGAGGATGGTACCATGGTAAGCGACTTAGTCGTAGCTGCAATTAACAGTAATTATTTTTAGAATAATTATATAACAACTGAGGAATGAACTTTAAAATATTATCATACCCCGATGTTACGGACAACAAGTTTGATTCATATATTATTTTACTTCTTGCACGAATGTCGGTGCTAAAAATTAATCTCATGAATTTGGCTGCATTCATAAATATTTCAGATAGGATTATGATATATAGCTATATTAGTAAAATAGTTTTAATTGACTTAGAATTACTCTGAATCCATATAATAAATCGAGAAAATAGGATAAATGGAAATATTGAAACATTATTTATCAAAAAGAGATCAAATTGAGAGTCATTAAAAGATATCACATCGAGATATGTAAAATAGAGTTGTTGAACATAAAGCTAAGCTTTCAATCATGGGCATTTAATTCTATGTGAGCTTCTCAAGAGTTAAGTGTTTTGACTCAATTATTGCTGTTACATCAATTAAGAAATAGTAAATCATGCATACTAAAAGTTTTAAAGGACTTTTTTCTGTTTCATGTTAATAACTTTGGTTTTTAAACGTATTAGAATTTGATTTTTTTTTCAAATTTCTTTCTAAGATTTACATATATTTTATAATACATATAGGAAAAAAAATATTTTTCGGAACTGATGATTTAGTTTTTGACAATGAGCAAAGAATTAGTGTTGGCAATTCATATAATTTTAAGTTATTTGTTTATTTGTAATTATTAATATACTTATAATTTTCCTTTGCTTGAAGAAACGCAAAAATGTGTGGCGAGCGAATAAGGCGAGATGGAACCACGTAATGATCCCAACTCACTTTAGTCACGAAATCGAAACTGATCACAACGTTACTTTTGTATGTAACGAGCTAAGCGAGAGAGAGGAAAGTGGGGGTTTTTCGGCTCAGGTAAAACCTTAAGCCATCTTGAAACATTGAAAGATATTCGTGAATTTAAGGCTTTCAGTCATTTATTTAAAGTTTTTTATGTAATCATGTAATGATCACATCTCGCTTTATTCACGAGATCCAAAACGATCACAACGGTACTCTTGGATTTTAACGAGCTAAGCGAGCGGGGGGAGGGGTGTTTTACTCAAGTGAAGTCTTAAGCCAGCTTGAAAAGTATTCAAGCTGGCTTACTTATTTACGCATTTACAGAAGGATAGATCACCGAAAGTTAAAGGATTTTAAAAAAAAAGATCTGAAAAAAATCTGATAATCAGATCTATAAAAAGTTTACGCTGAGGTAACTCATGATTGATTAGTGTTGCATAAGTGTCTGTATTCAGAAATTCAATGGACAGACTTTCTATAATCTTGTTAATACAGTAATAAAAATGAGGCATATCTTCTTACGGATGTGGTGAATCCTCATAGGAATCTGTAAAGGTATCTTCTCAGACGTCTTAAGCTCTGTGTGCAGACCGGATTTTTAAAGGAACACAATGAGCACCGTTATGGTATATCTAGGCAACGCAGAGCATGTGTGTCTGACATACAGTTGAATAGGGCGCCATTTAAGGATGCCTGTAAAAGAAAATAAGTTGAACTTACTCGATGCTCAGCAAGTGTACTTTTAAAAAAATTGAACGATATTAGGTGCAAAAATTAATTTACTAATTCAAAACTTATCGTGATAAATTTTATAAATTTTTAGAGAATTTACGGAAATTTTTTTGATTTTTTTTCTATTATTTTCGAATAATTTTTCATTCATTTGACGAGCTATTGGAAAAAAAATATTTGTAAGATTTCATCAAAATATATTGGTGATAAAATACGGGACTATACCTCTTTTAAAAATATTAACTCTGGCTCGGAATTAAGTGAATCATATTTATTACTTATTTCATTCTTTTACCTTTACTTTTTTTAATTTAATGTTTAATTGTTTTCAAGGCAAATGTATGCATCAGGAAGCAATAAATTATTAGTTTAAAAATTTATTGCAGCATAAATATTTATTTAAATAGTGTTTGCTAACATAAATGCAATTACATTGTTTAATATTTTTTATAAAGTAAAGTTTAAAAGTTACTAATTAATATGAAAAAAATTATTAAGTATTTTTTTTATTATTTAGAATCATTTTTGTCTGTTCTTCTACAAAGAATTTTACCCAATTTTCCATATTTCCCTCTTTTTTATGTTATTTTTAATCCATGAAACTTCATATATAAGAGGACATATTATATTACCTATACCACAGCGTATATTATAATGCATATCCACAGAGTACATTATATTCTATTTTACGGTCTGTGGCAATCTATTACCATGCGTTACTATCATTATACAATACTATTCGCAGAAGATAACTCTATCCTTCCTCGATTAATACTTATATATTGCTCTCTTTGAAATTAATTGCCATGAAATCTAGTTGCCTTTCTAATTTTTAAAAATTAAAGTAAAAACTCTCAAATTAATGCATTAAAGAAAGGAATGAGTACTAAATAATGATAATTAAAGTAAGACGAATAGTTAAGAAAATTATTTAAAAAGAAAGCTTATTTATTACAACCATTGTGGAAAATATTAAACGAAATTGTCAGTATATACGTCCGGCGCCACAGCATATATTATATATAATACCCACGGCGCCACTTCATCAGGATACAATCCTTATGCAACACATTACTACATTATACAATTCGCGGGAAGGAATTATTATGGAATATACAGAACCCAACTGTAATTAATTTATTGAATGCACATGAAAAAACATTTATATATCACTGATTTTATAGATTCATCGAACATTATTATTACTATTAATTAGTGCTAAGAAATGCCAAATTTCTGTTTAATTAACAAAGCTGTCGTATGCAAAGCAATTTAATTCGATACACCTTTATATTAATTTTATATTTATTAACTATCATACAAATTTATAAATAAATCTGTAATATTATTACTTGTGTTATAAATTCTTTTATTGCACAATTATTTTTACTAAGTATTATTATCCTAATAAAAAATTCTAACTTTTTTCTTTATTTATGATTATCTCTGATTAACAAAAAAATATATATTATATTTATTTTAAAAATCAGTGCATAAATGGTGCAAAGAATATAATTCGGTAGTGGATGATCAAATCTTTAGTAATTTGACAATTATGAAAATTTGAATTTCTGTTTACTGAAGCCATAATTAACTTTCAGTTACAATTCAGAAATGTCGCAAAAGGACCACCGGACGAGAATATTTTCAGGTGGAGGGGGGGGGGGTATTGGGGGTCTTTCTATTGCAGAGACAGATAGGGTCGTTTAGGGGCGGAAGAAGGTTCCGTCGTCTATCAAATGTCGAATCGAAATATTCCTTCGAAATAGGAATATCAGTCGGATTGGGGCCTTCCAATATTATGGATAATGACTTCAAAACTTAAAATAGACGCTTGAGTAGAATTTTTCTGCATTATCATCGAAAAACAGTTTAATTTATTTTAAATTTATCGAAAATTCTCTCTTTTTTAAAAAAAATCATTCTGACAATAAAACTTTCTAATCATAACATGATCACGTTATTATAATTCCTAAATGTAATCTAAATTATTGTTTAAAGAGGAAAACGTTTTTTGAAATTTCAAAGAAAATTTTGCAATGATGACACCAATTTGTAACCATCTCTTTTTTTTTTTTTTTTTTTTTTTTTCAGTTTGATGTACAGTTTTTGAGAAAGTTATAAGAAAGTTATTCTGAGAAACTTTGTGATTTTTAACTTTTGGTTTAAGCTGGGGTTGATACTTTTGTCAGAAACTACATTTTAAGTAGATTCTTATAGGAAAACTGCATATTACATAGTTCTCATAATAATATTGGGAAAATTCTTCAATAATTGTTTACGTTGTTTACCGATCATTGACCCTAGAACCTAAAACCATCCTGCGTTTAAAAGTTATATATATATATAAAGCGAGTCTCAAAAGTATATGGACAGGCGATATTTTGAACTGTTACTTCAAAAAGAAGTAACAATTCAAAAAATGAAGCAATTATCATGAAAAAAAAATAATAAGCATCTGTAATCATAATATAAGTTTATTACAAGAAAGAAATGCAGTATAGTTTTTATAGAATATGTGTAAAAAAATAATGGTAAAAATTGGCTGTCCCAAAAATATATGGATTTTTCAAATATTTGTATTTAAATTCAACTTTTGGATCCATTGCTTTTAATTATATTGAAAATCATATCAGGCATGCTTCGAACTAAACTTTTGAAGAAAATGCGGCTCTAAAGAGAACCAACTCTGCTCTACTTGTTGCTTTAATTCCTGAATATTCGAGAACTGACGACCATGAGCATACACATCCCGTGCAAGTTCTCCCCAAAGGTTTTTCATGGAATTCAGGTCTGGGCTAATAGCTGGCCAGTCTATAACAGCCATTTGATTCTGAGTAAACCAAGCTGTTGTTTGCGAGGTGTGAATCGACGCATCATCCTGTTGGAATTTCCAGTTTACAAATATTTCCAATTGGAAGTAGATTGCTTTTGAGGACATTTTGATAATCTTCAGAGGTCTGTCGACCATCAAGAAAAGAAATATCGGTTGTTCCGTTGAAGCAGAACGCGCTCCACACCAAGAGAGAACCCCCTCCTTGTTGTAGACTAAAGAACTCACGAGGTTCTCGTCGTAAATCATGCCAGTAGTATGCCCAGCCATCATGGCCATTTAAATTGAATTTTTTTTCGTCACTGAAGAAAACATTTAACCATTCATCCGTCCAATGCATGTACTTTTTAGCCCAAAGATTAAAAATTTTAAAAAAAACATTATTATTTCTAATACATTTACAAATTTAATCAAAAGTTTTGTAAAGAACAAAACTTTTAATTTGTACATTAAAAGTTTTGTTTCTTTACAGTCGTATATTCTTTACTCATAAAGTTCTAAAATACACAAGAAATAAATTATTATTAAAGTCGAATTGAAACCAATAGCCGTACACTAACAAAAAGAAATCGGACATGGTACAAAATTGGAATATAAAAACTGGGCGTTATAAAATAATTAATTCTGTCAAATATAGAAACACTGGAAAATAAAATATGATTAAATGAACAATAAAATGAATAAGTTTATATAAGCTTGGAATACTAAAAATATTACAGAATTATTTCATTAAACCAAGTTAATCAATCTAAGGGATGATAAAATTCAATTTTGGAAACACTGAATTCCTCGTCGGCGGAAATGCAATACAAAATACAAATAACGCAGATTTCAGTTTATTAACCTTTGCTAAAATTCAGCTTTAAAAAATGTAAATAAAATGTAAAGTTTGCGATCCCATAACCATATGATGTTCATGAACACTCAAGTAAAAATTAATCATTAAAATCGAATCGAAGGAATGGTTATATTCTAAAGAGACGAAAATGCATTTCCAAATAAAAAAAAAAAAAAAAAAATCTATAAAAGAAGGAAAGAAATAATTTAGTGTCCTTAATGCGCTTTCATAAACACTTCTGGATTCTAAATGCAAGTTTACATAGTAGAAAATAATTCATGAGACGTTCATATTAAAAAGAAGATACTAGAATCCAAAATCTGGAAAGAAGCCAAAACAGCGTTAAAGTACGTTTTAGATAATTTTATGTAAACCGATAATGATTCATAAGATAATAATTATATTATCTTGTGCCAATTTTTACTTTATATATGCTGCTAATTTTGCAAGCACAGCTTTTAATGTTTTATGCAAATTTCCTGAATATTTCTTTTAAACAGGTTGTTTATAAGCATATCTAAAGAAATTATGAGACGCAAGTCCTTCTATCAAATATCTTTTCTAATAAAGTAGATAAAACAGAACAGGAAATAAATGTGTGCATGTGCCTTTCATTGTAGCATATTGTCGCGTAATCATGTCCCCACTTCCTCACAATATTATCGAATATAAGGATCATTATTTTAAAAAATCCCACACTGAACAAAATTGTCTTAAAATTCCTCTAAGGATTTCAGCAGGATTTTTTAATATGTTAGTGACCACACACTTTAATAATATTGGCATTAACAGTTTGATGATGATGTCATGTCCTCGTTACCACGGAAAGATGGGTGCAGTCGCTTCTGAAGGTAAAATCCCCAGAGCACCTGAAGGCAGAAGTCTGACTTCTAGCTCATATGAAGATGACACTCATACATTCGTTTGCACAGCTCCTCTTTACAGGGGCGTAGAGGGCTCTTTAACACACATCACAGATAGAACATAGGGTGAAGAAAAACCTTGGCCAAACCAGGACTCGAACCCGGGAAGCCCAGCTCACGGTGAAGACACACTACCCCTAAGCCAGGACGCCGGCCGATAACGATTTTTAAAGATTATATGAACTGAAGGAAACACAATTATATATGCTTATGTATGCTTATGCTACTTTATTCCATCCAAGTATTCAGTAAATAAAATGAGCCCGTGAGATAAGTAAGCTTATGGAAAAACAGCGTAATCTAACCATGTTAATTGCAAGAAAAGTAGCATATTTGTGCATACTTGAGTAAGTTGCGTACACTAATCAACTCGCACAAAAATGAGTCATTGCAGAAATTCCCAGTTTTATTTGTATGCATAGCATATCATCATTACGCTTACTCTTTATCGACTAATACTTTACCTTTACTTTATTCCTCTGATGTTTTGCATGTTATATAAGAATCTCATAATTATTTTCTTTCTGAGTTATAGCAAGCATTGAGATTCAAAATTTTATTGCATTAAATCTAAATATTAGTTTTATAAAGTTTTAGCAGCAATTCGCTACATTGGATGGGGTTTCAGGCTCGAGACCCGATTCTACCGAAGAATCGTAGTGTAAGTGGATCTGGTGCACGTTTAAAACGTCAGGGACAAACGCCCTTCCGCTGGTGTGGTGTAGAAGTTTGGTGAGGGGGGATGTCAGCTCAGGTGTTGTCCTCGTCATCTTCCAGCTGTTCAAAATTGCGAGGTCCGTCCCAAAATAGCCCTAGTGTTGCTTTAAAAATGTTGCGTTATTATAACTGAAATGTGTTGCGTTATTATAACTGAAATGAACTGAATCTTCACATTGGGTGACACCATATAATTAAAAAAAAATAATTTAGATACAAATTTTGATTAAAGTATTTTAAAAAAATTAGATACAAATTTCGATTAAAGTATTAAACACAATTTAGATACAAAATTAAAGAATTAAAGAAAAACAAATATTTAATTTTTTTTCTTTAATTATCCATCTTGGCTCATCTGTCTACCAAGCCCCCATGATACTAGAAGATCGCATAATTATACCATGTGAAGCATAAAGCTACATGGAAATTTCCGGAAAAAATAAGATACCGTTGTAAAAATCAAAATATTTAAAGTTTCAAAAAGTGTTTTACACTAGATATGAAAAAAAATATATCGTTGAAATTTTTTTTGTGCTGAAATTGTGAGAATAAAATATAACCTTCCACGCTATAATGGAAACAACAATGAGTATTATGAGCTTAAATAGCTATTAAGAGATGTATAATTGCCTGGATATGTATTTTATAGATATTATTGAGTTGTGGTTATATATTCTTGGTTTAAAGATGTGGTTTCGCCAAATTCATAAAACACAAGGACCTATTGCATGTTAAATTTTAGGATCACATATCTCTGAAGCTCGTGTGGAGTGAAAGTGTTGAGAGTTTGAAAGTTTTTCCAGTATCACTCTCTCTCGCTTTCGAATCAAGATTTGAAATTGCAAATGTTATGTATGAAAAACAGGTATCCAAAATAACTCAAATATAATTAAGTAATTAATGCAATAATGAATTGATAAGCTATTACTCTGCATACAATTACATTTCTGATCTATGCATCATATTATAAAAATCTTAAAATTGAAAACTTTAACTACACCAAAATAGCAATATATTTGAAAAAAGCGAAAGTCATTTGACTGAAAGTTTAAATATTTCAGTCATCCCTTACCGCCTCACATAAGATGAAATAAGAAATGTCTAAAACAGACCTCATTAAGGCTCAATTTTAATGTAGTTAGTCTCTGTTTTTACAAGGTTCTATGAATTCGAAAAGAAACGGGCTGATACAAGCCCATTTGAATTGTTAAAAATGATAGTGTTTTATATACAGCTAAGCTAAATCTGGGGAATAATTTAAACTAGAGATCAATTTTTACTTTTACTTAAGGGATTTCAACACCTAAAAGCAGGATAAACTTTTGATTTCAAAGGAGAATTTTGAAAGTTCTTACAAATTAAAGAATGGTAAAACCAAAAAGCAACTAAAAATATGGAATTGAACAACATAAGATTAAGAAAGCAGTAAGCAGCAGATTCCTAAAAGTGTCATTTAATTATACAGAGAAAATTTAGAAAGTACAGGAGAAAATTAGATCCAGAGAACGACAGTAGCGGATTTCCATCAAGGCAGACCAGTCAACTGCCTAGTTCCGCTAGGCTGAGGGGAATTGAAGATAAGTTAATTGAATTAAAAAATACTATTAGCCTAGTTACTAAATAAATAAATTTTCAAAAAATACAAATCATGTAATTTAGGACAAATTTGATCTTAACATTTTGTAAGGCTTTATCGACCAGGTGATAAAGCCTTACCATTGACTTGGACCATTGACTTGGCAAGGACCATTGACTTGCAACTGTGATTCATTACATAGGTTTATAACTGTAATTGTAACTATCATGGGCCTGTTTAAATACTATGTCTAAGTACAAATAATCATGAGTCAGAATAGATAAATAAAACCAAATACAAAAAAAAAATGCTGAAATAAAAAATAATATTAAATAAATCTCATTTATTTTAGATTAACAAAATCATTACGCAGAAAACATGTTAAAATGTGAATATAAATTAGCCATTATATAGAAAGAAGGACCTCATAAATTGCATTTTCCAGAGCCTCAAAATGTCTAAATCTGTCTCTGATTAAGGGGTTAATATCAAAAGTTTTTTTTTAATTTTTTTTTATTTCCAAACGCCCTTGAACATTAAAAAAAATCCTTTAATAGTTATGTAAATGCAATTTATTATCTTTCATTCCTTAAAAGGAACACCGCTTAACCCTTTCTAGGGTCGTGGGAAGTATGCTTCCCACCAAATTTATCAATATTTGTATGAAATTATGTAGGTTGGCATAAGTTCTGACAATTTTTTTTACAAAGGCAGAAACTTAGATGCTTCAGTTCTTTATCTTACACAAAATGATGTGTCTTGATTTGTTACTTAATTATTAATTAACCAAATTAATTAACTAATCAAATTAAATTTATCTAATAAGCTAAATGAATCCCTTTCTTATTCTAATTTCAAGCTTAAAATATTTTAACATAATATGACTAGAAAAAAATGGCCCTTTAAAGGGTTAATTTAGCTATTAAAAATTCTGTAAGATTAAGAAGAAATTAAATTTTTCTCAAACAAATATTTCTGATCTTTTTTTTCCCACAAAGTTTGAACATGCTATTTTTTTTGTTCATAATAGAAAAAAAAAAAAAAAAAAACCAGAAAAAAAGGATGTTTATTGGTTTTCGACTGCTATTTCTTCTTATTGTAAAATTTGAAAAATTTAAGTAGATAGAGTTAGTAGTTAGGGGATGTTTTGAAGTTTGGTATTATTGGTTTTAGCAAAATAAAGCATATTTTTTTTTTAGTAACAGTTAAGTCCATTGTTGAAAAATGAAGTTTTATCTCTATCCGAGAAGAAGTTTTATCTCTATTTTTATCTTACGACGATAGAATTCAAACTATTGTTTGTCCTACATTTAAATTGCATGTTTGTTACTAAGAATGTGCTAATTTGTGCAAAACAGAAAAATATCGCATTTTTTCAAGGATTAAGATTAGTAGAATGTTTAATTTTCTCACAATGTTTTTTTCTAGATTGCACTATTTTAGGACATTTGCCACAGATAACTATTAAACTATTTATCTTGGCGGAATCGATTCCACGATGATAATTTTTAAGACTTTATCTATTGGTAACTCTATTTCGAGTTCAAAAGTACTTCAAGAACTCCATCTGGTAAGAAAAATGGGAACCTAAATGATTGTAAGAATGGAGAGAAATAAGAAAATAAAAATTTTAAAATTTTACTGAAAACATATCGTTTGAATGTTAATTTTAAATAAGCACACAAAAAACTTTCTTTCACAAACTCCATGTTAACTTAAGTCATCACACTTTTTATGGCATTTTTTTTTTCTTTATTTGTGGAAATCAATAATCTTATTTGCTGGGAAGTACAAATAAAATTTATACTTTTGTTTCATCCTTTATTTAAGAACTTTTGTAGGAAAAAAATGCTTTAGGTGGAACTATCTTGCGAGAAAATGGCTAACTTTCAATTCACGTTAACAAAGAAATAAATAGATAAATGAATAATAGTTATTTCAATATGAATTACAAATTTGTATCTTTTAGAAAAGTAGTTTCACTTTTAGTAAGTTAAACATTTAAAACATTTGTATTTATTAGAATTTTGCAAACATTAGAATTTGAAGAACAATAAAATTCATTAAACGTTAAAATAAATAAACCGAAAACCAAATTACCCTTATCAAGGCAAATCTCTCTAAGCATTTCTTATTCAGCTCTTTTAAAAGTTATTAACAAATGAAATATTAGGTCTGATAAGGCATTTTTGTTTTCTGATTATGATCCATCTCGTTTACAAAATAGTTACATTTTAGAATACAGATTTCTTCTCTCTTATTTCACAGATCTGACTGCTGCCTTTTTAAAAATGAGTAGTATTTTTTTTTCAATGTGTCCAAGGAAAAAAACATAAAAATTCATGGATTACTTAGATATGAATTCAAATTTTTCAAGCGTAGTTTCAAAAAAAAAGATTGATTCTCTTTTAAAAATTAAATAATGCAAGGAATTGGATTGAGGGTGAATGGAAATGAATAATTTAGGAAAGAAATGGAGTTATTTTGTGTAGGGATTGCAATACCGGTATACCGGGATACCGAATACCGGTATTTTGAACCATTTGTACAATTTTGTAATACCGGTATTCACAAGTTTAAATACCGGTTTTTCGGTATTTACTAGAAATTTTTAAAATTGCCACCACTATATGTTCAGGTATCGCGAACATAGCAAAATAGTATACGTTTTTGTTTTTATGTCTTCCCAAGGGGCGAAATTAATTAGCTAATTAATGGCTTGATTAATTGCCTGAATCTAAATTAGTGAAACATAGATTATCCCTGAAAGAAAATATTGTATCCATAACGACTGATGGGGCAACAATTATGAAAAAAGTTGGAAAGTTGATTGGTGCAAATCATCAGTTGTGTTTTGCACATGGAATTCAATTCGGAGTAATAGATGCATTATACCAAAAAAAAATAAAGAACAGAAGAATCCAAATACTGTGGATATAGAAATTTCGGATTCCAACTTTGAAAAGAGTAAGAGTGAGAGTGATAATGACAATGTAATTGTTGAAGAAGACATTGCTAATGAGGATGAAATATTAACCTATCAAGAATTGCTTCCTATAATTTATAAAGTTCGAAAAATTGTTAAGATATTTAAACGTTCCTCTATAAAACGGATATACTACTAAAATATATACTAACTGAAAATAAAACAGAATATATTTTAATATTAGATTCTAAAACACGTTGGAACAGTTTACTCCTAATGATGGAACGATTTTTGAAACTGAGAAGTCCAATCCAAAAAGCAATAATCGACTTAAACCTGAAAATTAATTTTTTAGATAGGTAATTCGACTTAATATCCAGAACTATATCAGCTCTATTTCCAATAAAACTGACTATTGAAGCATTATGTCGGAGACATTCTAATTTATTAACAGCTAATGCAGCAATAAATTTTATGTTGCAGTCACTGAAAGAACAGCACACATCACTTTCTGAAGAATTATATATTACATTGAAAAAATCGCACAGAAGATAGGCATACCTAAATAGAAAATGTCTTACGGTATTTACATAATTAAAATGATTTTTAAAATGAAAAAGAAGAAAAAAAAATAACCAATTCAAAGCTGATTAAGTTTAGAGTAAAATTTCTTAAATTTCTTTACCCATAAACCTATCTACATTCAGAGGAATTCGGTTCAATTATCGAAGATTATGATGTCACTACTGTCGATAGTGAAAAGGAATTGTCTCTTGAACAAAAATTAGAATTAGCGATAAATAAAAAAAAATCAACGAACGAAAATACAATACAGAAATCAGCTATATCCAAAACCATCCGACGAGAAATCTATTTATTTGAAGATGAGGGATTTAGAGGTAAATACTTATAAAAAGTATATTGCGCATTGCTAACAGTACCACCAACTAGCGCAGATGCCGAAAGAACGTTTTCGACAGCTGGTAATTTTTACACAAAATTACTTTTCAGACTTAATGACAGTACAATTGATGCATTATGCTTTTTAAGATCACATTTCAAAAATTTGTAATAGTACCACAGACTGAATAGTGATATTTACACTTTTTTTGTGATTTAAATAAATAAGATGTTTCTTTAGTTTTGTGTGATTATATACTGTTATAATTTATAAGTTACAAATTATTTTTTTGTGATATTTACACTCTCTAACAAAACTGGCAAATAAAACAAAGAAACACCTGTGTTTTCTTTCTTTTTCTAAAATTTCTATTACCGGTATTAAAACCGGTATCCCGGTATTAAGATTTAAAAAATACCGAATACCGGTATTGAAATTTTGGTCCGGTATTGCAATCCCTACTCATCACATTCAGTTCATAGTCAGTCGCCCAAAAGTTGTTCGGCAGAATGCGATATCTTATTCACTTGTCGCATATATTGCAAAATCTAGTGTAAATTATAAGCTAAATGAACGACATTTCAACCAAATGTCTGAAAATCTGCAGATTTAACGTCTTCGGCATTCACCGCATTGAAATTATACTTGGCCGACCAAAAATTGCCAGCAAAATGAGAATATCACCTTGTCGATATCTTATTCACTTGTTACCTTGTCGGTTATATTGCCAAAAGTAATACAAATTACAAGCTTAAAGAACGACATTTGAATCAGATGTCTAAAAATCTGTGAACTTAACATCTTCGACATCCATTACATTCAGTTCTTAGTTCGGTCTATCAAAAATTATCCACAAAATACGGTATATTATTGGCCTACCACCCTATTGATTATTTTGACGAATGTAATCAAAATATTTAAACCGTTACTTGTTATACTTCGACTGTTTACAATATATTAACTAAGATATATTTTAAATAATCATATTCGATAATGCGCAACTTTCTACATCCGTCCTGAAATGTGAACACTTTTGCCTATGGAGCTCTCAATCTCCCGCCGACGGGAGGGGGGGGGGGCAAGAGGCTGCCGACAGGGGGGGGCAATTGTCGCCCTTGCTACCGCCGCCATCGGCAAACTAGCTCCGAACGGATGTCAAATTTGTTCGTCAGTAGTAATTCTTTGTAAAAGTTTTTATCTGTATTTATTTAGTTCTATCAATTTTGAAATAATATCAGTCTAAGTGTAATCTCGTTCATTTTTAAGAGGATTGATTGGGGCCTACTTGAGGTGTTTGAAGGCGAGTAGTTCATGTGTCGGAAACTGTCTGGCGTCTCACGTTCGCATGAATTTGATAAATATATATATATATATATATATATATATTATCAGTTAGCCATACATTAAGCATGGGCTAATTACGCTTATGTTGCATGAGCGTAGTCTTATCTGCAGTCCAAACAGTTATTTATAATCTCATTTACATGCAAATTTAATAAAATATCACAAAAAAAGTCAATTTTTAATTTCATTTATAATCATTTAACTTGATGGTGGCACAGATAAGGAAAGAACGCTATCGGCTATTTTATCTGATACGAAGCTTGCTTATGACTTCTTCTAACTTTTTCTTTCTTATTAACTCGGGTGGTCTCTTTAAGTAGAGCCGGCACTCCTTATATCCCTATGTACACACGCAGCGCCAAATCGACTCGACGTGACGGAGCGTCCCTCTCGAACACTCCATCTTTCGAACATCATCGCGTTGCTGTATTCACTGTGAGTGGAGCCATAGAGAAGGGATGCGGGGGGCAAGCTTTAAAAAATCCACACTAATCGTTGCTTATTCAATTCGGTTACTAGGGAAGTCTTCAGACAAAGACATTTCTTTAACTATTCTTTGTCTCTTTGTCAGTGCCGACTGCCCCAGTTGAAGTTTCCATCACTGCGGAATAGAACGCTTTTCACTCACCAACAATAAGAAGAAATCTGGAACTGGTATCTTTGCCATATGTTACCAGGTAGGGCGCCCCAGGTAGTGCGTTTTACATGCCCTAAAGCAGGGCGGTATTTTCTTAAGATTTTCCAGGTGAGCGCGATGCAGATGTTCGTAAATATAATGCCTGCTGTATTTTTCAATTTATAACGCTAATCAATCACCCTCCATGTCTTTACTTCATCACTTTTGTAATAACCGTTATAGCATTTCAGTCTTAATTACTGAATCGGTTCAATACTATAACAGATATGTTTTACTTACTTTTTTAAGATAAAACACTTCATTGAAAAAAAAAAAAAACATTAAACTACTGGCCTGTACATTTCAACAATGAAGACATGTATTTATAAGTCAATATTCCAATGTATAATAAAACATGAATTAACTTTAAAATATGAATTACTTAAAGAATATTAAGTAAGTTTTAAGTTTTTTTTTTTTTTTTTTTTTTTGGTGCTGTGTACATGCCATTAGATTATTTCTGAACTAAAGTTAACCTATGATTGGAAATGAAATTTTTAAAAAAATCTGTTATTTCCACAGTAATGTAATGCGTATAAAGCTATTGTTGCAACATAAAGTTGAATTTTTCCTATATGCCCTCTTCTTTATTCAATATTTTTTTATATAACACCGAATTAGAAACGTCACAATCAAGTAAAACTTGTGTACTAATCAGAATTTTTCCTTAATCCTGCTAGTATTTCTAATATTTCTCATCTCATTACAAATATTTGCGATTTCCAAATTGTGCAGATTTCTAAATGACTGAGGCTCAACGGGAGATCTAATACCGATTAGCTCAATAATGAAATAAATAATTTTAAAACTTGAAAACTGACTTTTTTTACTAGAATTTAATATATTACATACAAGAATATTTTATTACTTGACTTCGATGTTGCAAAATATTAAAATATTATCATCAAAATCAAAACACTGCATTTTCCTGCAACTGAAATTCAGATAAGTAACTATTGGTTGAATTTTCCTGAAATAATTTTTATCAAAAATATGGATCCTAAGGATCAACTAATTAAAAGGAACTTTCCATATTTTTAAACCCTTATTTATTGATTTTCTTATTTTTAGATCAGAAACGACAGAAAAAAATGAAGTCAAATAATTCAAAATTTTTATCTCTGTTTTTAGGAACAGACGTTAAGGCTTCAAAAAGGGAAACACCAACTGATGAAATTGATAATTTTTATTCCCAAAGAAAAGCATATGAAATCATGTTTAAATCAATAGAATAAGAAAATTATCTCAAATTTTATGCCGCGATCCATCGATGGAATATCTGTGTGACTTGTTTATTATATGTGATGGGTTGCTAAAGGGGCTTCATTTAAAGAATAAATCCCCAGCAAAAATAAAATTATTAATTATTTAACACAGCGATGAAAATAACCACAACTAAATGGATGCTTCTTTGATTGCCATATTCCTCACTTTTCTACTCAATTTGGAGAGCAGAAACTTTTACATTAAGCAGATTAGTATTAGAAACGAAATTACATCAGTTATATTTTGCAATAATTTATAAAGAGTCGTGGTGGCAACCAGAGGGTTTCAAGTTCGAGTCCTTTTTCCACCGAATATTCGTCTTGTAAGCGAGTCTGGTGCACATTAAATCCGTCGGGGTCAAACGTCCTCCCGCTGGTGCGGTGTGGAAGGTTGGAGTGGGTGTACCAGCTCAGTGTCGTCATCGTCATCTGACCGCAGTTCAAAACTAAGAGGTCCGTCCCAAAATAACCTTAGTGTTGCTTTAGAAACGGGATGTTAATTAAACTAAACTCAATAATTTGTAAAAATTTTTTGTAAGACTGAATCTACAGAAGGATTCTATCTACAGTAATTGTGTACCATATTTTAGAAAAACATACGAAGTGCTATGACAATAACTGAATTCATTGTCTAATAATTACAAAATTAATTTAAAAAATACGATCTTTTACATTATATGATAGATTTTAATTTCTTCAACAATAGAACA
Source organism: Argiope bruennichi (assembly GCF_947563725.1). NCBI lineage: Eukaryota > Metazoa > Arthropoda > Arachnida > Araneae > Araneidae > Argiope > Argiope bruennichi. The sequence continues at coordinate 41,576,424 of NC_079158.1, read as the reverse complement.
CATATCACTATTTGTGTTACAGATCACATGATTACTGAATGAGAATTTCATCTGCAATCTTGAAAAGATACATTTAATATTATGAAGTAAATTCAGGAAAAAATAATTTTGGCAGAAAAAAAAAATTGGAATACTTATTTCAATATAATACAGAGAAAAAAAAAAGTAACCACTGCACTTCGTTAATATCATACAAAATATTCCTGCAATTTCTGGAAATTCAGTATCACAACCCTGTAACATATTCATTTTTATGTTCATTTATTATTATTTTTCTGGTTTTATACATTTCTAGTCATTTTTGTTGTCTACCAGCTATCATTTATTGTTGTTCTAAATATAGAAAAGAAATACCCAACTTTCATAATAAAATCTCGAAATAAGGAGATAACTTGGTTAAATAAAAAATAAAATAATTACTAATTCAAAGCAATTTTATGAAAGAAAAAAAAATGAAGAAGCCTAAAAGTGATAAGATTCTGCATACCAGACGATGAATGACTACTTAGTTTAGTTTGGTTTGTTTAGTTATATTAACGTCCCGTTGTAAAGCAACACGAGGGCTATTTTGGGATGGACCTCGTAATTTTGAACCACGGTCAGATGACGAGGACAACACCTGAGCTGGCACCCCCCTCTCCACACCATACCACGCCAGCTGGAGGACGTTTGGCATGACGGATTTAATGTGCAACAGACACGACGGTTCTTCAATCGAATCGGGTCTCGAACCTGAAACCCTATGGCTCACAAGCCGAGACCTTACCACCTGGCCACCGCGGCCCCGATGAATGATTGCGTGTACGAGTATATCATGATAAATATTAATAAATATATTTCTTTCTAGTGCATCTCTAATAAGCAAATAACTGTTAATATTTAGGTTCATAAAATTAAATCAAAAGCAACATAGTTTTAATTAATAAAAGATCGGAGATTGTGATCCTTTGAGATCGGATGCTCCTTCGAAAAATAACATCATTAAGGAAGCATCTTCATACTATCATCTAGAAAATGACAAAAACCGCCATCAATAATACATTAACATCTCTATTTCCGTTTGTCATTAGTGGAGAATGTTCAGCTGAGGTATGCATAATGCGCCTCATTTTCTTTCTAAGGCAGCTGTGACTGGTGTTCAATTACTTATCATTGTCTGTATTCTCACTTGTTGGCATCTTGGCTATGATCCAAACACCACACATCAATCAGTGTATCTTTTGTGTTTGACAGAAAGAATTTGATAATATTTCCGTTAAGGAGTACATGTACATTTATTTTAATGACGTACATTTCAATCCATGTGGGGTGTTACTTAATTTAATACCTGCTGGGCTATGCAAGTACAAGTACTAATGTATAATAAAGTGCCTTATGAATCATAAACACAAGGGACGACACCGACACTAGATATTCTACAAATGACTTCATAGAAATTTCTAGAGTAAATAAAGAGAACAAGCGGAAAGAAGTTGCATTTCCGGAATGGATTCGAAAGTGATTGATATATAATCTGCTAAAAGTGCATACCTTTATTAACTTTATTTTTCCAGCAAATAAGCGTGAAATGGAAAGAGCAGAATTCTTTCTATAATTACTACTTACAGCAAGAATTCCAAATAAAAATTTCGACTGAAGTTTTGTAATATTAATAAAAATAAATATATGTTTATAGTTTTTCCACTTTCTATCAGAAACTTTCAAATTTCCAAGTATTAAACGCTGTGATTAAATCTTCTATAATTTACATGTACACCTATATTTTGGAAAAAAAATGTTTGGGCTAAAGACGCAGGTCAGTTTAAAAATTAGTTTCGGAGATTTTCGATTAATAATCTGTTTGTAAATATAGATATCATTGCATTAGCTTATTCAAATTTATATGATGATGAAATATGCTATTGAATTAATATAAACGTTGTAGAAAATCTAAATATCAACATTAACTTTCTGCAGCTATTAACTTCTTTTTATCATTTTAGGATTTTTTTTTATTGATTTACATCGTTGGTAACTGAATGGTCAGAATTCTTTTAAATGGATTTCGTTCAATATTTGATAAATTCCACAAATTTTGTGTTTAAGTTCATGTACCAAATTTCATGTGTACAGCTGAAAATATTTTTGAGCATTATGTTCATAGAACGATGGACAGATATAATTTCAAAGATGTGTTTTTCGAATACAGGGATGTATAAAACATTGAGATCGTCAAAATCTCGAATTCAATTTTTTTGACGACAATAATTTGTTTTTTGTACTTCATATGGGGGGGGGGAATTGAAACTATACTGAATTTAAATTATTACTATTATTATTATGATTATTTACTTTATATAATTAGTCAAAAACGGTAATGATAAATACAAAGAAAATCTGAACAAAAAACTTCATTAAAACAATAAAGAGTATTATGAAATAATGAGTTACATTTTCTAATTATTTTCCAAGAAAACCTCCCACTTCTTCATACATATGAACACTCCTTTGTTAAAATGCTAAGTTTAATCTGAATGAAAAATTGTTTCTTGAGAGAATGCATAGCTTTAAATTAGTTTTTCTTCCAAAGATTACATTTATATAAACTCTGATCATAAGAAAAAAAGTGGAAATTATTTAAGAAACTGATATTTTTTCCTTCTCAAAATAATGAATCAGTTGGTCATGTTTATTTTTTACCCTTATCGTTTTAATAATTTTTAGGACACTCAATCATTTTATATCTTTTTTTAACTTTTTCTTTTGAATCTCTAGATATAAACTCGTTGTGTGCCAACAAGTATAACACAAGACTTCCGTCAATTTAGGCAAAACTCAATTGAAAGTGGAAAAAATTTCAACTTTTAAGGGGGGGGGGCAAGAAAATGCACAAATACAACAGTTAACCGAAACATACAGTAAATGATATAATATAATTGGAGAAGCATGATCAAATAAAAATAAAATATACAAAATACAAATATATGAATCATAAAAATATATATATATGCAAATATACGCCGACAAACACATACAAATAAATTCTAAACAATACAGGAAAAAATACTATTAAAGTGTGTACAAAAGGAAATAAAAAATGATTTGCTCTGTAGAACGGCTTTAAAGTTTCCACGCTGAGTAAGCTGAAAATTATACTCGAAGTGGTTAACTTTAAGCGTCTCAGAATGGAAGGAATGAATTCCTTACTGAACTGCTCATTATTTAAGATTTAATATAACGTATTCCACTCAGATATAACTTTATCTTTAAAGACATTTTTAAAATGCGATTTCGGAATGCTCATAGGATTTAAATCAACTAATTTTTCTGCTTCTTTGGCAAGCCAATCGGCATGTTCATTGCCATAGATTTTGTATGACCTCTAACTAAAGAAAAGAATACTTGCATATCTTTGCTTCGAAGAAAACTCAGATCAGATTGTATTTTAACAATTATTCGATTTAGTGAATTGATGTTATTTTAGACATATAAAGATGAAAGATAGTTAAGACTGAAGACTGAAAGACTGAAAATTAAGAAAGTCGATTAAAAGTTTTCGTTATTACAAATCCAAGAAACTGTTTGGATTATGCAAAGTAATTTAGCCTGGAAAACAATGCATTCGTCACTTATTCTGAATTGGCGAGTTTCAATTTCAGTAAAATCTTGGAAAATAACGAATGCAAGAGTTATCTTATTGTTGATTTTGTTACCAACTGTGAAATAAAAATTAAATCTTCGAAAGTTTCGTAACATCTTTTTTCTTCCATAGTATATTGCTCAATCTCACACACACTCTCTCTCACACACACATGGAATTAATGCGATTTGAATAAATTAAAATAAACCAGAAAAAATTGTATTTTGGACCAATTTTAGTTTACTTTCATTCAAATCTGATTTACTCATGAAACCATAAATTTTTCTATCTGGCGATTTTTTTTTTGAACCTCAAACTTTATATTCCCAATGTTAAAATCGATGCTTGCTAATTAAATTCAAATATTCAATGCGCAAACAAATTTTAAAAAAATTAAGTAATTAAGTCTTTAAAATCTCTGGATTATTATAACCACATCCATTTTTATTTACTAAAAAAATATTATAATACAAAAAATAATTAAAGAAAATTGGTAAGTTTGTTGAAGTGTTTTATATAGCACTTCATTTTCAGTCAAACGAATTATCATTAAAAAGATTTTTTGCTTTACTTTATAGTGAAATATCTTTTGAATTTACTTAGACAAACTTGAGATTTTAAATATATGAATCCTTATGAATAATATCGATAAGGAATCTAAAGATGTTTCAAAGAACATCTTTCATTTTTTTAACATGAAAATGTTTCTTAAGTTATGATATTTTCTCTGTAAATTTCGTAACTCAAGAATCATTGCAAACTGAATGCTATGACTGATGCGATATCTATGCCTATCCTACAGAAAACTGATTTTTTTTGCTTCCACTGATATAGCTTGTACATAAGTAATTTTTTTAAAAATGAATAGGTGGGGAGGGATGTATTACAAGATTTATTATAACAAATTTTTGATTTAAAAAACAAAATTAGTTTTATTTAATCGCTTGGCAATTGGTATATTTTTAATGCAATAACTTGATCTAGATTTTAATTTAAACGCAAATTATGGCGAGAAATTCTTTTTCATGAATACAAAGACTAGATTACAACACAGCACTAAATCTGAATTTCAAATACAAAATGTAAGATATGTATGATTGTAGTATTTCCTCACCATGTATACAACTCAAATTACAATTCCTTTTGCATTTACTACAAATCGTTACTCAATATCAATGATGAAGAAAAGTATTTGAATCATTAAAAATTTGAACTCAAGTTTATTACAAATCTCTGTATTTTAGGCACTCAAAAATCCAAAAACTACATTTTTGGAATCATGACTACCATCGGCAGCTTAAAAATTACATTGAAAGAGATGGATGAAATTTAATATATGGGCTTTGCACTATAGTTGTAAATTTCTATCAAATTTTGAACGAAATTCTTTGAGATGATGTTTGTTTGAATGGTTATCTAAGTACAATTTAACACGATAACTATAAAACATAAAGAGCTAAACAGATGAAATTTGGTACAAATTGTTGGCACCCGTAATATAGATCTGTATGAAATTTAAAACCAAATCTCTCAAAGGGTTGACTATCGGTCAGTTTTTACTTTCGCATGCTTCCAAACGCATTAACTCATAAACGTGATGGTTTAAATAAGTGGAATTTTTCTTTTATTTAAACTTGTAACTACAACAGTACTTCTATCTCAAATTTTAGTTTCAATCGGTTAGAAAAAAGACGCCCAAAATACAATTTCGATTATTTGATACTTGCATATTAATTGCAGATCAGTGATCAATCGCCAAAGATGGTATGCTAAATTGAGTGAAAATGTAACATTCTCGCCAAAGATGAATATTTCGTAACTACTGTTCGCCAATTGAAGCCCTTTACCTAAAATCCACATTTTTTAAGCTGGGAGGGTAGGGGGGAGGGTTACCGCCTGCATTAGAACTACACGATAAAGTTTTAGAAAAGACCACACCCGAAGACTGCAAATACGTTAGAGATTATTATCTGAACTCTTTAAATAAACTTCGCCGAAACCAGATGATTACATTTTTGTATATTAAATGTATAATTTTAACGTTCAACACATCTTTACCATGTCTAAGCCAATTAATTATTTGTAATGTTTTACTAGTCACATTCGCCGGTAAAATACAAAAGAGAATACAATTACCTTGATTAGCAACCAATAAGTTGATATTTTTATACCAGTTTATGTAAAGGTTTACCTATATGGTTTGAATAAAAATTGTATTTCATTTATTTAAACCTAAACTATGAGACAATCCAATGACCCAGTAGTAACGATAGTGGAGTGCTAACGGTTTATTTCATTTTATATATAAAATCAATCTTAATATACTATAAAATACCATAATACTTTAAAATAGCGGTTCGAATTTCTAATATTTTTTGTTCCGTGTGTTCTTTGAACCATTCGAACGTGTTAAAACTTTAACTTTATATCTAATAAATTTTTCGCAATAGAATATTTAAATCGTACATTACGTTTTGGATAAGCATCATAAACGGATATCATTTAAAGGCTAAAAGATGTAGATGCATTTATGTTTTTATTTCACTGTGTTTTTACTAGTCAAAACTAGTCAAAGTCGTTTTGACTAGTATTATGACTAGACAAACTAGTCATAATACTAGTCAAAACAATGCATTCAAAGTAATTAATTTGAAAATTTAACTCTACTTCTGATGTATAGAGATATTACTATATACATTTTCTGAATAGTTTCATGGTAATATCATTCTCAACTAGAGAAAGATTTCTTATTAATCATGCATTTTTTTAAATATTACATCTTATTAATTATGCATTTTTTTAAATATTAGATCTTATTAATCATGCATTTTTTTAAATATTACATCTTATTAATCATGCATTTTTTTAAATATTACATCTTATTAATTATGCATTTTTTTAAATATTACATCTTATTAATTATGCATTTTTTTAAATATTACATCTTATTAATCATGCATTTTTTTAAATATTAGATCTTATTAATTATGCATTTTTTTAAATATTACATCTTATTAATTATGCATTTTTTTAAATATTACATCTTATTAATCATGCATTTTTTTAAATATTAGATCTTATTAATTATGCATTTTTTTAAATATTACATCTTATTAATCATGCATTCTATATTAAAATTGATTATTTAGAGTTTACTGGACAAATTACTTTTAATAAAAAATAGTAGTTTTTAATTCTAACTTCCAAGATTTACTTGACATTTATTGTATTTATTTGAATAGTGCTCCACACTGAATGCCCTGTTTTATATCTTCAAGAGAATATTAGTAAAAATAATAATCGTAATTCAAAGACAAAAATAGAAACCAGACATGGAGTTAAGATACCAGAATTAAATTTGTCCAATATTAGCATTCACAATATATTTTCCTTAAAAAAATGAAATTATTTTATTATAAAATACAAAGAAAAATTCACTTCTTTATAGAATGGGTATATAAATTTATAATTAAAATCACATAATATAAATTGCTCCAAAAGGGAAATGTTATAAATATCAATAAAAGTATCTTATACTTATCCACAGGAAAAAAAGTTGGGACACTTCGCTAAGCAAGTAAATGCATCACCGATGTTTTGGAACATCTAATGTAGGCATATTAATGCATTACCGATGTTTAAGAATATTTATGCAGGTATTTTAAAGAAGGTTAATATGAAAAAAAAAGTGGTCCACCATCAAATAGTTGTCTGGATTGTTAGAAAAGTGATTTCTGAATTAGAAAATATTGTATTTTTGTAAGTTCAGCACCAAAATGGACATGTCTTATGCATATATTGCAATTCGAGAATGTAGCTTTGGTAGAATCTCTACGGATTCTAGAATTTGTTCAAATATGGAAATTCATAAAACTTTCCTAGATAAAAAATAAAAATACATTTTAACATTTCATTAAGAAAAATCAACAGATATAATTGAATTTACCATTGCCATTTATGTACTAGGTTTCGTCAAGAATCTCTAATCGCTTTATTCAATTCACATGAGGGTTTTATTCACTAATCGTATCACTGTTTCCAGATAATTTATATCACAGAAATATTTTAATTTCTTACAGATTTCGCTTATTATCTAGAATTTCAAATTAGCTTCAAGCTTAATTATGAATTTCAAAGGAATTACTTCGATTTCAATAAATAAGACGTCGTGTATTCATGTATGTCATAACATACTGAAAGAAATAGTTGATTCCTTACGACAAAAGGCTTAGGGCCTTAATCCAGTTACAAATTAAGAGTCGTAATAATGTATCTTCTATACGGAAACCGATACACACCTTAGGGGGTTTGAAGAAATTTCAAAACACCCCTTCTGGTTCGTCCCACCAAGGAAAGGGGGAGAAAAAAGGGGTTCGTAGACCACGAATCATTTGGTCAAGATAACCCCAGCGCACTGGCCATTGGCTGGGGCACAGAGCATTATATAACCTTTGAAGTAAGATGCGTTGCATATAGAAGGCAGAATCAGTTAGTTGCATCTATGTATGCAAAGGGTTACGACTGGTCTTAGGACGACTAGTATTACGACTGTTATTCCAGTTTTACCTATAGTCAGTTTCAACTTGTCGGAAGTTCGGACTTCGTAGCCAGGAGTGTTTTTGCTGGACGCATCGAGATCTTATTCACTTTGATATCTGAAGGTATGTGTATTGCGCATCTATTTTTAATGATCTTGGTCAATTATAATAATTTCTTATTTGCGTTTGTTGTATTAATAAATGACCTGAGATTAAAATTATTGTTTATGATTAGTTTTGATTTCGTGAATTTAAGCGGTTAAGAATTGAAGATTCAATTTCCTGAATATGAATTAGTCTTTCTAATAGCTTTTACTTTTTTTAAAGGAATAAACTCAATGCTTTGGCTGCAGAAAGTTCTCTTTTAGTTTGGCTTTGAAATATACTTTTTTTTTTCATTCATAAGATAGTTTGTGATTTACTCGATATATTTAATTTGTATTTCTGTGTGTGCTTTAAGCAGAAAATCTTATCCATGCCTTTAGAGTTAATATTTGTTAGTGTCGTATACTTTTTTAGGTTCCACAACCTTTTTAAAATTGGAGAAATCATTTGCATTTTATTCGTTCGATGTTGAAATTTGGTTCAATTTATCTTTCAGTCAATATTTTCATGCTTCCAATTGGCTCTATTTCCGTACTACTATGTTTTAAAGTTTAGAAAACTGCTTTCTTTAAGACATTATAATTGTACTACTTTTTGACTACAAATCGTAGTCTTTGTAACTTATTTTTCTGTTTAAGCCTAGAATTGACTCTTCATATTAGCTTTCGTAATCTACATTCGAATTTTGTAATCGAAATATACTGCATTAGTTCTATTTACTTGTTTTTATTGATGTCTAATATATATTTCGCAACTTAATCGGTTTGGCCATATGCATTTTGCTTGTTCAGTTCGCGAATTCTATCTTTAAAGCCCTATTTTAATCGAATGAAATCTCTTTTTCATCTATTTTGCGATATATTCTGCACAGATATCGGATTGGATTTCATTTTGGACTTTTATGTAGTTCTTGCTGAGATTTTTTTTTTTTTAATCACTTACAGTTTAAATTTGTCGAAATTGTTTCAGATGAAGTTCAAATACATGTTAAGCGAGTACCATGAAATTAGTTATCTATAACTATTATTATTGATTGAGGAATCTTCATGGTTAAGATATTAATCTTAAACAATGCTAAGCAAAATTTTCAATCTAAAAAAAAAAAAATAATTTGGACAAAACATTATATCAAATGTATAGAAAAATCCAATATGCTGGTGTAAATGAGCTTTGCGTTGTGTACCAAAGTAATTAAATTCTATGAATAATCGCCTTTTATTATTGGCATTTTGTAGAAGATAAAATATTGGCTGCAGCTCGTTGAAGGATTGATTTCATTCAACTCTCTGTATGAATTCGATTCGTTGGAGCTTTTGTTTGTTGGTAATCAGAAGTAGTAATGTCTCAAACGATGGGTATTGCAGTATTGCAAGTTCCGATAAAAAAATATATATATAATGTTTGTTTTGCTGATTATTTTATATCCAAAGTGGCTATATTGAGTAAAATATATTTTTAATTGAATTTTTGGTGCATTCACAGATTTTCTTTATATACCTATTTGAAGAATTGTCTTTTTTTGAGCTAATCATCGCCAAATAATGAGTATTGATGGCTCTTACTGACCATTTAATAAATAAATAAGTATTCGAATTTAACTAAATTTAACTCTGAATTTTGAAATAAAATTACGAATTTGAAAAACTCAACATTTTAAATAAAACGCGATGGCTAATTATGAGTAAAACTTCAGTATTTTTCATGTTGGTATTACGATCGTTTTAAATCTTAGAAACTATTGAATTCTTTAATTTTCCAGATATGCTTTCAAAATTGATCGATATTGAATCTTTTAGATATAAAAGCGATACTTAGGCCATCTATGTATCTATTAATTATCTATGTATCTATAATCCAGCTGTACTATAGATATGGCCAAACTTTTCCATACTGATCTTTAATAAAAGCGTGTTAAAAAATAATCTTAACAATTGTTAAATAATTTAAAGATTGAAAGATTAGCAATCTTGATAAATAATTTGATTTTCCATTAAAAAAATTAAATAATTTTTTTGAAATATTTTATAAATATTGATAGTTTCGAGTCATTCGATTTTCTTTTAACTAAAAAAATAAAGCCTAGAGACGCGACGTAATTCGACTCGTGCCTGTTTAAGCGCAAGCTGTCTTCACCCTAGCAATTCATTCAACTTTCTTCCCAACTGTTTGATTACCCTTCACGGCTGTTTGCCTGACTCTCAACGACTTAAGATCTACGATCAGCAATAAATTCTCAGCAAGGAGTTGCGTAAGGAGGGCCGTTATCCGACGGAAAAAGGGTGGTAGAAAAATTTATCGTCTGCCATTAAGCCTAGTCGCAGATCACCCCCTCCGATAAATTGTGCCACCGTTGGTCAGGGGAGAAAAGCACGCTTACGGCAACCATCTCAAACCACCACAAAAATAAAAAATAATAAAAAAAAAACATTTAAAGAACGATAAAGTAATGTCGCTTTCAAAAGAGTTTTTGGAACATCAATTGATGACAATAAAACGCCAGTGGTTTTGATATTGACTGAAGTGGTCTAGTGCAAGGATTGGAAATGAATGGCTGGTCAATTGATACGTAATCTTCTGAATGGATAAACCAATAGTTTAGGGATAGGGCTTTGTGCGAGAAGATGTATATGGCGCCAGATTTGACTCCTGGGTTACCTAAGCTGATTCAATACTATAAGACCCCTATTGAGTGACTTATGTGTCTGTCTGATTCAGAACTTTGAAATATAATTAAGCTCTCGTGGGGAATGTTTTCCTTTGAATTTGTTACGCAAAGCACTGGGCCGACCCAAATGGTGGAAACTGTTATTTAGCAATCAGTAGTCCTGGTGCCGTTGTAATATCATTTTAGAGCTCAAAATGTATCATACGGACGTAGACAAAGGACAAAAGAGAGAGAGAGAGAGAAAAAAAGATTATTCTTTTGAATTGTTATTGATATTTTTCAGAATGCTTGTATTTAATTGTCTGAAAATCAACCTCAATGGTCTTATTACTATATAGACTTTCTGAATATATTATTATAATCTATCTATCTCTCTAGTTGTGTATATTTAATAAAATAAGATTTGTCTTTTTTTATCATCATCATGATGATTTACCAGAAAACTTACTTATTGCACAAATAATATAAAATTCAGATTTTTTTTTGAGTAATTAATATAATTTTTTCTCTCGAATTATTATTATACTTCCATTATGTTGAACGAAGACAGTCACTGACTCAAAATACTTTAGTATGAATATGATTAAGTGGAAAACAAAAAGTACCATTGTGTAAAAATATTAATGAAGAAAAACTTTGAATCAATTCATAAGAAGCCTGTTATTTTTATTATTATTTTAATTATTACTTAAGAAAGCAAATTTTCATTATTTTGAAGAAAAAAAAATTCAAATTCTTATAAAGAATAAATTATATATATTAAAGTAAAAAAAAATCACAGTTCTCTTAAATAAAGCATTTTTAAGAGATAAATATTTATGGAAGAAATGTATTGTGTTTCGGATAGGAAGTTTTAGCATCGAAAATTCGGCTGAGTCTTTTCTTAAAAATGCAGAATATTTAGACATATTTTGTATTATTTACCATAAATGCAATCATAATTATTAAAAAAAAAAATACTTAAAAAAAAAAGGCGCACCTTTTTTTTGTTATTTTGCGAGTAAATTTTACATTTTTTTTTTTTTGTGTGTGTGTATGTGTGAATTGAATTATTTTATTATAAGATTCAAAATCTCATTAGAAATTTGTAATTAGTCTTAAGCTTTTTTTTATGTTGATGTTTTACAGGTTTACTTAATCGTTATAATAATTTATATTATATTATTACATTTGTCTCTTAAAAAACTTTGATCTTAGAAAATTCTTTAATGCACCATTGTAAAATTACCACTTCCTAATTACTATTAATTATCGCAACATTTTATGATTTATCCCATTTCCATATAGTTTTTACCATACACTGAAACAAATTATTCAAATAATTAGTGAACACCAAAAAAAATGATCTAGATTTAAAAAGAAAAAAAAAAGCTAAAATCACGATTTAATAAGCAATACATTTCATTTTTCTAATATTTGTTTTTTAGATTTTTCATTCTTTCAAGATATCATATGATTGAGATTTAAAAAAAAAAAAAAAAGCGATTTCAGCAAAATATTTCAAGCATGTGTAACTGAAAATATTTTAACCTCATAAACTAGAAGCTTTTCTAAAATATTTTTCACCTTTTTGTGTTCAATCATATGTTATATATAATCGAGAGATTTTGTACAAGGCCGTACTCACATATAAGCAAGGTCTGCAACATTAGGAGGCAAGGGTATTTCGAGGAGTATTAATTTCTTGCTTTAATTTGATCTTCAAGGCTCATATAATCGAAATGTATTTAAAAAACATTTAATTTCATTAATAATGAAATTAAACGTTTGTTTACTGACATTTAATTCAAAAACAGTTTAAATTTAAACAGTTAAACTCATGTTCCCAATTTCCTTTACAGATCAATATGATCTAATCTTTTTTTTTTTCTTCTTTTTTTACCATTTTGCTTAAAATTAAACTATAATTTGAATGTCAAATTGCTTTTACCATTTTTTTTTGTCATTTTTAAATTTGAATTAATGAATTCGGTTACCTTGAAGGTACCTCTTAATTAAAATATTTCATTAGTTCAATTAATTGTAATATTTTTCGGCATAAAATTGCTTATATAGACATTAAATTAAAATTAAATAATCTTTCCTGGTTTAAAAAAAAATAAGAATAATGAGGCTAAAAAAACTTGCTCTGCTTACAGGCTCCTACAGGGCTTAATTTTTGTTTTTATTGCGGACAGATTTCTTTTAAACTTAGCATATCATATGTCCATGCCATCTGTTCCATAGATACTCACTTCGCTAAGCCGTCGTTAACGAGCTAGAAAAGTATAAACCCACCGCAGCGAAATGAGCAACAGATTATTTGCGGTTAAAGTGAGAAGCTAAGAAAAGAAACCTTTATTGTTTGGTTAACAATATCACATGTCAATGTTGCCCCTGGTGTAGAAAGGACTGATAAGTATGGAAATGAACTTCGCATGATTACTCTTCGCTCTTTGTTAAACCATCGTTAACCAAGAATGAAAATGCAAACCTCCCGTCGTAAAATTGATAACCGATCACTTCATTGAGGTTAGAAAAGAGGAAAAAGAAAGACACATGAGCAGATGTTTATATTATCCCTTTAGCAGCATGACAGAAACATACCGATAATGTTCTTAAATAAGGCTCCCATAATTATTTTACAATGTGGTTGTACTGAATGCCCTTCTTATGATTTGTTGCAGGAAACTGACCATTGTCATGAGATAGCTGTGAACGAAAAGGTTCTTGTTTTTCGAAAAGGAGACTGAGGGGGATGGGGAGGGAATTGCGGGGGGTAACTCGAGAGACTTGGGAAACTGGTAGGGGGACTGTGAATCAGAAGTAAATAACGTGACACTCACTTGAGGGTTAGCCAAGGTTAGAGGGGAAAAAGGAGTCCAAAATATTTCTGTTTTTAGCAGAAGAATGTCAAATTGATGAATTGAAGGTCTACTGTGCTAATTACATTTAATAACCCTTCTCGCTTTGGCATTCTAGTTGTGATATAGGTCACCGAAAATTTCGTTTGAATAATGTTTCTATTATTATTATTTTTTTTTTCAGTTGCGATCCATTTGGATAGAAAGTTTTCATCCATATTCGTCAAACGTATTCTGATATTCGACTTTAAAATTGGGGAATAAATGGAAAAGTTCAATACCTATTAAATTTTAATTCGGGGATTCTGATAGGAAAAGTTTACTAAAAATTAGAATTTTAGAAAATAGCATTAAAATTAAATGCAAATATAAAAATTAGTGTAGCTTGCTAAAAAACATACATGGAAACAAATTTCAAACGATTTTATTTAGAAACCTGTTCAAATAGTAAGATAACCTGCTCGCTTATGCTCGTCAAACCCCAGGAACTGCTAATGCAGTTCCTCTCGGACCGCTACTAAACCACTTTCGTCTAGCAACAGATATATTCATATTCAATTAATTCCAAATTATGATAAGATAATGAAAGAAATAAAAAATGTAAAGCAAACAGTACACTTGCAAAAATCACATGCATCAAAGTTTTTTTGTAAACACAAATAACATTTCATTTAAATAACTATATACATCCCCCAAAGAAACAAATTTTAAAAAAAGTGTGCTTTTCTCACAATTTTTCAAATTTGGGAACTATATCATAAAAACAGAATTTTTTAAAGAATTATATTTACAAAAAAAAAAAAAAAGCTTTTTTCACAATTGTTCAAATTTGGAAGCTTCACTACAGAAACAGAATAAAAATTTGATATTCGCAAAAAATATATGTCCGAAAGCAACTATATTGAAATTCAGTCCATTCCCAAATAAGATAAAAAAAAAGGAATTAAAAAATGTAAGGCAAAAAGTATATTCGAAAATTGAACCTAATTCTCTTCTTGGAAACAGCAAGGGATAGACCATGGGATCACAACACTGGTTTAAAGGAGAAATATTTTTGCAGCTATCACCTACAGGATAAATACAGATATATCGATTATCTCCAACAAATATCGCTGCAGTCTCTGTTTTTGTAATAGGTTAGTTATATCTACGTATATCTAAATTTCTAGTCTCCATGAAAACCAACTTGATATTTGTAGCAGGATTTTCTTCAATTATGCGATGCATCTGCAGCTAACAATCGATGAACGGATTGATTGCCCTCAACATAGAATCCATTCTTTCCATGACAGAGAGCAAACATCCTTCATTTCTCTCCAGGCGTTTTTCAGTGGCTTCACTGGTATCAAACACATATAACTGACCATAAACCGGTTTGCTATGACCACTTTCTTCTTTCTTTCGCCACAGAATATCTCCGAACTTGGAATCTCTAGGATTCCTTGTCGGTTGAAAACTGTATAAAGAAGAAACAATGTGATATATCTGACCATGAATTCTATTGCAATATGATCCTGTTCCAGGAGGAAGTTTAATTTGAGCTCCCATGGAAGCAAAAGTTAAAGCAGAATTATATTCTCTTATATCCATCCGATAGTTTCTTCCTTCGATTGAATCACTTATCAGCAAGTCTTTCAATATTTCTGGTGGATTCAACAGATGTTCCACAACAATTTTTTTTTTTTTTTTTTTTTTTTTTTATCATGACAACATTTTGCGTATTTGCACTTGAATTTACTTATTTTTCTCAGTAACGTGCCTGGCAAAAAGAATAGATTCCTGACATAGTTCCACAACTATGCTCCTGAAGTTCGGAAACTTGGCTTCGTACACATAAACGTTTAACCCCATCTCGTTCATTATGACTAGATCTGAGCGATTCTTGGGCATTTTCATTCGACCTGTCTTCTCTTTTTCGACGATTTCGTTTTAAAATTGATATGACACGACTTAAACCCATCGTAAAAATTTTTTTTCCCTTTTTTACCATTAATTTTTTGTTAAAAATTTTTTCAAACCGATGCAAGAATAGCGTCCGCTTGAAATCTTATCAAACCATGTGTTGATGTTCTCGGGAGAGGACGAAGTGTTGCCAAACGGCGATTAACAAATTCTGCCTAATTTTGCGTTCACGTAAACGTTTTATATATATAGATAATAAATAAAAAAAATCATAATTTCACAAAATTAAAAATCTACTTTTGAAATTAGTCGTTTATTTTAAAGAATAAATACTTATTCTTTATTTTAAACATAGAGCAATTCATAATTTTAATTTATATTTAAATTTAAAAAAGTTATTTTTTCCACTTCCAACAACTACAAATCTGATTTCTTTGAGTGAAAATTTTGATTATTCATCATGAACTGAAACTCCCAAATGCTGTAAAATAGGCGAGATGAAATTTTTCTTATTGTATATTTCTTATTGTAATTAACAACAAAACATGGAAACCTAAACTCGATAGTTTAGAATCTTCATCAGGTGTAATTCCTCCTCATTCCTGTTTGGTTATATATATCTATAAAATTTTAAGAACATCTCCCAAATTATAACTATTTATATTTAATGAGCGACATGATGGAAATCATGATTTCGAGCCATTTCTATTTTATTTTCGATTTGCCGAAATTCAATTTCAATTTTGATTTAATTAAATTGTATGGATAATTGAATGTTAAATTTAATTCTATCTTGAACTCCTTTGTTTACCGAAATAAATTGTATCTCAGTTGTTGATATCAAATTTAACCATCTTGCCGAGACCTTTTCGGATACTCTGCGATTAGTGTTTCGCTCTACTATTAAAAATAGTTGCGAAAGAACCTGTTAGAATGCTCGCTTTGGCTATTAATCGCTGAAATGCAGTTTGTAAATAAGTATCAGAAGCCGGATGTGTATTCTTAACTCCTTTTTACCAACAGATAAAAACCCAAATTCAGAATAAAATTACAAATGCAATTATAAATTCACATACCACATTTCATATATTTAAAGTTATGTGTTTTTGAGTTTTCACGTTTATATTCTGGTGAAAATAGACCGATTGATAGTCAGGCTCCTAGCTTATTTAAATTTGATACATATCTTTTTATATCACTTTATATGTCAAATCTATATACCAAATTTTATTCCTCTAGCTCTCCTCATTCTACAGTTAGCGTATTAACTGTTATTGAGATAATCGAGTATTCAGATTTTTTTTAATGGATTTTGTTCAAATTTTGATAGAAATTTACAAATTTCGAGTACAAAACCTATATCAAATTTGATTTGTCTAGTACAATATGTGTTTGATTTATCATGTTCATGTACAGGCGTATAGACAAGCACATAATTTCAAAATTGTATGTATGTATGTATGTATGTATGTATGTATGTATGTGTGTGTGTGTGTGTGTGAGAGAGAGAGAGAGAGAGAACTTTTTATTCAAGGAAGACCGAAACTTTAAAATATTTTAAAGTTTCGATTTCGATATTTTAACGCTAATAATATTCCTCGGTGTGTATTTCGTATATGAGAAAGTATGATTATTTTTTCTAATAAATTTTGCTATTAATAACATATAACAGATGATTGAATTTTAAAATCAGTAAGTTATAAATAGAGAATTAATAACTAAGTACTTCCATTTATTTTTTCAAAATATATCTTAGTTTCAGAATGAAATTTCAGGCGTGTGAAAAGTGAAAAAAAAAAAAATATTTTTGTTATAAAAAAATATTTTGTGTGATGTTATTAAATATAAAAGGAGAATTATGAAATTATATGAAATGCTATGATAATAATGATAAAAATTAACTATAATTATCAAGCAAGCAAATAGTTTGATAGTAAATAATAATTTATTTTAGAATAATGGATTCTGGAAACTGACATGAGAACTATCAATGAAGGGAAACTTTTAGATCGTATTTCATGACTATTTACAAAACATCTCAGCCAATGTTTTTTATTTTCGATCATGGCGCCATCTATTGGGGAAATATTCGCTATTTAAGTTTCCATTTATACCTTTTTTTTTTTAATATCATTATTTTTATTTCATCAGCAATTTTCACGCATTTCATTCTTTTTTCCTTCATCTAAACGCAAACATAAACAGATCTCAAACGAATTATTTTACATCTTTATGTGTTTCTCAATAATTTGATTTAGATTTCTTGATCGAAACATTATCAAAAATTTAATCGTATTATTTCTGCTTTATTACTCATTGAAGTAATCTTGACCTTGATTTCTTGATCAAAAGACTATGAAAAATTTAATTATAATATTTATTTTTTATTATTCATTAAAATTAGAAGAAAAAAATATTGCATTCCTTGCTCATTAAAATATTGTTTTCATTCTGCGCCACTTTGACTATGATTTTAAATTTCCTATAGTGAATAAATACAGGAATATAAAACTGAAATTATATTCGATTGGAAAGGAATGATTATTTAAATATTAGGACAACAACAGACCTCTTGTAATTATTGAATACAAATAATAATAAAAAAATAATTTTTACTTAATAAATTAGGAATTTATTACGAAAAATAAATGAAATCTATTAATTTTTTTCATCTCCTTTTGTGAATTCTATATGAAGTTACTAAACCACATTTTGATTTTGTTTTCTGAATTATTAGAAACAAATAGGATAGAATAATCCGAAAAAAAAGAAAAGAAACATGTCTTTTCGTTATTTTCATGATCACAATTTTCCTCCTCGTACTCTAAAATACGAGCTTAATTCATAATTCCGCCTTGTTAAAATTTTTTACATTAATTTTGTTGAAAATACAACAGATTAGAGCTCCCAATCGCAATTTTTCTATGCCAATTCAGATGCTAATTTTTAATGCATGCCAAAAGAAATTAATTTTTATTATCAGAAGAATGTAATTTTGAGAAGTAATATTTAATGAGAATGTTAAGAAAATAAACTAATAAATGATGGAATCATTCCATCATTATTCATAAAATATTATAATCAATTTTCAAAATCAATTGCGTTTCATCTCATATTGGTATTTCGTTGGAAGCTCTATGAAGCTGGTGGCATTTCGTTCATTGAACAGTTCTAATATAGTTCTTAAATATTAAAAAGCAATCAATACATTTGAACATTATTTAGTGCTAAACTTCAAATAAAGATGTTGAATGTCACAAAATTCTATATTTTAAACAAATTATTATTTTTTTAATTCGCAGATTTTTTTTATATATAATTTTGAAACATGTAGAAATAAATATATATTACAACATTTAGATTATGGTATTAATTGTATTTCTATACATGTTAATAATCTGAACATTAATCTGTTAATAATCTCAGTGATTTGAATTATTTGCATATCGATTATTTTTAATAAAATCCACTTGTAAAAAATAAAAATAAAAAGATTTTCTAACCTTCAGAAAAGAAAGAATTTTTATATTAATAATTCTTTTATGTCAGTTATTAGATGATTTAAACATGCAAAATTTGAATATTGATATACTTTCTGCTTATTGATTACTTTTTTTTTTCTTTTTCAGTTTTTGTTGAATTATCAACTTAGTTTGTGTGAAATGGCTTCAGAGAAAGAAGATATCGGCAAAGAATCCGAGTTTGGACATGATGATAAAGAATTTGAACACAAAACAGTTCTTTGCAACCCAAAATGTTCCAATACTTCCACACTAAGTGAAAGCACTTCTGCTGCCTTTACTGAATGCAATGACCTGATGCATTCTGATAGGCTAAGGACTGCAAGACATACTGATTATGACGAAATGCAGAGGTCTGAACCGAAAGCGAAAGAAGAGAGTTCAGATGAGAGCCTGAAACATTTGTATATATGTAAAATAGATGAAAACAAATTGGATGACGGAAAGAATATTTGTTCTGAACAACCTCTCGATTTTTCGAAAAAGGCAATGGCTTCAGACCAAAGTGATGAAACTCCTCAAAAGATTCAGAGAATTCCATTGAGAACGCCGGTCATTTCTCATGGCTTCCAAGAAAATGGTGCAAATACTTCTGACTCTGTAGATGATTCTTTTGACGAGGAAATAAAGCATACCCTTTTTGAAGTTCGTACTCCTACGTATTCTTCCGGAATATATCACTCTCAAAGTATCAGATGCGAGGGAAGATGGGGAAAACTACAGAAGAGGAAAACTGAAGCTCTTTCCTGGCCTAATATCAACGAAGGCAAAAGTAATGGACTCAGCGCAAATTTTTCAGAATCTGAAGATGATTCGAATTGGAATGGATATTTGAAGAAAATCGGACATTTCGAAAGAGTAGATGATCATTCTCAACCGGAATTGCCGCATCTTGCACATCTTTCAGCAGAAGAGAAAGTATCACTTCATTTACAAAGGGCAACAAATAAAATGTCACATTTGCCAAATGGTCATTCAGAAAATGGTTCAATGGGAAAAAAAGATAGTTTCCATATCCAAGATATTCTCAAGTGTAATAACTATTCAGCTCGTTCAGAAGAACGCTTGCAACCAACCCCTCAAATTATTGATAAAGAAGTAACGTTAAGATTAAGTTCAAAATCACCTTTAAGTCATTTTGATCGAGAAGATAGTCAGCCTCTCATGTCTACTTCTCTAAGTCCAAGTCATAAAATGACTTTACCGACACACAGATTTCCAGTAGGAACAAATAATATATCCCCTGAATCAGGTGGAATATTTCCTTCCTATGTCCCAGCAGTCTTTCCTCAAAGTCATATCGCGAATTTTGTCAATTCCAATTCTCCAGGAGATGTGCCTGGCTATTCTAGACTCTGTTCGTATCCTCCTGGATCTATACTACAACCACCATTCAATCCTATGTACGCGCAACCATATCAGCAAGCTCTACAGCTTGGTCAAAACCAGCAAAAACAAAAGAATCAAAGGCCATTTAAAAGTATTGACCCGGCTGCTCTGTTGAATCTTCTGCCAATGTCCCAAACTGCTGCAGCTCTAAGCTTTGGCTCATCATCTTCGTCTGTGCATTGTAATCCCTCCAATATAAATTATACTGATAGTACCGGAACTACAACTGCGAATTCATCGCCTCAAAGGAGTCCAGATTCTGCATGCTTAGTTAATGGATCCTCTGGTAATTCCAATGAATCGATGTCACAGGACGTTAATGGTGAACCCAGTCGCAAGAAGATTCGTCGGATACCCCCAGAAGAAAGAGATGAGAAATACCTGGAGAAAAGGAAGAAAAACAACATAGCGGCGAAGAAATCTCGAGATGAGAGACGAAAAAAAGAAGATATACTAGCTATGACCTGTAATACACTCTTGACTACGAAAGTTACATTACTTACAGAAAACGAACTGCTGAAGGAAAGGTTAAGAGTTAAGGAAGCAAAACTCGATATGATTGTGGCCAAGCTTTTAAGTTTTAGAGAAAAATGCGATGGTCGTACAAAAGAAGCGTTCGAAGAGGCTTTTAAATTTCTTCTGTCTCATCAATAGGGATGGTTAAAAACAAAACAAAACACTGTAGACATTTTAAGAACATAATTTATTTCTTTTAAGCACAAATGGTGAAAATTTGCGGAAAGATAGTTGACAGTCAAAAAAGATTGATTATTTATAATATATATATATATTTGGAAACAACCAATAAGAACCAACTGAATAAGATTATTACAGTATTGCTGTTTATATCATTATTTCTGCAAGCCATAATCTTTATATGCTTATTTTGGACTTTATGTTTATTTCATTGAAAAAAAATTATAAAAACATTAACAAAAAATTATTTCTATTCTAATAATTATGTTTGAGTTTTATGTTTAATTTCAGTTAAATTGTGCTTGCTATGTTTTTGTTATTCAAATTTATATCTTTTCGAGTTTCATTTGAAGTTTCAGAATGATTCAGGACTCCTCGCGTGTAAAATACTTCATTTTTTAGCCTACCACTCTAGTTTTTATTTTCCATACTCAAATGAACAAATCCATATAAAATGAGTAAAAAAAAATATTTAAAAATCGTTAATAATTTTTTTTTTTTTTTTGGTTTATACATAAAAAAAAAAGTCAGTGCTATTTTTCTAGTAGAATACCATCGTTCATTTCAGCATTTATATATATTATTATTTACATTTATATATAAAAAAATATTTAAATATTTTTTTGTATTGAATCTGTTCTTTGCAGAATGTTTAAAATTCGAAAAGATAATATATGATTCAATTTTTAAAATAAACTTTTAGAATTGGCCAAGCAATAATCCTTTTGAAATGTTGGCCACAGTTTTAAGAATATGATGACTGGAAATTAAATGATTGAGGAAAAAATTTAGCCAAATTAATAGCTCCATCATTTTGTAAGTTTGTGCCTCTATTTTGGAATACAATAAAAATTAAATCTCTGGATAGCATTAAAAAAAAAAAATTCAAATTTCTGAAAGGCCAGGCGACGAGATTATGGGAATGAAAATTATTTTCACTTTGAAGACGCGATATAAAAGGTTAGAGTAAATTTTAATGTCTTTAATAAAAATATTTTTTTTAATATTAAATTAATTATAAAAATGTTTCAAAACCCCCAAAATAGCAAGTATATAATTAGTCAATTAACAGTGTAGGGTAAAAACCTATCAGACAAAGTGTGCCTCGATTTATAAGAATAACTTCAGTTTTAAAGTATTTATTAAACCTTCATTTTTTATTAAAAGTATTTATTAAAGTTGCATTTTTTATTAAAATTATTCATTAAAATTTCCTTTTTTTTCTATTATCATTAAAATTTCAGTTTTTAAAAGTATTTATTGTATTTTTAACTACTTAATGTAAAAACTAATGTATTATAATATTTTTAAAAAAGATTTTGCAATTACAATTGCAGTTAATAGTAAACAAATATTTTATGTAATAAAAAGTAGTTTTTAAAAAATTGCAGTGAAATATTTAAAACAAAAATCCGGTCTAAAAATATATAGTAGAGAAGGGAAAATGGCCGCTTTTACACTACGAAATGAATGGCCACTTTTACACTACGAAATGGCGATCAAGAATATTTATGATTCTTAATAAATAAAAATATTGTATTTAGTTATAAATGTTTTAATTAGCAATATTCAGAAACATTAATTACAAAATTCTGAAATGCAGCCTCAAAATAAAAATATAATGAACGACATTTTTACTGCTATTTTAACTTAATGCTCTATACATATCTTGAGCGCATTGAAGGCTTAAAAAATTAAATAATGCTTAGTATAGACGCATTTTGGGCCCACAAAAATTACAAAATAATAATAATAATAATAATTAACTCTTTTCACTTTACAATTTTGTTATATATTGCAACTAACCAAAATAAATTCGTATGAGCTCCCATATGAAGCAAATGCGATTGCGTCCAGACATGTTTCAGAATGTATGGCGCGAAGTGAACTACTATCTAGATATTGTCCGTGTGAGCAAGCGAAGTCACATAGAACATCTGTGACGTATGTATACAAAATTTTGAAGTTCCGTCTATATTATGTGTTAATCTTATCGATAAATTCTTTTTCATTAAATAGCCATAGCCGTTTGTAATCGCTATATTCATTTTGAATTATTCTGCCCATTTCCTTCATTATTAGTATTAAGACCTGGAAGACTTCGGGATCCGAGGAATATAATTTTTGTTGAAGTTCCGGTCTCAAATCGAGATGTCTATTCCTGAGATTCGAATTGAAACGTATGCTTGCTTCTGTTAACAAATCTTTCTACTTATCATCATCATCATCATTATTATCATTTCTAATTAAGTCAATTCTTGCAATATTTTCGTGTGTAGATAAATAAGGAAATTATATTTCTATTGATAAGAGCTAAAAAAAAGGCGATGATGAGCTTAATGAATGTATATAGTTGTATTATCATCATCGACATCAGATAGACTTGATTTTATAAAATTTTTCTATATAAGGAAATATTAAAAAAAGACATTTCCCTTCGAAAAGGTGATAAAAGGGAACATTTTTAAAAAGCTTTATTTTATTATTCGAAAACGCTTTTTTTTCTCTCTCAATTTTTACCCATTGTTTTATTTTTATTTTATTCTTAAAGAAAAGAAAAATTCCTGGATCTTTATTCTATAACTAAAAAAACAGGAAGAGAACATAAAAAAAAAATTAAAAGCTTTCATTCTCTATTTCATTATTAGAGGAAGAATGAAAAGGAAAAAAAAAAAAAATATGAAAAGGAAATCTGTGGATTTTTTCATTAGAAAAGATGAAAAATAATTTTCGCATTATTAATTTATCGCGTACTTCAAAAGTTTTCAAAGTTAAGATTAGATTTAATAATTTTGTGACGCCAAAGAGTTAATAATTATGTGACTCCAAACTAACAAACTGAGTATGTGAAAATTTAGTAATGGTTCAAGATGTAAATTTTGAATAGGATTCAATGATCATTCCCATTTTATTAGCATTATGATTATTATGTACAAAGAATGATCTATAGAATAATCATTTCATTTGTGGATATTTTAAAAAAGCTTTAAAACTTGTTTATTTTATTAGAAAGGTATTTTTTATGTTGTGCAATTCCTTCAGATTGATAATTTTTTCTGTATTTTAATATAATGATGTCAAATTATCCCGTTACTTGCTTTGTATATAGAGAACTTTTTTATTTTAATCATTTGTATTCTTTTGAATATGTTTTTTAATAAATGATTTTGATTTTATCTTTATTCTTGGTTTTTTTTTCTTTTTTTTCTTTTTCAATAGATAATTTGCTTCGATAAAAGACAGTGAAGGTAAAGAGGCAAAAGAACCAATGCTCGGAGAACCAATGAACAAAAGTTATTTTCAATTCAACTTATAAATAATAATGTTTTATTTTGAAAATTAATTTTTGAGGGATTTCTTAAAACCACCAAATAAAATATTTTATGAATCAATTATTACAGCTTAAATTCTATTTTAAAAATAGCTCGCCTAATTATGGTGACCAATAGATTTGCAAGGAGTAATGGAAGCTAAGAATTTCAATTAAGTATTTTGTGTGATTTGGTCTTAATGGTTTTCATTTTGAACTTCATATTTTAATAACTAAATAACTTGTGCTAATTTAGATGCCTCACACTGTTCTGTTCACAGTTGAGCATTTGCTAACTTTTAGGTTTATATCTATACACAATACTATACTAAGGGAAAGAGCAGCTCTCTAATCATATATTTATCAATGCTTGACCTGGAAGTTAAAACTTAATAATAAGCACATCAAAATTTCTAATATTTTATTCAAATCATATATTTTACTGAAATCTACTTTGCATTTAAAACTAAACCAAGTCTATATCTTGATTATTAATATTTTACTGACCTTGAATTACTTTTATTTTGAAGTAGTTAAAAGACGAATTTTACAATCTAATTGCAGCAACAATAATATTATAAAAGGGCAAAAGAAAGGACAAATACGAATTTTAAAAGAAATTGAAAAAAAAAAAAAAATCTGTAACAGAATTAAAAAAATAAAATATTTATGGGTAGAGAATTTGCGCGTACTATCATAGAATAATTATCCCAAACCCCCCTTGCCCCTATTTTTTTCATTAACAAAAATCCTAACTTGATTTCTTCTTAATACTTTCACTTATAATCAGCACGTATTTAAATTGCCTTGTTTTTTTTTGTTAATAGTAGAATATTTCATTATTTAAAAAAATTTTAAATTGTTTTTTTTTCATATAATGATATTATTATTTAGAAAACTGCAACAGATCTAATGCAGTTTACAAAATATCAGTTGCGGACAAAAAAGAATAAATGCAGAATTTTTAACAACATTCTTATCAATATATCTTCAAATCAATATATTGATGTGCATGAGCGTTTTCCAACACTTAAAAAATTAACTCAGTCCTAAGTTGTGTTGTAAATTACATGTGAGCTATCTTCGAAGGGTTATAATCATGTTTGAAGTATCACTACTTCAACACAATTATATAAGCATGCTGATATCTCTTGAACAAATTGTTACTTCTAAATCACAAAAATCTTCCCTTCCTTCAGTTCCATATTGTTTCGTGCAATTTTCCTATCATTAAAAATATGAAATACATATTTAGGACCACCAGTGGTATGACACTCGACATGGAGGTCATTTTGATCACGACAGATTTATGCGTGCGCCGGCCACCACACACACGGAGAGACTTCGGCCGGCGGGGTTCGAACTCTCAACCCAAGGGACGTGAATCCAACGCCCTACCAACCAGGCTATCCCAGCCCTTTGTATAAACATAACTAATTTAATTAATTGGAGACACCAATTGCAGCATGCCTAATAATAAAACTCGAAGTATGAGCTAACAAAAAATGCATTTAGGCAATGAGCTCTTGTTTGTAGACAAAGACTGCAGTCTTTCGAATATTTAACGGAAAAAGTGTCTCTAAAATTAAATTATTCATTTCAATTGCTGTACGATTTATTTAATGAACGTATAAAATTCGGTTGCATGATTTTCATCAAATAAAATATACCGAATTGATGCGTATGAGTAATATCTGAGATGGAATTTATATTCATGAAATAATATGATTTGTGGTTCCCAGATCATTTTATTTATCACTCGTTCATATATAAGCTTTAAGTATTCATCGCGCTTTGTTTTGGATGAATAACTAATTTTATTTGGATTTCCATTTTCTTTTAGATAATTTTAAAAAGAATAATTATATTCTCAAATTAAATGAAAAATTCCTAAAACATTTCCATTGTTAACTAATTCGAAACACTCAGTTTTTTTTTTGTTTTTTTTTACTCGAAAATGTAACCCTAAATGCCAACAAATTTTATTACGTGGATAATATATTTCAAAACATTGTACTAGTATTCAATTTCTTTTGTATACATATGTATGGAAGAATGAATTTTTTACCAAAGAATTACTTCTTAGAATAAAGGTTTTTTTACATTGTTTCTGTTTTCGGTAGCTTATTCGCATTCTGCATTCTTGCGTTATTTTGCGAATCAGTAAAACTTTAATAAAAGAAATTCCTTTTGCACAAAATAATTTACATGGTACGCAATTATCATATCCTTTTGAAATTGAATACAGTATGCACTCTCTGTTTTTTCAACTCTCTTCTTTTTTGTTTAGAAAAAAAAAACATATGTATATTTTCAAACTTAGAATAATTAGAATAAATATGCTTGGACTGTAAAAAAACATGTGGTTTTTACTTTTGTTAAATGCTTGGTATATTTCTTATCGTAAAATCTATAGCCTTTGTGTTTAGTATACTTCAAGTTACGAAATATATTATATTAACTTCAACTGTTTTAAGGTTAGAATTTATCAACTCTTAACCCTCATTCTAAATGGGTTAAAAATAACTTCAGATTCTTTGTCATTGCTAAATTCAAATATTATTATAGATTCCATTTTGTTTCGATCCCTTAGTTTAAATATTTTAAAACTATTTGTAACTAACTATAGTTGGTATAAAAAAAATGAGGATTCACTATCTTTCATTCCATTTGTAAACGTTCGTTAAAGCAAAGAAATTCATAAAGTTTTTTTTTCCTCAATCGGAAAAAGGGTCTTTTAAAATTAACTTTTTGTGCCTCTAACACTACATAGATTATTTTCCATTTTGCTTCATTTTATATTATCATTTAATAATTTACACGGTTCCAAATAAGGAAACTATTCTCAAAACTGGAACTTATCTGAAACTTAATTAAACACAGTACATCTTTTATTAAATGAGTGAAGAGCAGTTTCTTTATTTGGATTAGAAGTCGTCATTTCAGGTTGAGCAGAGTTATGGCGCTATCGGCTTTGACCCTGATAAAGAAGCTAAACTGGCTCATGTAGACACTATATCTATAAATATCAATATCTATAATCTATAAATATCAATATCTATAATCTATAAATATCAATTCTATAATTTATAAATATAAATATATAGAAGGGAAGCCATTTTTACTTATAAGTCTTTAAATTATTAGCCAAATTAAAAAAAAAAGGAAAAATCAAAATTAAGGAAATACTTTCTCATATTTGATGTATAAATTATATTATTTTTTTCGTTTACAGCGATTTTTATTCTCAGAAATTTCAAGCTTGTATTTCAGGTAAGCACCAGCAGTGCAACCGCATCAAACCAACATACTGTAATATTCTGATTGTGACGTAATTTTATCGATTGTCTATCTATATTTGTTTAAAAGTGTTGCCATTTATCAGAAATTACAAGCTCTGATAATGATTATAACATGGTGTGAATTTAACAAAAACAAACTGTTACTGTGGCATAATCTATTCACAAGAAGGTTTTGACCTCGCAAGGAATGTTTTTTTTTGTGACTAATTTTGAGGATTTATCAACATTTAAAAAATGTTTTACACGAAGTCTGATGACAAGCAAGCACTAATATGGAAAGAAATCTGTACACGATCTAAAGAAATTTATTTTGACAATTAACTTATATAATGTTTATTATATAATTGCCGAGTACGAGGAAGGGAAGTTACGAAACAAGAAAGTAAATTCTTGCTTTTGTTAAAGGGAATAGAAGGATAATGCAGTTTTGTTGGCTCAGTTTGCAATTAAGGAACATACCTCATCCAAAAGGGGTCTTTGCGGAAATCATTGATGCCACAATAAGTAACAAATCCCAAGGCCCAACTTTTTTTCATTCAGCGCTCTTGACACCCAATTCAAACAAGGGGAAAAAAAAACAATTTTTAAATTACTGATGATAAAAAGTTAGAAGGAAAAGGTTAAAATTTCTTTTAATTATTATTTCTGTCTCTTAGTTATAGTTAATCATTGGTATATAATGAACTAATACTAAAGATATGAGCCAAAATTTTACATTATCGAGCTTTATAGGACATTAAATCATATAAAGATATCATCGCTATATCCATTTATTTATTATCAAAAATTGGAGTATGGAAAATAATTTTCAACTAAGGTGCACAATACAAAATTTAATATCAAGTAAGGGACAAATTGTTATATTCACCAATAGTTAACATACATTATTCAATATATTCATATATTACATTTAATTATATTTAATAAAAACTGACATGAAAGGTGTTCGTGTCACCATCTAGTGACAAATTTAAGATTTAAAATATCAAGACCTGTACAGGTATTCCAAAATTTATACATATCCTTGATATTATTTTATGGTACAGAAATTAACATTTTTATTAGCTATATATTATTTTTGAGTAGATTTATACTTTTTTTTTTCTTTCTATGATGCATTTCTTCATTGCTACATTTGAAAATTATGATATTTTCGAAGAAGAATTATTTGCTTCAATAGTGTCGCCATCTATGGGAAGTTGTAAACATCTAAAGTGAAACGCATGAAAAACTTCAGATTTTTTTCAAAACGTATTTTAAGCAAATGTTCTGATTTTTAAAGTGTATCTTCATCTTTTTTTATGTACTTTATTTCCAAATTAAAATATTTTATTAATAATACTAGCCGCCTTTGGCGACCAGCCGGTTCGCCCATCTTAATGTTCGTTAAAATTTTAATAATTAAATATTTTATGCAATTCCTACTTTAATAGCTTCTTCATCAAAATATTTTAAAACTTCAAATTTTGATAGTCATATAATTCACTCATAATATTATAAAGGCCTTCAGTCATAACGTGATATAAATCTTTCTCATTTTCTGTTAGTTCCCGTAGAATTTATACTATAAATAAAAGTGGAAAGGATTAATTTGCAATTAATATAATAATATTTTTTACTGAAACAAAGTATTTTTTTGTAATATGATTACTGAAAAGAGTCACTGAGCGTTTAAACTTTATGGGCACTAAAAAATATCTTTCCTAATTTATGTAATATTTCAAGAATTTGTCAACAAAATATTCTCAGATTCATCATGACCAGAACGATTCATTAACAATGTTTAATTTTAAATGCATCAAACATTAAGAAAATAAAACGAATCGTTTAAAATAATCGGTTGAAAACAGGTTAAAAAAACTACTTAAAAAACGATGTACTTAAAACTATAAGCGTATACAAAAAATATATAACTAACTTAAATACACTTTAATTACAAAAACATGCAACGAACCTAAAAATAATTTAAATCGAGTCCGCTTCCGTTGAAATGTAAACAATCATAATACAATGCGCATGCGTGAATTTTCAACGCCAGTTACGGAACGCAAATGCGTGAGTTTCTCTACGCCAGTTGGGGTAACGCTATGCAGATTAGAAATTTTTAATTTCCTTTATTCGGTTTTATTTTAATTCAAAAGTACTTAAGAATGAATCTGAAAGATCAATTCATTAACAATGTTTAATTTTAAATGCATCAAACATTAAGAAAATAAATAGAATCGTTTCAAATAATCAGCCGAAAAATCTTAAGCCTAGCCTCATGACTGTTGGGGAAAAAAACTGACGCCGTACTCATTTGGCGGTGGGGAAAATGAAAAGATTTTTTCTGGCGGGAAAGTTAGTTTTTAATTAATAATTAAAATTCTAATTAAAAATTCAAAAAAAAGGGCTATCCTATCTTTTAAGTTAGATCAAACTACACACGGTGTGCAAATTTGATTAAAATCAGTTAAGTAGTTTAGGAGTCCATCGCGGACAAACAACGTGACACGTAATTTATATATATTAAGATTTATTTTGCCCTTAAGTAAGCAGATCTCATAGAAGAATTACAAGTGAAACATGGAATCTTATTTCATTTAAATAATTTTGCTGCATTATTGTTACTAAAAAAAACTGATATTTAGAAAAATATATAAACAGAAGATATAGGTGCCATAATATCAGCCATATCTACAAAACTAACATAATAAATTAAAAGAAAATCACGTATTTGGCGACTTATCGCCTTAAAAATGTTACAACTTGGCGCTATTTGCCACCATACATCCAATTTTCCTGTATTGCCATACTTACATAATATTCTAATTATATTGTCACTAAAATTACTTGAAGGAAGAAACACATTCTCGCTGCCATCACATATTTTGAAGAACGTCACTAAAACATTTTAATAAAATATTTAGCTCAATTTGGCAAATAAAATGGGTTTCTATCCAATGAGCTCCATTCTATATTTAAATTCAATAAGCTAATGAGCTATTTATAAAACATGGAAAGTTATGAAAGAAATATCATTTAATCATTTAAAGTTGTGCATTTGTAGTGAAAAGATTTCTGAGTGTATACACTAAGTTGGATATATATGATATATTTAAATGTTCTTAATAATAAATATTCTTTTAAATAGTTTAACGATTTCAGCAAAATTGTATAGTGACGAATGCCTTCATTTGTTTATATAACAGAATGAAATAACTAAATACAAAATATTTTATGTTTACTTCTAGCAAGAATAATACAATTTCAATTATTTATGTGATGTTTAGCGAAAAAGAGTTCAAAGTAGCATAAATAGGAATAAAAGTTTTAATTGTTTATTAAGCAAAATTTCTACGACGAAAAATTTGAAACTGAGTATACGCAGACTAAAATAATATTTGAAATACAGATTTAAAATCAGGTTTTTTTTCTTCTAATTTTTTGAATAAATATTTTCAGTATTATTAATATTATATTTCGAAAACAATAAATTATAAAATAAATTAATCTTTGGCAATAGAAAATTTTTATTGATTCCTCAAAATATCTTTCTATATTTATAAGTACTTGAAATCTCCTGCCTTTATTTCTATATAATTTCAAATATTATTACAAAACAATAATATACGATTCTTAAAAATGGCCTTTTAAATATTATATCAAGAGTACAAATTTACTATCAAGAATGTTTCTGAAAAACGGAGTTATAAATTGTAAGCACATTTTGGTTTATATACTAGGATAGAATTTTCATCCACAATACAAATGGATTTTAAAGGAACTGTATTATAATCTAAATTACTTTATTCCAGAGATATTCATTTTCAGTGTGAGTGGAAGAAGTAAGTATCTAACAAAACCAGAGAGTTCTAATTTTTTTAAACATAGGCTCTAAATTAGCTCTAATTCTCTAAAAATAAACTATCCAAGTAGAAGAAAGACGTGTGTGAGGTTAATATATATATATATATATATATATATATGAGAAATGAAAATAAATATTGCAATAATTGGTATTAATCTAGTAATTTTTGTTCATTCCTTTATTTATTAACGTTTGTAATTCAACTTTATACTACGTGGCAGCTTGAAAAGTTTCTGCTTTGATGGTATATGTATGAAGGTAATATTCATTCATTTCTTTTTTGGGTGACATTGCAACAACAATATTTTCTAACTAACATAGGGACTTAGAAAGAATGTTTTAATTTATTTTTATAACTAATTAAAAAGAAACATTAAAAAATGGCCTGTTGGTACTAAATGATTTTTTTCTTTACAAATTACAGAATGAAAAAACTTTTTAAATTATTTTACATAAATCGAGCCTATTAAGAATTATAAATTAAATCATCAACAATTATTTTATTATTGTTCCAAATTATCTTGAAATTCTTAGAAAAACATTTCGCAAAAGCAATGACAGTCTAATTCTCAAAATCATATTTAATTAATGTTAAGAAATATGCTTTATAAAATTTCTTACAAATATTAGGCATCTAATGTGTTTTAAATGCTCTTCCAGGCAAGCGATGCAAATATTTATACTAAGAAAACTGTGAAATCTTAAAAATGTATTTTCATATGCAAATAACGCAGACTAATGCGTAGAATATATTATATAGAACAAATTTACTCTTTTCCAATTCCAATCTCTGTTAATTCTTTACTATGTTACTCTATTTCTAATTCAACATCCTAAATCTATACACAATAGAATAGTCAAGATTCTAAATAAAATAAAATGTACCAAAAATGAGTTATTTCCCATCGAAGTAATCAAGTCTCATTATGACGTATGCTGCCATGTGACACAGATTGCAGCTTTTTCAATCGCTTTCTCTAATTACATGGTAATATTCTTATCACAATATTCCTCTTCCGTAATTTCTCTTTTCGCCGCAGCAGGTTGATAATTTCGTCGTCATTAACACTTCCCTGCCCAGTGGCGTTAAGCTGGTGTTGCGTATAAAACCAAAAATGTAATGGGAAGTGCCGGTGGATTTTATTTGCTGAGGCTATGTATTGCTGGTTGTGATTAATCAACGAAGAATGAGCAATATACATAATGAAGGAAGCATAGATATTGTGAGCAGAATTATTTCCGTTATGAAGAGTGTCCCAAAACTAAAGAAAGATTTGAATTTGCCACCATTAGTGCACTAAATGTTGACAGCCCTGTTAAAAAACCATTTTTGATAGCTGATAGTTTATGGTTAGTAAAAATCGTGCGTTACACGATAGAACAACGTGTTAAAGCAAAATTTCAATTAAATAGAAAGCACAGTTTCTTTTCTTAAAATCGCTATATAATATTGAATAACACATAAGGCAAATGATCTCCATGACTTTTCTAGTACATACGCACTTTTGTCGAAATTTTCCTCAACCATAGATGGGGATAGCATAGATTTGCATAGATGGGGCTGCATTTCGTTGATGCAGCGTTGAATTTCCTCCTTTAATCACGTGTGCAAGTGGATTTGTTGGCATAGATCTTTGTCTTCAAAGAATTTCAATGGTATTAAATCACACGATCTAGAGGGCCGATTCTCAAATTTTCGAACTGTGACCAACAGACTTTCATTATTTTTGAAATATTGTTCAATAAGGAAAACGCGTTGTTCTATCGTGTAACCCTTCATTTTTATTAACCCTAATTTATCAACCGACAAATGGTGTTTTAAATAGGGATGAAAATATTTTATTTCATAAATGATGGCAAATTCAAATCTTGCATTAATTTTAAGATACCTTTTAGATATGTATAATGTTCTTAAAGAGTGAAAGAGATCTTATTATAAAAAAAAAAAATAAGTTCGTAAATAGTTTGTGCTCTATAGAAACCCAAAATGAAACATAAATTTGCACCAAAACTATTTGCATACTAATACATAGAAGTAGTGGGAAAGATTTAATGAAAACTTCGTGAAAATTAAAACAATTAATTAACTGAAAATTTGCTTCCATTTATGGAAAAGATGATTTTATCTTAAATGATGACATTCCTTTGGGTTGAAAACATTATACATATTTTAGATTTATATCTATTTGTTTTCCTGAAGATTATTGTATCGTAAATGATGCTAATCCTTTTGATTGAAAATATCATAAAATATTTTGAATTTTTATCTATTTGTTTTCTGAAAGATTATTGTATCTTAAATGATGAAATTCCTTTTGATTGAAAATATCATAGATGTTTTAAATTATTATCTATTTGTTTTCTGATAGATTATTGTATCCTACATGATGAAATTCCTTTTGATTGAAAATATCATAGATGTTTTAAATTTTTATCTATTCGTTTTCTGAAAGATTATTGTGTCTTAAACGATGAAATTCCTTTTAATTGAAAATATTATAAATGTTTTAAATTTTTATCTATAATAGTGTGTAAAACTTAAGCAACAAAGTAAATTTTAAGCAGATAGCCATGGAAATGCAGAAAAGGAATTATGGCGATTAGTACAATGAACAAGCAGAAGAAAGGTTATGAGTATGCAAATGTCAGGAAAAAAATGTCATAGGCTACGTAAGTGTACGCAAAACACGTGCGGTAGGCACACGCAGCTCAGGACAATGAAGAAAGAAAGAATGGAGGTGCAATTAAAGTCATTCTCTGCAACTGCAAGTGAGTTCTTTCGTGAAATATGGCTAGAAGGAAACACCTAGACAAATTCACACGTGGAAGAACGATCGGAAAGCTAGAGAAGGGGTGTAGTTTGACCAATGTAGCTGAAGATTTCGGAATCAACAAAAATGTCGTTTCGCGCGCTTAGAAAGCCTTTTGAACCATAGGTACAGCTGTTAGAAAGATTAGTGGTGGTCTCTCTAGGAAAACAACTGCAGTGGATGACCGATATATCATCCTGAAGACAAAAAGAGCCTGATACCAGTCAGCAAGTGCCATTGCTCAGCAACTGTGTACAGCAACAGGACGGCAAGTGTCGCGGTTTAAAGTGGTCAGACGCCTTCACAAAGGTAGCCTATTTACCCACCGTCCTGAACGCTGCATCCCTTTGAAAGTTGGCCGTCGGTGACACCGTTTAAAGTGGCGTAAAGAACGCAAAAATTGAACGTCTCATCAATGGATTCGTGTTCTTTTTATGAACGAGAGTTATATCAGTTCCACAAGCGATTCTCAAAGCAAGTTGATCTGGAGATAAGTCGGGACGCGGTTTCATCTGGTAACATCACGGAAAGAGACCTATACGGTGGTCATGAAGTCGTCTGAGGGGGCATTATGCTAAACAGGTGGACTGAGCCGGAACCGGAGATCGCTATTGTAAGGAGATGATCCTTCTAAATTTGCGTCTGTTCTGAGGTGCTATTGGACCAGACTTCCTTTTTTATAGATGAAAATGCACGGCCACACCGGACTGCCGATGTTCAGCAGCCACTGGAATGTGCAGATATCACTTGAATGGACTAGCTGGCGTTTTCCTCTGATTTATATCCCATAGAACATGCATGGGATGCTTTGGGGAGACGCCTTGTGACACGATTACATCCTCCGGGGAACATCCAATAACTGAAACAGATGCTGATTGAGTAATGGGCACTCTTACCTCAAGAACTGATGTACAATCTGATACTGTATGTATAGATAAGGTGCGAAGCAACCATTGCAATAAGGGGAGGGCATATCTCATACTAAGGAACATCTGTTTGTTGTTCTTCGTCTTGGACTGACAATCACGTGTAACGATACTATAAGTTCAATAAAGCCTTTTTTTTGTTTAATTCCATACTATATGCATGTATTAAATTTTGCACAACTATGCTTTCACCATCGTCAAAAGTACAAAATGCTATCTCTCATTTCTGAATTTCATGTCTCTCAGATGATTTCTCGTGGAATTATGGCAAAACACATACCTGTTGCTTAAGTTTTGTACACCTATGTATTTGTATTTCTAAAAGATTATTATACCTGAAATAATGCATTTCCTTTTGATTGAAAATATTATAGAAAATTTTAAATATTTATCTATTTGTTTTTGATTTGTGAGTTGCAATCGTAATCAAATTTTCAGCCACTTATTTTAAAATACATCATTAATAATTTATAACAAAATTCTTGTTCTCGTTTTAAAAAATAATTTTTCATAATTTAATATTTCAACAAGCTATGAGATTTAAAAATCTCTAGGTGCAAATGATATTTTCATTTTAAGTAATTATAAATGCCTTAATTGAAAATATATTAGATATTTTAAATTTTTATCTATTTGTTTTCCATTTGCCAGTCGTAATCTTAATACTTAATTAAATGTTAAGCCATTTAAAAAAACACATTATTAATAATTTAGGACAC